>NC_092416.1:30917863-31526752 GCF_040894005.1 Engystomops pustulosus
ACATTGACACCCATGACAATCCTCTATGACAATCCATATATACACCCTGCTATCCTCTAGTTACATCAATATTATATTATACATGTACAGCCATAACTATCCTTTATGACTATCTCTGTACACCATGCTATCCTCTAGTTACTTACAAACTATATTATATTATACCTACACATCCATGGCTATGCACCAAATTTATGAAATTTTGGCATAAATCCAGTGGAGGAGGAAAAATATAGGAACTTTTTGCGATCCAAATGCAGAAGGAAATCGGTGGCTGTTCCAAGAAATGAAAAGATTTTGTTGTTGATTTATCATGATAGCAGCCATCCCCCCTTGTGTTCTGCCGGATACGTCAAGAAGATTAGTCCTAATAATCTATCCGGCAGGCAAAGTGGCCGCCGTGCAAAACCACGTCAGTTTGTAGGTTTTTCAAAAATAATCAGGCACAGGGAGGGCACGCCCCATGCCCGTCTACTCCGCTGGCTGCCACGCCCCTCTACACCCCCTCCACACCCACATGGCGTGGCGGTGGTATAGCTGCTACCTTAATCGCAAATTTGTGATTGTTTCATTGCTTCTACACCAGAAAACTGGTTTAGAAGCAGTGATTAATCTCCCAATTAGAGTTTATTTTATTGGTGAACTTGATGGTCATGGCATGTTGTTATGTTACACCAGCCCACAAACTTAAAAACTCCTCCAGCTCCCCAGGGCCGTCTGACCAGGTAATGAAGAAATCATCCTTGAATTTCAGGTCCATTAGAATACATTGCTGTTGAGGTCTTTACACTAAGAAAATCCTAATTTTAGTAGTAGTTGTGCTAGGGGCTCACCAATACTATGCTGCTGCCTCTGATACCAAGGGAGGAGTTCAAATTTTATCAAATTTGCTTGTAATTAGTGTTTAGCGGGTTAGTGTTCGGCTCAACCTATTACTGTTAATGCCAGTTGTTACCAGCTAGCCGCACGGTGCCAGCGTTATTTAAATTACCTGCAGCCGTGCACGCCTACGCTAACCTGGCAACTCTGCTGGTGGCATTTGAATAGTTAAAAACCGCAATCGTTGCTGCACTAATCATGGTTTTTACTTTTTGGGGTCCTGGTTCTTTACCCAGACAGCTTTTTTCACTTCATCGGGTCTTCTCATCACTACTCGTAACCTATACAGGCATCCCAGGAGCAGTGATAGTGCTGAGAGGAGACTGTCCCTGCGAGGGCAGCATTTCCTATCATGTTACAGAGAAGCTTTTTAGTTTTTATGACCCTGTAACACGTTAAGGTCTCTGGTTCTGGGTTTATTTTTAGATTTTATCAAGCACTTTGCCACCTGATTCTGAAAATTATGTAGGGCAAGAATAGGCAAGACAACAAAGTACACTTACCATGCCCCAATATCCTGGCCTGTGCCCCATTACTACCAGTTAGAGTTCATGGGACCCTCTGTGGCCAATAAGGGGCCTCAGCAGACACCGATCATGTGTCTTGTTCACTATGTCAACACAGAAATACAGTCCCTGTACAAGTCCATGTCTGTCAATGTAACAACTACCCGTCTCAAAAAAATCTGCTTCCCTCCACTTCCTGTTTCCTCCCATCCTCCGTTTCTTAAAGAGAACCCGTCAGTAACCCCCTAAACTAAATATATTTTCATAAACTGCCATTAGAGAGCATTGCCTCTATCCCTTCATTGTCCCTCTACATGCCTGTAAACCTAAGCAATGAGGTCCTAAAGCTGTATGCAAATGACCTGTGAAATGTCCAATGAAGCATTAGCATATTCAAGCTGTCCACGATATTCATGAGTGGGAGGCACAGCCACACCCCCAGTGCTTGACTGACAGCCTGTATAATGGTGTGAGGCTGTATAATGATGTAAGGCTGTATAATGATGTGCTTCCTGGTGCTGGAGCCCCCTGCAGCCTGTGTGTGTATAGGAGAGAACATGTCAGATTCATGTGTAGCTGATGTCTGTGTCTCTGTGTATTAGGAGGATGCAGCATGTCAGCAGATGCAGCACACACACTAGCCATGCTTTACTATACATTACACACAGACATGAGCAGGCGGAGGAGAGGGGAGGGGCAACAGCGGTGACATCACTGCCTCTGACCATGTGACCCACCTCATTTACATAATAAAGAATAGATGATTTTACAATGATTAATGTATGAAATAACTAGATAAAGGCTGGGGTGGAACCTTGTGAGCTGCTCCAACAGGTAGTAGTGACAGGACAAGTGACACAGACCTGATGACAGGTGTCCTTTAACATCACTCACCAATTTCCGATGACAGGTTCCCTTTAAAGGGATTTTTTGTTTAATATCTTACTCTTTTTGTACATTGATTGGACATACAGGAATCTAAATCAGTTGTCCCATAATCTCTGTGTTTGTCCCCTTAAACCAGATCTTCTTATTGTGAATTATTTGAATTATTTCATAATTCTGTTTGTCTCTCCAAATTCTGTCCCTCTGCCATTCTTCAATATCTTCTTGTCCTGGCTCTGAACACTTCCCAAGCCCTTCCTGAAAACCAACAAATTGTTGTTCGGGGAAAGATTACGTAATTCAGCTCTCGCTTTGCATATCTCAGCGGTCACGGTATAAGTTCCTTTTAGGGTCAAGCGTAATATATTCCGAGAAAGCTCGTTTCCATGCTTTCACAAATCCAACACCGTCTCTAAAATCGTGATTTCTCCTTATAGACTCTCATACTCCATGGAACAAAGGTGCTTGCAACAAATAGATTATTATGCATAAACATCGTGGACTATCGTCTATACACAGTCATTACAGGAGATACAAATAAGATACATAACCGCTGACTTTCCTCTAAATCCATGTATACGATGTATTATTCTACAAACACATTCATGACTATTCTGCAGGAAACATAAGATATGAAGTGTCTACAAATGTTTTATAACATAGTTTACTGGAGTACATAAACAGTCATGACTATCCTGCAACAGGGCTCATTCACACGGTCGTTCATAGGGACGTACAGGCGGCCGCAAATTTGCGGCCGTATATACGTTCCCATAGACGACAATGGCGGCCCGGCGGCAGTAGGGTGCCACACATGTGTGGCACCGATCCACGCCGTACACCTCAAAAAGATACAGCATGCTCTATCTTCTTGCGAGTGTGCGGCCGTGCGCCGCTGTTTCCTATGGAGGGAGGAGGGGTCACCTCCTCCTCACCTCCAGCACGCGACGGTATGCCCGCACGGCGGACATACAGCGTGTGAATGTACCCTCAGAGGGAGATTTATCAGGCCTTCTGTGCCATGACTGGTGTAGAAGCACTGAAATAATCCAAATTTCTTGCGTGGCCGTGGAGGAGGAGTGGCCAGTGGCAGAATGGGCCGGCACAGGTCGTTCTGGCCCCACCCCTCCGCACTAGCCATACCCTGAGACTTTCAGTGTTGATGTTTGAAGGTTTTTTCCGCAAGCCTGGCCTAAAATTGCCCTGCAGCATATCCGCTACAGTGGATGAGCGGGACCCTTATCATACACAGGGCTACTTTTACTAATAACACTGCAGTTTGCAGTGTACTATGTGCAGTTTGCCTGTGTAGTGTGCAGGGTGCGGCAGATTCAGGATTCTGGTTCATGTTCTTTATGAATCTCATGACCCCTGCACTGCCCCGACAGAGAGCACAACACATTTTTCGGACTTTGCATGATAAATGTGGCACAGGAACCCCCTTTTTAGTGCAAAGAATAGTGCAACCCATATGTGGTGTGGAAACTTCCGCTGAGAGAGCCATAAATGCCACACATTTTAAAATGTTATTTCATAAGAGCCCTACAATATACACATGCCTCCCAGAAGATAGGTAGCCCCAGCACATACCCCCTAGTAGATAGGTAGCCACAGCACATGCCCCGAGTACATAGCTAGCCACAGCACATGTCCCCAGTGTATAGATAGCCACAGCACATGTCCCCGGTATATAGGTAGCCACAGCACATGTCCCCGGTATATAGGTAGCCACAGCTCATGCCCCCCAGTATATAGGTAGCCACAGCACATGCCCTCGATTACATAGCTAGCCACATCACATGTCTCCAGTGTATAGATAGCCACAGCACATGTCCCCGGTATATAGGTAGCCACAGCTCATGCCCCCCAGTATATAGGTAGCCACAGCTCACGCATGCTCAGGTAGTCACTGCAAAAAAAAAAAAAAAAGAATATTCACCTACCTGTGCTCCTCATCACTCCCATGCTCTTTTCTTTGACCCTTTGGCTTAGACTATGGCAGCGATGGCACCTGGGTCACACAAAGGACGTAAGCAGTGGTGACATCGCTGCCTGTGTCCAGTAATCAGTCTATGACACACACAGCAGCCATCACTATTTATTAAAGATCTGTCTGAGAGCCAGATGCAGCCAACAAAAGAGCCACATCTGGCTCCCGAGCCATGGGTTCCTCACCTCATTCCAAAATGTTATCCCCCTACATAAACATCTATGACTATCCTGCCAGAGATATGAATTCTATAGATCTGACTCTCCTGCAGCAGAAGTGGGTCCTCTATGTTTGACTATCCCCAAAGAGAAATGAGTCTTATATATATGACTGTCCTGCAGGAGATGTGGGTTGTCTATATCTGACTATCCTGCAGGAGATATGAGTCCTCTATATCTGACTATCCTGCAGGAGATGTGGGTTGTCTATATCTGACTATCCTGCAGGAGATATGAGTCCTCTATATCTGACTATCCTGCAGGAGATGTGGGTTGTCTATATCTGACTATCCTGCAGGAGATATGAGTCCTCTATATCTGACTATCCTGCAGGAGATATGAGTCCTCTATACCTGACTATCCTGTAGGAGATATTGAGCTCTATAAATCTGACTATCCTGCAGGAGATATGAGTCCTCTATACCTGACTATCCTGTAGGAGATATGAGCTCTATAAATCTGACTATCCTGCAGGAGATATGAGTCCTCTATACCTGACTATCCTGTAGTAGATATGAGCTCTATAAATCTGACTATCCTGCAGGAGATATGAGTCCTTTATACCTGACTATCCTGTAGGAGATATGAGCTCTATAGATCTGACTATCCTGCAGGAGATATGAGTCCTCTATACCTGACTATCCTGTAGGAGATATGAGCTCTATAAATCTGACTATCCTGCAGGAGATATGAGTTCTCTATATCTGACTATCCTGTAGGACATATGAGTTCTCTATATCTGACTCTCCTGCAGGAGATATGAGTTCTCTATATCTGACTATCCTGCAGGAGATATGCGTCCTCTATACCTGACTATCCTGTAGGAGATATGAGTTCTCTATATCTGACTATCCTGCAGGAGATATGAGTTCTCTATATCTGACTATCCTGTAGGACATATGAGTTCTCTATATCTGACTCTCCTGCAGGAGATATGAGTTCTCTATATCTGACTATCCTGCAGGAGATATGCGTCCTCTATACCTGACTATCCTGTAGGAGATATGAGTTCTCTATATCTGACTATCCTGCAGGAGATATGAGTCCTCTATATCTGACTATCCTGTAGGAGATATGAGCTCTATAAATCTGACTATCCTGCAGGAGATATGAGTTCTCTATATCTGACTATCCTGCAGGAGATATGAGTCCTCTATACCTGACTATCCTGTAGGAGATGTGGGTTGTCTATATCTGACTATCCTGCAGGAGATATGAGTCCTCTATATCTGACTATCCTGTAGGACATATGAGTTCTCTATATCTGACTATCCTGCAGGAGATATGAGTTCTCTATATCTGACTATCCTGTAGGACATATGAGTTCTCTATATCTGACTCTCCTGCAGGAGATATGAGTTCTCTATATCTGACTATCCTGCAGGAGATATGCGTCCTCTATACCTGACTATCCTGTAGGAGATATGAGTTCTCTATATCTGACTATCCTGTAGGAGATATGAGCTCTATAAATCTGACTATCCTGCAGGAGATATGAGTTCTCTATATCTGACTATCCTGCAGGAGATATGAGTCCTCTATACCTGACTATCCTGTAGGAGATATGAGTTCTCTATATCTGACTATCCTGCAGGAGATATGAGTCCTCTATATCTGACTATCCTGTAGGAGATATGAGTTCTCTATATCTGACTATCCTGCAGGAGATATGAGTCCTCTATATCTGACTATCCTGCAGGAGATATGAACAAGGTGGACAGTGACATCACCGGGTCCTCCCTCCTGCCGAGCGTTGTATGCACTGGGTGGGGCTGTGGGGAGAAATGTACTAGCTGCATCCGCATAGCTGTCCATTGCCTCCACTGAACGCATATGTCGCTGCGCTTAGCTTGCTACGTCTTTTCATCCTGCTATTTTTTGCGGACAGGAAGTTTAGTGGCCAGACGGAGGCAACAACTGTGCCTCCATCTGCCACCCTTTGTCAATGCATACCAGAAGTCGGGTGCTTTCCCAACGTATACGCTTAGCGTATACATAAAACGTGGTGTGAATCCAGCATATACACAATGAAGTTTTCTAGATAGAACATCACTCTTTAGATGTTACTATTTCTACCCTTGGATTCCCTCTTCACCATTCTTCTTCTATCTTCTTTTTTTATACTCACTCTTCATCCTTTCTCCGTTTTCCGTTTTGCCTGACAGATCTTCAGTGCTTAGCTTTGGTCTTGTAAGCTTCACCGTAGGAACTAACAATGTTAAAGAGAACATGTCAACTTTCCTGACGTGTCTATTGCAGGATGTACAATAAAATATCAGTTGTGACTATTGTTATAAAATAATAATCCTGAAGCTAAATTCTTAAGGAAGATGCTACAGAATGGTGTCATGGGAAATACAACTATGATATGTAACAAGACAGACAGATCAGTAGAGGAGACAAAAATCCCCTTTATGAAAACAATATAATTGGGTAATGATTATTTTGCCAACTTCTGTAACACTTGTGATAAAGTAAGTTGTACTAAAAAGGGTCTCTCCACCTTTCCACCACCGATGCCGTAAGATTCTATAGTGCAGATGTAAGTACACATTCCAAAGCAAAACTTTATACATATAGAAGTATAAAGTACAAAATCCAACACTTATAGTAAATACATACAAAATTTAGTGATTGCAACCAAGAATCCGAAAACATTGTACAGCATCTCCATGTAAAGAATCATGTCGTAAGAGAGACTGGTTGGTCACCACCCTAAGTGTTGGATCAGGTCTTCGATGCCATGAAGGTTGTGGAGCATTGAGTTGGTTCCAGTTCCTCACATAGGAGAATTTTACATCAAAATAATTCAATTCAAACTGTTCTTAATTTCTATATATATTTTATACATTCTCTTTCCATAAATTTACATTTCCAACCTCTTTTATTTCTCTTTGCAGAGAAGACATTTATCTGGTTACCTTTATGGAGATAGACCAATCCACTGTTATTGAATTGACCAAGGTGAGTGTCCCTTATATTATATAACATAATGTCCATGTATGTGTTTTACATGTTACAGACATGTGATATGATCAACTTCAATATCACAAGATTTCTATCCTGCCGTTGGTTTTCTGCGGTCATCTAATGGCTGCTCTGTGAATTGTAGCCTGTAGAGGTTTTTTTTCACTCTGATATTATAGTGAATAAATTGCATGACAAACCTAAGATAGTGTGAAGATGGATGTGTCTGGAGGACTTCTTGTTTTATCTGAGTTAATGCCGGGTGCCAAAACTAAGGAACATAAAATCCCACAGTACAGTGAAACTGGAACTCCGTGAAGAAACGGAAGTGAAGGCAGTGGTATATAGAATGACAATGCTCAGTGTATAATGGGGTAGCACAGCAAAAGTTTTTGTTTGGGATATGTTGCCATCAATTTTAAGGAGTTTTCCTGGTATTCTGTAAAACCTATCGGTGCTGGGGCAGGAGTCCAAAAAAAAGTATATTACTCTGCTATCACTTCTCGTGTTGCTTTGGTACTTCCAACGTTCAGCTTCGTACAGTCACCTCCTTGGACCAAGGAACCTCACTTGTGACATGATGAAGGACCAAGGAACCTCACTTGTGACATGAGGAAGGACCAAGGAACCTCACTTGTGACATGATAAAGGACCAAGGAACCTCACTTGTAACACGATAAAGGACCAAGGAACCTCACTTGTAACATGATAAAGGACCAAGGAACCTCACTTGTAACATGATAAAGGACCAAGGAACCTCACTTGTAACACGATAAAGGACCAAGGAACCTCACTTGTAACATGATGAAGGACCAAGGAACCTCACTTGTGACATGATGAAGGACCAAGGAACCTCACTTGTGACATGATGAAGGACCAAGGAACCTCACTTGTGACATGACGAAGTACAAAGTTGGTCCTGTGAACGCTGGAACTTCTAACCAGTTGGAGGTATCAAAGTATCGGAGGGAGGCAGGAACGAAGAGCCAGAGCAGAATAAGTAATGTTTTTGGGTACCTCTGTCCTGACCCATCGAAGTCATAGCAGAATTTGGATATAAAGAATTTCTGCTTTGTAAACAGTGTTATACCTCCAGACACCCCCTACCTGATCACCCAACTGGTGAAGAAATTGGAAGTGCAAACTTTTCTAAACAACATAATTTGGTGATAATCTGTTGGGAAATGCCAATCCTGCATCCTTGATTTGTGACCTCCCAGTGGTTGCATTGTGAATAGCATTCTGTCGAAATTGTATTAAACCATAAACTAAGGGCGGACACATCTGGATACACAAGTGCTTAAAGGAAACCTACCACTTGAAGTGGCAGGTTTCCGATGGCAATACCGAGCACCAGCTCAGGGTGAGCTGGTGCCGGCGCTTATTTTTGTTAGTGTTTTAAACCGCGGTATCGCGGTTTAAAACACTTTTTAAACTTTATAGGTGGCGCAGGGAGGTACGCGCTCGGCGCTTACAATGCGCACGGCTCTCCTTCACTTCCTATGTAGCCGCACGCACGGTAAGCGCCGAGCGCGTACCTCCCTGCGCCGGCTATAAAGTTTAAAAAGTGTTTTAAACCGCGATACCGCGGTTTAAAACACTAACAAAAATAAGCTCCGGCACCAGCTCACCCTCAGCTGGTGCTCGGTATTGCCATCGGAAACCTGCCACTTCAAGTGGTAGGTTTCCTTTAAGTATAATGTATCATAAGTTGTTTCATAATTTGTTTTGATCTACTAATATTTCACTTATTCCTCATAATCCCCTATGTCAGTGGTGGCGAACCTATGGCACTGGTGCCAGAGGCGGCACTCAGAGCCCTTTTTTTGGGCACCCGGGCCATCGCCCCAGGACACCAGACAGGACTCAAAGAATCTTCCTGCAGTTCCAAGCAACTTAAAAGATGCTGCTTTCAGAAAGAAGCTGACATTTTCCATCTTTCTACTGTGTTGCTGTCCTCAGGAGGCCATTATGATTGAAAGTTGTTGAAGAACAGGGAGCAATAAGTTACTGCTTTAATTTTTGGTTGGCACCTCACAATAAATAAGGGGGGTTTTGGGTTGCTTTTTGGGCATTCGGCTGCTAAAAGGTTTGCCCCCACTGCCCTATGTCCTCCACCATTCACTGCCTGGTTTAGTACAATAGTTGAAATTGTTTTGTTATACTTTATAATGTCTTCTTCGCTTATTCTTATATGTTATTCAGTTATTAGAACTCAATACATTTTTTACAATAAAACAAGCTCAGGAATAGAAAAAACATTACAGAATTTAAATAAACGTGTTATTCACTGATATTCAGCATGTTACCGCTCCGGCGCTCCTCATAAGTCTCTGTTTACTGCACTGCTGTAATAATTTTCTGAAATTACCCGCATGACTACTACTGCCAATCATTGCGCAATGTGATACACAACAGCGATTGGCTGTCATCATTACAACTTGGCCCATTTCCAACTTGGCCTAATTTTACTGATCTTCGAAATTGAGAGAAACTTTTCCCCCATTGTTCAAAAATTCATCTATATAAATGAACAAGTCGTCTGCTAAATATGGAGAGGATAAGAGGTATTATAGAATATGGCAGCATATGTTGTTTTGATCCACAAAGCCGTGCCGGAGTGTCCTGACAAGGGGTCATGTGTCTTGTATAGTGTTTGAGTGACTTAATCCGAATCCTAACTTCCTTCATGCCGTCGGCCTGGCGTATAGCCATGACATGAACAGCGGAGTCACATTCCAATCTGCATGAATTACATTGTATGACGCGTATTGTATTGATTTTATGCGCTCTGTGTAAATGAGTAATCTCAATTTCAACAAACTAAAGCTGGCCATATATTTCAATTAAGTGTTGACCTAACACTTGCCAAGAGCTATTCCCGTAGACCCCCCATTCACGTAAATGTTTGTTAATAGAGGGAGTGGGAGTGCTGCCAGATATCACTAGTGAGCTAAAGGATCGGCAATATTGAAATCCAGCTGCTCTTGTTTTTGTACCCAAGGGACACATACCCCTCAAACTCCATACACATTACATGATTGGCTACTCCTGCCGAATTCATGGGTCTGGCTGATCTTGATCCTAAACTTTTTCAATTTTTATTTATAATGTCTTGTAGCTGAACTCAAACCATTGAGATCTTGAATATCACAGTTGCACAATGTTTATATCCTTAGAAATACATAAATAATGCATAAGACATGACCACCAGTCGTTGGTGTCGAGTGGACCATTCCATCTTATTCTCACAATCTATAATTAATGACTCAGACACACTTAACTCCAGCTTAACTTGTGGGTTGACTCGTGGTTGACCACAACTTTATTAAAGATTGGCAAGAGTGCCTTTAAATTACTTAACATCATGTAAGCATAACGAAGGACCAGAACGCCAGCCAAGCATGGAATGGGAATGTAAGTCAAGTCTCATACCCCAGATCTAGCCCCAACCTATGACTTAAAATAAATAACCAATTTAAACACGACCTTAGGCCTAAACCTAAAAACATGAGCATGGTTGGTAGAAGAAGCCTTCAGGAACCTGGGAACTGCATAAACCTCTTCTAACCTCTTAACTTTCTGCATTCTCTGGCTATATAGCTATACGCCCAAGGGCCATAGGTTACCCGGCAAAAAAAAAGAAACATTTGTCCATCCAAATAAAATGAAGCAAAAATAAAAAATTAAAGCAAAAACAAAGACAAACATCCATTCAGCACTGTTGATTCAAAGCAACCCCCTCCCCCCCCTTTGATGAAGAACACAAAATTCACCATTTTAGGTGAAAACTTTCTACCTAAATCCAAATCTGGAAATAAATCCCTCAATCATTGACCAATCTTTATTTATCTAATTTCTTATAACAATACATATCCAGGCCATCTGAGAAGTCTTTAGTACTTACCCCATGATAACTACTTCTAGGAGACCGTTCCATAGACTCACTGGGGGAGATTTATCATAAGTCTCTTTGAGCAGAATTGTTCTAGTTGCCCATTGCAACCAATCAGAGCACAGCTTTCATTTCCCCACAGCTGTTTATAAATTACATTAAAGCTGAGCTCTGATTGGTTTCCATGGACAACTAAAACATTTATACCTCAGAAACCTAAATCTCCCCCACTGCGCTTACAGTAAAGAACCCCTCTCTTTGTAGGTTTAGAAACTTTCTTTCCCATGTATATTGAGGTTTTCCGCCTGATCTTGTCCCGGATATAAATAAGTCATGGGGAAGATTTGTAAATTCCTTGAATTCCTTGTTGGCAAGTGTATCTCTTGCCTATGATTTGGTTAATACCAGACACAGGAGAATGTTTGAAATTATATCTTTCGTTTTCTTGAGTTTGATCATCTATAGGCTATCATATTGGTAATTTATTTATTTGGATTTTTTGTAGATATTCAGTAATACCAAGATTCAAGGACAGACGTGTACATTGAATATTGACAGGCATGTAGAACCGGTATACCGCAGATTCAAGGTAAGTTACTTGCCTCGGACATTAGAATTAGAGATTACGGAAAAATAATCATTCCTGACCAGACCCCAGAGCAGAGACAGTTTGACACATTGGTGGGCCCAAGCATTAGGTTACAGAGTGAAGCTACACTCTTGTCCTGGTGAAACAACCCAGCATCAAAACATCAGGTGGAAACCATCAGAAGAATATTATTTGATCCATGCATCCATTGTCGTATACAGAAAATCTGGCAGTATGTATCTGTAAACACACATTATACCAAAAACAAGACCAGGTTGTAATTACACCATGTAGGGCATCACTGGTGTGGATTGCTTGAATAGCCAACAGTTTACCCAGAGGCAGGGTCTTGCCCACCCAAGACATAGTGATGTGTATGCGGATCACTGGCCAGCCTCTATTGTAGCACAATTGCTAATAATGTTGCTGGACACATTCATAGGTTTTGTAGAGTCCATGGCTCAATGGAGCTTATTTCAACACTATAGAGCCCTGAGGTCCCATTTGTTTGCTATTTTGCTCTACATATATCATGCAAGAGAGACTAGCCTACAATTATCTTCCTGGATCTAAATATCTATCCATAGGATAGATTAACCATATTAGATTGCTTGGGGGTCCGACACTTGAGACCCTACCAGTAAGCTAATTCTGGTGGACCTTCCACCATAAACCAAAAGATGAACTATGTTTTGTTGGCCAATCTGATCAAGATTGGTGGGTTTGGCAGACAATTATGTAAAGTGTACGGCCACCTTTAGACTGTTTGTTTTTCTATGAGAATTGGGAGTAAAGCTGAAATTACACTTTGATTTTTTAGGTCAGAATCTGTTAACTTTGGGTCAAAGTAGCACCTTTGTTTCTTTCATACATAATGGTTCCTATGTCCAGCCATCAATGATTAAGGGCACAAGAAGTGGCTGAAACACACAGGGGTCATTTTTCTTTTTTATTCTTCCTTATGTTGTGTCTTTTTTGCAACTTTTTTTGGCGCATTGCAATTTTTGTGTCTTTTCTGGGACTTTTTGAAATGTGCACTGAAGTCTGTCGGACATTAGTGTATTGTCAGAGAGACACATTTATCTTCTATTGCACATTTTCTAAATGTCGCAAAATTACATTTATCTTCCCAAATTGTCTAAAATTTGAAACTTTTTTGGGGCACAAAAAACTCCAGGCGAAACCATACCTAAAGAAAACTTGCAAAATGAGACACTTGAGACAAAGCCAAAACAGACAGATAAGATAAATGACCCCCATGGACTGTTTTGTTTTTACCATCTGGATGTTTGCAATTTTGCACCAATGAAGTATTTTTTGGACACTAGGCTGGATCATTATGCTTTCTTTGATCCTGGGGACAGGTATTATTTTTTCTTTCTTTTATATTAGCGTTTATTAAAATACTGATATTTTGTTCCTAAACCAGAAAGCTCTGGGTTCTAGGTGTATCGTAGATAGGAAAGTGCAGCCATGCATGAAATATAGAAGGACATAGTAAAATCAGTATAAATAAGATATAAATACTAATACAAAATCAGTCTACAAGATGCCTACGAAAGGTTCCTTTCGAAGGACGGATTCCTCCGTCTAGAGAATATTCCTTTTATCAATGTAGAGGTTGTCCCCAGCCTACAACAGAAGTAATATCAAACCTCCCCCACCACTCTGCTTCCAACCCTTCCCGTTCTCCGTTCTTCCTACTCATGTCGCCACCACTTTGATACGCGACCAATGATTCCTTCATTCACCACTGCAACCAGTAATTCCGTCAGTGGTTACATGTCATGTTGACATATCATCACCGGGGTCAGAAGAACATAGACTGGCGGAGGACCAGGGAAGCATTGACAGGGGAATAGCAATGTGACTTATACTCCTTTTGTTCTTTTACACCATTGTAAGCTGTTTTATAAGGTTTCATGGGCCGGACAACCTCTTTAAATAGCAGTGTTATTATTGCTGAAAAATGGGAATTAGAAAAGATGGCATGCTTAATTTTACATCCCTGGAATTTTGAGCACTGCACTGTAAAATATACAAGAAAATTTCCTCTCCCATACAAGACTGTAGGGGGAGGAAGATAGCCCAGTTTTAGACCCAAAGATTTAGGATACAAAAACATATTTAGGAAAAAACTCTCAAAGCCGCTCGGCCAGCGGCCAAAAATATCCCTTTTGCCACCCGGGTAGGGAATAAAATATAACTTTTATTGGTTATTGAATAAAAATGAAAGCAACTGAACTGAATTGTTAAAATACACAAGGGGCAGTAAATCGGAGGTCGAATATAGCAGGTCGGGGATGCTTAATTGAGACTGAGATACGTAAGTATTACTGCTAGAAGGATTGATCAGTTCCCTCTCTTCTTGCGAACAAAATTGCAGTGAACATCTAAATAGAGATGAAAATTACTCTCAAGGTCATCCCTACTCTGCCTGCTCAATTTGCATAGCCTATGTGTGACTTCGACCTAGGTGAAACCTTTGAACTGCCCTATGCTGATTAAAATATTTCGCTCAACCAGGCCCTCCCGACATGTTTCGCCGAAACTGGCGTCATCAGGGGATTAGGGGCTGACTGCAAAGAATTTTGAGCACTGCACTGTAAAATATGACTCTTAATAATTGAGGATATTCTGCTGGAGAAGCTGAGACGTTTCCATTTTAATTCTGCAAAAAGATTCTTCCTTAGCCGGCTCAATACATTTTTTATGTAATGGTGGGGGGTGTCTCATACTACGTGCTTTGATGATTATTTCCATTTTCACTTTTGTCATAGTCCTTTAAATAGAAAGGATTTTTGTATGTACTGGTGCACTTCTTAGGCAATGACAGGGGAGTAATTTGTGGGGTTGTAGAGGGTGTAGTGACGCCATGGCCCAGTTGGGGGAGGGGTAATAATTCTTCCCCATACAAGGAGACAAGAACACTATATGGGATATTGGTCTACATTTAGCTTTGGGGGCCAGTTGCTTTCTGTCTTTACTACGTAATCCCTTTTTCTCATACGTTGTATTTTTTTCTGTTTAAGGCACTTGTAACTGAGATGATAAACCTGGAAGAAGAATATTGAACTATGAAAATAGAAGATGGTCACCAACCATTGCACCCACAGGATGCTTGGTTTGAAGATTTTTAGAATGATTTTGAAGCAAGTTTTACTCATCTCATGGGTCTCATCCCTGGCCCTGGGAGGAACATCACCATCTTGTCCCTCTGCCTGTTCTTGCAGCAATCAGGCCAGTCGAGTTGCATGTACACGGAAAGAACTGGTGGAAGTACCAGAAAGTATCTCAGTCAATACGCGATACCTGAACCTTCAGGAGAACATTATTCAGGTTATCAAAACAGACACTTTTAAGCACCTCCGACATTTGGAAATCTTACAGCTCAGCAAAAATCTTATTCGGAAGATTGAGGTTGGTGCTTTTAATGGACTCCCAAACTTGAGCACATTGGAGCTTTTCGATAATCGTTTGACCACTGTTCCTACCCAAGCCTTTGAATATCTATCCAAGCTAAGGGAGCTGTGGCTAAGAAACAATCCAATTGAAAGTATCCCATCATATGCTTTCAACAGAGTTCCTTCTTTGAGAAGACTTGATTTGGGAGAACTCAAGAAGTTGGAGTATATTTCTGAAGCTGCTTTTGAGGGTCTTGTGAACTTAAGATACCTAAATCTGGGCATGTGCAATTTAAAAGATATACCCAACTTAACAGCCTTGGTCAGACTGGAAGAACTAGAGTTGTCTGGAAACCGTCTAGAAATGATTCGTCCTGGTTCCTTTCAGGGTCTGACAAGCTTGCGAAAGTTATGGCTGATGCATGCTCATGTGACAACCATAGAACGCAATGCTTTTGATGACTTGAAATCATTGGAGGAACTTAATCTTTCTCACAACAATTTAATGTCTCTTCCCCATGATCTTTTTACTCCTCTTCACCGCCTGGAGCGAGTACACCTTAACCATAATCCTTGGCATTGCAACTGTGACGTTTTGTGGTTAAGCTGGTGGTTAAAAGAGACGGTACCAAACAATACGACCTGTTGTGCGCGTTGTCATTCCCCTCCGAACTTAAAAACTAGATACATAGGAGAACTAGATCAGAGTCACTTCACATGCTATGCCCCAGTAATAGTTGAGCCACCCACTGATCTCAATGTGACTGAGGGCATGGCTGCAGAGCTCAAGTGCAGAACAGGTACATCAATGACATCGGTCAACTGGTTAACACCAAATGGGACGTTGATGACTCACGGTTCCTATAGAGTACGTATTTCTGTTTTACATGACGGCACACTGAATTTTACAAATGTTACGGTACAGGACACGGGACAATACACGTGTATGGTGACAAATTCAGCAGGAAATACAACAGCATCTGCAACTCTTAACGTTTCTGCTGCGGCTGATCCAGCAACTACCGATTATACATATTTTACAACTGTTACGGTGGAGACTATGGACTCATCCCCAGAGGAAATAAAGCCTACTGATAAGGAGCCTGGTCCAACGACAACAGTTCGATGGGGGATAACATACTCTACCACGTCACTTACTCCACGAAGTACCCGATCCACAGAGAAGACATTTACTATCCCGATAACAGATGTGACAGAGAACATCATGAAAGATCTAGACGATGTCATGAAGACAACCAAGATCATCATCGGGTGCTTTGTGGCCATCACATTTATGGCAGCCGTCATGTTAATCGCATTTTACAAACTCCGTAAACAGCACCAGCTACACAAACATCACGGGCCAACACGAACTATTGAAATTATCAATGTTGAAGATGAAATACCAGCTACTGCCCCAGGAGACAACCATATGGCGCTCCCTGCTATTGAGCATGATCACCTTAACCATTATACAGCATTCAAGTCCCATTATAACAACAATACAGGAACACTTAACTGTGCCAAAAACCCCATGCTGAACTCCATTCATGAACCCCTTCTGTTCAAAAGCAGCTCGAAGGAAAATGTGCAAGAAACACAAATTTAGCTTCGCAGAAAGTTACTTAGAAAAGTTTGTTTTTCCAGAGTGCGCGAATGAAGAAGACCTAGCTACCGGCAGTTTCTCTGGGTTCTAATTCATACAAAACTCATCTTCCTGTTTCCAAAACGACCCATCCAAAACAGAGGTGCCCCCAAATCGAAGCACTGACACAAACCGAAAAACGAAGACTCTTTTGATAACTTTAAAAGGGATAATTCACTCTCTGACTACCTGATGTATTACTAAAAAACATAAAAGAAAAAAAAACACGCGAAAAGGGAAAAAGTTACGTAAAGAAAAAAAAAAGTATGAAAATGCTTATTTTGTGGTACAGCTCTTTATGTGTAAATTCTATTTCAGATTTATTTTCATCAAAGATGTTGAGAACAGGAAAACCACTCAAGAGATTTCCGATGGAGATTTTTTTTTTTTTTTTTTTTTTTAGTGTCGCTAAGGAGTCTCATCCTGGGTCTGTGACAACAGTGACATCTTTGTCCACGTAGAAAAAAAAAATACAAAATAGATTTTTTTTTTCCATTGCTCATTACCATGGGTGCCTGCTATGACAGAGAAAAAGTGGTAATGCGGTACAGGCCCCAGCGATTGTAAGATGGTTTCTTTGTAATAGCTTGGACAATGTGTAACAAGTCAGAACTGAGTATTGTGGGGAGGAATTGGGAGGAAAGTTGTTCCTTGCCACTTGATATCACCATCCTTCTCTGAGGGTTTTCATTATGCTTTTTTAAAAAATTAAATAAAATAACAAAATATCAAAAAAGGTGTTTACAACCTTGAAGAGAACTTTATTTTCAAAGGTACTGTGCCATATAACCCTTTACAGATGTGCCAATTATCTTCAGAACTTTACATAAAATGAAAACTGTATGAAAAAAAAAAGATAAAAAAAAAAAATCAGTTTTTACTAAATATTTTTGTTTTTCGGGAAAGGAACACGGAGAACTTTACGAATTTTGAAACTTCTGCCACAGGAATATTTGGGCCAGTTATTTTGTCTGGATTTCTATCAAAAAGTGTAAGGTGTGTGAAATAATGAAGTTACTATGAACTTTTTAAGTCCTCCCTCCTTTTTTTTTTTTTTTCTCTCGGGTGGGTGATTAGTTGCTTTGGATTTTTTTTTTTTTTTCGTTTTTGGAGATTTTGATTGGGTGGGAAATGTATTCTTGTTATAAGAACAGAAAAGAGTATAATATGTCTGTGGCTCTTTATTGAGACGGAAAGTAACAAGCTAAGTTGGTGACATTGCCAAGAGTCTGCAACAAAAGTATAATAAAAATGATGAAAGACGCTCTTCTTGTTGATTGACATATGTAAGTGAAATTTGCTCCCCCAATATAATATTTAGAAATATTTCATCATTTTACTCTACAGATTTTGGCCAAATTAACATTTTTTCTGTAGCCCCTACTATTCCCGAGCAAAGATTGTTGTTCATTTCAGGCCCACTGCTGTCAGGTGAGCGGTGTCAGGCTGTTTCCTCCAGTTAAGGACCACCCACCTTACAGTAGCCTATTTAGTATATCTGGTATTAAAGTTAACCTAACCTTTTCACAAGAATGGTATGGGCTAAATAAGAAGTTCCAACAGTCCTGGAATAAGGGGAGTGGCAAAGAGTTGGAGTTGGTGGAGGTGCTGAAGGTGTCTCTTGAAAGTGACCCTCGATCATCATACTATAACTATCTATTGGGGATTCTATTTCTTTGGTGCCTTCCATTCAAGTCCAAATTGCATGAGTTGCCTTCGGCAGTCCTTCACCAGTAAATGGTCGCTGGTATCTTCAGGAGTCCTAAGAATGAAATCAGGTTGATGAGTTTTGGACCAATCATCTGATGACAGTTTTCGACATGCAGTTGGTATTGCCTGTCCAAAGACATGTTCACGACCGATCCAGTGTCTGACTTCTGTTTATCTGATATTGATGTATAGGTGTATATATCAAAAAGTCCTTGAATACCCCATTCATATAACATGAAAGGAGTTGTACCAAGATCGGTGAGGTTCCTACTGCTGGGAACTCACTAATTATGAGATGGGAACCAAGCCCTACACAACAACAGGGGGTCTATTTCTCACCCAATGAATGTAGCTGCAGGTTGAGTATACATCCTACCCCTCCACTCAATGCTACGGGAGTGTTCGAAATTGTCGACCACTCGGTGGTCGAAATTGTCGACCACCAAGAACACTGGAGATATACAAGTGATGTGCTTGACAATTTCCAACACTCCCCTAGTATTGAATGGAGCAGCAGGACGTATGTTCAACCTGCGCTCAATCAGTAGGTGAGGAAAGATTGTGTGGGCCTGATTATGTGATCGTTGGGGATCCAGCAGTTGGACCCCACTGATTAGAATGTCATCCCTTGCCTGCATGACAATAAAACCTGGGAGAGCCAATTTAGCTGAAAAATTACTTTGATGCAGGTAGATTTACATGAAGATCTCTGCCAGGTTTGAGACTATAGTAAAAAGAGTGGGCTGAAGGGTTTATGCCAGCTGCCTGCAAAATGGCTTATCGGGTGGAAATCCACCAAAACTGGTGAAAACGGGGCTTTATAAATGCCTTTTCTGGCAGAAAACTGGTGGAGAAGACACAGTGGGGCACATTTACTTACCCGGTCCTGTCGCGATCCCACGGTGCATTGTCCAAGGAAGATTCGGGTCTGCCGCCATTCACTAAGCTCGGGCGCCCGTGTTCCTGCATCCGTCGCTTCCGCGCTGAGGTTCCCCCGGAGTTCGCCTTCTTATTCCCGGTGCATGTGAGTGCTTGATCTTGTGACACAAATCCTTTTTTAAATTCTGCGGTTTGCGGTTTGTTAGAATCCGCCGGATTGTCCGACGGCCAGATTGTCCGTTTGTCCGGCAGTCCGATTTCTGCCATGTGCAAACCAATGCGCCAAAATCTGATCGCATGCGCCAAAATCCCGGGGGAATTCGGTGCAAAACGGAAAGCGTTGGGAAACCCGATGAAAATGCGTCCGACTGACCCTTAGTAAATGAGCCCCAGTATGTCCGCCTTAGTATGCACCAATTTAGGGATTTTTTCTCAGTTAACCAAAAGAGTCTATCAATAATTGATTGCAATATTGAGATGGGGAATGTCATGAAAACCCTACATCTATGTGGTGGACGCTGGACATGTATTGACCCTGAAAGGAGGAATAAGTTGATTCATCTGAGCTGATTGTATTCCAAGAAAGAATTCCATGATTAATTGGGACAGTTCACACACAGCGAACCTCTTACTTTAAATGCATCTGTATGGACTTCCTAAGTATAATGAGATATTACACTAAAGACCCAGACTCACGCTTCTTCACATTAGTGGTTTGTCAGGGGAATCCTTTAATGGAGCCGCATTAAATTAAGCAAAGACCTGAAGACATACAAACCATTCAATGACGTGTGAGGTCATCGCCTGCTTCTCTTCTGCATTCAAGTTATTCAGCTGCTACATGAATGGCATGAAGAATCTAGAACGTTAACATATAACAGCACATTTTTACTTTTAGGAATCTGCATATTTTGAAAGGGGTATTCCACTGATAATTAAATTAAACTTGGCGTAGGATCAGGCATGCTAGATAGATATGGTTTTCAGATTATCACATTCCGGAGAATGAGATGAGAAAAGTCTACGACATTATAATGGATCAGGGAGCACTATTCTTTACACAGGTTCTAACAGTCATAGAGTGTCAAAATGTAAAAACAATGCTGTGCATAAACAGCATTTTAACTGAGATTATTAACATGTGATTTTGAAATCTATAATTAAAAAAAAAAATTATTCACTTATTGAAACATTTGCTTTGGCATATACACTCACCGGCCACTTTATTAGGTACACCATGCTAGTAACGGGTTGGACCCCCTTTTGCCTTCAGAACTGCCTCAATTTTTCGTGGCATAGATTCAACAAGATGGCATCACACAGTTGCCGCAGATTTGTCGGCTGCACATCCATGATGCGAATCTCCCGTTCCACCACATCCCAAAGATGCTCTATTGGATTGAGATCTGGTGACTGTGGAGGCCATTTGAGTCCAGTGAACTCATTGTCATGTTCAAGAAACCAGTCTGAGATGATTCCAGCTTTACGACATGGCGCATTATCCTGCTGAAAGTAGCCATCAGATGTTACAGGGTACATTGTGGTCATAAAGGGATGGACATGGTCAGCAACAATACTCAGGTAGGCTGTGGCGTTGCAACAATGCTCAATTGGTACCAAGGAGCCCAAAGAGTGCCAAGAAAATATTCCCCACACCATGACACCACCACCACCACCAGCCTGAACCATTGATACAAGGCAGGATGGATCCATGCTTTCATGTTGTTGACGCCAAATTCTGACCCTACCATCCGAATGTCGCAGCAGAAATCGAGACTCATCAGACCAGGCAACGTTTTTCCAATATTCTACTGTCCAATTTCGATGAGCTTGTGCAAATTGTAGCCTCAGTTTCCTGTTCTTAGCTGAAAGCAGTGGCACCCGGTGTGGTTTTCTGCTGCTGTAGCCCATCTGCCTCAAAGTTCAACGTACTGTGCGTTCAGGGATGCTGTTCTGCCTACCTTGGTTGTAACGGGTGGCAATTTGAGTCACTGTTGCCTTACTATCAGCTCGAACCAGTCTGCCCATTCTCCTCTGACCTCTGGCATCAACAAGGCATTTCCGTCCACAGAACTGCCGCTCACTGGATGTTTTTTCTTTTTCGGACCATTCTCTGTAAACCCTAGAGATGGTTGTGCGTGAAAATCCCAGTAGATCAGCAGTTTCTGAAATACTCAGACCAGCCCTTCTGGCACCAACAAGCATGCCACGTTTAAAGGCAATCAAATCACCTTTCTTCCCCATACTGATGCTCGGTTTGAACTGCAGGAGATTGTCTTGACCATGTCTACATGCCTAAATGCACTGAGTTGCCGCCATGTGATTGGCTCATTAGAAATTAAGTGTTAACGAGCACTTGGACAGGTGTACCTAATAAAGTGGCCGGTGAGTGTAAAGGGCTACTATATTTTAGGGCAAGTTTTATTATTGATTTTTGGTTAAAAAGTTTTGTGCATTTACACATCGGGTAGATTTATGTTGGTCCCACCCCTCTTGCTTCGAGCTTTTGATATACATCCAACAAGGTGGGTGCACCAAGCAAAGTCCTATGCCAGGTCCTGTGCCTTGATCCACTCCATGCCCCGGCATAGCCCCCTACCCACCCAAGTGGTGTAAAGGGGAAATTAGTCGCAATTCCCAGCTCTGAACCAGGAATTGGTGTAGCATTCAGGCGTACAAACTGTGATAAATCTCCCTCATTGTGCCTATCCCATAAGATGATAAACACCAACCCCCTCCTTCCCAAGGGACTGATGCAGGCTATGGACAGTGCTCACCACACCACCAGCCTGCACCCATACACCCATTAAAGGGAATCTCTCACCAGTTGTGACCATTAAACTCTGAAGACAGATAGTGTCCCTTGAGATCTAGGTAATAATACCTTTGTGTGTGTTTAAGTAGCAGCCGGACTGTGAACAGTTCTGCATTTCATCTGGATTCGGAGCACTCTGGTGCACAGGTGTGTGAGATATCTTCACTGCTGCACAGCCCCTCCCTTTTGAGTACCTGTTGTAGAATTCAAAGATCAGCTGTTATAGCTGTGATAGCAGTGACTCAGAGCAGGGGGAGGGGTTGTGTGATATATTTATTTATATATCATATTATGCAGGGCTGTACAGATCATGGAGGACATTTACAAATAAAATAAGACATTACAGAGTAATAACATAATCAGATGAAACAATAGAATAGAAGATCCTTCACACAAGAGCTTCCAGTCGATTACGATGAAGGGGGACACACAGAAAGTGATGTGTGCAGCCGATATATATTTATGTTTGGCGGTCGTGAAGGGAAGTATTGAGAGATCTCACAGACCGAGACCTCTCCATGCGTGGTGGGTGTCAGTTGTATGACACAGCTGACACCTGCCGAGAGCTGCTGCAGCCGGTGCTGCCACCAATCATGGCAGTCAATGTATTGGAGCCTAACAGGTCTGCAGATGGGTGCCGCCATCTTTAAATGGCTCCCAGCGGCCTCCATGACGTCACCAGAAATTGACGATCTCAACAATGAAAATTTGCTAGTTATGTATTAGCTTGATAGTTCGATGTAGTGCTCTCCAGAGAATATGTGCAGCTCGGAAGAAGTCCTGGAGATGTGAGTGGGAGATTTGGATTTGAAAAAAGAAAGTAATCTCAGATCACTTAGATTAGAGAATTGAATACCACTGGTTGGGCGATAGACTGAGATGAGAGAGGAAAGGAAGGGAGGTACAGCACTGTGTAGAGCTTTGTGGATGAGGATGGATAATTTGGATTGAACATGGAAGTTGATGGGCAGCTAGTGCAGGGTCTGAAACACAATGGGGCACATTTACAAAGAAAGTAGGAAACTGCACTAAAAGTGCTCTGCCTGTGTATACACTGTAATGCTGATTGATTAAGAACGTGCACCAGAAATCATGAATCTGTCGCTTCCCTGCACTGGCCCAACAGAGTTCACCAACTTTTTTGTGGTGCACCTTTAATATAGGGTTCGCGACAGACTTTGCATGTTAAATCTGGTGCACCTGAACACCCGCATGATGACTAGCGCAGCCGTACCACAATTGTGTTGCATTCACCAGAAATAAGTCTCAGACACTTCTTAAATACTTGTACAAGCAGTTTCCACTGAAAAGAACGGGCAAAGTCTTACAGAAAACTGTCGCAAAGCCCTTAGTAATTGTGGGTTATGTGTAGCTTCCGGATTGATAGATCATTCTGGCTGCAGTATGAAGAATTGTAGAAGAGAGAGATTAGTAAGCAGAAGACCGATTAGTTGCACATTTAAAGAAAATATAGTTTAAAAATATAGTCAAAAATACAATATAGTTTCAAATATTGAATAATTACCTTAATAAACTCTTCACACCCTGTAAGTTTTAAGATCTATTTTGCAAAATTTTATGCTTAACCGATAAAAAAAGTTTTAGTTCCTGTCATGTGGTGACATCGGTGTAATCGGATCGTCTTTTTTAAGGAGGTAAATTCTAGACTGTAACCAGAGGAGCCGCAGGCTTAACTCAGCGTTTATGAGCCTCTGCCGCACACAGCAGCCGGCAGGCGCAATGTGACGAGCCACAAGCAGCCATGGCAGAGAAGAGAGAGAAGCTCTGCTGCACGGGAATAGAAAAGGTGAGTCTCTGATTTTTTTTCTCTTTTCCAATTTAACTTCAAATGGGTGGGATTTGGACCATCAGGGGAGAGAGCTAAGGAAAAAGGGGCACCTATAAGGTATTAGCTATAAGGTTACTAATGAACTAATGGTTTTGAAAATAGACAGTTGGGTATCACTAAATACAGACCTCAAGCAAATGATCAGATTTTCAGCATCCAGTCTCCAAACTTGAGGGTGGATCTTTATAATTGCAACTGGTTTAGCACAGGCTAAATTGGTTTGTGGATTTCAAGGGGTCCCAGTTTTTTTTACCCTTTACCCTTTTACAGAGAGGTGAACTCCCAAGGTCATGGTCAGTGGTTGACTGGGGGATACAGGAACAAGAGGTGGAGAATGAAATAGGAACTTGGATACCAGGAACACATGTGAAGTAAAGCCACCACGAAAGGAACAGGGCACAGACATCAGGAACAGTCCAAAAGCTAGAATCAGAAACACAAAAAAAATTGTGGACCAGAAGGAGGGTTCAGACAAAATCAGAAGGTACAGGAGCAATGCAGGAGTCAAGTAAAATTCTTAACCATTGTTGCACTCTTTATGTGCAGTGGTGACAAAATAATAGAGGAGTAAATCAGAACAACAAATTCAGACTTAAATAGGCCTCCAGGATCAAATGGCATCCTACCAGTTATATTCTGAGAAGAGCCCAGTGTGGGCCTGGAACACATCTTCAGAACACAATAAAAGAAAGGACTTCATTCTCTCTGCTATGATTATTACATGGAGCACAGGAGAAGAGGTACGCTTCATTTTTAACATCTAAGTGACTATTAATCCTGTCACTGGGGAAGAGGTAAGTAACAGCACAGTTCTAGACACTTATATGGAGAGATTTGAGGAGCCTGGTGTCTTGGAAAAGAAATATGTACAAACATATGTATAGACATTATAGATGCAACATCCCCCACCGGGGCCTAGCCTTTTCTTGGGGCCTGGAAGCAGCCGGGGCCCAGAATACCGGAGTGGCTGGCGGTTGCGGCCTAGGCACGCTGATGTCATGGTGCTTGGTATGGGGACCGGAGGGCTGTCCTACAGCCTGGCAGGTCTCCAGCAGGTGGTGTGTGCAAGAAATATGGAGGGAGAGGCTGATGCACTGGTTCTCCCTGGAGCAACCCCTGAGGTATCTGTAAGATAAGTCCCTGGGTAATGGATGGTTGAGCCCTTGATGGTAGACAGCCGTATCCAGGTATCATACAGAGGCAACGTTGTGCAAATCAACTTACAGTTCTTTATTGAACAACAGGTAGCAGGCAACGGGCCTGAACGGTCAAACAGCAGATTCAGATTTTGGTACTGGAGTGGTCATGGAGAGTGGTCCTCAGGAATAGTGCACCAGCCTGGTAGTAGATGCAGGCTGGGAGAATTGGGGTGGAGCTGTGTCCAAACTGTGGAAGCTGCAGCTCTGGATTAGAGTCTCCTGACTCAGTTCCTGGGATTGGTTTCGGTGACAGCACTAAAGGTGTACTGAGCACTGAGTCTCCATTCACTCTGTCCATGTGCTCAAAGACCATGTGCTCCCCCTGGTCAGGTGGTAGCACCTCTCCAATCACACTCCAGTTTATAATACAGCCAACTGACTGGATAACACTTTACACCATTTAACTATTGCCTTTCCAGGCAGAGGGTACAGATGCAATTGCATAATCTCCCAGTGCTAGAAACTTACTAGAAGGCTCATGACTCCCTCGGACGGCTCCTAGCCTGGAAAGGGCGCTAATCGCAACTACCAGCCTGCCTATGTATTGGCAGGGGTGTTGCATAGAGATCTATCTAATGATCATTATATAGCAACTAAATATGGTCAGGAAACATCCTCCCTCTAATGTAAGAGTAGTTGGGCTCTGCACAAGATATTGCAAGAATATAAAAAATGATGACTCCTAGATTACTGAAAAAGCAACAAATATTAGCAGACTTTATATTTATTCCCATTACTCTTAAATGATTAAAAATAAAACACTCAAATGTGGCAATTTTCTATTTTGTTTAGGCAACTGCTCTATCTTGAGCTAAAGGAAAGTTGACAGCAAAACTGCAGACGGTGAAAGGTATAGGGGCAGATTTACTTACCCGGTCCGTTCGCGATCCAGCGGCGCGTTCTCTGCGGTGGATTCGGGTCCGGCCGGGATTCACTAAGGTAGTTCCTCCGCCTCTGCGCTGAAGTTCCCCGGAGGCGCGCTGGAATGCCCTGAAATTCACCGGCCTATATCTGGTGAAGGTAAGTGTAATTTTCGCAACACATTTTTTTTCTTAAATGCGGCAGTATTTCCGAATCCGTCGGGTTTTCGTTCGACAACGCCCCCCGATTTCCGTCGCGTGCATGCCGGCGCCGATGCGCCACAATCCGATTGCGTGCAAATCGGCGCAAATCGGAAATATTCGGGTAACACGTCGGGAAAACGCGAATCGGGCCCTTAGTAAATGACCCCCATAGTCCGTGAAGATCTGTGTAACCATACCAGCAGATCTTTGAAAAATGCATCAATTTTCCAGGGTTGTAGCGGGACTTAAATATTCTCCTGTTTGATCTCTGCATTCAAACTTATCTCCAACCCCATAGTCTATGCAATATATAATCAGAATCCTTCTACAACTCTTACTCAGAGTACAGTCCAGCTACTGTCAGGGAATATCATTTTTTTTTCACAGTCCTCCTACTATAAAGGCATGAACCCAAATAATGGCTGGAATTGGGTGTCACACATAAATATGTGGTCAAAATAAAGGTGGTCCGGCAACTTAAACTGCTTAAATCTTTAAATGCCCTTTTTTTAACAGAGAGCACTAATAATAAGTATAAATTCACTTCCAGCTTCTTCATTTTCTTTAGAAATATGCCCTCTTAGGAATTCTGCGTTGCTTACGTATTTAGGTCATATTCCTTCAACCATCTGAGTGCAAAAAAAAAAACTGCTAAATATACCGGCCTAAAATATTCTGATACTAGAAATAGCGATCCTCTAATTTATATATTTCCTCTAAATCGGAAGCAAAGTGGAATGAATTTTGGTGAACCCTTAAAGGGGCACTACAGGTATTTCTCTTTTTGTAATTTCATTCTGTTCCTTTCCCATCAATACATATTATTCAGACAATGAAATTCATGGTAATGAATAATTTCATGGTAACTCCCTGTGCATCACAATTATTTTGGATGGGGGGTTCACCATTTAAGACTACAAGGCCTGGAATAACAGCAATTCCTTGTGAACCTCCCTGAACTGTGATTAATTCCAACTTTTGGCCTCCTCCATGCCAAGTGGACGCTTAGGGGCGCCAAGGCAGGCGTTGCCAAGGGCAAAGTGGGGCATCGTGGGGTGTTCCTGCCCAGCGCCTGTGCACTCCCCATAGCCCTCACTCACATCTCCTGGATTCTGTCTGTGCTCCGCCTCCCAGCTTGTAGTCTGCACGCTGCTTCACCGCAGGCGCGCGCTCCCGCCACTGGGGGGCGCACGCGGACTTCTCAAGCCTTAAAGGGCCAGCGTCCTGCTGATTGGCTCCTGCTAATCCAGCTCGCCCTTATAATCCGGCACCTCCCTTCACTCCTCTCCGGATCTTCTCCTAGGATCTCCTATGGTTTCCATGCCAGGCTTCTCGAAGCCATTCCTATGGAAGAGAAAGCCCATTAGCATTTCCAGACGCTATGCTGTGTTCCTGTGTGTCTCCAGCGTTCTCATGCGCTCCTGGTGTGTCCTGTCTTCCAGCGTTTCCAGACGCCTCTGTGTCTCCTATCTCCAGCATTCCCATACGTTACTGGTGTTCCTATCTCCAGCTTTACCAGTGTTCCTCTGTGTTCCTGTCTCCAGCGTTACCTGGGTACCTCCGTGCCAGCATTACCAGTGTTCCTCTGTGTTGCTGCTGTCATCCCAGACTGTTTCCTGCACATCCCTGTACCTTGGCTGCCACCGTGGGCCTCATGCTATATCCTGCGGTGGTCTAGGGGGTCCACTGGTCCACAGACTCCACCCTCCGGACTTTTCCCATAGAGACTTTTAGTTCTGTTGTCTGGGTGAAAATCTGCAGAAGAAACTCCTTTATAATACAGATGCCACTGCTCAGCCACCTGACAAACTGGCCGATTGTATCTGGTTCCGGAATGACGGCGGAATAACTGCCATTAATCCCGCAGCCATTCTGCAACGTCCGAGGGTGCCCTTAGTGTCTTTAAAGCTCATGTCTTTTTCCGACCTTTACCCCCAGTATGTTTGCTTTTATATACATAAAAGATATATAAATACATATACATACACCCATATGCACTTTTATAGACTCAAGCACACAAGAACCTTTCTACACTGATTTCTGACATATATAGCTACATATGCACACGCTAATACTGAACAAACATTCACTTATGCTGGAGGCAGGAGTTTCATTAGCAGATCAAAATTTCCCCAAAGAAGAAGGTGTAGAAAATCCTCCTGCACAGGAGGAGGTGGCACAGCTGAGACAGGAAGCACAGAGAGTTTCTGCATCCTGTGCTCTACACCCCTCCCCTTCCTCACTGACCTGACTACTGAAGGAGATGGAGAGGCACAGCTCTAGCAGTGTTTGTCTGACTCCCTTCTCTGTTCAGCACCCCTCTGGTTGTTCCCCCTGTTCGGCATCCCGAAATGGCCATGATAGAGATATGGATAACCACATCCACCTCCTAAAAGGCAGAAATTGTACAGTCTCTAGCTGTCTATGTGCTGTCTAGCTGAGACGTCATGTGATAACAGACAACAAATAGTAAAGCAATTGTAAACTTAAATTCCTGGAGTGTTACTTTAATATTACTAATCTTACATCTATCCACAGGAAAGGGCACCGGTAGAGATCTGACTGCTGGGACCTCCATCTCTCCAGAGCGGATCCCGTTCTCACTGATGGGTGGGGAGCCAGCATGCCTGTCCTACCGCTTCACCCATCAGTGAGACCTACATTCTCATAATCTGTGGGGCTCCAAGCAGTTGGACCCTCACCAAACAGGTATCTGTGGATATGAGCTAACGTAAATATTTAGGAAAGCCCCTTTAAGTGAAAGATAAACCCTCCTAGACTTTCCTCTCCGCTATGCTACATCTTAACAGGTGGAGAAGAGAATAAGGGGATCACTTACTTTACTCCTGCACCTGTCATACTGATGAAAGGGAACTAAATGCCACTTTACCTGTAACCTGTAACAAGCCGGGCACCTCTCATGAATATAATGTATGAGCCGGACAGATCATCACATTACCATCTGTAACTAGTGATCGCACACAGAATTGTGAAGAGTAATATGATAAGTGACCTTTCCAGCTCGGCTGCATCTGGAGCACGGAGAGAGCCGTCATGTTAAAATCACGAAACACAACTCACTGAAAAAGGGCAAAAAATTGGAAAAATCTAGAAAAACACGTCCACACATGCCAGCACAGGATTATCTCTTTCTCCATGATGGGATTGTTCTTCTGCGCCATGGTAAGTGTTATTCTTAAAGTGATCATAAAGGCAAAGTGGGGCATCTATCAATTTTGGCACAGGGTCCATATTTTTGGTGCACAAATTTTGCTATAATTTTCACTGGGATATTAGATTGTGGTGTATGGACTGGACGCATGACCGAAAATGGTTTAAACTAACTCCCAATTTATGAAGGGGAAGGAGAATTCCACAGACCAGATTTTTGTAAGCTTCTAAGAATGTACCAAAAATTACGCCAAAAAAATGTCTTGGAAAACTAAAAATGCAGGAAGAGTGTTGAATACCCAAGTGACACCTGGTAATGCTCTGGCTCCTGGTTCCTGCATTTCTCCAGAACTTCTAGGCTTTGGTGTATGAGCTCCGTTTTGAGCTGCCACAGCATGTGATATAGCGGAAGTGACATCTAGGAGGAGCTGCTAACTTGGCAATTGCAGTTTCTAGGTTAGGGGTGGTCCTAACGCTATGCTAGTTCCACCAGACATCGCTGAGGTGTCACCACATGCTGCTGCTCAAGATCTGTTCCCTAACTGCTAGACCTGGGGTCAGGAACCTATTTGGCTGAGAGAGCCATGAACCCGACCATTTTAAAATGTTATTCCGTAAGAGTCGTACAATATGCACATGCCCCCAAGCAGATAGGCAGTCCCAGAGTCACGGGTGCCCCTGCGATCTACATCTCGGATTGCAGGCACACCTGTGCCCCTCTCCGTGGCGGCTCCCCTTTCTGAGCTCACTCAACTCACCACTGTCCCGGCCAGCCAGCACACGCACCGGCACTCACAGCTTAAAAGGGCCAGTGCTCCGCTGATTGGCGCTGGCCACTTCCCCGTTTCCTATAAAGACCGGCGGCTCCAAGCTTTCCCGGGCCAGATCTTAGTGCCTCATGCCTATGAGGAAGCTTGTCCCAATTTTTCCTTCCGAAGTGTTGACCTCCCGTTGGGACCCCAAACCTGTTCCTGATTCTGCCCCTTCACTTCCAGCCCTGGTCTCTTGCTCCATCCCCGACCTTGCGTCATTGCCGCCTGCCTTGACCGTCTTTCTGTTCTTGACCACAACACTGCCTAGTAAGTATCTCTGGGAACTCCTTCAAGACTGTTGGAAGACCATTTCAGGTGACTACCTCTTGAAGCTCATGAAGAGAATTCCAAGAGTGTGCAAAGCAGTAATCACAGCAAAAGGTCGTTAAGAATATAAGACATATTTTCAGTTGTTTCACACTTTTTTGTTAAGTATATAATTCCACATATGTTAATTCATAGTTTTGATGCCTTCAGTGTGACTCTACAATTTTTATAGTCATCAAAATACAGAAAACTCTTTGAATGAGAAGGTGTGTCCAAACTTTTGGTTGTACTGTATATAAATATTGTCCCCCTCCTGTGCCCCCTGGAGTAAATCAATAAACAATGTGTCCTTTCAGTCATTTTAAAAATAAGTGCCCTCTGTTATAAAATAATATACCACTTACCTCTCCTGCTGTCTCCCGGCTTCTGTGGACAATGTGATGACAGAGAGCTCATTGCAGCGGTCCTGTGCAGGACTCTCATTATCAATGTTATCCACGTCTTAAAGCCACACATTGTATTGATTCTAGTATAACCAGGTCAAGGTGTCCAATTGCCGGGTACTAGAAATGGCCTTGATTGTTGGGGATATGTTACACTGGTGGTAATGTATCTAAGCAGTATCTTTGGTTCTGATATTGTATCTAAGCAGTAGCTTTGGTTCTGGTATTGTATCTAAGCAGTATCTTTGGTTCTGGTATTGTATGTAAGAAGTAACTTTGGTTCTGGTATTGTATGTAAGCAGTATCTTTGGTTCTGGTATTGTATATTAGCAGTAGCTTTGGTTCTGGTATTGTATCTAAGCAGTATCTTTGGTTCTGGTATTGTATGTAAGAAGTAACTTTGGTTCTGGTATTGTATGTAAGCAGTAACTTTAGTTCTGGTATTGTATATTAGCAGTAGCTTTGGTTCTGGTATTGTATCTAAGCAGTATATTTGGTTCTGATATTGTATGTAAGCAGTAACTTTGGTTCTGGTATTGTATGTAAGTAGTAACTTTAGTTCTGGTATTGTATAGAAGCAGTAGCTTTGGTTCTGGTATTGTATGTAAGCAGTAGCTTTGGTTCTGGTATTGTATATAAGCAGTAGCTTTGGTTCTGGTTTTGTATCTAAGCAGTAACTTTGGTTCTGGTATTGTAAATAAGCAGTAGCTTTGGTTCTGGTATTGTATATAAGCAGTAGCTTTGGTTCTGGTATTGTATCTAAGCAGTTACTTTAGTTCTGGTATTGTATATAAGCAGTAGCTTTGGTTCTGGTTTTGTATCTAAGCAGTAACTTTGGTTCTGGTATTGTATCTAAGCAGTAGCTTTGGTTCTGGTATTGTATTTAAGCAGTTACTTTAGTTCTGGTATTGTATATTAGCAGTAGCTTTGGTTCTGGTATTGTATGTAAGCAGTAACTTTGGTTCTGGTATTGTATGTAAGCAGTAGCTTTGGTTCTGGTATTGTATATTAGCAGTAGCTTTGGTTCTGGTATTGTATGTAAGCAGTAGCTTTGGTTCTGGTATTGTATCTAAGCAGTATCTTTGGTTCTGGAGTTGTATATAAGCAGTAGCTTTGGTTCTGGTATTGTATGTAAGCAGTAGCTTTGGTTCTGGTATTGTATCTAAGCAGTAACTCTAGTTCTGGTATTGTATGTAAGCAGTAACTTTAGTTCTGGTATTGTATATTAGCAGTAGCTTTGGTTCTGGTATTGTATATAAGCAGTAGCATTGGTTCTGGTATTGTATATTAGCAGTAGCTTTGGTTCTGGTTTTGTATCTAAGCAGTAACTTTGGTTCTGGTATTGTATCTAAGCAGTAGCTTTGGTTCTGGTATTGTAAATAAGCAGTAGCTTTGGTTCTGGTATTGTATATAAGCAGTAACTTTAGTTCTGGTATTGTATATTAGCAGTAGCTTTGGTTCTGGTATTGTATCTAAGCAGTTACTTTAGTTCTGGTATTGTATATTAGCAGTAGCTTTGGTTCTGGTATTGTATGTAAGCAGTAACTTTGGTTCTGGTATTGTATATAAGCAGTAACTTTGGTTCTGGTGCTGTAAGTCTATAAGTGACCTCTATTCTTCCAGGAGAGTCCAGCTCAAACAGCCTATCCATTCGGTTATAATAATAAATGTATTTAGATAGCGCCATCATATTCCGCAGCGCTGTATAGATGATGGGGGACATATACAAATAACACAAGACATTTCAGAGTAATAACATTATCAGATTTACATTAGAATCCATAAGAAACCAGTTACAAATGCACTGACATTAATTCTATAAGTAAAATCTTTGCTATCCAGCATTTTGTGTTGATTTATAACTAATAATAGAGAAATGTTGTTTTGTAGGGAGATGTAATTTGGCACCTATAGACTTCCATGATGTTGGCAGAACATACTGCCCTCAGTGTCTCTTGCTTTGGTGCCTCCACATTATGAGGCCATGAGTCTCTGTTATTTTAATATTTACAACTTAACCAGTGCAGGAAAGTGACTTGAATATATAAGGTGTAATACTGGATTGGAACGACTAGAGGGCACCAGAGTCCAGAAACGTTCTCTTCCTTACAGAAGCGGCAGCACAGGAGGAGGTAGGTACACTGCGCCCATCACCGGTCATTCTTCCTGTATCCAGTCTCATCTTCCCTTCTGTCGCTTTTCCACTCATTCCTCGTGCTAGTAGCTGTACTATACCTTCCTCCCGGTTCACCCTATCAGTTCCTTGACCACTTTTCCTCTTGGCTCCCTCACTTTCTATCCTGTGAGATTCCAACCCTCATCATGGGAGACTGCAACATCCCTATTAAATCATATTCAGAGATTCCATTCATCCATGGATAAATCCATGAATTCCTCTTTCCATTTATTATAACTGAATGGTTGGGCATTCCCTATCCCACATCTGTAGTTTACTGATAAACCTTTGCCAAAAAACCTCTCCTGTTACCATGTTGAGATATCATCCTAAATATGGGGGCATTTATTCATTTGGGCGCAGGAAAATATAATTTTCAGTCGGATGTAAGTTTGTGGCATATGGGATTAATGATTTGGTGCACGAACAATAAGGTTTAGAATTGTCTCCCCATTCATGAAGGTGAAGTAGAATTGTGCCACAAAACAAGTTGGTAAATAGAAGCGGCACAAAAGTGGCGCCACAATTTTGCACCTGAAAACAGAACGCTGCAAATGTCGGGAAAAAACACCAAAATTGTGGTGCTGACACATAAATAATGTGCAAGAGGCACCGCTATGTTGTAATTAGCCTGCGACACGGCCGCGTCATAGCGCCATGCACGCAAGCAGAGAGCATAGACGTGCCTCTGCCCGCACTGGCCGGAAAGCTGAAGAGAGATGAAGTCGGGTGAAGAGGAGCACCGGAGGTAAGTGTTGTCTGTATTCATTTTATGGGGCTCCATCGCGGAGATTTCATTGGGTGGGGGGAACTACTGGGGGCATTTATTAAGTGTGTTGAGCATTGTTGGGGGCATTTATTGAGGGTGTGGAGCACTGATGGGGGCATTTATTAAGTGTGTGGAGCATTGTTGGGGGCATTTATTAGGGGTGTGGAACACTGTTAGGGGCATTTATTAGGGATGTGGAGCACTGTTGGGGGCATTTATTAGTGGTGTTGAACACTGTTGGGGGCATTTATTAGTGGTGTGGAGCACTGTTGGGGGCATTTATTAGTGGTGTGGAACACTGTTGGGGGCATTTATTAGTGGTGTGTAACACTGTTGGGGGCATTTATTAGTGGTGTGGAACACTGTTGGGGCATTTATTAGTGGTGTGGAGCACTGTTGTGGGTCATTTATTAGGGGTGTGGAACACTGTTGGGGGCATTTATTAGTGGTGTGGAGCACTGTTGTGGGTCATTTATTAGGGGTGTGGAACACTGTTGGGGGCATTTATTAGTGGTGTGGAGCACTGTTGTGGGTCATTTATTAGGGGTGTGGAGAACTGTTGGGGGCATTTATTAAGTGCGTGGTGCACTGTTGGGGGCATTTAATAGGGGTGTGGAACACTATTGGTGGCATTTATTAGGGGTGTGGAACACCGTTGGGGGCATTTATTAGGGGTGTGGAGCACTGTTTGGGTCATTTATTAGGGGTGTGGAGCACTGTTGGGGGCATTTATTAGGGGTGTGAAGCACTGTTGGGGTCATTTCATGAAGGGGAGCACTTTTGGGGGTATTTCATGGGGGGCACTGTTGGGGGCATTCCATGAGAGGAGCACTGTTGGGGGCATTTCATGGCGGGGGACACTGCTGGGGGAAATGTCCTAGGGTTGTGCCGGAATCTGAATTCTCCTTTGCATCGTATATATACAATCCGTTGCTCCATCCCTTCAGGCTGAACATATTCCCTAACCACATGTAACTCCTACTCTCTCCTCACTAGCCCTGTGCTCTCCTGCCCTCTATGTTATCCCTCAGCACTTGATCATTAGTATTACACAGCAGTCTGTGTCTGAGTCTCCTGACTTGCCCAAGGTGTCAGGCAGCTGGTCTGAGACACCGCTGGCTTCTCAAATGCTGACTGATCCCTCAGACCACAGACCCTGTGCTCCCGCCCACCAGGGGGTTTTATACTCCCCTAGTGAGGTGGCAGCACTGTCCAACCAGCTTCCAACTTGCTTTACAATTAGAACACATTGGTTAATAACATTTCACATGTTAACTCCTGCCCTCCCTGGCAGTGGTACCAGTTGTAACTACTAAGTTCTCCACTTTCGGAGATCTCCTAAAGAGATGGCCAGTCTCCCTAGGCAGCTCCTAACATGGAGAGGGTGCTATTCGCAACAACTACCTAATCTACGCATCGCAGGGTTGTTGCAGAAGATCTCATATTGAAATAATATATATGTGAGGATTATTTATAGAGGGGGGCAGGACCCCTATTTTTGGCATTAATAAGGAGTGGACCTTTAACTATCAGCAAGCTATTCCATATACTGAAAGTAGTCAATTGGTGAGGGACTGGAAACAATCATCAGAACAGAAGAACAGGGGCTCCATCTGTGTGGCTGTACCTGGTACTGCAGCTCAACCATCTCAAATGAGCAGCACCGATATATAGGATTCACACCAGAATAGATGGTGTTTGGATATTGTCTTGAAGAGGCCACAGTGTTGCAGCCCTTTAGTTGCACTAGTTGCGGGGTCTTGAGGATAGGATCTCCGACTAGGATCCCAAACATAGGTGGTTTGAACAGTAGCCCAGGGCCACAGTTTTCTAGGGGACCCATGGCCACCCAAACCACCCAACAAATTTTATTCACCCATAAAATTCACATACATCTTTTCCTGCTCTTAATTTGCATGTACACAAGAGCATTTTGGGACCTTTGAAGGTCTTCCAATGGTCCTGAAACCCCAGATAGAAAGCAGCAGAAGGGACGCATCCTCCATTCCCCAAGAAGCTGATTCTAGCAGCCTATGCAGAAAGTGATTCCAGACTTGTAGGGGCTATAATATTCCTACAGCCCAGGACCCATGATAGTCTTAATCCGCCCCTACTTCTCAGTATAAGCTATTCTGAAAATATATAAAAATTTCCTTGAATTCAAAAAACAGAAGTTATCTACGTCTCATGATTGCTTAACCAGACTTACAGAGGAAAGTTTTACAGACGGACCGTCACACGCAACTTCCTCACTGTATATAGATGTTCTACAGGAGCGACCCACAACCATCCATCATCTACTATGAGGGGATTAGTGATACCAGGTAAGGTTCACTTTTATAAGACTCTTCTGCCATTAGCGACATATCTTTTCTATCAATAATCAGGCGTCCTGTCTACACGGTAATAACGCAATGATCACACTCCCTGCCCTGCAGCTGCCTGTACTATGTCTTATGGCAGTGATGGCGAACCTTTTAGAGACCAAGTGCCCAAACTACAATAAAGACCCGCTTATTTATCGCAAAGTGCCAGCACAGAAATGTAATTTGTGATTTATACTCCCTTCTCTGTCACAGCTTTCATTGATACCAGCACTCTGAGGACACCAATAATGCAGAAAATAGTCCCAGGTACAGCTGTCACTTTAAAATAGCTCTGTGCACAGCAAGTCCTGGGCTGTCTGGGACTGCAGGAAGATACCTGGAGTCATCTCTGGTGATGGCCTGAGTGCCCACAGAAAGGGCTCTGAGTGCCACCTCTGGCACCAGTGCCATAGGTTAGCCATCACTGTCTTATGGTATAAATTATGTAACCAATGTTCAAGATGAAGTCCATCAACTGAGATCTCATGGACTTGTAATGAGTTGTCCTCCTGTGTGAGCAGGATTCGATAAATCACAGCAGCACAGTGCTCTCTGCCTCTGCTCTGCACTATGTCATGAGCATTGCAGATGGTGAGTAAATAGAGATCACACTCCTTGCCGTGCAGGTGCCTGTACTATGTCTTATCATGTAAATTATGTAGCCAATTTTCAAGATGAAGTCTACCTGCTGACATCTCATGGACATGTACTCCAGAGCATTGATGCAGTGTAATGAGTTGTCCTCCTGTGTGAGCAGGATTCGGTAGATCACAGCAGCACAGTGCTCTCTGCCTCTCCTCTGCACTATGTCATGAGCATTGCAGGAGTCTACAGATGTGAGTAAATAGAAATCACACTCCCTGCCCTGCAGGTGCCGGTACTATGTCTTATTGTATAAATTATGTAGCCAATGTTCAAGATGAAGTCCACCTGCTGAGATCTCATGGACATGTACTCCAGAGTAATGATGCAGTTTAATGAGATTCAGTAAATCACAGCAGCACAGTGCTCTCTGCCTCTGCTCTGCACTATGTCATGAGCATTGCAGGAGTCTACAGATGTGAGTAAATATTAGAACCCTCATTGCTCTTGACCGCCTTGGTTTTTGGATTCAGTACATTAAACATATACCAAAATACAGCGCTGTGAAAAAATACAGCTCTTCCCACAAAAAACAAGCCGGTTGTGTCAAAGGAAAAAAGGGGTGTTTTAGTTTCTGAAATATAACTGATGAACTTTTCCTTTCTAGTTCTTCTCGGCCTCACAATGGATGTGACCATTGGGACGAGCAGTATCCAACTGATCCCTCAGCACCCGGTTATTAATGGATCTGTCACCCTGAGTGTCACTCCTAGCATTACCGAGACACCTTATAGTGTTGCCTGGTACAAAGGACAAAATGAAGATCCTGACCGTCGTATCTTGATGTATATTCTTAGTGAGAAGCTTCTATTTCCTGGACCTCTCTACAATGTTAGAAGCTTCAGAATGTTTGCTAACGGTTCGTTACAGATCACAGATCTTCAACTCAGAGACGGAGGGAACTATCTGGTGGCTATATGGAAACTGCAGTCATTGTATTTGGAGAATATAAGTGTCACGTTGGCTTTCTATGGTGAGTTTCACTTCCAAGATTTCCTTTAGTTTTGATGTTAACCCCTTAAAGGGGTATTCCAGGAATAAGCATAATTCATATACAAGTGGGCACTCAAAATATAAGCTAATGTGTAATTAGTTGTTATTTAAAATTTTGCTCCCCTTAGCAGAAAATGCTGCTGACATAGACTGTAATGAAGAATTAAAATGCTACTGGCCCTTTAATCAGTCCGTTAATTTCCTTCGCGCGGTCCGTTGCAGGACAGAAGATGGCCGCTGGTCACATGTCCACATCACATGTCCTGCACCTGCCTGGGCAGGTCATGTGATCACCACTACATTTGGCTGTTGTCGGTTGGTTGCAGTGCATCCTGTATGGCCAGTGTTGTGGTGATGGCAGTTACACATCATTACTATGGTAACCAAGCAAGAAAACCTGTTATATCATCACTGGGAGCAGAGCATAAGAGGGAGGAGGAGTTACTGAGAACTAAAGGATCATGGAACTTGTATTTTCCAGTGGCGGCCATCTTAGTGATAACTCCACTTACTTAAGAGAGGCCATAAATTTTGTAAATCATAAAATCTAATTATTTAAGCTCCGTTTTGTGACTAATGACATTGAGTATTGTTGTATTCATTTATTTATATCATCATGGGTTTTTGTGTCAGACGTTCATATTCCCGGAATACCCCTTTAAGGACGCAGCCATTTTGTAGCTTAAGGGTCAGCCCCATTTTTTGGATTCTGACTTGCGTCACTTTATATGGTTATAACTTTTGAACTCTGTTACTTATCAAAGCGATTCTGAGATTGTTTTTTCCCCACATGTTGTACTTAAGTTTTGCGTTTATTTACAAAAAGAAAGAAAAAATTATGAATCTTTTGAAAAATTTGCCATTTTCGGAATTCGAAATCATTGCGTTTTCAGGCAGATAAATTTACCAGCCGAATAAGTTGCTGAATGACATTTCCCATTTGTCTACTTTACATTTTCATAATTTTTGAAATGTCTGGATAATTTATTTTGACATCACGCGGCTTTCAAATCGAATATCGGTTTTCCGTATTTTCAGAATTTACTTTTTTGTGGATAAATACTTTTGCATGAAATTTTAACTAGTTGGCATCAAAAACCCCCTATATAACCAACACATTTTTAAATCTGCCCCCCTCACACTATCAGAACCCACATTTAGGAAGATTGTAAACCCCTTGAGATCTTCATAGTAATTAAATAAAAATGGAGGTGAAATTTAGAATGGTCAAATTGTGTCGGTGATACGTTCATTTAGCCCTAAAATTCACACATTTCCAAACTATAAAAAGAGAAAACCCACCATACAATTTGTTATGCAATTTCTCCCGAGTGCAGAGACCCCCCACATGTGGCCGTTACTTGTTTTATGGGGGCACAGCGAGGCGCAGGAGGGAAGGAGCGCCCTGCAGCTGCCAGGATTTCTCATTGGCTGCTTTTGTAGGCTATAACATTTTAGCTTTTTTTTTCATTTTTGGGGCCATGTGACGGCATTTTTTTGCAGGATGAGATGCTTTTTCCAGTATTTTGGGGATGTTATCCCCAAAGAAGAAAGCATCAATTCTGTACTGGATTTTTTTACTTTTTTATTTTTTTTGCTGTTCACCGTATAGCCTAATAATCATGTTATCTTTATTCTATGGGTCAAAACGATTACGGGGACCAGATTCAGATATTTTTTCTTATGTTTTACTAAATTTGCCAAATAAAACCCTAATGTGGAGAAAAATCTATCATTTTTGAATGACCGTCTTCTGGATGGAATAACATTTTTACTTTTTTGGCTACGGAGCTGGTTGATGGCTTGTTTTTTGCAGGACATGTTGTACTTTGCAACAATATCATTCTGGAGTAAATATTTTTTTGATCACTTTTTATTGCATTTTTTGTGAGACGAAAAACAAGAATTTTTTTATTATTAGTATTATTAGTTCCACCATGGGACATGAACAAGCAATCGTCTGATTGCTTGTTCATGATAATACCCTGCAATACTGATGTATTGCAGCGTATTAGCAGTGTCAGCCTATGCACATGCATAGGCTGACACTGTGCCTTTAAGACAAAGTCATAGACGCCATATTACAGGCACTGCCTGCAGACAGCCCTGGGGTCCTGATCAGACCTCTGGGCGGCCATAGTAATGATCAGCTCCCACAGAAGACGGCATGTGGGTGTTGAACTGGAATGTCTGCTGTTAGTTACAACTGGCACCCCGTGTATCCCGATGCCAGCCCAGATCTCAGCTAAGTGATTATAAAGTTCCTCATGTTTATTTCACAATTATCATTGGGGTATTGGCCTTACTATTAACCCCTTAAGGACGGAGGGTTTTCCGGCTCATTTCTCGCTCTCCAACTTCAAAAATCCATAACTTTTTCATTTTTACGTGTACAGACCTGTGTGAGGGCTTATTTTGTGCGTAACAAATTTTACTTTCCCGTAATGTTATTTATTTTAACATGCCGTGTACTGCGAAGCTGAAAAAAAATTCCAAATGTGGAAAAATTGAAAAAAAACCGCACGTCACGTTCTTGTGGGCTCAGTTTTTACGACTTTCACTCTTCGCTCCAAATAACACGCCTACTTTATTCTTTGGTTCGGTGCGATCGCGGTGATACCAAATTTATATAGGTTTTATTGTGTTTTAATACATTTTCAAAAATTAAACGAATGTGTACAAAAAAGAAAAAAAAATTTTTGCCATCTTCTGACGCTAATAACTTTTTCATACTTTGGCGCACGGAAATGTGTGAGGGGTCATTTTTTGCGAAATGAGGCGACGTTTTCATTGCTACCATTTTGAGGTCTGTGCGACATTTTGATCATTTTTTATTTCATTTTTTATGTTATGTAAAAAGGTGTAAAAGTCGCATTTCGGACATTTGGGCGCCATTTCCCGCCTCGGAGGTCACCGCCGGCCGTAACCGTTTTTATATTTTGATAGATCGGGCATTTTGGGACGCGGCGATACCTAATATGTCTGTGATTTTTACTGTTTGTTATGTTTTATATCCATTCTAGGGAAATGGGGGTGATTTGAACTTTTAATATTTTATTAATTTTTTTTATTTTTTAAACTTTTTTTTTTCTTTTTTTTTTCACTATTTTTTAGACCATCTAGGGTACATTAACCCTAGATGATCAGATCGCTCCTACCATATACTGCAATACTACAGTATTGCAATATATGGCGTTTTTGCAGGTCTTACATTACAATGAGCCACTGGCTCATTGTAACGAACCTGCATAAACCATGTAGCCTCGTGTCAAGAGAAGACCCGAGGCTACCATGGTAACCGATCGCCGCCCCCCGATGACGTTCGGGGGCGTGGCGATCGGAAAAAAGATCGGAAAAAAGATGGCGTCTTTTAAACGCCGCCCGCGACTTTGCGGGCGGCGTTTAGAGGGTTAATAGCCGCGATCGGTGCAAGCACCGACCGCGGTTATTAGCGGTGGGGGTTTTGTGCAAAATGCAAAAACCCCCACCTCTGTATGAAGAGGACTCAGCCCGTGAGCCCTCTTCATACATCCCTTATACCTCTGCGCCGTAGAGCTACGGCGCAGAGCGTTAAGGGGTTAATGACTACATTATCATTTTATTGCTGTTTTAGTTCCTACCCCTCAGTGATGGTCATAGTATTCAGCGATTCCAGAGTGTGGAAACAGACACTTCATGATCCCTATAGTGCTGTGTGCTGACAATGGGCTTAAATTATCCGAGTACAGGGTTTATCTACACTTTTATTTAGCTTCTGAACAATCACTAGTATCTGACACATAGAAAAAGAGAGATGAGACGGATCAGGGATGGGAGATGATGAGATCCATGAGATAGATAAAACACACAATGACACCCTGCTAACTTACCTATAACACACATTGTCAACTATACTATATCTCAGCTATAACACACACACAGTCTCCTTCCCCTTCTATAAAGACCTTATCTTGCCTGTAGCTTGTAGAGTAAGTATGTGCATGCTGCTGCTTGCTGGTAGGAAGTGTCTGTAAGGCTCTGCGTGTGAGCTTGTCTTGTAATGGAAGGGAGAGGGGTAGAGGTCAAACTGCAGCGTGCATACAGGAGAAGCTATTATTGAGAAGAATCTGCCATGCCCAATCATAGAAGAATTATGGTCAGATCCCTGGGAAATTAGGTATACACCAGGACTGATAGAGACAGGTTGGACTTATATCTGTGAAATGTTGTAATTTTGTTAATAACAGTGAATTAGAGAATGTGTTGTTTTGTTATCCTGAGTATATTTAAGAATCTTATCTTCTTGGGAATACCCAAGAAGAGGAAGGTCTCTGCTGGCAGATGTGATTGAACACAACTTTGATCCAGGGCCTTTAACCTCTCAGATACTGTGACCAGATGGAATCACAATATATGAGCGGTTACTTTTACTTCTGTAAAAATTGAAATCAACCGAATCACTTCCCCATGAGGAGATCTTGGAAGTCTTTCCCTGTTCATTACAGTCTCTGCAGTGAGATTGACGTCTCTCAGGCAGTTCCATCGCGTTTTCCCAAAGACTACAATACAGTTTTATTACAGTCTATCACCAAGCACCAACTTACAAAGCTCACAGCTTAAATGTACCGGGTTTTTGCAGGGATTACACCTTTTACTATCATTATTCTGATTGTTTCCATTGTTATTTGCATTGTTATTATCATGCCGTGTTTTTATGTTAATATTGTTGTTACTATTAGTAATACTTTCAGCTTTCTTTGTTTTAGAATCCATCATTTATGAAAAAGACAGTTCCTTAGGATTTACACTTGGACTTATCTTTGCAATAATCTTGGGAATTGCACTGATGATTATGGGAAGTGTCTACTTATACAGGAAATTTGGGACACAGAGGTTGGACGGTAAGAAAATAGACAGACACATTCACTGCATGTTGTGGTTTAGGTTAGCTGTGAGATTTTTTGCTTTTTCTTGGGGGCATTTTGACTTTACTTTACACTAACTTTACATGCTCATCGACCTATTTCCTCCTTAGGTTGAACATATAACTGAGTGCAGAGAGGACTATGCAGCTACACTATGTCTGCACAGTTCTCTCTATGTTTGCACAGTAGCACATTTTTTCAATTTCCACAAAAACAAAAGGGATGAGTGACCTCAGGTACACAGCCAGTGGCGTAACTACCACCGTAGCAGCCATAGCGGTTGCTACGGGGCCCGTGAACTTAAGGGGCCCGGGGACGCACGGCCGCATGTGTCTAACCCGCCTACTCCCTCCCAAACAGCCTCCCATACGCCGGCCGACGAACCTCCGACCACACTGCCCGCCCCCACCGCACTATCTCGCGCGCGCGCGCGGCCGCCTCCCCGCACTTGCCATCCGCCCGCCCCCCCGCACTTGCCATCCGCCCGCCCCCCCGCACTTGCCATCCGCCCGCCCCCCCGCACTTGCCATCCGCACGCCCCCCGCACTTGCCATCCGCCCGCCCCCCGCACTTGCCATCCGCACGCCCCCCGCACTTGCCATCCGCACGCCCCCCGCACTTGCCATCCGCACGCCCCCCGCACTTGCCAACCGCCCGTCCCCCGCACTTGCCATCCGCCCACACTTGCCATCCGCCCGCCCCCCGCACTTGCCAACCGCCCGCCCCCCGCACTTGCCAACCGCCCGCCCCCCGCACTTGCCAACCGCACGCGAACCCCCCTGCCCGCCCGAACGCCGAACCACCCAGCTGATGGCCTACACAGCCGCCACGCTGGACATCAAAAAAGTAAGTACTATTATTTACATGTGTTTGTATATATATGCTAATGTGTGTGTTTTGTATATATATATATATATATATATATATATATATATATATATATATATATATATGCTAATGTGTGTGTTTTGTATATATATATATATGCTTGTGTGTGTGTATATATATATATATATATATATATATATATATGCTTGTGTGTGTATATATATATATATATATATATATATGCTTGTGTGTGTATATATATATATATATATATATATATATGCTTGTGTGTGTGTATATATATATATATATATATATATATATATATATGCTTGTGTGTGTGTATATATATATATATATATATGCTTGTGTGTGTGTGTATATATATATGTATATATATATATATATATATGCTTGTGTGTGTGTATATATATATATATATATATGCTTGTGTGTGTGTATATATATATATATATATATATATATATATATATATGCTTGTGTGTGTGTATATATATATATGCTTATGTATGTGTGTGTGTGTGTGTGTGTGTATATATATATATATATGCTTTTATATATATATATATATATATATATATATATGCTTATGTATGTGTGTGTGTATATATATATGCTTATGTATGTGTGTATATATATATATATATATATATATATATGCTTATGTATGTGTGTGTGTATAAATATATATGCTTATGCTTGGGTATGTGTGTGTGTATATATAATATATAAATGCTGTATGTGTGTTTTTGTATATGGTGCGAATTTGAATGTATGCATGTGCTGTATGTGTGTACATGCTATACGTGTGTGTATATGCTATATATACTTAATGTATGTGTGTAAATGCTGTATGTACTGTATGTAAACACTGTATGTATATGTTGTGTTTATACTGTATGTATAAGTATACATATACATACTATATGTATATAATGTGTATGTAGTATACAGTAAGTGTGCAAATTTGATGTGTATATACTGTATGAGTTTGTATATATGTGTATAAATGTATTTGTGTATGCATATGAGTGTATACATGTATGTATGTGGATGCGAGTATAGGATAGTGAATGTATGAGTGTAGAACGTTATATGTGTGTGTGTATATGTCTGTATAAATTTGCATATATCTTTTAAAGGGGAAGGGGGCCCCATGCAGAAATCTGCTATGGGGCCCAGCCACTACTAGTTACGCCACTGTACACAGCAGATCCTGGTGCCAGTTCTCTTCACAACACCAAACTATTGTTAGTAACTTTACATGTTCAGCGGCCTGTTTCCTCCCAACATTAATCAAATAACTGAGTGGTGGAAGAGATAGGGAGGGCTATGCAGCTATAGTATGGCTGCACAGTTCTATGATGGAAGGGTAGCACATACAGTATTTCCAATATTCATAGAAACTAAAAGGAAGAGTGACTGTAGACCCAGGAACCACTTCTTTTCACAACACCAAACTAATTATGTTAACTTTATGCAGATACTTTCTCAGCCACGTTATTTATAATCTCTTGTGATCCACCCCCAGAGTCTTTGGAGAACAGACAGGTCCCTGTTTATGAAAATGTCAAGGTATGTGGAGAGAACTTCAGTGTTTTAAACTAAAAATGCTCATTATTTATTGGAAATATTTATTGGAAGCCCAAATTATTTCTTAAAGGGAACCTGACACCACATTTTTAACAAATACAGCTAGTGGCAGGTTCCTTTAGAGCCAGAGTTATAAACTTGCCTGGTATCTATGCATCTTTTGAGTGAATCGAGGGCATGGCCTAAAGTCATGTGACCAGGGTGACATTATCTTGGTCTTGTAACCTCTTAACATTAGCAAACTGTACCCCATGCACATATCTGACCACATAAAACAATAACAGGAGCATGCACTTCTACTCCTCTCCATGCTGGTTGCTGTGATATTATGTGATATGATATGCTGTGATTTCATGAGATATATGCTTACAGTTTGCTAATGTTAGAAGGCTACAGAACCTGCAACGATGTCAACCTGGTCACATGACATTATTGCTCCATGCAGAGTTAGCAAGGAGAGGAGCTGCTGGATTCAGCCTGAGGAGGCCACACCCACCTCGACTCGCTGTAGACATGCTTGGACACCAGGTAAGATTATAAAGTTGAATTTATGGGAATCTGAGGGGAACATTTTTTACCTAAAAGAAAGGTGTCAGTTAGTTTCTAGGGCTCAATGGGATCCTGCCACTAGCTGTATTAGTGAAAAATCTGGTGGCAGGTTCCCTTTAAGATCAGAGACGGACATCCCAATTCCGGGGCAATTCATGTGCATACAAAAGTGGTCCCTGATATATCTGTGTGCTCTATATATAATTGGGCACATTTACTCACCCGGTCCGGAGGAGTTCCCGAAAGTGCATTGTCCCACGACAATGCACTGTGCTGCAATTAAATAAGATTATGCGCCCGATATCCTGCATGTGTCACTTCCCCGGTCAGGTTCGCCGGAGTTCACCATCTTCCTCCTGGTGCATGTAAGTGCATGTCTTGCGACACAATCGACCGACGGACCGCCCCCCCCCCCCATTTGTGTCGAAAAAAACCTGTCGCCGCTGTGCCAAAATCCGATCACGTGCGCCAAAATCCCCTTCTAGATGGCTGTCCCAGCAGTGCAAATCTGAAAAAGTAAAGTCCGCGGGGACCCTTAGTGAATGTGTCCCAATGTTTCATTTTATTTTACAAATTGAAAAAAATATTTATTCACTTTTTTCAGAGACTTTTTTACTCTATTTAATGTACTTGATTATAGGGTGGTGATGGGGAGTGTCATTGAAATCATGTGCTGAAAATGAACTGCTGAAAAGTTCAAAGAAAAGCAAAGTGTGAAGAAGAATTTCTGGGGGAAGGGGGGTGGCTAGAATCAAAGTCACCATAATTATCAGCTACATTAATATGAACACACTGGAGCACATTTACTTACCCGGTCCTCTCCCGATCCCCGCTGTGCGTTGTCTGACGAGGATTTGGGTCTGCTGCGATTCTGCTGCGCTGACATCACTAAGGTCATGCGTCCAATTTCCTTCATGTGTCGTTTCCCCTCTCAGATCCGCTGGAGTTCACCTATTTCTTCCTGGTACATGTAAGTGCTGATCTTGCGACACAATTTCGTTTTTAAATTCCGCGGTTTGTCCGAATCAGTCAGGTTGTCCGATGGCATGCCCCCCCAATTTCTGATGCATGCAAGCCGGTGCTGATTCGCCACAATCCGATCGCGTGCGCCAAAAACCCGGGGCAATTTGGCACAAAAAGGAAATATTCGGGAAACCCGACAGAATCGTGGTCCGCAGACCCTTAGTAAATGTGCCCCATCGTGGGGGATTTAACAATGTGTCTCAGGTTCCGCCAGTTTCTAGCTGGAAAACACTAGTCTTTTGCTGCGCCAGATTTATCACTGTGATGATGAATTCTGGTGCAGTATTAGACTGTCGTATCCTACTTTAGACCTAATTTTAGTTGGTCTAAACTTTGTGCCCGAATTTTGGTCGCACGGGCGATTTCCTGCAATCCGCGCCCCTCTCTCGTGGAGCCACGCCCATCTTTAGAAGGACACTCCTCCTTATTCAGACAAGTCGGAAAATTGCCAAAAAAAAGGTCTAAAAGCCTTGATAACTGTGGTTTATAACCCCCCCCCCCCCCCCCCCCCATTATCTTAGTAAGGCAAAGACACATCTTCCATATTATTCCCATAAAAACATTTGTTTTAGTTAATAAAATATGTACCTCAAAATATTTAAATTGAAAAATAAATCTAACTCATCTAGCAAAAATACAAGCCCTCATAAGGCCCTACATCAGCCGAATGATAAAGAAATCTACGCTAGCTGCATATTTATATAATTTTTTTTTATTTTACAGGATTCACAACCTACAGTGGAATCCTCATATATGGTGAGAAGAGACTCTTTAGACACTATAACAAATGGAGTTGCTGGTTCGTGAGGCCCCACATGCTGGACATCTAAAGAGTATGGGTGAATAGAGAGGGTTCATTAGCAGAGCTCTCTCTGTATACAGTGTCTGCTGTATTTTACCTAAAGGGCACCTGTGGGTTTATAATCAAGTTTTATATATTTTTTTATATTTTTGAAGTATTTTTCCTCGTTTCTCTTGCAGGATTTGCAGTTCATATGTGAAGAAACATATACAGAGCTGAATAGATGAGAGATCGCTGTCATATGAATATGTATATTCATAGACCAAAGGAGCCGAAGAGCCAAATGCAATATCTGTACGAGCTCCCCAATTATAAAGTATTGATCATAGGAACAGTCTTCTCATGGGGGGGGAAGAGACACTTTATGGGCTCCTTCGGGCTCTTAGGCCCAGGTGTAACTGTGGTCTCTGAACCGACCTCAACCTGTACATGGAAATAATGAAATGGTGGACACTGGTGAATATATTCTCTGTACATGCAAAACGGAAGATTAAACCAACCCTCTAAAAAGGAAATCACAGACATCGGCGTCCTAGATCTCAGCTTCCTCAACTGATACCGACTTGGTAGAAAATGGAAGCTATAAATATCATTTTTAGTTTCTATTTGGATGAATTTATGAGCTAAACCTGGTGTTCATGTAAAAATACCACCAGAAACTGATAAGTACAAACCTGGAACCTACTAAGAGACCATGGGTAGTGCTATCAGGAGAAGAAGTGAACTTGAGATGGTGGTGGTAGGTCATAAAATGAACTTAAACAAAATACAAATTCAAAATACGATACAATGTACCTCCAGGGAGAGCCCATGCACCACTGTAGGGAATCTGTACCATCTTGAAAGTATCTTAAAATTCCTTTCCTGACATCTCTCAGAGAACGAGCTCTTATGAGTCATTGTGAAGACCTTCATTTTCGCCTCTTTAGAGAAGGATCTGTTCAGATCATTTTCCCATGGCAGAGGTGGAACCAAGTCTACATCCCCACCAACATCAAGCAGTGTGTAGACCGAGGATATTGTATGTGAGGGGAGAGAAGGTTGGACACAGGTCTCCTCAAAAACTGTTAGTGTAGGGGTCAGAGCCTTGATTGTTCCCAAAGTTTCGATACCCCTAGCCAAGGAGGCATATGTCAACTATCTCTAGTGTTTTGCTCTTAATGATATTCATAATGTCTTGTATTCCATTATCAATGCTGATCACACCATCCAATATAAGCAAGAGAAAAAACACAGCTCACGGGACCTGAATTACTAAATAGCCAGAATTCCCTTTTAAAATGGACAACAGTAATGTCAGGATTAGGAGGCAGTGGATCCTCTGTACCACCGGGGACGATGACATAAGCCAACACCTTTGACCACAGTGTAAGGCTATATTCACACTGCCGTTGCCCGCCCGTACCGTACCGTAGCGGGCAACGGCAGTGTACGGGGAGAGGAGGAGGAGGTGAGCGCCGCTCACCCCCGCCCCTCTCCATAGCAACCTATGGCGCACGGCCCCGTATTACGGGAAAAGATAGGACAGGTCCTATCTTTTTCCCGGGTACGGAACGGTACGGTGCCGCACGTGTGGAGTGTATGGGGGACGTATATCGGCCGTATATACGTCGGCCGTATATACGTCCCCCATACGTTCGTGTGAATGTAGCCTAAGTGGCACTCAGTTTATACCAGAGGCTGCCGCAGAGCAGGTTGGACTTGTTGAGACTTGTCCGCAATTGCGGTCAAGGTGAACTACAGAATCGGAAGGCAAACTCGTAAGGTCAGGACAGGCAGCACGGGATCAGAGTCAATAACGGAACGGGGGTCACAATGGGGATTCAGAAACACAGTAAATCGCATGGAACAGCTTTCTCTGAGACACTATGCACATAGATCGGTGGCCCTATAAATTCTCTGAAGCCGGCGCGCGCTTGCACGGGTGAGCCTGCGACATGGGTCCCGGAGCACCTGTGACTGGTTGCATATTTTTTAGGGTTTTCTTTCCAAGCAAAATAACATTTCTGAATAGCATTATAAAATTCAGTGGGTCCGTGTGCAGGTGAACACAGACATCACACACCTTTGAAAAACAGAAGTGGGAATAAACCCCAATAAGCCACAATATAAAAAAAGCAGTTGTAGAAACAAAATGTGTTGTCATGACTGTAACAATAGCACAATATAACTGCAGAAGAATAACCTTTAGTTTGCACCAAAGCCAAAGCAAACATCAGTAGAAAATGAAGCGAGCGTGCCAAGGTTTGTGACGCAGCTTTCTAAAGTTAACTAGAAAAATTATGAAAAATTATCTTTGTCATTATTCTACAGTCATCTGTTATTTAGAGAAAATTCTGTTGTTATATTTATGTAAATTAGCTTTTCAGGGGTTGGGCAGTGTCTGTTATGCCCTCTTTATACAATAGGTGTCAATTTGCTGAGTGATATAGAGCAAAGAAAACGGGCATGACCCAAACCCCAGTGCACCAAAAAGATCATTTGCATGAAGATAAAAACAGAATTTTCCCTATAATGACAGATCGCTGGCTATAACTTGTAAGGGATTTGGGAGTGATAAAATTCCTTAAAATCTTTCTTTTCTGTCCATAAATTATCAAGATTTCAGCTCCAAACTTTAAGTCCAAGTTGGCTCCGAAAGGTTAAATTAAAATCACAAAAGAGCAAAATACTTCATTTTTAGTTCACTTTAGATAGACATTTCCCAATTTCTATGAGATTACAAGCCTTAAAAGGGTATTCCCACGAAGACGACTTATATATACTCAGGATAACAAAATAACACATTCTCTAATTCACTGTTATTAACAAAAAAGCAGCATTTCACAGATCTAAGTCCTACCTGTCTCTATGAGTCCTGGTGTACACGATTTCCCTAGACACTACCCTGTAACTTCTGACTTAGAGTTTGGTGGCTGCCATCTTGGATTCCGGTGTGAGGCCGTGCTGCTGAGATCTCTGTATCTTTCTGCTCTGTGCCTGTAGCCCCGCCCCCTGCAGTCTAGCACGGAGCTCACACTGATTCACTTCCTGCCAGCACATCGTGAGCAGAGAGAAGCTGCAAACTACAAGCTACAAGGAGATAAGTGATATGGGGAAAGGGGGAGGCAGGCAACTGTCTTTGAGACTGAGATGCAGCAGTGCTGACAGTGTAAAAGTCTGTCAACCTCTGTCTGTCATGCCTCTGTGTAATAGGTATCTCATGAATCTCTCATCTGTCTCATCTCTCTTTCTATGTGTCAGTGTGTTGTTACAATGTCAGTAGCCAGATGAAAGTGTATGTGCACCTGATATACACCCTGATATAACCACATTGTCACCCCACAGAACTAGATGGATAATACAGTAATGTGTCTGCTTAGAAAGGCCCACATGCTGGGATTTTGCACTGAGCAGCCTAGAGAGTGATAGGAGATAAAACAGCAATAACACTGAGGAATATTGTAAAGTAAGGGGTTACAATGATCTTTATTGTGTAAACATCACTAGGGGATTCGGATTTGAGAATTTTTTTTCATGGGAAAATACCTTTAATGACCCACATAGGTACACAATAAATTTTGGACACTAAACCACCCACGGATACTTATGGTCCAGTGGTTTTGTGTCCCAAATAACCCATTAGCTTTTCCCTCTGTGCCCAGAAAGAAGTGAAAATATAGTTATAAACTTACCTTTCGGCTCTCAGTGCTGGGGCAGTGAAGCTGCTGTGATACACCTCGAGCTCACCCTGGCCTTATTGTGTGTGCACAATACCTACAGCACATGCCCAATGAAACCAGGGTGTTCCACTCATTGAATCACTGTGAAGGTGTGGGGAGCACCAAAGATGGGTCCAATGTACCTTATCAGACTCATTTCTAGGTAAGTATTCACTCACACAACCGTATTGAGGACCAATTTTTGCCCAGACTTTTGCAGATCACAGCCCCCATAGAGGTCTATGGCACCTGGTCATGGTGCGGTGACCACATGGTGTCTCACCGCTCCATGTCAGGGCCAGGCAACTATGGAGAGGGAAGCAATGAGGAGCGCTCTCTCTTTTTTTCCTGCAAGCTATGTATTGGGGGGTGGGGTGTGCAGGGCTGCAGGCTATAAACTGGTAGGGCTGGGGCTGCAGGCTATAAACTGGGGGGCTGGGGCTGCAGGCTATAAACTGGGGGGCTGGGGCTGCAGGCTATAAACTGTGGGAGGTGGAGCTGCAGGCTATAAACTGGGGGGCTGTGGCTGCAGGCTATAAACTGTGGGGGGCTGAGGCTATAAGCTGGGGGGTTCAGGGGCTGCAGGCTATAATCTGGGGGCATGGGCTGCAGGCTATAAGCTGGGGGGAAAGGGGTTGCAGGATATATACTGGGGGGCAGGGGCTGCAGGCTATAAGCTGAAGGGCATGGGCTACAGGCTATATACTGGGGGCAGGGGCTGCAGCTATATACTGACGGACAAAGGGCTGGCTTTATACTACGGCAAAGGACTGGCTGTATACTGGGGCAAAGGACTGGCTGTATACTGGGTCAAAGGATTGGCTGTATATTGGGGCAAAGGGCTGGCTTTTTACTTGGTGAATGATTTGGCTGTCTATATACTGGGAGCAAGGGGCTTCTGGCTATATACTGGGGGTATGAGTTGGCATGCTATATACTAGGCTTATACTCAAGTAAATGGTTTTCACAGTTTTTTGTGTTAAAATTAGGGGCCTCAGCTTATACTTGGGTCGGCTTTATACACTCACACACACATAGATACACATATAGAGCATATACACATACTTAAACTGCCATATACAGATACAGCATATAAACACACATACAGTATATACACCCCATACACCGTATACACATCATAGATATACACATATACAGCATACATACTGTGGCAAAATATGTATATAATGGTACAAATCCTCCTTTCTTTTGCGTCAGGTTGGATGACTGGCGCCCCCTGACACTGTGGATCCCATAGCGGCTGCTATAGAGAATAGTGTGCCCATTGCCAAAGTGTTTTTATAATAAAAGTGGGTCGTGTCAAATGGAAAAAAACCCATTTATCCCTCCTATGTGAAATAGACACATGAATGTTTTCCCGAGGGTGGGGGGAGAAACCACTTCTCACTGGCCACTCCCATGGGACACAGGACACCGCTCTGCAGAGAGAAAGGTAAACTTTCCTCCAACTTTTCTTTTTTACGGAAAAACTGTTTTATTTTAAAAACACTTTGGCAATGGGCACACTATTCTCCTTGGAGAACTAGGAAAAGGGCTCCTGATGACAGGTTCCCTTTAAATAACAGAAGCGTAATGGAAGATGCATTGAATTTAATGGGGAATGGAAGGTGAACATTCCATTATATTATGTAGCAGGAAGAGAAGATGTTTCAGCTTCAGTTGGGAAAATTCAGAGGCCTTTGGTGCGCCAGGTAAATAAATAGTTAAGTTACGCTTCTTTTATTATTTCTGCCTTGGGCAAATTTTTTTCCCATCATGGAAAACACCTAAAGCACCTTCCTTCACCACCTCAAGTCACTCGCAGATATTTAGTCACTGGTTCCCGTGTTCCTGCCCTCATGAAGCTTCTCTTTGTATGTGTCTATTATGTTTGTATTAAATCCAATGTCGTGTGAATAAAGCAGAGCATTAGCTGTGAGCCCTCCCCACATTGTATTGAATGGGTGCCATTGTTGACACAAGACTTCCTCCGTCGGGGTTGATTTTAAGACAACAGCATTTCCTCTAGGAGTCACCAACACGGAGCACGAAAATGTGGATCCTGGTGATATCAGGTAACATAAACCATAAAATGGGGTTTGTTAGTCCCACTTCAGGGGCCAGTGGGGATGTAGTCGCACCCTCAACACCTGGTAGAGTAAGTGGCACATGCTAAGTGAAGGATAGTCCAAGATATTTCCATAGGTCGATCAGGACATATCATCTACTTACAATTTCTACTTGATTTTTGTTCCTACCATCACACACAAAGGAAATATGGCTTTACTTAAGTTAAAATATGGTTGGAGACGCCAATTTATTTACAAAAAATTACTCCATAAAATATTCCGACATGGTGACAAACCCAATAACTGGGCTGCAATCCACAACTCAACCAGTGAATTCTGTCCACAGATACTTAGCAGATGAAAAACTTTCACAGGATATTGTGATATCGGAATTTTTGTTCTAAATCTTGCTCCGCACAACTCGGAATATGTCAAGAAGGGCTAGAAATATTACATCTTTGTCATCAGTAGGGTATCCTAGATTTTTGGTGGATCAAGCCATAGGATAAAGCTAGTATAACTCCAAATCAGGTTGTATTCTGCTTGAGTTTTGGGGCTCAGTATTGTGTTGGACAATGAGGAAAGTTGACCCCTATGCTCTTAAAGGGGTTGTCCCAACAAAGTGTCTTATTGATTACTTGGGTTGTGGGAGCTGGTACCTGAAGCCATCAGAAAAAAGGAGGGATGAAAGCCCACAAACAATAAGTGGTACTTTGACTGGGGCTCTTATATGGGACTGCTGGATGACTTTGGGGGCAACCCCTTTTATCCTACCAACAGATGGTATTCTTATCTGAGGTAGACAAATACCTGAAAGATGCAGTTCTGGAATCTCTAGAACAGTCCTCCTATGAACTATATATTTCATAATTGTGACCCCAGCCAAATTTTTTTTGAGTCTCTGAATCAATTGGATTTTAAAACTTTTGGGTTATCATAAGAACCAGGATTAACAATAATCTTTAATTGTAGGCACCATTGATAACTGTTACAGATGATCATTGAAGCCTAGGGCTAAAGTACAGTAATTACCAACATCCAGAGGTCAGTTTGTAACTAGAGGTCATATGTAAGTCAGTTGTTCTTAAGTGGGGGACGGCCTGTATTTATCTTTGGTTTTCCTGGGCTTTTTGGCGTAAAAAAAGTCTCAAAATTGTCTCATTGAGGTTTTGTATGACTTTTCACTGCTAAAAAGTATCACAGGACTTTTTCCACCTCTTCATTATTCTGGAGCAAACACGGGCAGTAGAGCTCCAAAAATAGACATAGGACTGTCCCAAAGAGCCGCCTAATGATAAATAACCCCCATTGTGTGGCTTTGTCATAAATATCTCAGATGGGAATGTCCCTTAAACTGTGACTTTTTGGCTTAGGGACTTCTTGGTAATTCGATTTGATTGATGCTACCATTTTATTAGATGACAATTACATTAATTTTGATGTTTTTTTAAGTTTTAGCTTTTCCTTGTCTGTGGCTAGACATGAGTTATGGCCTGGGCAGTATCCAACTGATCCCTATGTATCCAGTTAGTAATGGATCTGTGACCCTGAATGTTATTGGGATTACAGAGAAAATTGAAAGTTTCATCTGGTACAAAGGACCAACACCATATGGTCCAAATCAAATCTTGAGGTACATCCTTCACAATGGTCCCATAATACTTCATGGACCTCTGTACGATCCCCGGATCTCAGCTTTCACTAATGGATCATTACACATCAAAAATCTTCAAATCGAGGATGGGGGAAATTATTTAGTGACAATATACATGGTAAACTCAACCCAGAACATAAATACAACCCTGACCATCTACGGTGAGTGTCACTTTCCATTTTCACTTTTCCATATGTTACTATTCCCCACATCTATGAAGACTAAGACCATATGCCATATTCAAGTAGAGAGGTAGAGCATTGACTTATTTTGTTTATTGATGTAATTGGTCAACAAATACAAAAATTGCTTTCACCTGCTCGTCCACGAATCCAAGAACATGAGTGACAAAGAGTAATGTAGTGAGGTCGGAGAATATTGTGTAATGAGGTGTAATAGGGAAGTGTGTGAACAGGACACTTTCCCTCGCCCATTTTACGATTGTTGTGGACCAGGCTTTCCCTCTGGATTCTGTATTATAGGATTTAGGTATATAATTTCCTTTGAGACCGAAAGTAGTCATAGTTGTTTTCAGAGAAGGAACACCTACCAGTCTTGGTGGGTCCTCCAGGTCAGACCCTTCTTTTTTTTTTTAAATAATTGTATTTTTATTTTCATTTTCATTTTCAAAACAGTATAACAAATAATTTGCACGTATTTCACATTGAAATTTTTCAATAATGGTACCAACAAAAAACAAGCGTTGTCCCCAAAGATAATGACAGCTCAGATTCTCTATTAACATAATGGGGTGCAAAATTTAACAGTGTAATATTATCCTAATGATAAACCAATTACCAAGGACCGCTGAAGCCTCATGCCCAGTTGGTCCAGAAGGGTTGGGGGGGAAACTGACAGAAGACATTCAGACAGACTCACCATAACAACAATTAACATCCGGGTAGAAACAATAGGAGTGACCATTTCATTCTCCTCCTCCTGTCCGCTCTTCTATCCAGTATCGATCCCAACGTTCCCAGGTTTTGTCGAACAATGGGATACGATTGTTCAGGGAGGCAGTCAAGTGTTCCATACTTCGAGTCTCCCTTATCCTAGCGAACAGGTCCATTCGGGATGCTATCAAGCATCTTGCAGCTGTTAGTATGTGCAGGCTCAATTTTGTGGCCGTCTTAGCCATGGGCTGGGGGGAGACGTTTAGTAAGTAATATAGTGGGGAGAGTGGAATGTCCACTGCAACGACCTCCCGGAGGAGAGTCTTTACCTCCTGCCAGAACGGCTGCACCAATGGGCACGTCCAGAAGATGTGCTGAAGAGTTCCCCCAGGCGAGCCACATCGCCAGCAGGTATCCGGTGTGTCTGGAAATAATCTGTGTAATAAGGATGGGGTATGATACCACTGCAACATCAGCTTGTACTGATTCTCCTTATGTGTAGCGCACAGAGAGGTTTTAGCTGCTCTATTCCAAATCATCCGCCACGTATCTTGGGATATTGGACCCCCCACTATATTTTCCCACTTGGCCATGTATGGATGTGCTATGGGGTCATCTGATCTTGGGTGTAATAGTATCATATAGATGTCTGATATAAGACCAGAGGTGTGGGTAGCGGTTTTGCAGATGTGCTCAAACGCAGTGGGCACCGAGACCATCTCAGTATTGCTTAGGGATTGCAGGAAGTGTCTAATACGAATGTAGTGGAAGTTGGCTGTGTGTGGGAGATGGAATTTATCCTGCAAGGCAGGGAACGGTAAAATCTTCCTATCTCTGTAGTCTACTATGTCTGCGAACCTAAACAATCCCTTCTCGTGCCATGGCTTAATTTCCTGCCCAACTCCAGCCTGTTGCATAAGAGGGGTGTGTAGGAAAGACTGCATAGGGGAGCATTGGGATACCAGCGGAAACCTGGTCACACAGGTCCTCCACAATTTGATCGTGAATGAGATGGGACCCAATTGGGGTTCAGGCAATGTAGGCGCCCAGGTCAGACCCTTCTGATGTCTCTGGTCTGATCTCTGGTGTCCCTATGGTGTCAAGTACTCCTGAAATCTAAAATTTTGTGTATCCTTGGCCCAGCCCTATAACTTCTCTAAAATTTTAATTTCTTTCCGACCTCATTCTTCTCATATTTGCTGTTTTGGAAACAGGCCAATAGGACTACTTCTACCACTCACCAGTATCATGACTTACAGATTTAAAACCACAAAAAATATAGAATAGTAGAACCGAATTCCAAATACTGTATTTTGCATATTTACCAACATTTTCCACCATCCACTGACATGGGCCAATGGGGGGGTTGCAGTGTGGCAAGGTAGGGGCGATTTGCCTACAGAGCCAAAATTGCTAGTTCGAGTTCTACAGAAGCTTTTGGGCAATCCTTCCTATTTCATTATAATTTATACAATACTTTCTCCAAAAATTTATTTCAATATTGAATTAATTTTAATAATTTGCCATACCCAAAAAATTGTTAAAATATTTAATGCCAAATTTGTTATAATATACAGTAAGCTTCAAAACTAAATACGTCTTAAAACGGGTCTGCCGTCGTAAATCTAACAAAATCCATATAAATATCTAAATCGGGAATTTCCTACATCCTTTACATTACAGAGGCAGTCATTAATCCTAAAATCATAGCGTCCACCGCTGACACACTCATCTTAACTTGTGTCACCTCATGCTGTGACAACAATGTGGACTAGGACTCTCACCTTCTCCAGTATCAAGAAGATTCAGTGTGAAGCTCAGAACCTTGTCAGTAAGGATATAAATGATCCCTACACAGTGTCTGAAGTTTGTGAGAAAACAAAGATTATGAGCCAGATGTATCACTAGTTTTTTTCTGTTGTTTTTGCGCCTTTTCATACTGGCACACCGTTTTTGCGCCGTTTTTGTGACTAAACGCCAAACTAGTTGCGCAGTAAAAATAACCATGTTGCTTTCATTTATCCTATCAATCCAGATGTTTTGCTGCGCCTAATAATATTCATCACTTGCGACTTCACTACAGCCCAAAGGTGGTGTTAACTGAAAAGTAAGCACTGAGCCCCTGTGCTGAGCAGCTCATCCCCAGCTCAGGCAGACACTAGTACAGATAATACTGACACTACAGACAGTACCTGCAGCCTCTGTATAGAACAGCAGCAGAGCTCAGCAGACACTAGTACAGATAATACAGACACTGCAGACACTAGTAGAGACATTACATACACTGCAGACACTAGCACAGATAATGCAGACACTGAGCCACAGTGCAGAGCAGCTCATCCCCAGCAGCAGAGCTCAGCAGACACTAGTACAGATAATACAGACACTGCAGACTCTATTTAGAGTTCATGACCTTATATTTACTAAACAATCTGCAGAAGCCTCAGCTCAGAGCAGGAGAGAATTTTGAAGGATTTTACAGATCCTACAGAGAAGTATCCCCCGTGTAGAAGGATGACCACACCGGTGTCTGAGGGGGATACCGTGCAGAATTACAGGGGTGCAGCAGGAGACCAGCACTGGGGGATCCCCTCTAGGAGAAGCCCCTGCTGAGGTCATTGGGTGCAGGGTGTCACACACCTGGGTGCTGCTGTGAGGGTTATCTTCATGATGGGGTACAGGAGAGAAGCAGAGAGGAGCTTGTAGGAGGATCACATGTAAGTGCCTGAATCTAACATTGCGCCTAAACTGCACCAAAATTGCGCCTAAACTGTGTTAAAGTAAAGTGATTAATAAGAGGCAGGAAATATACTTATCACAGATGGTTGTAGCTTGTGATGATTTGCAACAGTGCACCAGAATTTAGGTTACGAGCAGAAAAGTAATACATCCAGGGCTCCCCAAAATCTCTTTGACATTCCAATGGGCCCTCATCATGGGCAGAGATAAGTCAGTTCCTGAACTTGTAAACTATTTCATTTCAATATGTTTTCTCTTTTAGTTCTCTTCGGCCCCACAGTGGATGGAACCAGTGCAGAAGCAGATATCCAACTGATCCCCAAGTATCCAACCTTTAATGGATCTATCACTATGAACGTCACTGGAATTTCTGAGAACATTTTGACTTTTTCCTGGTTCAAAGGACCAAGAACAAGTGTTTCATTTAGGATCCTTTCATATTCACTTGGTTATAGCCCCCCACTTTCGCCTGGAATTTTGTACAGTCCTAGGATCACAGCATATGATAATGGATCATTACAGATCAAAGATCTTAAGATGACAGATGCGGGGGAGTATATAGTTCGCATATACACAATGTCATCATTAACAATGGATATATCTGCCAACCTTAACGTCTATGGTAAGTATTACAAAGTAACCATCATATACAAGACTTTCATGGAAACCTGGTGGTAGATGTCCTTTAAGGCTGAGAAGTAACAGGGACATGTGCTAGCTGCTGAAACAATGGCTGGCACAAGTCCTCATTACACATTTGAGTAGTGAAGAACAGCTGAGCCAGGATGAGCTTGGTCTTAGTAGATGATATACTGTCTGAAAGTGATTTAACCTCTAAACCATTTATTTAATGTCCTCTAGGACCTATGCATTGCCACCATCAGTCTCTTAGGGCACATGGAAGATATCAACCAAAGTAAACATTAAAAAGTTTTTCATATCTATATACTCATTGAAGGGAAAAGCTCATAGCCAGTGGCGTAACAAGACACAAGTGGATCCGATACAAATTTTGGATTTGGGCCCTCATATACCTAAAATCACACCCCTGTCCTGCGCATTTCACTTGAAAATATACATATATGCTACACGGACACACACAGCGCAATATACCCTATAGCTTTCCAGCTGCAACTTCCCTTTATTAAGATACTGTCTAGCAACCCTCCTCAGTAATAAGAAGTTTAGAAGCAGCCTCCACTCAGTAATGAGATAATAAGTAGCAGCCTCCACTCACAAATAAATTGTCCATTAGCAGTCACAGGGCCCCTCATTGTAAAAAACTAAATAATAAACTCGATATTTACCTCCCTCACTGCTGCTGCCTCTTCTTCCTGCGGTAGCATGGGCAGAGACACACCTGTGCCCTCTGGCTTCTCACATGATGTCACACACATACAATTTTGTTATCTTCCTCTTTCATTAGCCCGCAGTCTGCCAACTGGAAGGCTGGGGCTCTTTTCAAACCTTGAGCCTGGTTTTATTTGTTTCCTGCTCATACATCGCCAATGATTGATCATGATTAGAGATGAGCGAACATGCTCGTCCGAGCTTGATGCTCGGTCGAGCATTAGGGTACTCGAAACTGCTCGTTGCTCAGACGAATACTTCGCCCGCTCGAGAAAATGGCAGCTCCCGCCGTTTTGCTTTTTGGCGGCCAGAAACAGAGCCAATCACAAGCCAGGAGACTCTGCACTCCACCCAGCATGACGTGGTACCCTTACACGTCGATAGCAGTGGTTGGCTGGCCAGATCAGGTGACCCTGGGATAGACTAGCCGCTGCCCGCGCTGCTCGGATCATTCTGTGTCTGGATGCCGCTAGGGAGAGAGCTGCTGCTGGTCAGGGAAAGCGTTAGGGTGTTCTATTAGCTTACTGTTAGGCAGGAGTGATTCTCAAAGAACCCAACAGCCCTTCTTAGGGCTACAATAACGTTCTACTTTTTTTATTTTAATTTGCATCTAGTACCATTTTGTGAGGAATTAGCAGGGGGACTTGCTACCGTTGTGTTTAGCTCTTAGTGGCACACATATCCATAGCAAAGACCGAAGTGGGAAAATTTAGTAGGGGTTGGATTTCAATTAGGCACTAACTCAGTGTCATCTCATCTGGCATAGTAGTGTGCTTTGATACTTGGCTAGAAAATAGCCATAGGAGAATACAAAGAGCTTACTTACGCATACAGTAGCGTTCTATATATTTGATTTCTGGTTGATCTGCTGGTGGCTGTACTTTCTGCAGTGCATGTACTAGCCAATTCTGAGCAATTTGTAGTGAGACTTGCGACCGCTGTGTTCTGCGCTTAGTGACGCACATATCCATATCAAAGACCGAAGTGGGAAAATTTAGTAGGGGTTGGATTTCAATTAGGCACTAACTCAGTGTCATCTCATCTGGCATAGTAGTGTGCTTTGATACTTGGCTAGAAAATAGCCATAGGAGAATACAAAGAGCTTACTTACGCATACAGTAGCGTTCTATATATTTGATTTCTGGTTGATCTGCTGGTGGCTGTACTTTCTGCAGTGCATGTACTAGCCAATTCTGAGCAATTTGTAGTGAGACTTGCGACCGCTGTGTTCTGCGCTTAGTGACGCACATATCCATAGCAAAGACCGAAGTGGGAAAATTTAGTAGGGGTTGGATTTCAATTAGGCACTAACTCAGTGTCATCTCATCTGGCATAGTAGTGTGCTTTGATACTTGGCTAGAAAATAGCCATAGGAGAATACAAAGAGCTTACTTACGCATACAGTAGCGTTCTATATATTTGATTTCTGGTTGATCTGCTGGTGGCTGTACTTTCTGCAGTGCATGTACTAGCCAATTCTGAGCAATTTGTAGTGAGACTTGCGACCGCTGTGTTCTGCGCTTAGTGACGCACATATCCATAGCAAAGACCGAAGTGGGAAAATTTAGTAGGGGTTGGATTTCAATTAGGCACTAACTCAGTGTCATCTCATCTGGCATAGTAGTGTGCTTTGATACTTGGCTAGAAAATAGCCATAGGAGAATACAAAGAGCTTACTTACGCATACAGTAGCGTTCTATATATTTGATTTCTGGTTGATCTGCTGGTGGCTGTACTTTCTGCAGTGCATGTACTAGCCAATTCTGAGCAATTTGTAGTGAGACTTGCGACCGCTGTGTTCTGCGCTTAGTGACGCACATATCCATAGCAAAGACCGAAGTGGGAAAATTTAGTAGGGGTTGGATTTCAATTAGGCACTAACTCAGTGTCATCTCATCTGGCATAGTAGTGTGCTTTGATACTTGGCTAGAAAATAGCCATAGGAGAATACAAAGAGCTTACTTACGCATACAGTAGCGTTCTATATATTTGATTTCTGGTTGATCTGCTGGTGGCTGTACTTTCTGCAGTGCATGTACTAGCCAATTCTGAGCAATTTGTAGTGAGACTTGCGACCGCTGTGTTCTGCGCTTAGTGACGCACATATCCATAGCAAAGACCGAAGTGGGAAAATTTAGTAGGGGTTGGATTTCAATTAGGCACTAACTCAGTGTCATCTCATCTGGCATAGTAGTGTGCTTTGATACTTGGCTAGAAAATAGCCATAGCAATAGGATAGCATTGTTTGGTTTTAAAAACTCAAAAAAAAACAAAAAACACAAAAAAAAAAAAAAACACAAAAAAAAACAAAAAAAAGTAAAAAAAAAAATAAAGTTATAACTCTCATTTTAAAAATGTTTAACCCGAGGGCTAGGGGTAGAGGACGAGGGCGGGGACGTGGGCGTCCAACTACTGCAGGGGTCAGAGGCCGTGGTCCTGGGCGGGGTGAGACACCACCTGCTGATGAGGGAGCAGGGGAACGCCGCAGAGCTACACTCCCTAGGTTCATGTCTGAAGTTACTGGGACTCGTGGTAGAGCACTGTTGAGGCCAGAACAGTGCGAACAGGTGATGTCGTGGATTGCTGACAATGCTTCGAGCAATTTGTCCACCACCAGTCAGTCTTCCACGCAGTCCACCCATGTCACCGAAATCGCCACTCCTCCAGCTCCTGCACCTCAGCCTCCTCCCCCCCAGTCTGCCCCCTCCCAGGAAAATTTGGCATTTGAACCGGCATACTCTGAGGAACTGTTTTCTGGACCCTTCCCACAGTCACAAACCACTTGTCCGGTTGCTGCTGAGCAATTTTCCGATGCCCAGGTTTTCCAACAGTCACAGTCTGTGGGTGATGATGACCTTCTTGACGTAGTGGAAGTGTGTAAAGAGGTGTCCGACGATGAGGAGACACGGTTGTCAGACAGTGGGGAAGTTGTTGTCAGGGCAGGAAGTCCGAGGGGGGAGCAGACTGAGGGATCGGAGGATGATGAGGTGACAGACCCAAGCTGGGTTGAGAGGCCGGGTGAACACAGTGCTTCTGAGACGGAGGAGAGTCCTCGACCAGAACAGGTTGGAAGAGGCAGTGGTGGGGCCAGACGGAGAGGCAGGGCCAGAGCTGGTGCATCAGCGCCAAATGTGTCAACTAGTGAAGCTCCCGTGGCGAGGGCTCCTGCGGCGAGGGCTAGATCTTCAGAAGTCTGGAGGTTCTTTAAGGAAACACCGGATGACCGACGGACTGTGGTGTGCAACATTTGCCAAACCAGGCTCAGCAGGGGTTCCACCACTACTAGCTTAACTACCACCAGTATGCGCAGGCATATGAATGCTAAACACCCCACTCAGTGGCAACAAGCCCGTTCACCTCCGGCCGTGCACACCACTGCTCCTTCCCCTGTGTCAGCTGCTAGTCAGCCCCCTGCCCAGGACCCTGCCACAAAAACCCCATCGTCGCCTCCACGATCCTCCACAGCATCCACCAGCGTTCAGCTCTCCATACCCCAGACGCTGGAGCGGAAACGCAAATATAGTGCAACCCACCCGCACGCCCAAGCCCTTAATGTGCACATCTCCAGATTGCTTAGCCTGGAGATGCTGCCCTATAGGCTAGTAGAGACCGAGGCCTTTCGCAACCTCATGGCGGCGGCCGCCCCTCGGTATTCGGTCCCCAGCCGCCACTACTTTTCCCGATGTGCCGTCCCAGCCCTGCACCAGCACGTGTCAGAGAACATCCTCCGTGCCCTGACCAACGCCGTTTCTGACAAGGTCCACCTGACCACGGACACGTGGACGAGTGCTGCCGGGCAGGGCCACTATATATCGCTGACGGCACATTGGGTTAACTTGGTGGAGGCTGGGACCGAGTCTGACACTGGGGCTGCTCATATACTGCCGACGCCGAGGATTGCGGGGCCTACCTCGGTCCAGGTGTTTCAGGCCTACTATGCCTCCTCCTCCTCCCACCCCTCCTCCACCTCCTCCTCCGAACTACCATCCGTGGGCACGGCGCCATCAGTCGGTAGCTCTAGGCACAGCAGCAGTGCCGTCGCTAAGCGACAGCAGGCGGTGCTCAAACTGCTGAGCCTAGGCGACAAAAGGCACACCGCCCAAGAGCTATTACAGGGCATCACGGCGCAGACTGATCTGTGGCTGGCACCGCTGAACCTCAAGCCGGGAATGGTTGTGTGTGACAACGGCCGTAACCTGGTGGCGGCTCTGCAACTCGGCAGACTGACACATGTGCCATGCCTGGCCCATGTGTTAAATCTGATAGTTCAGCGTTTCCTCAAGACATACCCCAATCTGTCTGATTTGCTCACGAAGGTGCGCCGCATCTGTGCGCATTTCAGGAAGTCCAGCCCAGATGCTGCCACTCTCAGGGCAGCGCAGCGCCGCCTCCAACTGCCCGCTCACCGACTGTTGTGCGACGTGCCCACGAGGTGGAATTCAACACTGACCATGTTATCCAGAGTTTACCAGCAGCGCAGAGCGATTGTAGACTGCCAGATGTCAACTTCCACCAGAACTGGTAGTCAGGTCAGTCAGCTTCCTCAAGTCTACAATGAGGAGTGGACGTGGATGTCTGATATCTGTCAGGTGCTGAGTAACTTTGAGGAGTCAACACAGATGGTCAGTGGCGATGCCGCCATCATCAGCCTCACCATCCCGCTGCTTGGCCTGTTGAAAAACTCTCTGGTCAGCATGAAGTCGGAAGCTTTGCGCTCGTCACAAGAGACAGGGGAAGAATATTCCCTTGTTGATAGCCAAAGCACCCTCAGGTCTGTTTCTCAGCGCATATCGGAGGAGGTGGAGGTGGAGGAGGATGAGGAGGAAGAGGAGGAGAATGTTGGCGAGACACAAGAGGGGACCATTGTTGAGTCCTTCACTGTTCAGCGTGTATGGGCAGAAGAAGAGGAGTTGGAGGAGTTGGAGGAGGAGGAAATGGACAGTCAGGCCAGTGAGGGGAGTGAATTCTTACGCGTTGGTACTCTGGCGCATATGGCAGATTTCATGCTAGGCTGCCTATCCCGTGACCCTCGCGTTCAAAGAATTTATTCCAGCACCGATTACTGGGTGTTCACTCTCCTGGACCCACGGTACAAGCAAAATCTTTCCACTCTCATCCCTGCAGAGGAAAGGAGTGTGAGAATGCATGAATACCAGCAGGCCCTGGTGCACAAGCTGAAACAGTATTTCCCTTCTGACAGCGCTAGCGGCAGAGTGCGTAGTTCTGCGGGACAAGTAGCGAGGGAGAGTAGGCGAGCAGGCAGCTTGTCCAGCACTGGCAAGGGTACGCTTTACAAGGCTTTTGCCAGCTTTATGTCACCCCAGCAAGACACTGTCACCTGTCCCCAGTCTCGGCAGAGTAGGGCTGATCTTTACAGAAAGATGGTGAGGGAGTACGTAGCTGACCATACCATCGTCCTAAATGATCACACAGCTCCCTACAACTACTGGGTTTCAAAGCTGGACATGTGGCACGAACTGGCGCTGTACGCCTTGGAGGTTCTTGCCTGCCCTGCCGCTAGCGTCTTGTCCGAGCGGGTTTTCAGTGCAGCTGGTGGCATCATCACCGATAAGCGTACACGCCTGTCGACTGACAGCGCTGACAGGCTGACGCTTATTAAAATGAATAAAGGCTGGATTTCTCAGAATTTCCAATCTCCACCAGGTGAAGGAAGCTCAACCTGAATAATTGATCCACTCCTCCTCCTCATTTTCCTCCTTCTCCTCCTCTTTGTACAGTAAAGCAGAGGAAAATGGCTATTTTTTGACAGGGCCCACTGGCTCTTGCTATAGTACTTCATGCATTTAATTTTTCTGGAGGGCCACCTACCCGGTCCTCTGTTTGAAACAATTTTTGTGAGTGCCACATACAGGCACTCAATCTATTCCATTTTACTGCAGGGCCGCCTACCTGCTCCTCTGGTTTGAAACATTTTTGGGACTGCCACATACAGGCACTCAATCTATTCCATTTTACTGGAGGGCCACCTACCTGCTCCTCTGGTTTGAAAAATTTTTGGGACTGCCACATACAGGCACTCAATCTATTCCATTTTACTGCAGGGCCACCTACCTGCTCCTCTGGTTTGAAACATTTTTGGGACTGCCACATACAGGCACTCAATCTATTCCATTTTACTGGAGGGCCACCTACCTGCTCCTCTGGTTTGAAAAATTTTTGGGACTGCCACATACAGGCACTCAATCTATTCCATTTTACTGCAGGGCCACCTACCTGCTCCTCTGGTTTGAAACATTTTTGGGACTGCCACATACAGGCACTCAATCTATTCCATTTTACTGGAGGGCCACCTACCTGCTCCTCTGGTTTGAAAAATGTTTGGGACTGCCACATACAGGCACTATCCAAATTAAATTGTCTCCATAGCAGCCTCCACACGTTGTCTCCATTGCTACCTCCAAAAGTCGTCCATATAGCTGCCTCCATACATCGTCCCTTTATCAAACGAGGTGTGTCAGGCAGAAATTTGGGTTGTTTTCATGGATTCCACATCAAAGTTGTTAACTTTGTCGCCACCCTGCTGTGTTATCCACAAAATATACTGGCAAACTTTTACCATTTAGGGATATTATTTCAGCGCTTCTTGCGCATCTGTTTACATTCCCCTCACCCGGCATATCCTAAACTTATAAGAACGCTACTACACTTGATCTTATACAAAAGGTTCTTAGAAGTGCTGTTTGGGGAGTAGCCTAGAGACAGGGGCTTGAATTGGCGAAAGCTCGCCTGGCAGCGGAGCGCCAGCTCCATGCGCATCATGCGCTTCTTGCGCATCTGTTTACATTCCCCTCACCCGGCATATCCTAAACTTATAAGAACGCTACTACACTTGATCTTATACAAAAGGTTCTTAGAAGTGCTGTTTGGGGAGTAGCCTAGAGACAGGGGCTTGAATTGGCGAAAGCTCGCCTGGCAGCGGAGCGCCAGCTCCATGCGCATCATGCGCTTCTTGCGCATCTGTTTACATTCCCCTCACCCGCCATATCCCAAACTTATAAGAACGCTACTACACTTAACTTGGTGCAGGCTGGGACCGAGTCTGACCCTGGGGCTGGTCATATACTGCCGACGCAGAGAATTGCGGGGCCTACCTCGGTCCAGGTCTCAAAGGCCTACTATACCTCCTCCCACCCCTCCTCCACCTCCTCCTCCTCCGAATTACCATCCGTGGGCATGGCGCCATCAGTCGGTAGCTCTAGGCACAGCAGCAGTGCCGTCGCTAAGCGACAGCAGGCGGTGCTGAAACTGCTGAGCCTAGGCGATAAAAGGCACACCGCCCAAGAGCTATTACAGGGCATTCCACATCAAAGTTGTTAACTTTGTCGCCACCCTGCTGTGTAATCCACAAAATATACTTGCAAACTTTTACCATTTAGGGATATTATTTCAGCGCTTCTTGCGCATCTGTTTACATTCCCCTCACCCGCCATATCCTAAACTTATAAGAACGCTACTACACTTGATCTTATACAAAAGGTTCTTAGAAGTGCTGTTTGGGGAGTAGCCTAGAGACAGGGGCTTGGATTGGCAAAAGCTCGCCTGGCTGCAGAGCGCCAGCTCCATCCCAAGATCCAACTAACATAGTTGCAGCACCTTTAATCTACTACTAGTTCACTGCCTCCATAATAATAATAATAATAATCTTTATTTATATAGCGTCATCATATTCTGTAGCGCTTTACAATCATAGGAAACAAATACAAATGTAATGTAACAGAGCACAACATTTGTATGGAACAACAGGAGTGAGGTCCCTGCTCGCCAGAGCTTACGGTTTATGAAGATGATGGGGTAACACGAGGTAAAAGAATATTTAATGGTCAAGCCATTCTTCTTAGGGAATAGAAAAAAATATAATAAATGGAATTGCTGTCGCTTGAACCACTCAGCCGTCATCTTATATACCAGGTCCAGGGTGAATGGGACTGCAGAGAAGTCTGGTGCCTGTTGGTTGCTGGATAACAGATGGGAGGACGACACAGGACGGGTTAGTAGAAGAGTTAAAACTTCATGCAGTTAATGAGTGTTATAGGCTTGCCTAAAGAAATGGGTTTTAAGAGCACGTTTGAAACTTTGGAGGTTAGTCTGATAGTCCAGGGCAGAGCATTCCATAGAATTGGTGCAGCTCTAGAGAAGTCTTGGAGACGCGAGTGGGAGGTCCGCACTAGGGTAGAGGTTAATCTAAGATCACTGGCGGATCTAAGAGCACGGGTTGGGCGATAGACTGAGATAAGAGAGGAGAGGTAGGGGGGTGCAGCATTATACAGAGCTTTATGGATGAGGGTTATTATTATTTTAAACTGTATTCGAAAGGAGACTGGCAGCCAGTGCAGCGACTGGCATGAACTGTAAGCATACATGGTCCCCTTATCAAACGAGCTGTGTCAGGCAGAATTTTGGGTTGTTTTCATGGCTTCCATGTTAACTTTGTCGCCACCCTGCTGTGTAATCCACAAAATATACTGGCAAACTTTTATCATGTACCGATATTATTTGAGCGCTTCTTGCTCACCTCCTTTGGTTCCTCTCTGACACCCATTGGTTTGAAGCCTGAGTCCAATTAGGGTATGTCGCCATGCCACTCTCTAGCCTGCTGCCGCTGCCTCTGCCTCTGCATGCCGTCCCCTATAGTGTCAGGGTCAATTATTGGATGTTTTACATGCTATCTAGCTTCATTCTGTCACTCTGTCATGGCCATGCTGTTGCCCATAATTTTGGCATAATGGTGCGATTAAGCAGCCTCAGAGGCATCCATGCATGCTGCCCCTGCTGTTTCCTGTCCATTTCCGTGGTGTTTCCATCCTTTTCTGAGGTTCCCAGGTGTTTGGCCAAGCTTCCCTGTGCAGAGCCTTGGTCCCCTTGAAAAATGCTCGAGTCTCCCATTGACTTCAATGGGGTTCGTTATTCGAGACGAGCACTCGAGCATCGGGAAAAGTTCGTCTCGAATAACGAGTACCCGAGCATTTTAGTGTTCGCTCATCTCTAATCATGATCTTCCAATGTAAATTTGTCCCATCTCTCACTCACCTGACTGCTGCGGCGAGCTCGTCTGCAGCTCCTAGAGCGTGCACGGGCGCTGGCCGGCTGCCTTTCCTGTTAAATTCCCTGCCCCTTCCTGTGTCCCCTGCCAGATCTTTGTGCCTCGTGCCAGAGAGAAGGCTTTATCCCTATGCCTTGTGATTGTTTGCTGAATTCTTGTTATGACCCCGGTTCCATTCCTGACTTCGCTCCTGTGCTGCCTGACCTGACCTTACACTACGTCCCGACTCTGATTGCGTGCTACCTGACTTGACCTTCCGCTACGCCCCCGACTCTGATCCCGTGCTGCCTGTCCTGAGCTCCTGCCTGTCCACCACTCCGTTTCTGCCTCACGATTCTGTACCTCGCCTTGGCTGCCACTGCGGACAAAGTCGCACCTGTGGAACGACCTGGTGGTACCACGCCGCAGCAAGTCCTACCCGCTTTGCAGTGTGGTCTGGTGAAAACCGGGTACCGCTTAGACTCCACTCCCAGGTATCGCCTTACGTCATTGTCCACGGTGGTCTAGTGGGTCCACCACCCCTGATCCTGACACAAGCTTCTTTATGTGTCTCTTCTGCCTTCTTTCAATCTGCATTTTCAGGACCTTAAAGGTTCCCATATGGCCCTTGTGTGCATGTATATTGAGAGCAAAAACAGATGTTTGAAAATTTCATGGGTGAAGGTCCTTATTTGGTGGGTGGTTTGGGTGGTCATAGGCCCCAGACACAGCCTATATTATTATCCACTAAGAAAATTTATGTCTTACCAGAGTGGAAGAAACTAGGGCAAGAGCAGAGGAATATTGACCACACCAAGCGTCAGACATGGAGGATGCAGTTCTACATTTAGCTCCACCCAGATTTGGGAATTATTTTAACAACCGGCCCAGTGACCTTGCATACCACCACAAATGGGTGGTTATAAGGATAGGTGTCTGCACAGGTTTTCGGTCAAAATATGACTAAAATACGTGAACAGCTAACACTCATCAAACACTCAATTACCACAACGAATGCTCTTTTGGCTCTTTTGGTTCAGATTTTCTCATATGTTCTTATCTAAATTGAAATATTTAGCCTCCTATCATCACTTTATTGACAGAAACAGTCAGAAAACCCATAATCGCATCTTCCCACTGTCCAGTCCAAGAAGGGGATTTATACGTTCTGGTATGTGTCACATCCAATGCAGAAAAAATAACATGGAGCCGGCAGAATAAGAGCTTCCCCATGGATGCGACCATATCAGCAGATTCCAGCACCGTCACATTCCATCACATAAAACATGGAGACGCCGGCGGATATCAGTGTGAGGCGGAGAATCTAGTCAGTAAGGAAAGCAGTGACATCTTTAATGTGTTATGTGAGTACATAGATGGCTTGATTTTATCCCATAGATATAAGATTGGATCATTTATATCATCTCTATTATGATATTACCTGATAGATATCACTGGACCTAGTAGCTCCGGATTGAACCCTACTGTGATAGCAGCCATTGTCTGTGGGACACTTCTGGCCATCGCTTTAATTGGTTGTGGATCCTACCTGCTATACCAGAGACATATACTACCTTTAAGAGAGGCTCAGAAAAGTAGGTCCACTGTTTCAATCTTTTTGTATCTTTCAATAAGTTGTAGATTATTTTTATGCAGTTATGTAGTTTATACAACTGGCTTGGTGTTGGGAAACCCAATCCTTGACGTCATGTTGGTGGAGGCAAGTAAGAGTCTTCTCCTCACCGGGATGTGAACACACTCAGAGTACCACTCACATATGAATAGGGGTACAAGGTCAACTAATTATTTTATATTTATATAGAATTATATTATTATATATTATTAGAATTGTTTTGGTTAAGACCCTTGTAGATCAGACAAGACAGATGGAGTCAACAGGAAGGACATATCCAAGAAGATAGATGGACCTGTGTGGACATGTGGTATGTGGAAAACCTTTCCTTAGTCATCTCTGTAAAGTATACATCCCCTTACGTGTGTGAGAGAGGAGCAGGAGACATGTACTGAAAGAACTCTTAGAAATGCAATCCCTCCCCACTCCACATTTCATTACATGAGGTGGTCGTCTCAAACATCATCCAATGGAAAAGAAAACTAGTATGAGATAAAGAAGTGGTGTGCACATGTTACGGGTTGCAGGAAGATTTTCCATGTGAGATTGTATTTTACTGTTATACCATTGTTAGGCTAGGTTCATATCTCGTTTTATCGGGATACATCTTCCTGTCCCTTGCCCTCCTTCTCTAAAAGTGGGAGGAGTCAGTCATGCAGATATAAAGGATAATGAAAGTTTCTTGCAGGATCCAACATTTAGGGGCACATTTACTTACCCAGTCCTGTCGCGATCCCTGATCCGGACGGTCCAAGGAAGATGTAGTCTGACGCGATTCACTAAGATCGTGCGCCCGATATCCTGCATGTGTCGCTTCCCCACTCAGGTCCAACGGAGTTCACCTTCTTCTTCCCGGTGTATGCGAGTGCTTGGCTTGCAACACAATTTGAGATGTTAAATCACACGTGTTGTCCAAATCCGTCAGACAATGGCCCGTCCCCCAATGTGTCACGTGAAAGCCGATGTGCCAAAATTCGATCGTGTGCGCCAAAAATCCCAGTTAAATGCGGCTCAAAACGGAAAAAATTCAGGAAACCGGATGGAAATGCGTTCCGTGGACCCTTAGTAAATGTGCCCCATACTGTGCAGAGGAAGGTAGAAGGATTCCCCGGTCTGCCAGTATATGTCTCTGGATACGTTCAGTGTATACGTGGCATGGGGAGATTTAGAATCGCAAATCGTGAAGAATTTGTAATTCACGCCACCTCCACGCACGGAGGGGACACAGAGGGGCACGCGCCCTGTGTCGTTGTAATTTTGAAACCGCATTTTCATATTTTTACGTAAAACTACTTCTGGTCAGACCTAGTGGGTTTTACCCGGAGGCCACACTGCCCGCTACAAGCATTAAGAGGCCTAAGACTGCTATCATTCATCGCCGTGTGATAGATCTACCCTATAGTATTCATAATATGAGATGTGACCTAATAAACCTTATATACAGACTTGTCCATATTGACTGTTCTATATGTTATTTTAGTTACAGTAGTCCAACTGCAATATCAGGCCGTGTGATGTTCCTATATAGTAACAGTAGGGTTTTAACCCCTTTGTCTTCTTTTCTACCCTTTTCCTGTCTCATCATCTCTTATCTGTTACCATTATTCAGTATTACCTCCAAGCAAACACGAAGCAGCGGAGGTGTATGAAAATGTGCTGGAGCTGCCATCAGTAAGTCATGTTACCCTCCCTATGGAGATAAAAGGAAGATGGATATTAGATAGATAGATATGAGATAGAGAGAGGTAGATATGAGAGAGAGCGGTAGATGGATAGATAGATATGAGATAGATAGATAGATAGATAGATAGATAGATAGATAGATAGATAGATAGATAGATAGATAGATAGATAGATAGATATGAGATAGATAGATAGATATGAGAGAGAGAGAGAGGTAGATATGAGATAGATAGATATGAGATAGATAGATAGATATGAGAGAGAGAGAGAGAGAGAGAGAGAGAGAGAGAGGTAGATATGAGATAGATAGATAGATAGATAGATAGATATGAAATAGATAGATAGGAGATAGATAGATAGATAGATAGATATGAAATAGATAGATAGGAGATAGATAGATAAAGAGATTTATTTATTTATTTTTTTGCTGTTTTGATATAATTTTTTCTCTTTTTGTTAGGATCCTTATGAGCCCTGTTATAAGGTGAGTTTTCCAGTGTAGTATCATAAAGGGTAATAAGGGTGGTATTAAGTCTAGGGGGTTATTAATCGTTTCCTTCCGTTGGTGTTTTGGCGCCCTTTTGCTGCGTAATGGTTTTTTTGCGCCTATTTTGCGTTTTTATGGAATGTCACGCCTCAATTGGTCTGTAGTTGCGCCCTATTTGTCATTACATTGCGCCTCTTTACAAAAATTTGTGCCCAATTTATTATACTATTGCGTCTCTATGGGCGCAAATAATTGCACAATAACGTGCCAGTCCTGACCAGGCTTAGGAAGGGCAATGGTATGATTTGTGCAACACATTGCGCATTTTTTAAAATTTGCACCTAATAAGGCGCAAAAAAAAACAGAATTTGACAAAGAACCAAAACGGCAAAGACAAATGAGGTGCAAAAAGAGCTCAAAGAAGGGGGAAATAAGATAAATGACCCCCTATGTGTCTATGTGAATTAAATTAGCCAAGGGGGCAGTGCCCTTTTATATGCATATAAAACACCTCTGTGAGAAAATAAAAGGTTACCGCCCCTTTGGCTGAGAATGAGCTTCTCGCATATTATACTAATGTGTTGTATTATGTGTTTCTTAGGATCTTCAGTGTAAATCGGAGAATGTCTACAATGAGATCATCCGATAAAACCCAATGACGCGATGACAGTGATGATGTCACCGTTATTACACCATGACATACATGAAGTACATACCGTGTGTTATTTTCAGTGCTATATACCATCATACAGGGTGCGGACAATACATAGGGGTTCTCCTGGGGGCCATTTAGTAAATGTGTCCCATTGTATGTATTTGGAAATGATGAAATGGCAGAACAAGCGTCTACTGTACAGAAATGGGGGGCGAGGATTTTCTGGACGACAACCTTCAGAGATTTATGGACACCATTACTCAATACATTGGCCAGGGTTGACCTGCCCAGTGTTATTGTGCCCAAACACGTTAGTCTAATGTGGATGAAAATTAATTATTTTGATCAAAACTATGCTCAGGGGGAAATCTACTGCACATGTACATGTACAACCAAGCACACTTACATGCTGGCCTAAACCAAGCACACTTATATTCCAGCCTAAACCAAGCACACTTACATGCTGGCCTAAACCAAGGACACTAACATGCCGGCCTAAACCAAGCACACTTACATGCCTACCCAAACCAAGCACACTTACATGTCGGCCTAAACCAAGCACACTTACATGTCGGCCTAAACCAAGCACACTTACATTCCAGCCTAAACCAAGCACACTTACATGCCAGCATAAACCAAGCACACTTACATGCCAGCATAAACCAAGCACACTTACATGCCAGCATAAACCAAGCACACTTACATGCTGGCCTAAACCAAGCACACTTACATGTCGGCCTAAACCAAGCACACTTACATGTCGGCCTAAACCAAGCACACTTGCATGCCGGCCTAAACCAAGCACACTTACACAATGGCCTAAACCAAGCACACCTACATGATGGCCTAAACCAAGCACACTTACATGCTCCCTTCCCACACCAGGAACCATTATCTCCTTATCTCTGAACCTATCTCTTACCTATGACTAGACTATTTTGAAAAAATATGTATGTCTTGTTTTTTTCAGGATGAAATGTAGTTGTTAATAGCACAATTTTGGGTTTCATACGTCCTAATGGTTAACTTTTATTAACCCTATTTGTGCAGTACATTTTTTTAAAATGCACATCTGACGTTGATTTTTCTAATTAAAATTTTCTGCATTTATTGTGGAACCTAAATAACATAAAAATGTTTTTCTTTGGGTCAATACCTCGTCTTACCTTTGCCTCTGTCTGCTCAGTCTACGTTGTATCCAGAAGGAAACACTGGATAAAAAAAACACAGCAGCTCTATATCATCCTGCTCCCTGTTGGAGAGAGCAGTATACACTCAGTGGAGGCCATTAGAAGCTATGGAGGACGGACGCTACTGTATGGAATCCATTCCAGGCCTCCGCTTAGTGTATGCTCTAGGTGTTAAGTCACTTGGTAGACACCTTAAACTTCAGCAGCCAATCACTGCCTGAAGCTGATGTTCACTCCTCCTCCCAATCTCAGATGGGAGGAGCTGAACCGGAGAAGTTGTAGTTGGGATTTTTTTCTGAATTATCCTTACAGTAGAGAGAATAAAATTAGATGTGAATGTAACCTTAGTCTACAAAACAAACACAAAAGAAGATGTCCCACAAGTGACAGCAGATAGCAAATGTCCAGATATGTGGATATGATGATTAATAACATATCTCTAAGGATTATCTGCTATAAGCACTTCCTGTAATCCAGCCTAAAAAGTTGGACAACTGGATGTTACCCAGCGATACACTGGTATAGGAAGCATTGAAGCTTTCCTACTATAAGTCACATGTACAGTGCAAGAACTACAAGTCAGTAGTAGTTAGAGGTTATGATTCTCCATCACTCCGCTCCTTTGATGAATAGTCACCCCTCCCCCCCCTATGCTGTGCACGGCGCTCGTGTTTTGCATGATTTCTGAGGAGATGCCAAAACGTTGCACAGGGAAGTTGGCAAAGAAAATCAATTTCAACTGCGCACAATTAAATCCCATGAGCAAACAATCAAAAGTAGCTAAAGGAGTTTTCATACACACTCACCGGCCACTTTATTAGGTACACCATGCTAGTAACGGGTTGGACCCCCTTTTGCCTTCAGAACTGCCTCAATTCTTCGTGGCATAGATACAACAAGGTGCTGGAAGCTCCTCAGAGATTTTGGTCCATATTGACATGATGGCATCACACAGTTGCAGCAGATTTGTCGGCTGCACATCCATGATGCGAATCTCCCGTTCCACCACATCCCAAAGATGCTCTATTGGATTGAGATCTGGTGACTGTGGAGGCCATTTGAGTCCAGTGACCTCATTGTCATGTTCAAGAAACCAGTCTGAGATGATTCCAGCTTTATGACATGGCGCATTATCCTGCTGAAAGTAGCCATCAGATGTTACAGGGTACATTGTGCTCATAAAGGGATGGACATGGTCAGCAACAATACTCAGGTAGGCTGTGGCGTTGCAACGATGCTCAATTGATGATAACCAAAAGTTTGTAAGTCAGAAAAAAAAAAATTACACCAAAAAGCATAATTCAACTTTAAATCTTTATTTAGTTCACAAAACATGATTAAAATGTAGCCATTGGCAAAGAAAGCCAACAAAATTAAAAAGGTGTGTGTTATAATCCATATCACTAATTAACCCAAAGTATAAATATGGTACAAAGCATATTCCAACAGAACAGACCTAATCACTCTAAATTTAATTGTATTATATTAATAACAACAGAATTCATACATAGAAAACAATGGGATAAATCATACCAGTAAATAGGACACCACACCAGCCAGCCCCGACACGTTTCGCAATAAGCTTCCTCTCAATTGATACTCAATTGGTACCAAAGGGCCCAAAGAGTGCCAAGAAAATATTCCCCACACCATGACACCACCACCACCAGCCTGAACCGTTGATACAAGGCAGGATGGATCCATGCTTTCATGTTGTTGACGCCAAATTCTGACCCTACCATCCAAATGTCGCAGCAGAAATCGAGACTCATCAGACCAGGCAACGTTTTTCCAATCTTCTACTGTCCAATTTCGATGAGCTTGTGCAAATTGTAGCCTCAGTTTCCTGTTCTTAGCTGAAAGGAGTGGCACCCGGTGTGGTCTTCTGCTGCTGTAGCCCATCTGCCTCAAAGTTTGACGTACTGTGCGTTCAGAGATGCTCTTCTGCCTACCTTGGTTGTAACGGGTGGTGATTTGAGTCACTGTTGCCTTTCTATCAGCTCGAACCAGTCTGCCCATTCTCCTCTGACCTCTGGTATCAACAAGGCATTTCCGCCCACAGAACTGCCGCTCACTGGATGTTTTTTCTTTTTCGGATCATTCTCTGTAAATCCTAGAGATGGTTGTGCGTGAAAATCCCAGTAGATCAGCAGTTTCTGAAATACTCAGACCAGCCCTTCTGGCACCAACAACCATGCCACGTTCAAAGGCCACAAATCACCTTTCTTCCCCATACTGATGCTCGGTTTGAACTGCAGGAGATTGTCTTGACCATGTCTACATGCCTAAATGCACTGAGTTGCCGCCATGTGATTGGCTGATTGGAAATTAAGTGTTAACGAGCAGTTGGACAGGTGTACCTAATAAAGTGGCCAGTGAGTGTAGATCTCTAATATGAGTTGTGTTCCCCATCAGATGATAGCAGTGATGATCCCATTTAATTCCATTTAAGAGGACCTTTCAACCCCTTCTCAAACAGGTCCTCTAAGCACAGGTCCAGAAATTAGTTACCTGGGACCTGACCTCTACTTTTCTCTATCAAATGTCCTCGCTTACTAGACATTGGCATACTATCTATATCTTCTGAATGGTGACACCAAGAAGCACAGTTCTGTTGTCATTTTAAAGAGAAGAATCACTGACTGTAGATTTGAAGGGGTGTTCCCACAAAGACAAGGTTCTTATATGTACTCAGGATAACAAAATAACACTCTCTAATTCACTGTTATTACGAAAATTACAGCATTTTCACAGATATAAGTCCAACCTGTCTCTATTAGTCCTGGTGTACACAATTTCAGTTGCCCCTAGAAATGACCCAGTAACTTCTTCTGACTTAGGGTCTGGTGGTGGCCATCTTTGATTTCTGTGTGACAGCGTGGAGCTGGGATTTGTGTCTTTTTGCTCTGAGCCTGTAGCCACGCCCCCTGCATGGAGCTCAGACTGATCACTTCCTGTCAGCACATCGTGAGCATTAGTAATGGGAGTTACGGCTCTTCTTAGAGAGCGGAATCATTAGGCTCCGCTCATTAATAAGAGCCGGCTCTTCTGACTCCTGAACGGCCCCTATTACATGTATAATATGGAGCCGCAGGTCGGTCAATCATCCCACACCACTCTACTTTTAACCCGATTGTATTGGGTTAAAGGGGGCAAGGTGAGCCGTTTAGGGGCAGGGTTAAGTGAGCCATCGGCTCAATGAGGGGAGCCAGCACACATCACTAGTGAGCAGAGAGAAGCTTCAAACTACAAGGAGATGAGTGATCCTGGGTGATATGTGAGATGTAGCAGGACTCATAGTGTAACAATGTAAGTCTGTCAGCCTCAGTATAATAGGCATCTCATCTCTGATCTGTCTCATCTCTTTCTATGTGTTAGTGTCCTAGTACAATGTCAGAAGCCAGATGAAAGTACATAAACACCTGTATCCTGATAATCTAACCTCATTGTCACCCCCACAGAACTAGATGGGTGATAATGTATCTGCTTAGTGAGGCCCCACCCACACCCTGGGATTTTGCACTGAGCAGCCTAGAGAGTGATAAGAGCTAAAACAGCAATAACACTGAGTAACATTGTAAAGTAAGGGGTTAAAATGATCTTTATTATGTTAGCATCACTAGGGAATTGAGGTGTGAGAATTTTCTTATGTGGGGGAAAACCCATTTAACTATGGCTCTCTCTGTCCGTGACACCTAGAAATATGATCCTTATTCAATGTTAAAGGGTAGACTTTCCTCCTGAATATGAACGGTGTTTCCAAGTTGAGAATGTTCAGCTGTTTGAAGTCTGTTCCAGCTGAAGACGTATTAATAACACTGGGATACGCCGCCTTCTGTACTGAAAACATGATTACAATACAGGATTGTTGGCTTAAGGGAAGCAAGATCTGATGACATTCAGACTAAGGTTCTAGCTTCCTCTGCTGGACACCCAAAGTATACATTCGTAGTAAGTATTTATGTATGTAAAGTCTATATTGGGTATGTAGTAATTTACATCTAATAAGACCTATCCTGAAACTAAGCCCCAAATACACAGCTATATCTTCTGAATTGTGACACCAAGGTGCACAGTTCTGTTGTCATTTTAAAAGAGGAGAATCACCCCGACTGTAAATTTAACTGTGGCTATCTCTGTCTGTGCCTCTTTAACATGAACGTTTTCCATGTTCAGACGTTCCACCCCCAAGCCTATCAGCTTTAGGCATCATGGTGAAGGAGGGAGCCGACAGATGCAATGTGCTATAAGCAGCTACATAGACAGGTTGGGCTTATATAAGGAAAATGCCAGTAACAGAAATTTAGAAAAGCAATGCAAACATCTGGGGGTGGGGCTCAGCCCAATCGCATAGGTTTCCAAAGAAACACATGCGATCAGGAAAAACCAAGTGTTTAAGGTTAGAAATTTCTTGTGTTTTATACATAATTCAATTTAATTATATTAAAGGTTTAAAAAAACAAAATATAATGTAGTGATAGAGAAGATCCATCTCTGGTTTGGATAGTTTGACACCTGTACAACAGGACAAGACATTTAGTACTGAAAATGTACAGAAACCCAGTACTGAACTGTTCAAGAAAGAAATCAAACTGGTACCAAGGTTTGGATACTATAGAACTAGGGTTGCACAATGTAATGGATTCTGGGGAGGTATTTTGTGCTGTAGGTTTGTGTAGGTTCGTGCTCCTAGGGTGCCGGTGACTAGTCCAGCCCTTTGAAGTTGAGCCATGTGACTATGTACCGTATTTTCTGCCCTATAGGGCGCACCGGACTATAAGGCGCATTAGTCCGATGCGCCTTATATATGTAATAATTACATATAAGGCGCATCGGACTATAAGGCGCGGGGTCCGGCGGCCGGGGGCGTGGCGGAGGTTCGGGGGCGTGGCGGAGACCCGACGTGACGCGGCGACGGGACGTGGCGACGCCGAGACGCGACGGGGAACGCGGGAAAGGTGAGCGGAGAAGGTGAGGGGGAGGTGGAGGAGGGCAGCGGACCATACTTACATAGGTCCCCGCTACCGGAGACAGCAGATCTCCCGCTGGAGATCTCCGGTAGCGGGGACCTATGTAAGTATGGTCCGCTGCCCTGTGCCCAGCGCCATACATAGGGCGCACCGGACTATAAGGCGCACTTTGGATTTCCACGGAAATCCAATGCTTTTAAGTGCGCCTTATAGTCCGGAAAATACGGTATCCGACCAATATATGATGTGCACCCTAGAGTTTACGTTCCAGCACCAAAACCAAAGGAACCCAATTCTCTACAACCATCTAATTCTCTACCACACATTAGGATTCTGGGACTTTCTGGTTTTCTCTTTCTTTTGTGTGACAAAACCCACTTTAATAAAGATATTTTCAGCTGAGCGTGTCCTTCCAATATCCCATAAAATATTCAGTAATGCCATAGAGGACACTGCACGATCTGAAGGAAACTTTCCTATAGGAGGAGATGAGCTGAATACTAAAAATATAGAAAGCCACAGGTCAGATCTGGGAAGATTGTTTGGGAATAAGAAATATAAACCGACTGAGTTTTGAAATTGTCAAGTACTTTAGTGGCAGGTATTAGGCTACATTCACCGTGGCACCGTACAAATTCGCACATTGTAATGAATAGGTTAAAACCAGACAGCCTCGGGTCTTCTGAAGACCCGAGGCTGTTATGGCAACAGTTTGTCGCCCAACAATGACACCACAGGGAGCGATCTTCACCAAGGTGCTAGCACCGATCGCAGTTGTTACCAGCAGGTGTTTGCTGCAATATGCAACAGACACTTAGACTATGGAGAGGACTCAGCCCGTGAGCCCTCTCCATTCACCCGCATGACATACTATAATGTCAAGCATCATTAAGGGGTTAATAATCCAGGCATTTGGAGGCAACCTGTCATGTTAAATTTCCTTAAGTTCCCCTGGGGTGTTTGAACCTACTATCCTATCAGAGCCTGTGATCAAATTTAATATTTCCTTAAAAAGGAAACACAGAACCCTAGAAATAGTTACATTTCATAGCAGTAATTTATTGGAAACATTGGGTTTTGCCTCTACCCCATCTATTTCCTTAGTACAAAAAATCCATTGTACTCCCAACACGCCTGCTCCATTTCTTGCACCTCACAGCAGTGTGTATGCACCTATTCTGGTGAAAGCGACTGAACTTATTATGCAGATTTTTTTCCAATTGGGTCAAAGGTTCAAATTTTATTTTCCGCTGCTGGTTCTTAAAGTTGCAGCACAAATTAGTTCATTATGGAAAAGTTACAAAATGTTTGCAGAAATACAACAGCATGGGCCTTAAAGGGCATCTACCACCAGGATGAAGAACTGTATGCAAATGAGCCAGAGGGGCTCCAGGCTCTAACACCTATGGAGCCTGGAGCCCCTCTGGCTCATTTGCATACAGTTCTTCATCCTGGTGGTAAATGTCCTTTTTAAAGGGGAGAAGCCCAGGTCACAATATTTCATCCTTAAGCAGCTAGTATATACCGTAGATCACAGCTGGTATATACCGTAGATCTAACACCACAAATGTGTATTTTTTTTAAACCTGTATATTCCTTTACAAAATACCCCCCCAAAAAAAACGCCGCTCAATGACCACACGCCATGTACAATAAATGGATAAAAGTAAAATACAACAAAATGTTTTAATTTTTTTCTTTTGTAAATAAGAAACTGCCACAAAAAAAAAAAAAAAATTCAGGATAAGACAATTACTACAGTTTAAACCATCAACACTTCCCATGGTCCAACAGTTCAAGAAAAAAAGGCGACTTTCCAGGGTTTATTTTTGCATTAACTATGGAACCGGACAAAGATTACATGTCAATGTGTTGTAAAAGGGGAGAGGTCACAGAGGCCTGAGCGAGAAAGTAAATAGGGGAGCGGTGGGGGGGCATTGGGGAGGGGGAAGAGGGGGATCATTAATCAGAAACAGTCCTGGAAAAACATGAATAGAGGGGGAGAGATACAAAGTCGTCCTGAGTTTTCTTTGAAACCTCAAGATTTTATTTTTATCTGAATCTCCTACAGCCGCTACACATCTACCAGAAATCACGACGATGGTAACCGTCCGGATCGCAGTACTTGGTCACCACCACCCTGTTCGCAAACTTGCGGCCTGTGAGTCCTTGCATGGCTTTCTGACAGTCAAACACTGATGTGAATTCAACGAATATCTGCAAAAGGAAGAGTCGCATTAATGTTGTAGATCGGATTTCTCAGTTCTTAAAAAACATTTCTGTGCTCATACATTTACATACACCGGGAAGAACATGTGCAGAGTTTTCATAGAATTGATGATTCAGCAAAAACTCCATTTGTTAATTTAAGGAATATGGGTCAGATGAAACCATTTATCACTGCCGACTCATGATACAGCAGCAGCTGCTAGCCGCGGGCAGAGCCGACACAAGATTAACTGCTCCAGCAATTTCTGCCTTCAAAACCTGCGGCTTTATCATCACAGAAGTGAAATGCTTTATTGCTACCATCACAAAGATACTACAAAACACTAACGTACTATTGTGTTACAACTACCGGAGCAACATGAGCGCAATAAATTTAGATCAAATAAGTGTTTAGACCTAGACCAAGGCAGAATCGGGAACAAGCACATGTTTTGAATAGCTTACAAAGTGGCGCTCGTTCACCATCGCAAGCGTTTAGGTCTGAACACAGAAACTATTCGCTGTTGTGTTTGAATTGGGTTTGTGTGCGAGAAGGCGGCATCAATCCTTAACACTACAAATGTAACATTAATGTCAGGACATACCTTGCCGCATCCGGGTACCTCCACTCCATCCACAGGCCGGGGGATCTCAATAGATTTGACTATGCCGTATTTGCTGCACTCATCCCTCACATCCTCCACAATCTCCTCGTATTCGTCATCATCCAGTAGCTCTTCCGGCAAAACCATGTTCATCAAGCACAGGACTTCTGTTGGGTGGCCGCCCATCTGCACTTGGGAGCTCATGAGTCCGGGTACTTGGAGTGTGACCGGAGTCTGATTTATTGTGCTCTGAAAATAAAAACACATGTCATTTAGTCGTGAGGTGACATTTTATCAAAGGACCAGCCAGATATTGGTACCTGTTGATTAGAGTGAATGTGCATGATCACCAAACACCATACAATGGGCTTTTTGATCCTTTTAATAACAATTTTTTTTATGAGATTTAAAAAGGTGTAAAGGTTTCAAACATTTGGGTGCAATTTTCCATTATCCCCTGAGGAAGCCACTAGGTGTGGCGATACGCGTGGGGCCTCTTCCAGCCCCCATTCCCCCCCTTTTTTCCTGCCAGCCCAGCGCCTATTGGTAATTATCATTGTACATACTTTACCTTTTGTTATATTGGCTCCCCTGTCTCCGCAGGGCAGAACATTCCATTGGAACTTTTGGCATATACTTATTTGGCTTGTCACTTGTTGTACTGATTTGCTGGACAGGTTTAAGGGCTGGGGGCTGTATAGGGAGGTTGGTCTTTTTGGGTATTTATCATATACCCTACCCTCCCTCTGGTTATGTATAGAGGACTGTGTTCCTTTTTAAATGTTTTTATTTCTCTTTTTTTGGTGTGTTTTTCTATGTATCAATAAAATTTGCATTTTGGTATAGCACATGGTTTTTTCTGATTTATTACAATTTTCCATTATGGGCTTCGCCGTCAAGAATAACAGTTTTTTATAATTTTGATAGAGCGGGCATTTTGGAACATGGTAATAAGTAACAGGTTTGATTTCTAATGTGTGTGTTTGTAACTTATTTTAAAGAGGACCTGACACATTAAGAAAAAAAAGGTGTAGCACAGTACCAAGCATTGTGAGGTGAGCAGCTATATATTGGCTAATTGAAGCCCAAGGTGAGGTCAGTCTAACACCATCTATAATACTGCCTGAGACAGCCGAGCAGTATTCTCCTCAATTTCAAATGTAGCCATAGTATTAAATAGAGCAGCAAGACATATGTGACCTGCCACTCCATAAATTACCGAGAACAAGACACCCAATTCTTGTGACTAGTGCATGTATGTGGGAAGAAAGGGAGGCGGGGGGCGGGTTTGAATAATCAAGTTTGCCTCAATCCTTTTAAAGCCCCTCTTCCACTGCATAGTACTAGGTCACACAAGCTCAGGGGGTTTGTATTCCACAGTAGAAGGTAGTGGAAAAGCCTAATGTCTTGGCGAGGGATGACCATTATGGAACATCAGGCACGAAAACTCAGGTCACAAAATAGACTAGATGTTCGGTTGTGGACTAGGTTAAAGAGCGCATTATAATGCTCTTGTCCTTGACTGGCCTTACACCACAGAGAACAACATTGGATTCATAGTAAAGGCATGTCCATAGAGAGCTTGAACTACAGGAAAAAATATACAGGAGTTTCCACCTTCAAGACCTTAATGCGTGTCACTAGTAAATCCTTTATGTTGCTTTTCACATGCACATAGTGGCCGTATAACACAGAGAGTGCAGTAACATCTTACCAGGGTGGCGTTCTTTGCACCGACACTTGCTCTTTGCACAAGAAGTTTCTTGTCTCCCAGCTGCATCCCGTTCAGTCCGGCGATTGCCTGCAAAGGTGCAAGATGGATTAGAGAGGCTTCAGTGACTAGAAGACATAACACCCCATATGCTTTTTCTTTATAGATTTTAAAGGTGCAGATTCCAGAACTCCCCGGATGATCTAATGTGAAGACGTCAGAAGTTCAGAACATAGGCGCGTTTATCCGTGTTGTTCATGTAACTATCAGGGAGGGGAGGGACAGCTGCCTGGATGATCAGCCAGTGCTAGGAGCTTACTAAAGACAGATGAGGTTTTATGTGAGGTTTATAAATAGCCACAAGTGTTCAAGTGTTGGCTAGTAGTCAAAGGTTACAAACCCCTGTACAGATAATACAGAGATTGTTGAAAAACAGCTGTTTTTGGATTAATACAGCTCCACAACTGACCATGGGTCGTACTTGGTACTGCACCCAAGCTCCATTTAGTTCAGGTGTGGTGCTGTTTTGGAAGAAAGCAGCCATGTGTTTCAACCACTGGGCTTGTGAACCACACTTGGGTATCTGCTGTCCATCTATAAGCTGGAGGACAATACGTCCTATAAGGAAGCACTCCGGGTCTTAGAATTAGTCGACTGGTGCAACCTTGGCATAACAGGGCATGCATTAAAGCCAAATTAAGGAGGGGAAAAAAAATTGTTTCAAAATATTTGACCCTGATAAATTCAATAAAATAATTACAAGACAGATATTCTATTTCTCCAGTATGCACATCCCTACATTACACACCTGATCGGTGACATTGATATCCACATATTCACAAAAAGCGTATCCCTTTGATAGGCCGGTAGCACTGTCTTTAACCAAATTAAAAGCTTTTAATGGACCGAACGATGTGAGCAGTTCCTTAACCTGTTGGGTTAAACAAAAACATATTACAACTTAGAAGCCGCTCTTTGGCTTCACCTAAAACATCCTGCAAACAGAATACGGTGATAGAGCACTGGCCGAGCGTGCACACCAGTCACTATAATAGGACCGGCGCCCAGCAGTCCTTCTGCAGCAGACGGGACCCGTTGCACACCATTCACTAATTGCACCGGCACCCAGCAGTCCCACAGGACTTGGGTGAAGAAGGTTTACTAATCATATATATGACTGCATGTATGTAGTAGTTACCTGGTCGTCGTTCAGGTAGTTGGGTAAACCTCCGATGAAGAGTTTGTGCGCAGAGTCTGGGACGACTGTGGATACCACTCCTAGAGAGCAAGATGGCGAGAGAGCGAGAGGAAAAGGGGGAGAGAAAGAAGAGGAAGAAGAAAAAACAAACACTTAATATATCTGGGATAAGATACAGCGTTATTATACATTCGCTTGCAGGTGAATGAGAAATAGTAGTGAACTTTGGCTTTTACACAGGACGGATTACATTGCATTGACTGGAACCTTTCAGATTCTACAAAATATCCACAGGGGGGGCAAGTGTTACCCTCCCCTATTCCCTTGTGCTGAAATCAGCCAACCACTTAATGAAAAGGAGGGGTTTGTGCTCTCCTGATACATACAGATGTAGAAGGGGATCTAGAAAGTTTCCATGTGTGATCTATGAAAGTGTGAAGAGAAGGGTAGAGAGGAGTCACGTAGGCCTGCCACCTCCTGACCTGGAGATTGTTGCATAGGACAAGTACACGACCACAAGCTTCACCTAATACTTGTGATGTGACTGTACATGGACTGTGTGAGAACAGGCAGGTGATAACTTTAAAAGGGGACCGTACATAAGGATTTAGGCCAGAAAGTTACATAACTCCTGGATAATATGATCTAATATGATAATATGGGAGAGTAGAAAAGAACCTCCAATATAATAGATTTAAGGCTTACCGGGAACATAAACAGACGGGTTTTCGGACATGCCTGGTAAAGGTTGGTAATCGTGTGGACGACGGATCTTCAGTGACTGGCCTTGAAAAATGATTCCATCGAAAGCCATCGCTTGTGTCGTCTCATCAACAGAACGGAACTGGAAACATTAAGGGGCAAATTATTAAGCTGCTTCTTGTCCCATCCCAAAAAAAAATATATATATATAAGATTTAAGGATTCTCCCTGCCTCAAGAGTCATACACAGGAGCCCAAACAGGAGTCTAATCGTAAAATGATCACACGTCAAGATCAAGCCATAGATAATAGATTGTTCTTACAGGTTTATCCATGGCCTCCTTCCTTTCAAAGTCATCTTTTAACTTTAGGCTACTGAGCCTGAAGAGCTCTGGGGGCATTACCAGGGCAGCTCCATGCTGCAGCTTTACAGTCTCACCCACTCCCTCAGCACAAATCTCACACAGTGGGAGGGAAAGTGCTCCTGCAAAGCTACAGCACGGAGGTGCGCTAGTAACACCCCCAGAGGTTTTCTTGCTTAGAATAACTTTAAAAGTTGATTTTAGAAAGATCAATATTGGAAACGTGAGCCTCTCTCATGAGGCACGTATGTGCATAAAATCTTTTAAAGCTAGTTAAAGGGCTTGGCCACTTTACCTCATGCTTTTGGGAGGCAGGATATTCAGTAAGTTACCAATGCATTTTTATTACAAGTTCTGCTCCACTTTCTTGATATGTAAAGTGAAGCCTCCTGTCTTTTACCTCCTCAGTCAGACATTCCTGTACATAAAATGGCCACAGATGGAGGGTCATGTGATTTATATCTGTCCATAAACAATTGCCCTGTCAGGACCTTATGATAGAATTCATGAATATTAAAATTAAGGTCTTGGCAGGGATAGTTCATGGACAGTTAAGAGATCACATGACCCTCCATCTGCGGACTAGCAGGACTATTACTAGATGTATATTGGTAAATTACGTAATATCCAGCCCCCCCCCCCACATTACAAAAAAATGTAATGTCAACAACTTTGCAAGAGTCATAATTTGTGCAAAGATTAAACTATACCTGCACATTTTATAACTTATTCTGCATTTTAGAAGGTTTTGCCTCTGTAGGGTCTAGCGAGTGATCTCTTGGCTGCTGGGTGGACACCTGGTTGCACTGCTCACCCTTCCTCCTTTTTGGAACTTCTATAATTTGTCTACTGAGTCACCTGAACGTTTGTCTTTAGTGAATTCCATGCATTATAGAAAGAAAGAGCGTAAGAGAAGGCAATGAAAACTTTTAATTCTGTTCAATGTAAACCCCACAACAGCTGGATTTTCCAGTCTGAACACTGCCAGAGTCCCAGTATCCCAGTATAATGGATTCTAGAAGTCCCTGTCTCCCTACAGAACTACAACCATATTGTAATCATGTTTCCAGAACAGGGAAATAGTCGTGTCCGGGTCTATGATGCTGGGGATGTGTTCAGACTGGGAAATAAAGCCATCACAAGGGCATCGCAAAGGGGACCCAAGAGAAAGAAGCTTTTCGCTCCAAGGCTCAGTTCACACTGTCAGTCTAGTTTTTGCTTTAAAAATGAAGTTTCCATGTGTAACCCCAATGCTACTGTATAACTATTTTGGAATGATTACACATACTGTTTGCCCTGACCATGTATATTATGTATGGATATGTATTTTTTTTTAACTTCTCAATAAAACAGTTTAAAAAAAAAAATCTATGTAAATTTTTTATGTCATCAGTTATTCTTTAGTTTCTTGCAGTACTTTATTTCCCCATTAAAAAAATGATTCATAACGGATGACCAAGTTATTTAAAACTTAAGTCATTGGGGAACGATAGTGTAAATTTTTATATTTATTTTTTTTAGATAAAGTAATAGATAGATAAAAATTAGACGGCAACTATGATACACGATACAGACGCTTTAGATCGTAATGAAAGTGAAAAAGCTACATTCACACTAAATGCACGGCTACCCGGGTGACCCCCTCCCCTCTCCAAAGCGGTGCAAGGCCTGTAACAGAAAGATAAGACATGTCCTATCTCCCCCCCCACCCCGTGCACATGTGGCCTTACATTTGCCACCCTATGGCTGTGTGAATGCAGCTTAAGTGTAATTAAGAAAAAAACTGGTTCTTCAAAAAGATACTGAAAGTTTTTTTTTTTTTTTTTTTTAAACAGACCCTCCATTAGTTACTGTCACTTTATCTGCATTTATTTATCATCCGTGTTTTTTCAGATTTATGTAAAGTTTGATATTAAGTTAGTGGCAAAGACTTATTCATTGAATATGTCCTCAAAAAGTTCAGCTATTGCCAGCAGCTGATACATAGAAAGTGGAACAGAAAGCCCACAGCTCCACCCTGTGTGTAGTGGTCAGAGTGTGTCACTGCAGCGACTCTTCCATTCTCTGTATCACCTGCTGACGTGCAGTGGTCCTGGGTGTTAGGTGACCACCAATTTGATATTCATATTCCCCAGTCAACAACTTTGTGCCCCCCCCCCCCATAAAAAAAAAAAAACAAAAAAAAACACAACTCCTAAACACCAACCTCTAAGAAGGCAAAATTTTTATCTTGGTTGATCTGGACAGCGAGGACTGGATTCCCTGGTGCCTGCGTCAAGCCGCCGAGGCGCATCTGGGCGTTGAAGAAGTCCATCATCGCTTCCTGTGATGGGGAAAAAACAAAAGAGCTTGATGTAACCGCTACCAGTAATAGCAGAGAGCAGTTGTAAGATCTAGAATGTCCTACTTGCCTTTCATGATGGTAGCAAACTTATTTTGCTACGAAGGGATTTCAGCCCCACAATTTTTCACTTTAAAAAGAAATGGAAACAACTTTTTGATCTGGTTTTTTTTCAAATGGAAAGGGTTTTTATTCAAAGTTTGCTAAAAATAAAAAGTTTACATAGACCAAATGACCAATTGCTGTAAACACCAAACTAACCGCAGTGTAATTTGGTCAAACTTTGAAAAAAAGAGGCAATACATACAGTTCGCTGGGGCCAGTGGGACTTCTTTCCTTTGTCTAAAACTGTTACCATTTCCAGAAGTAAAAAAAGTAAATACTGAGACCCCAAAAATACTTGGGAGAAAAATTTGTTGCCTTGCAAGGAAATACAAGGAGCAAGTGGACTTCAGAGAACGCGTTTTTAGACCTACCTGCAATGGGTGTACTCCAGAACACCTTATTTGCGTCTTCTAAGGGCAAGTTCACACCATGCGTTTGCACCTTGGTAAATAGATAGATCTCAGCTGCAAAAGCATTATGTACCGGAATGGCCAACTGATAGTAGCATCCCGAATAGGGATCCATCTGCATCCTCTTATACAGGACAGAAAGGGAGGTGTCTGCTTCGTTTTATACACTGTTGCTTCTGGTTTTTTAACAAAAACAGCAACTTTTACCAAGGTGCAATAACAAAACATGAACTGGCCCTTTCAGCATCAAGTGATAAATTTAGCATAACACCAATGAATTGCTTCACTGGTGGACAATTTGTAATAAAAAATGGTTTGAGGAACATCCGATTCCCAAAACAAAAAAAAAAAAAAAAAAGTGAGAGAAAGGAAAAGAAAAAAATAAGAAGATGCCTCATACGTCAGTACAAGGCAGAAGTAACACTCAGCGCTCCTGAACCCAACACACGGAGGGACCATGGAAGAGAGAGGCAGAAAACGGAAGCTGAATAGAAGAAACCGTAGTACCTCAGTAATTCCAAAGGGAATATTTCCAACGTAAAGACGACGGGCCTGTCTCGTCATCTGACTTCCCACTACAGGCACTGGCGTTGGAGTAACAGCGAGTCCGTCGGGGGTCATGGTTGGAAGTAACGCTGTAGCGGGAATCTGACCAGCAGCTATGAAAACGAAGGGGGAAAGCACATCAATTTTAGGGAAACAACTAAAATGGACACATTATTATTACTCTTCTCTATAGATGCGGGTACCTTGCATGGCTTTATACTGTATAGGGGTGATGTGTTCAAAGCCGGGAGGGGGGACGTCCCAGTATTTACGGACCTTCTTTTTCTTCTCATGTCTTGGAGAACGGCTAGAACACAAGAAAGTATAATGATGAATAAAATACATCGGCTTATGTTAGGAAATATTTCACATTTTAGGGCTGCGGATTTGGGGGTCCTAAGATTAAGACCACCACCTGCAACCAGAGGTATGATACAAGCAGCAGTATAGTGTGTGTCCTGCTTGTGCTTCAACCCCAGCTAAGAAGCAGATAGACGTTCTTAAAAAAGAAACTCACCTGCGCCTCCGCCTGTCTCTTGACCCACTGCGCTGTTCTCTGGCTCTCCTATCTCTGCTACGGCTTCGCCTCTTCCGGTCACGACTTCTAGAGCGGCTGTGACTGCGCTTCCGATGACGGTTCTCCTTGTCTCGTTCTGTGGTGGACAAAAGAATTTGTAAAAAAAGTTACAATTTACATTTCAAAATGAGACAATCCACATAACTCACGAGGTATAAGACTGGTGGAACATGAGTGAACGGGTCAGTACACTAGTTCGATTCCATCATGTGAAACAGTCCACGGTTTTGACCACACAAAGCTGTCGCCAGTTTTTGGGAGAACGGTGTAACCAGACCTCTGATGTGTTAGTAGCATCAGGACTGAAAAATCCATTTATATTCCTGGATTTTAGCGCCGATTTGGCAGATCTTTTCATTGGACTGCTGCAAAGCCCCTCCCGCTTCAAGCTGTAATACTCAAACAGAAGCCGCTTCAGCAGTGACTCAGAGCAGAGGAGCTGTGCTGTGATCAGTGAAGAGATCACACACACCAGTGCAAGAGTGCGCTCCTGCTGCTACCAACACATAGGTATTGTCCCTTGGGATCTGTGTAACCATATCTACCATTGTTTTTGTATGGCCAAAACTGTTCCAATCATGTACTGGGAAAAACAAAGTTTCTGCAGTGGAAAACAATCTTGTGAATGTCTAATCCTGCTTGGATGATGTCAAACTGATATATATATTTTACACACACTTTGTCTTGACAAACATTCTATGGAGGCTGAATGTAGGAATAATGACTCAATTTGCAGGGGAGTTAAGTTGATAAGAAAGTTTTGATCTATTTTTTTTGGTTGAAAGCACCAAACACAGAAAATCTTATTTACGCCTCATAACTAGAAATGAGCGCAGCAGAAGTTTCTGTTCAGGTTTGGCCCATTCGGACCAGACATTGCCCAATTTGTCTTAACTGCTTTACTTCTCCTGCACAGTCTATATGTGGCTGTTTGTTCCCAGTCTTTGTTCCCTGTATTTGGCCTCATATTATGGAATGATTGACTCTCCTGAAAATAAGGATAAAGCAATGGGGTCCCCTAAAATTACGTCCAGGTCCTCAGTATGCCATCCCTTAATACGGGCACAGGTGAGGCATACACACCAGCGCTCTATATCATGGGAAAGTACAGTATATACCCATATTCTCAGGATCGCTGAATCCCAGTGTCAGCCACATATCATCTATACACCATCTAGGGATGGATCATGATTAAGAAAGTTTACCTGGGCAAGTAGAACATCCTATAAGGACCACCCATATTGTACTTACCTTGGAAAACTTTCCCTTTCTGCCTGTAGGAGTCGTGGATTATGGGACAGGGGTTGGTCACATGACCCGGGGCTCTTTCCAGACAGTGTACAGAAGCACAGTACGAGTGACCCAATTGTTCTTACCCTGGTAACCTTTCTTATTCAACCCCTTTCAAGGAAATTACCATCAAAACCCATCATGATAAACCAAGGACACTTCCTGTAAGATCCAGCCATCATCGTGACTGGTTGTCTTAAATTTGTTATCCTTTTCTTCCAAAATCAACTTTTAAGAGAATGCTAATGATCCCAAGATCCTGCTTGGTGAACCGGATTAAGAGGCTGTTAGACTGTCTCTTCATCCTCTCAGCACTTGTAACAGTGTAACATTATATTATGCCAGATCACAAAGGGACCACGGTAGCCCTTCAGGCTCATTTGCAAAATTTTAAAAGCCGATTTTAGAAGGAAGGAAGTCAAGGATAACTGATATTAAATTTAAAGGAAACCTGTCATTAAAAATTGACCTAATAAACTGATCAGGTTTCTTTCGTAGCCCTGCACGCTTCCATCATCCAAAAAAAAAAAACTCAGCTTTGAAGTGAGATGTAAATTGGTTGCATAAAGTCAAGAAGGTGGAAAGTTTATCACTGGATACAATCTCTCCTGCCTATGAACATCTTCCCTGGCATCTTGGACTGGACGTCTCGGGATCTGGTTAGTGATGTCTATGGGACCAGGACCATAGAGGTCATTCGGAGTCTCCATCTCCTTGAATTTACACAACCATCTAACTTTAAAGTTGATTTTCTGGATGGTGCCACGACAGTGGATCAGGAAATAAACACGATCTGGAAGGTGTTTAGCTGCCTGACTACATCATGGTTGTGTTTAAATAGGTCAATTTCTTATGGCAGGGTCCCTTTAACAGTCTGTGTTGAGATCTACAAGTAAGTGTCCCTGGTTTATCCACAGTAGATTTCCTCGAAAAATGGACTCTCCCGTATGAAGTGTGTATTGTACAGTGTCACAATGGTAACACCTGCAGAGGTCACCTCCCGCTGAGATCATTGTCCTGGGTCAGAGATCACTGAACTGAGGTGTGGGGGGGGGATGAGGACCACATCTACCTGCCCTCTAATAAAAAGACTTAGCTGACCCCATAACAACCCCCCCCCGATGCTGCTACATCATACAAGGAGTAGGTAGACCTCCCCCAAGTCTGATCTGCAGATTGCTTCATAAACATGCTGATATATATTTTTACAACCCCCATACTGATGGCCTATGCTCAGAGCCCCTGTGATGATCAGCAGTTCCTATTGACTTGCATAGGAGCTGAGCTGCAGTTCTGAGGGGCTGCCACTATCCCAGAGATGGAGCCACTCACAACTTATCCTTATAGCCATCACATTGTAAAGCCCTAGACTGAGTATGATAAAACGTGCACAAAGACAACCCCTTTAACTGTGACCTCAGGACCTTATACTTCTGGGCACATATGAGCAGAGTTATAGGTGCAGCCTGCATACATTGTCTATGAGGCCATCACATACATAATAATAACCCCGCTTTATAACGCATCGGACACATTTTTTGGAGGGTCCATTTAATACTTTCACAGCTTGAAACATACACGTGGCAATTGCTGGATAAAAACGCATAAAGACTCAAGCGCAGTGTGTGAACAAGGCCTGGCTCCTCCCCCCGGAGGCCGCGGCGCAGCAGTAGGCCGCACAGGCGGAGCGGGAAGCGGCGCCACACCGCGAGGCCCCGGGGGAGACACTGGTACAGGGTCACCTACCGCCGCCATATCCGCCACTCAACGCAGCCGCCGCCCCGGGAGGACAAAGCGGCGCGCGCTCCCGCCACCCGCCCGCACCATGGCGGCGCCACTAGGCCGCACTCCCCGCGCCCGCTCTCACCTTGCTTGTTCTCATTCAGCTGCCGCTCGAACTCGTCGAAGTCCGACATGATGAGCCCCTGCACCGAGCCGCGGCCTGTGTGGTGCTGGTGGTGACGTCCGCCCGTCTCCTCCTGCTGCTGCTCCTAGCCGCGCGGCACCCGACCCGGACAGGAAAACGAGGCAGCTGCTCCTCCACACTTAACAACTGCTTCGACTGTTTCCGGAAGAAAGGGCGGAGCTTGGGCAGAGCATCGGCTATTTCCGGAACCAGAGAATGACTGACACGCCACTCTTCGGTAACATTCGGGAAACTGGGCGGGGCTTAAACAATGCCTATCGACTCTTTCCGGAACGTTGGTTAACCTGAGGCGTCCGCTCTTCGTTAATTCCCGGAGAACGGGGCGGGGCCTAAGCATAATATAGATTGTTTCCGGAATATTCAGGAAAGTAAGAGCTCATGCTTCGTTAATTCCCGGATAAGTGGGTGGAGCTTAAACAGAAAATCGGCTATTTTCGGAACGATGAATAGAATGGCGCCTTGCACTTCGGTAGTTTCCGGAAGACTGGGCGTGGGTTAGTTATCACTAAACAAAAGGCGACAGAAATGGCGAGAGGCCTAGAAGCGCCTCACTATATAGATGGGTCTCACAGAAACTGGCTAAAACGTTGCACCAAGCACCCAATTACACTTATGAAAAGCTGAACACAAAATTAAAGATGCTCAGGGCTGTATTTTTAATGCACTGAATAAAACTCATAAAAACTAATAAATGGTTCTGTTCACTGACATGAAAAGATATAGGTCTCTTATTTCTTTGTCTCATGCAGAAACGTTCACATACAGGGGGTACGGAAAGTATTCAGACTCCTTTACATGTTTCACTCTTTCATGTTTCATTATAGTCAATTGGTGAGATCAAAAAAATCACAGTAATGTCCCCTGTGCCCCCCATCCTGACAGGAAAAAAACAGAAATGTAAAATTTTTTGCTAATTTATTAACCAAGAAAAACTGATTTATCGGCCCCTGGTGATGAGTATTCAGCCCCTGGTGATAAGTTTTCGGCCCTGATCATAAGTATTTGGCTCCTGGTGATATTTATTCGGCTCCTTGTGATGAGTATTCAGCCCCTGGTGAGAAGTATTCGGCTCCTGGTGATAAGTTTTCAGACCCTTTGCTCAGTGTTAAGTAGAAGCATCTTTGGTGCTGGTGCAGCCAGGGAAGATCCTACAAGTTTCTCACCCCTGGATTTGGGGATCCTCTACCTCTTCCCTGTAGATCCTCTTCAGTTGCCTCAGGTTGGATGGTGAATGTTGATGGAAGCCATTTTCATGTCTCTCCAGAGATTCCCAATTAGGTTTAGGTCCAGGGTCTGGCTGGGCCAGTCAGGAATGGTCACATCGCACTGTTGGAAGGTGAACCTTCAGCCCAGTCTGAGGTCCAGAGCACTCTGGAAGAGGTTTCCATCCAGGATATCTCTGTACTTGGCCGCATTCATCTATGCTTTATTTGTAACCAGTGATCATGTCCTAAAAGCCTGATGCTGCCCCCACCGTGTGTCACTGCTGGGATTGTATTTGGCAGGTGATGAGCGGCGCCTGGTTTTCTCCACCACTTAGAATTAACACCACAATGTTATGTCTTCATCTCATCAGACCAGAGAATCTTATTTCTCATAGTCTGGGAGTTCTTCATGTGTTTGGCACACTGTATGGGGCTTTCATATGTCTTGCTCTGAGGGGAGGCTTCCATCGGCAGACTCTGAAATAAACCCGGACTGGTGGAGGCTGCAGTGATAGGTGACTTTGTGGAACTTTCTCCCATCTCCCTACTGCATCTCAGCGATCTTGAGGTTTTTCTTTACCTCTCTCACTAAGGCTCTTCTCTCAAGATTGCTTAGTTTAGATGGATCGTCAGGTCGAGGAAGAGTTGTTGCCCAAAACTTCTTCCATTTAAAGGAAACCTACCATTTGATTTGATGCATTATGAAGCAAACATACCTTGAGAATGCTGTAGCTACACTGATGCAGGATCATATCTTGGTTAATCTTGTCCTAGGTTTTTCTGCACTTCTACCCCCCACTTACAATGTGCCCCACCTCCTTCCCTTCACATTATGGCCCCTCTTCCCCTCCCATTGTGGCCATACTTCTCCCCATCCCATTGTGGACCTTCTCATCCTTCCATTTTGACCCCTCTCCTCGCCCCCTTTATTTGTGGCCACTCTCCTTCCCCTAAATTTGTGTCCCCTCTCTTCTCTTCTTCCAATTGTGGCCCCTCTCCTCCCCCTCACATTGTGACCCCTCTCCTGCTCACATTGTGGTTCCTTACCTACCCCACACATTGTGGCCTCTCTCCTTGTTCCATCTCCCATAGTGGCCCCTTTCTTCTCACCCTCACATTGTGGCCTCTCTCATTCTCACATTGTTGTTCCTTACCTACCCCACACATTGTGGCCTCTCTCCTTGTTCCACCTCCCATAGTGGCCCCTCTCTTCTCACCCTCACATTGTGGCCTCTCTCATTCTCACATTGATGTTCCTTACCTACCCCACACATTGTGGCCTCTGTCCTTCCAACTCACATTGTGGTTCCTCTTTCCTGCCCATTGTGGCCATTCTTCTCCCCATCCCATTGTAGCCCTTCCCCCCTCACATTATGGCCCCTCTCCACACCTGATGTGTAGTCAGTGAACAACCACTAGATCAAAGGGGCCTTGAAGCCAGCCACCCCTATTGTGCCAAGTATGTTTGGGATACAAAGCTGACAAAACTGGTCTATTAACATAACACAAGGTTGGTCTTGTCTTCACAATCCACGCAGTGCGCCGCTCCTTGTTCCTGGACAAATTCTTGCTCAGCCAATCACTAGCTGAGGGGAGATGGACATGGCAGCACATAAATGGAGAAAGACGCTTTTCAAGAATACTACACAGGCTTATATAATTTGAGACAGCAAGAAAGTAGCCAGGATAGGGGAGTTAGATTGGAAAATATCCGAGAGTTTCTGGGGAAGGTACAGCTCCCTCATTTGGGGGAGGCGGACCTGGGTCCATTAACACAACCAGTGACAGTGCAGGAACTGGAGGAGATCATAGCTTCCATACCAGGGGGCAAAAGCCCGGGCCCAGACGGGTTCTCGATATTATACTACAAGAAACTAGGCTCCTTATTGACCCCCCACTTTACAAACATGTGTAATGCACTGCTTAAAGGCCAACGCACACTCCCATCTATGCTTTCAGCCCATGTTACCATTTTGCACAAAGCGGGCAAAGATCCCGAACAGCCTGGGAGTTATCGCCCAATTTCCCTACTGAATGTAGACTTAAAGGTATGGGCTAAATTATTGGCACGCAGACTGACATCACTGCTTCCACGCCTTATATCGGAAGATCAGGCGGGATTTGTCATGGGTAGGGAAGGCAAAGATAATGTATCCAAAGTAATCAGAGCCATCCACTCAGCTAATTCCAGGAAGACTCCCCTAATCCTTCTCGGCACGGATGCCGAGAAGGCATTTGATAGGGTAGATTGGCTCTTCATGAAGGAGGTCCTTCTAAAATATGGCTTCCCGACTAGCTTTGTGGAAGCTATCTTCTCATTATACAGTGGGCCCTCCGCACGTATCAGAGTCAATGGGATTTTGTCCCCAACCTTCCATATACGAAATGGAACCAGGCAGGGGTACCCCTTATCCCATTCCCTCTTTATACTATGCCTAGAAGCTATGATTCAATTTGTACGACAGGACAAACGTTTTAAAGGGCTTAGGATGGGGAATTCCACATGCCAGCTGGCGGCATTTGCCGATGATTTAATTTTCCTGATCACCAACCCCTCTGAAGCCTTACCAATTCTTTGCAGCCACTTTGAGTACTTTAATCAGTTAGCTAACTTTAAAATCAATATGAGCAAGTCAGAAATTCTAAATATATCCCTACCAGCCCATCAGGTTAAAAGGATTAAGCCAACATCCCCGTTCATCTGGCAGAAAGACTCTATTAAATATTTGGGGGTCCAACTGACGTAACCTTTATAAACTGAACTTTACTCCACTAATAGACACCATACAACAAAAGCTAACAGACTACAACCTGCCAAACATCTCGTGGATTTGCAGAAAGAACGTGTTGAAGGCCTATGTGTTGCCTAATATACTCTATCCCCGCTTGATGCTCCCAATAACTGTGCCAGGAAGCTTCTTTTCCGAAATCAAGAAATTGTTCTCAAATTATTTATGGAGAGGGAAACGCCCTAGGTTGGCACACACCCTGCTGATGCGTAAAAAGTGGAAGGGGAGACGTGAGATTCTACTACTGGGCCGCACAGGTGGTGAGAGGTATAGCATATAGAACACAGGGAAGCACCTCAGTACTCCCCACATCGACGGGGCAGAAAGAGAGATCTCTGACATTATGGGGGGGGGGGTGTGGATACCTCCTCCTTGGAGACAGAATCTAGACTGTCTGGACAAATTGACGAGACACACACTTCAGATGTGGCATGAAGTAAACAAGAGATTTGGAATATCTCCTTTCCCGTCCCCTTTAATGCCAGCTAGTCTCCTCCCATACACAATCTCTAAGAAGTGGTCAGATATACCTACCTGGTGGGTGGGATTTGAAGACCTCACACTAGGGGAATTTCTTAAAAAGCTGACAGGACTAAAGGGAAGGGCTGCCTGACATTTATCAAGATGCAGCTCAAGGCAGTGTGCAGGAAGTTCCTAAATGTCCATGGTGCAGTGAGAGAGGCAACACCCCTAGAGATTTCTTTAGCTGTAGGAGCCCCTAGGGCTACAAAGGTGTCGTCTCTCCACGACCGCCTGTTAACAAAGAAGACACACGACTACCCGCTTGGGAGAAAGAGCTGGGCCTTACCCTCACGGATAAACCAAAAAATTGGGTATTTTGACACTCCTACGTTTTTTCTCGCTGTGTTAGGCTACAAAAAAACCATTTAAAACTACTGTCGAGGTGGTATAAAACCCCAGAATCATTGCTCCACTGGGGCTTGCACCCGACAGGGGTATGCTGGAGATGCGGACTAGAATTAGGTTCTTACATGCACGTGTGGTGGTCCTGCTCCCTAATTAAAACATTCTGGTTGGAGATTCAGAGTAGAATACGCACCATTTGCTCTTCATCCCTTCAAATCTCATTGTCTTTAATCTGCATGGGCTTGGCGCCAGATGACACTAAGTTAGATGGGAACTCTATTTGCAAACACCTCATTGCTGCAGCAAAAGCATTGATACCCACATACTGGTTACAAACCAGCGTGCCACCCATCTCACCTTGGGAAGAGAAAGTGGCTCAGATTTACCGGATGGAGGAACTTTCGAGCTGGGCGTCTCACACACATGAGCAATTTGTTAAAACATGGCAACCATGGGTAGATTACAGAGCCAAAGCTAATAGGAGATGAATTGCTGTGAGGGCAGCAAGAGCACATATCCTCCGATTAGAAAGCAACTAAGCACCACACTTTTTCCCACCAAGCAATCAACTAAATATATAATACTGCATACTCTCTCCCTCTGGATTCCCTTCCCTTGACCTATCCCAACCCCCTTTCTATAGCTACCATCAGATTAGTTCTAACTGATACTAATTGGTTACATTTGTTCATAATAACTTGTTGTTAAATATGCTTGGTTATTGATTACTGCAATGTCTTGAGCACAACTAGGTACCACTCATCTACGGAACATGCCTTTTGCTCCACGAGCGCCTAGATCACCTGCATGTACCTATTAGTTTGATGGCGCTGTCGGTATTGAATGTGTATGTATAATTGAAATAGTAGAATTCTTACTTGGTATGTTCTGTACTCTTGTAATGAACAAACAAAGGTGCCATTGTACATTGTATTCATTGTATACAAATGGAGAAAGACAAAGAATTATTTTGAATAAATAATGGCCGTGGTGTTTTAAGGCTTAAGTTTAAATAAACTGATAAATAAAATCAACAAATTATAAATATTCAAAATATCACTAAAAGCTAAATAAATGATCACTTCATAAAATCATCAAAAAAAATCTGTTAAAACCAAGTTCACCCAGCCATAAAAGGATGACAAAGTCTGACTGAAAAACACCAGGACAGCTTATGAAGAAAAAACATGAAAAACTTGGGGGTTTTTCGAATTTAGATGACTTCTGACCACGGGGAAACCCTGTGCGTTCACACGTGGCATTTCCACAGCTGAGATGAGGAATACTGATGTCATTGCTGTTAACATTGCCAACATTGCTTCCCAGCTGTTCACACGATGCATTGCGTCACAGGTTTTTTTTGTGTTTGTGATGCATTCCAAAGGCTGGGACCCAAAGTGTCAGGGAGGCCGAGCAGCCCAGACTAAAGCCCCTTCTACACTGGCGTTTTTCACGCGTGAGTTCTGCGCGTGCATTTGACGCGCAGAACTTGCATTGCACTCTGTCCCATTGTATTCAATGGCTCTTTCTTCATTAGCGTTGTTTTTCACGCGCGTGCTTGCGTTCGTTTGCACGCGCGTCAAAATCGCAGCATGCTCTATTTTTGCGTTTCACGCGCGTTTTTCATGCCCCATTCAAGTCTATGGGGACGTATCAAAAACGCATTGCACTCGCGAACAAAAACGCAGCCAAAAACGTCAGTTTTTCACGCATTGCACCCTGACGTGAAACGCAACGCTAGTGTGGAAGAGGCCTAAAAAGACTAAAACTGAAGGGGATCCCAACCACAATTTTACAATGGGACCCAGCCTTTTCTAATTACACCACTGCCTGAGGGCGCATTCACACGATGCAGTTTTTGATGCGTTTTTGATGAATTTTTGATGCATTCCAAAGGCTTCAGTCTTGATCACATACTGAGGTTACATTACGTTTTAGCAGATGCAATGGAAACACAATGTAACCTCAGCATGTGATCCAGACTGAAGCCTTTGGAATGCGTCGAAAAGGCGACGCAATGCATCGTGGGAACGTGTACTCGCTGTTGTAGAGGTCTCATTTAAGGCCCCTTTCACACTTGCGTTTTTCACGTATTAGTTCTGCGTGTGCTTTTGACATACCTAAGGGTGATGTCACACATTTAGTTTTTGGTCCGTTTTTAAACATCCGTTTTCAGTTTGTTTTTGGCAGGTTGGCTGCTTACAACCTGTTTATCTTTTAACCCCTAGGGGACTCAGCCTCTTTTGGCCTCTAGGACGCGGCCCCATTCTTCAAATCTGACCTGTGTCACTATAAGTGGTTATAGCTTTGGAACGCTATGAGATATCCAGGGGATTTTTAGATTGTTTTCTCGTGACACATTGTACTTCAAATTAGTTTAAAAATTTGGATGAAATCTTTTGCGTTGAGTTATGAAAAAAAAAAAATTGGCAAAAATTTGGAAAAATTCTTTATTTTCAACATTCTAAATTCTCTACTTTTGATGCAGACAGTCATAGCACCCAAATAAATTCATAACTTACATTTCCCAAATGTCTGCTTTATGTTGGCAGAGTTTTTTAAGATTCCACATATTTTACATTTTTCACATTTTTTGTAAAATCACCAAAACCCGTATTTAGATGGACCTGCTCAACTTCTAATTGACACTGAGAGGCCTAAATAATAGCGAGACTCGTGAATTACCCCATTGTGGAAACTACACACCTCAACGTATGAAAAACCACTTTTAAGAAGTTTGTTAACGCTTTACGTGTTTTATAGGGGTTAAAACAAAATGGAGGTGCAGTCTGCAAATTGTAATATTTTTTCACAATACACCCATTTTGGGTGGAAAATTAAACATTTACAATGGATTAAATGAATAAAGGCTCCACAAAGTTTGTTACTCAATTTCTCCCGAGTACACGGATACTCTATATGTGGTGGTAACCTGCTGTATGGGCACACGGCCGGGCATAGAAGGGAAGGAGGCGCCATCCAGAGCAGATTTGCTATGTCACATTGTACAGGCTATAATTTTTTTCTTTTTTTTAATGTGGACCTATAGGGGCTTATTTCTTTTGCCACATGAGATGCACTTTTCTGGTATGTAATTTGGGGGAATCTATAGGCTAATTGGTGAGATTTTATTAACTCTTTGTTGGTGGAGGAAATGAAAATCATCACTTTTCAGGAAGATTTTTATGGGTTTTTTTTTTGGCCGTTTACTATACCATAAAAATAATATATTATTTTTATTCTATGGGTCGCCACGATTACAAAAAGACCTCATTTATATAGATTTTTTATTTTTTCCCATTTTTACTGAATAAAAAGTAATTTGGCAAAAATGTTGTTAATTTTAGCATCACCGTCTTTCATATGCATAACTTTTTTATTTTTCGCCTCACAAATCTGTTTAATGGCTTATTTTTTGCGAGAAGGATTGTTCTTTTTAGTGGTCTTACTTTAGATTGCATAACATTTTTAAAATCACTTTTTAGAGCATTTTTTATAGGGTATTAATTGAAAATGATCTTTTTTCTGGAGCTTTTTGGGGTTTTTTTTTTTTTACGGGGTTCACTTTGCGGATCTAATAGCGATTCTGTTTTATTATGCAGATTATACCAAATATAGCGATACCAAATATGTGGGGGTTTTGTGTATTTTATTCAATTGTACTGAATAAAAACCAATTTGGAGAAAATATTGTTCATTTTAGCATCACCATCTTTTCATATGCATAACTTTTTTATTTTTCGGCTGACAAATCTAGTTAGGGGCTTATTTTTTGCGAGAAGAGTTGTTCTTTTTAGTGGGCTTATTTTGGAGTGCATAACATATTTTAAATTACTTTTTAGAGCATTTTTTTTTATAGGGTATTAATTAAAAATGATCTTTTTTCGGAACGTTTTTGCTTTTTTTTCCACAGTGCAAAAACCTTTACACGCCGCGGTCATGCTTGACCGCGGCGTGTAAGGGGTTAACACCCGCGATCGGAGCCGGCTCCGATCGCGGGTGTTAGCGCAGGCTGTCAGCTGTACTAAACAGCTGACAGCCGCTGCTTCTGGTACCGGCTCCGTTCGTGAGCCGGTGCCAGAAGCAGGACGTTATAGAACATCCCCGTGCGCTAAGTATCTAGCCCCGGGGACGTACTATAACGTCCTGGTGCGCCTAGGGGTTAAGATAATTGGGAAAAACGGACTAAAAACGGACCAAAAATGGACCAAAAACGCCATGTGCGGCATTACCCTCTGTCCCATTGTTTTCAATGGGCTGTTTCTTATTTGCTTTTTTTTTTCACGCGGGTCAAAATCGTAGCATGCTCTAGTTTTGCATTTCACGTGTCGTTTTTCACGCCCCATTCAAGTCTATGGAGATGCATAAAAAATGCATTGCACTTGCGAGCATTGCAAGTGCAATGCGTTTTAAAGGGATGGGATGCTAGGTGATGTGAAAAATGTGGGGATTATTCAGTAAAGTCACATGGGCAACCTTTGTAAATGAGTGGCCAACCCCTTTAATAACTCCAGCAAATCTTGTGCAAGGTAACTTCTATACCAATTTCTATATTTGTAACTCCCATAATTCTTTGTAGAAGTTAAAATGCTTATAGGAGATGTTCAGCCTTAAAAAAATGCATGTTTAAATGCGGGTGGACATGCCTGCCTCTGAAAAGAAACAGCGTCACTGCACTGTTGGGTGGCGGTATGGACAACAGGAGCGACAGAGAAGGTTTTTACAGCAACCCCAGCCAGTTATATTGTTTGTTTTTTAAGGCTGTACAACCCCATCAAAATTAAGCAATCATAAACTTCCTTATAGATGCATGTACTGTGACATTGTGCTAATGAGCATAAAGTTACCAGAGCCTCTCCGTGCTGTAGCTTTATAGGCTGTTACACTGTCTCATCCTGCCCCTCTGCTCCCTCAGCACTTCCCACTCCCTCCTCCTGAGGCAAATAGGTGGGTGTGCTCCTGCAAAGTGTAACAGCCTATGAAGCTGCAGCATGAAGTGGTTCTGGGAACACCCCCAGGAGCCCTTCAGGCTCATAAGCATAAATTTAAGAATAAGATTCCCTGGGTAGTCATGATGGATTCTGATGGTAGATTTCTATTAATCCTGTCCTACTACCAGCAGCAGGGGCGGACTGGCCATTAGACCCACCGGGAGAAATCCCGGTGGGCCGACTCGTTTGGGGCCGGTCCGGGGCCGGTCTAATACTGGTGGGGCCGGTGAAGAAAAAAAAAAAACAAAACCCTGAACTCACCGTGGCCACGCTGAAAACCGTCGGAACTGGGGGCCGGGCGCAGCGCTGCAGGGACTTCCCCCTGCTGTGTTTCTGTTCTCTGATGCCAGTGTCATCACGTGACCAGCATCATGCCTTCCCCCGCGCAGGCCGGCATCTCTCCTAGCTAGATTTGAAGGCCTGGAGCACTGCTGTGAGCTGACAACTAGATACAGTCAGCTCACAGAGACCACACAGGCACCCCTCGCAATCGCCCCCCCGCGATCCCCCCCCCCTCCCGCGATCGACCCCCCCCCCGCGACTCCCCCCCACCCCTTCCCTGGATGCAAGAAGAACCCTTCTCTAAGTGCACGATGAAAACCAGCTTTGACAGTGAGAAAATAACTTACAGGGTAAGTTCCTGTATACATGGGACTGTATGGCTGGCGGGTATGTTACATGGGACTGTATGGCTGGCGGGTATGTTACATGGGACTGTATGGCTGGCGGGTATGTTACATGGGACTGTATGGCTGGCGGGTATGTTACATGGGACTGTATGGCTGGCGGGTATGTTACATGGGACTGTATGGCTGGCGGGTATGTTACATGGGACTGTATGGCTGGCGGGTATGTTACATGGGACTGTGTGGCTGGCGGGTATGTTACATGGGACTGCGTGGCTGGTGTGGCTGAGGTGTTACTGGGGTGAGGCGGCTGTATGTATCTGTTTTACTGGGGATGAGGCGGCTGTATGTAGCTGTGTTACTGGGGATGAGGCGGCAGTATGTAGCTGTGTTGTATAGTAGTTTATAGTTTAGGATAGTTATATTCTTGTACATAGGGGCAGTATTATAGTAGTTATATTCTTGTACATAGGGGGCAGTATTATAGTAGTTATATTCTTGTACATAGGGGGCAGTATTATAGTAGTTATATTCTTGTACATAGGGGGCAGTATTATAGTAGTTATATTCTTGTACATAGGGGGCAGTATTATAGTAGTTATATTCCTGTACATAGGGGCGGTATTATAGTAGTTATATTCTTGTACATAGGGGGCGGTATTATAGTAGTTATATTCTTGTACACAGGGGGCAGTATTATAGTAGTTATATTCTTGTACACAGGGGGCAGTATTATAGTAGTTATATTCTTGTACATAGGGGGCAGTATTATAGAAGTTATATTTCTGTACATAGGGGGCAGTATTATAGTAGTTATATTCCTGTACATAGGGGGCAGTATTATAGTAGTTATATTCCTGTACATAGGGGGCAGTATTATAGTAGTTATATTCTTGTACATAGGGGGGCAGTATTATAGTAGTTATATTCTTGTACATAGGGGGGCAGTATTATAGTAGTTATATTCTTGTACATGGGGGCAGCATTATAGTAGTTATATTCCTGTACATAGGGGGCAGTATTATAGTAGTTATATTCCTGTACATATGGGGCAGTATTATAGCAGTTATATTCCTGTACATAGGGGGCAGTATTATAGCAGTTATATTCCTGTACATAGGGGGCAGTATTATAGCAGTTATATTCCTGTACATAGGGGCAGTATTATAGTAGTTATATTCCTGTACATAGGGGGCAGTATTATAGTAGTTATATTCTTATACATAGGGGGCAGTATTATAGCAGTTATATTCCTGTACATAGGGGGCAGTATTATAGCAGTTATATTCCTGTACATAGGGGGCAGTATTATAGCAGTTATATTCCTGTACATAGGGGCAGTATTATAGTAGTTATATTCCTGTACATAGGGGGCAGTATTATAGTAGTTATATTCTTATACATAGGGGGCAGTATTATAGTAGTTATATTCCTGTACATAGGGGCAGTATTATAGTAGTTATATTCTTGTACATAGGGGGCAGTATTATAGTAGTTATATTCCTGTACATAGGGAGCAGTATTATAGTAGTAATATTCTTATACATAGGGGGCAGTGTTATAGTAGTTATACTCTTGTACATAGGGGGGCAGTATTATAGTAGTTATATTCTTGTACATAGGGGGCAGTATTATAGTAGTTATAGTCTTGTACATAGGGGCAGTATTATAGTAGTTATATTCTTGTACATAGGGGGCAGTATTATAGTAGTTATATTCCTGTACATAGGGGGCAGTATTATAGTAGTTATATTCTTGTACACAGGGAGCAGTATTATAGTAGTTTTATTCCTGTACATAGGGGGCAGTATTATAGTAGTTATATTCTTGTACATAGGGGGCAGTATTATAGTAGTTATATTCTTGTACATAGGGGGCAGTATTATAGTAGTTATATTCTTGTACATAGGGGGCAGTATTATAGTAGTTATATTCCTGTACATAGGGGGCAGTATTATAGTAGTTATATTCCTGTACATAGGGAGCAGTATTATAGTAGTTATATTCCTGTACATAGGGAGCAGTATTATAGTAGTTATATTCCTGTACATAGGGGGCAGTATTATAGTAGTTATATTCCTGTACATAGGGGCAGGATTATAGTAGTTATATTCCTGTACATAGGGGCAGTATTATAGTAGTCATATTCGTGTACATAGGGGCAGTATTATAGTAGTTATATTCTTGTACATAGGGGGCAGTATTATAGTAGTTATATTCTTGTACATAGGGGGCAGTATTATAGTAGTTATATTCTTGTACATAGGGGGCAGTATTATAGTAGTTATATTCTTGTACATAGGGGGCAGTATTATAGCAGTTATATTCCTGTACATAGGGGGCAGTATTATAGTAGTTATATTCTTGTACATAGGGGGCAGTATTATAGTAGTTATATTCTTGTACATAGGGGACGGTAATATAGTAGTTATATTCTTGTACATAGGGGACGGTAATATAGTAGTTACATTCTTGGTTATCGGAGAAGGTATTGTAGTATTAAGTTGTGTTCTCTTAAAAAAAGAAGCGTTATTCCTGTATAAGGGAGGCATATATATGAGTTTCTTTCTCTATGCTGTACATGTTGATTTAGACCTTCTATAAACAGTTTGTATGCAGTTTAGTAACTCCACCCACATCACATGACCACGCCTACTTGTTTTAACCCCACCCACAGAATGGGGCCACTTTAACAGTTTTTTCCAGGGCCACTTTAAATTCCCAGTCCGCCCCTGACCAGCAGCCTCTTAATAACAGTGAACTGAGTTGGGGTTCTAGCTCCGTTACCTATATAGTGGCCTGCACGGGGAACTGCAGCTATACTCTTGTTTAACCCTAAGATCTGATATTGATGACATAATAATCTATGGATAAGCCCCTTCAATTCTGGGTCCAACTTTGTGCAAATTTGTATTCATATTTTTTTTGGCTACATCTGGTATTTAGATGTCCACATGGCTGATAATGATTACACACACCATTTTTTTTCTTTTTCATCTAATAAACTTTATTGTTGAACAAAATAAAATAAAAAAATCACATTTCGGGTGACGTTTTAAAAAGTTACATTTTAAAAATATTCTTGGTACCTAGTTTCGCAAAAATATGACTATGGGGTAAAAATATACATTTTTATTTAAATTTTACATATACATTTCAGAAATTTGAAACATGTCACTCAGTGGCGTAACTTGTAGCTGATGGGCCACACTGCTAATCCCACGCCAGGCCCCATCTATAATGTACGATTTATACTACTAGACTTCTTATATGGGAAAGTGACACCTAATGGGCCCCCTAAGCCTCTTGGGCCCCGTTGCGACCACACATTCTGGACCCCCACAAGTTATGCCTCTGATGTCTCTTCTACCAGGAGTGAAAAATGTCAAGAAGTTCCTGGTAGGGAAAAAAAATTGAAAAGAAATTTATCATGATAAACAAGAGACACTTACTCACAGATCCAGGCACCGTGACTGCGGTTATCTCCTTATATTAGTTATGACCTCCTTCCTTCTAAGATCAACTTTTAAAATTATGTTAATAAGTCAGGGCTTTGGGGTTGTCACCAGAGCCCCTATGTGCTGTAGTTACACAAGTTACACAAGCTACTACATTGGGGCAGATTTACTTACCCGGTCTAGTCGTGTTCTGATTCGGGTTCTGCCGCGATTCACTAAGGTCGTGCGGCCGATGTCCACTAGGTGTCGCTGCTCTGCTGAAGTCCGCCGGAGTTCACCTTCTCCGTCTCGGTGCATGTGAGTGCTTTTTTGCGACACAATTTTTTTAAAAAATTCCACGTTTTTTCCGAATCATTCGGGTTTTCTGATGGCCACGCCCCCTGATTTCTGTTGTGTGAAAGCCGGCTCCAATACGCCACAATCCGATTGCATGCGCCAAAATCTCGGGGCAATTCGGTGCAAATCGGAAAGATTCGGGAAACCCGGCGGAAAATCACGATTCAGACCCTTAGTAAATGTGCCCCTAGCATTACCGCCTCATTAGCATAATTTAAAAAGTTGATTTTAGAAGGAAGGAGGCCATGGATAACAAATATAAAAAGATCACCCCAGTCACAGTGCCTGGATCTATGAGTAATGTCCCTCGATTTATCATGATGGACCGTGATGGTAGATTTACTTCAAAAAGAAAATATTATTATAGATTATTTTATTATTTGACTTCAATGGCGCAACCAGCAAACTTTTCTTTTTTCCCAATCAGACTTTGTTTAGTGTTCAGATCGGGTCTGATTATGATAATATAACACTTGGGGAAGAATATGCAGGTGAGCAACCCGGTACTGGAGGCCAACATGGCAAATATTTCTACAGCCGTCATGTATTTACCTTTCGTGCTCAAGTACGCGGGAAAAAACGAGATCCACACGCTACAGAACACCAGCATACTGAAGGTGATGTGCGACGCTTCGTTGAAATTATCGGGTAGTTTCCTGGCGAGGAAAGCAATTATAAAACTTATCACAGCTAAAAAGATCATATAACCCACAGCAACGTAAAAAGTATTGGCAGACCCTTGGTTACAGTACAGCGTCATCTTCAACGACCTTTCACTTGTATCAAAATGTGGAAACGGCGGACTGTAAAAAAAGCCCCCAAAACAAATAATAATTTCCCCGAATGAGCACAAGCAAACTAAATACATTGACACTTGGGAACTCATCCATCTTCTTGACTTACTCCCAGGCTTTATACTGTTAAAAGCGATGAGTACCGTTACCGTTTTAGCCAAAACCGAAGAGATGGCGATGGTGAAAACGATTCCAAATGCCGCTTGCTGAAAAATACAGGTAATAATATTGGGCTGACCGATGAAGAGTAGAGCACAAAGGAAGGAAAGCGTAAGAGAAATGAGGAGGATGTAGCTGAGTTCCCGGTTGTTCGCTTTCACTATCGGCGTGTCTTTGTGCTTCAAGAAAGTCGCCAGAACCACTAAGGTAAGTAGGGAAAGTTGAATGGCACAAACACATAGTGAAATACCAAGGGGGTCCCCATAAGAAAGGAAGTCTACGGTTCTGGAAATGCACATGTTTCTCTTCTCATTAGACCATTCATGGTCCAAACATCTGATGCAGTTCATCATATCTAGAACAATTAAAAAAAAAAAAAAAAACAGAAAAATGTCAAATAAGAAATCTGAATTTTTTTCAAAATTTTCACTGAAGGCTGAAAGGGGTTGTCCGAGACTTATCAAATAAACAAAAGAATGCCGGGAGGGGGCTGCTTAAAAAAAATAAAGATTTACTTACCTTCTGGCGACCTCCGGGTGTCCCTCGCTGCTGTCGCTTCAGTCCCTGCGGCATGTAAACAAACATGGCCGTGGGAGCAGTGCTGGATTCAGCTTCCAGTTGGACCCGACAACCATCCATATACAATATTGTAAAAAGGGACGGGTGGGCGTGGCTGGCCATGGCCGGCCGGAAGCTGAGCTCAGCACTGAGTGACAGCAGTGCGGGACACCCAGGGGGCGCCGTAAAGTAAGTACATCTTTATTGTTTTAAATAGCCCCCTCCCGCCCACCTTTTGTTTTTTTGATAAGTCTCAGACAACCCCTTGAAGCCATCTGTCGGTGGGTTTTCTCTATGAACACTTTACAGATATAAAAGACTAATTTTTCAGCGTATTATCCAGGAAAGTGATAGGATTATGATGATAGATTTCAATTAAAGGGGTTGTTTGGGATTGTTAATTTTGTATAACTGACCCAGATGGTGTAAAATAATAAAGAACTTATACTTACTCGCCTCTGCTCCAGACTAGTGTGGACTTTACATCAACAGTTTTTTTCAATGCTAGTGTAATTGTGACCCTGGAGTCAGGGACAACAGACAGGACAATGATCCCTAAACTCCAGCCCCCCAACAACCCTGCCTGCTTGCTACAGCATATTCTGATGATACGGGACAACCACAAAGACAGTCCCTCCCTAGGTCACAGTGCAGACAAAAACAAGACAAACAAACAGTAAAACACAAGGGCTGGTAAACAATCCAGGTCACAACTGAGAGAGGATATAAGGTACAGAATCGCAAACACAGAAGGATAGTTAAAAAAAAACAATCCAATTATTGAGTATCAGGAATTCAGGAGCAGTGAACTACAGCTAAATAAGAAGAGATCCAGAAAACTGTGAAGAATTGATACAGAAAGTATATTGGAAAATGTTATAAATTTTCATCGCACAAACAATATCAATTATTTCCTCAAATGTGCTTAAAGTTGACAACCCCTTTAAAGGAAACCTACCACCACGGATCTACCCATTAAGAGGCTATTGTACGTGAGGATAGCCCTTTTAAGGGCTACTCCTCATGTCCCCTGTGTCTTTTTCAAATTTTTATTGCCCTAATATGCTAATTTTCTGAAGAGGCTACTGGGGCGTGGAGTAGCCGGAGCTGAGGCTGCACGGTGTGGCTACTCCACACCCCAGTAGCCTCTTTGATCCTCCTACTCACATATCTTCAGCGGAGAAGTGACAGCCACATGTGCGCAGAACTCCGGCTTCGCGGATGAGTGTGTGCAGCTACAAGGAACTCCCAAAGATATGTGGGTAGGAGGATCAAAGAGGCTACTGGGGCGCAGAGTAGCCACGCCGTGTAGCCGCAGCTCCGGCTACTCCACGCCCCAGTAGCCTCTTTAGAAAATTAGCATATCAGGGTAATAAAGTTTGAAAAAGATACAGGGGACGTGAGGATTAGCCCTTAAAATGGCATACAATAGAGGCACCTGCCACCCGGTCTACCTTAACAGGTAGATCCGTGGCGGTAGGTTTCCTTTAACTCTTTCTGGTCCAGAGCCTGGCTGCAGAGAGACAGTGGGGTGAATGTAGATCACAGCCAGCGGCTAGAATATAGTTCACACTGCCGAACAAGAGTAAACCACTGGAACAGTCAGCATATCCTCCACCTATTAGCGTGAACCGAAGAAGATGCAGACACACGCGTAAAAGGTAGATACTGTACGTGTGGAGCTAGAGAAAGCTTTTTAAGGCAGACTTTTTGGGCAGATTGACACAAAAATCGTCTGTATTGCCCCCGTTTCTTTTTTTAACAGACCAGTGGCCAAGGTACCGTACTTCCAATTGGTTAAACAGTAAGGTGTGTCCTAGTCAGATCCGCTTCTCATAGATCACTATAGTTCACAAGGATCCGTGAAAAATGAACACCAGACTGAGGGCGTGAAAAAACAGACTTTCACGTGCGTTTTCAAGGTCAATGTTACGTGGATCTGTGAATATCTCCAGCTAAACATTTAGATTACTGGTTACAGTGCACAATATTCATGTCTCTGTTAGACGCCTGTTACCTGTATCGTTGGAGATCTCGCCCTCTGAGCACAGGACACAGTCATAGCAACATTTTTGCTGCGATTCTCTAAGTACTTTTCTGTATCCCGGAATACAGCTATTACTACACACCGAGTGAGGAACCTAAGAAAACATATTAAACAATAAGATAATGAATAGGGATGTGGATATGCAGCAAGTGTCCAAAATGTTGCCCTTACCCAATGATACCATTATGACTAGTTAAAGGACATTTGATTCGATGCATTATAAAGCAAACATACCTTGAGAATGCTGTAGCTACACTGATGCAGAAACATATCTTGTTTAATCCCTGAACTGAGTGGTTTTCAGAAAAAACAATGATAACATTATGATAATGAGGCTCTCTTGCTCCTGTGGCTGCCCCGACACGTCTCTTCTCACCCATATTATGCACCGCTCCAGCCTTGCCCTGCCCAGCAAAAGTCGAGAATAGATCATCATTGTGTTGTCCCTGACAGGCGGAATTAATCAATAACCACACCATCTCCCAGCTGCTGTGTATGAGAGTCATCCAGCTCGGTTGGTTAGTCCTGTCTGGACAATTCAGGAAACTGTGTAATGTGTTAATGGCAGCCAGTCTGCACTCGGCTTTCCCAAGGCCCTGAATTTTATAATTGTTTTTTGAGCAAAACCACTCAGCTCAGGGATTAAACAAGATATATTCCTGCATCATTGTAGCCACAGCATTCTCAAGGTATGTTTGGTTCACAATGCATAAAAACAGATGGTAGCTTTTCTTTTAAACATATATTTTTAACGGGATCTCCTGCTATAGTCCATTGAGAGGACAACACATTATCATGGAGCCATTAATTTGAAAATGAAAGGGTTTGTACCAGGTGACTCTGACTGCTGCAATCAGTTGCTCCATTCAGTAGTGTGGGAGTGTCAAATGAGAAAGGTCCTTTTTTCATAAATAAGTGAAGCGACAGGACAATTATATGTCCTGCTGCTCCATTCAATATTATGGGAGTGTCTAAAATTGCTGAGCACAATGCTGGGGTATCTCTGGCAGTTGCGTTAAAAAATGAATGGAATGTCGGAGATACCCAAGTGCTGTGCTTTGCAATTTATGACACTCCCATAGTATTGAATGTGACAACCATGTGTCCTGAGCACTCCCTTTTAATGAGAACGAGGCCATGGGGGTCCTATTCTCAAGATATGTGGGGGTCCCAGGAATCGTATGCTCACCGTTTAGCTTGTTATCCGCTATAAGGGATACGTTGAAAAGTTGGTACAACCCCTTCAACAGATTTTAGTAATTCGTTTTTTTTTGTTTTTTTTTTATTATGTTAAAAAAAGGTTTTGGGAATAAAAATATTGATATTACACTTAGATTGGTGGGGATACAACATCCAGCCCCCCTAGTCCAATACTGTACAAGAGCTGATGACTTTGAATTGGCTATGAAACACAATGGGGCAGATTTACTTACCTGGTCCAGTCGCGATCCCGCGGCGCATTGTCCGACGAGGATTCGGGTCTGCCACAATTCACAAAGGTTATGCGCCCGATATCCAGCAGGTGTCACTGCTGCACCGAGGTCCATCGGAGTTCACCTTCTTCTTCCCGGTGCATGTGAGTGCGTGTCTTGCGACACAAATCGTTTTTTTAAATGCCACGGTTTTTCCGAATCCGCCGGGTTGTCCGCCAGCCATGCCCCCCAATTTCTGTCACGTGAAAGCCGGCGCCGATGCGCCACAATCCGAAGCCCCAGGGCAATTCGGCGCAAAACGGTGCAGATCATAAATATTCGGGAAAACCCAACGGGAACGCGGCCGCAGGACCCTTAGTAAATGAGCCCCACTGTGAAAAGAGTGGCCCACTGACTCCTGTGCAGTTCCATAGTCTAATACCAGTGATGATCTTTCAATTATGTTGTGAATACATAATTATCAGTTATACTACGGTTTGGTTACTGCACTCGGTATAATTTACCTGTTTAAAGCGGACATTCCATTTGATCAAACTTTCATTAATAGTAAACTGTCGCCCATACGGAGCGGATTTCATGTAACTTCCAACCTGAACGTATTGAAACGTTTTGTTCGGAGTTAAAATCAAATTGACAATATCATATTTCCCCGGAGTTTCTCCGTTCTCAAAGAACAAATTCTCACCATTGGTCATGTTGACGTGAATTCTCTTTATGTATCGAGTGAGCTGAAAGAGTTGCAAGAATTACATGAGAAATAGTGATCAACACAACTATGTTTTCATATTAAATTTAACGATGAATTTTTGCTTTACGAAAAAATCATAAAGAAACTAAAGAATGATCTATTTTGAGCATTAACCCCTTCAGGACTAAGCCATTTAGTGCTTTAGGACTGAGTCTGACTTTTTTTCTATCTGCCCTGTGTCACTATAAGTGGTTATAGCTTTGGAATGCTTTAAAGGAAACCTACCACTTAAAAATGGTAGTTCTACCCCACAAATACATCGCACCAGCTTAGGGTGAGCTGGTGCCGGAGCATATTTTCATTAATTAAAGAAACCGCCGATTGCTTTATTAAAGTGTTTTATACTTTATATTACAACCCCCCTTTGGCGCACCATATTACGGCTCAGCGTACCATGCCCGCGACCGTGCTTGCGGCTGATTCGGAAGTGCCGGAGAGCCGGTGACGTCACCGAGCTCTCGGACACACTCGTGCTTGCAAAACTTCCCGTACGAAGCCGGCCGTGTGAAGTTGCGCAGGCGCAACTGTGCCCAAGAGCTGTTACAGCAGAGAGAGGATAGAAGAGGAGGCGCCGAGAGAATGTAAGTTTATTTTTTTATTGACTCATGCATAAGCCGAGGTGAGGTGTTTCAGCACATTTTTTGTGCTGAAAAACTCGGCTTATACAAGACTATACATGGAACCTTTTTTTATTTTTGCAAGTTGTTGTTTTTATTGGCTGTATTTTGAGGTACATGCAGATAGTTACAAGCTTAAAGAACCTATCTTGTACGTAACCGAGGGCTGCCTGTATGCTATACTTAAGTTCTCAAAGAATTTTTTATAACGGAAGTAAACCTTTCATTTTTTCATCTGTGTTCTTTTTTTTTTGATCAAATAAATTTTTATTGAAAACCAAACAATAGTTTTCCGTTTTTTAACATTTAGACACATAGACAGTACACCAAAACACCCCAGACCCCCCTCCCATCCCCCTCCCTACGCCTGCTTGGTGGGTGAAATGTCCATACTTCAATGTATAACATATGTCCGTATATAGCACATGACTGATGTCCTTCCTCTGAGAATAGAAGTACCGCGAGAGGGTCGATCCAGGATATTCTTAGTTTTGTAGATTACATATATTACACCGTATAGCTTAGAGCAAATAGCGATACATACAGACATAAATCAAACAGTAATGGGATAAGAGCAGTAACTGAGAGTCGGAAAGTCATAGATCTTTACATATACTATCCGCCATAATATCTTTTAGCATGATAATGATGACAATCATTTTACATTGCCACTAATTATTCTATCTCTCGTAAGAGTTAAAGGGGCTAATCCTGGGGCATCAAGCCATGGGCCCCATATGGCATCAAATTTTTTCAATGAATTTCGCTTTTGGTAGACAAACTTATCTAGTCGTAGTAAGAGATTGGCCCTAGAAATAAATTCAGAAACTCGTGGGGCCTCAGTGTCTTTCCAATGGAAAGCAATAAGTTTCTTGGCTATATACAGCAGTTGCAGCACTGCCAATATATGACTCTTAGACAGCAGCAGCTCAGACATACAACCTAAGATACATATAAGAGGATTACGTGTGATAACTGTTTAATACGTCCAATCGATCAGATCAAGAACTTCTTGCCAGTAGCAACGTAATCTGGGGCAGTTCCACATTAGGTGGATCAGGTCTGCACCAGATCTATCGCACCAGCTTTCATCTGTGTTCAATGACGTGTACATAATTATATTTGACGACATCTTAATCCCTCTGCAAAATTATACACCTCATAATTTGTAGACTTCTATGAATCCTGAACATACATGTATATACACTACGTAAAACTGCCCCTAAGGCAAATTTTTTAAAATTATTTTAAAAAGTTTGTACCATCCATGTCTGGAAATCTTGGAGATAAGATTTGTAGTCGAACTGTGCATTTCCTTTTTTACTACTTAACCAATCGTGTAATCCATGTGCAAAAGCGTAGGTAGCCTTGTAAATGGTGTAAGTTATTCTAAAATTATCCATATCAAACAGTGACCCAAACTTTGTCAACGTTTCGTTCCCTGTGCAATTTAAAAGCAGAACAAAATCTTTTTTGTTGGTATCATTTGCAGGTAAACAGTTAAGAAAATAGCGAAACACTGCAGCACTAAAGACATCATCCGGTAAAGAGAAGGGCTTAGCGTCAAGAAGGAATTTTTTGAAACCAGGAATTTCGCCTCTTGGAATTGTAAACAGAATGGACCCACTTAACACATTTAAATAAGTCTCCTGTGTAACCAACGACATGGTCGATGGCACAACAAACACTTTTCCAGGCGCAGCCTGGTATTCAAGAGAATACATTAGGGTAAGATACATGTCTAAAGACATAAAAATAGTAATCACGTTGGCGGATGACTTTTTGATCACATCCAGAGCCTTATTAAGTGAAATCAAGTACGAAATAGAAATAATTTGAAAATATTCCACACAAATTTCATTCTGAACAAGTCGGTTCCTAAATGCATTACTGGACTGTAAATTATTTTCATCATCGGAACTGATAATTCCAATCCAGTTCCATCCAAAGCGCTTGAAGAGATGTATGAAGCCGTCATACTGATCCTGTTCATTTGGAACAGTCCGGAGTAAAGAGGGATACAATGTTTTTTTGCTTAACTCTAGATCTTGAGCTCCGTAACTCACCTACAAAGTGAGAATCATATGGAGGTAAGAGAGAATAATACAGGATCTAAGATGCTGACAATGTCATTGTTGCAGAAAAAGATATACAAAAATTTTGACCTACCCAAGAATCCCACCGATTAAAAAAACTATACAGACGGTCACCTACTTAAAAACACCCGACTTACAGATGACCCCTAGTTACAAACGGACCTCTGGATATTGGTAATTTATTGTACTTTAGTCCTAGGCTACAATAATCAGCTATAACAGTTATCACAGGTGTCTGTAATTTAGATTTATTGTTAATCCTGGTTCTTATGACAACCCAACATTTTTTAAATCCAATTGTCACAGAGACAAAAAAAAAGTCTGGGATTACAGTTATAAAATATACAGTTCCGACTTACATACTTATTCAACTTAAGAACAAACTTACAGAACCTATCATGTACGTAACCCGGGGACTGTCTGTACAAGAAACGGTTCATATAAATAATTGTTTTTTAACCCCTCCTTGGTAGGGGTTGTATGGACAGAGCGCACAGGCTGAGCTTTCTCTATAAAGGGCTCTATTACACAGCTTCCTTTAACTGCTTTAATTAATGCAGGCACTGATCTCAGCAGTTAAGCAGAACAGAAAAAATTTTAAAAATAAAGAAAAATATTTAAAAATGTTAAATCCTTAAATCACCGCACTTTCCCTATATCATATATAAAAATGTAAAAATGTAAAAAAAAAATAAACATGTTAGCTATGCCGACACCCCAAAATGTCTGAGCTATCAAAATATATTATCGATTATCCTATGCCGTGAAAACCGTAATGGAAATTATCGTCCAACTGTCTATATCACAGTTTTTCACAAATTTTCCATACATAAATATTTGGATAAAAAGTTATTAAAAGGTCGTTTAGGTCCCAAATTGATATAAATTACACATCCGGTAAAAAAAGAATAAAGTTTTTTTTGGACAAAACTTTAAATAAAAAATACCAAAATATAAAAAATCTTAATATAACACATTTTAGCTTCTCCCTGATTGTATCACCTCAAAGAATAAAGGGGATTTGTCATTTGAAGGGCACAGTGAAAACTGTAAAACAATGCCCACAAGAAAATTCAGCAAAGTTTTTTTTTTTTTGTCTATATCTCTACATATGGAACTTTTTCCAGCTTTCTGGAAAAACTTTTCATTGCATGAAATATTAAATAGTTCCTCTAAAAAGTATGATTTTTCCCACAGATAGCAAAACCTCATATAGCTCTGTACATATAGCTATAGCTCTTGGAAGGCCTGGAGTACTGTAAGGGTTAATCTATGTGATTTGGCAGTTTCTGCTATCTACATGATTGTGGTGATGCAAAAAATAAAGGGGAGGTCACATTTTGAGCGCACAGTGAAATCCATAAAAACAGCGCCCAAAAGAAAATGGCACAAATGTGGGGGTTTTTTTTTGTCAATTTCACTGCATATGGAATTTTTCAGCAAAAATTAAAAAGTTATGGAATTTTGAAAGTGAGAAAGGGAAAAATGGAACCACAAAAACAAAAAAGGGCTACGTCTTTAAGGGGTTAAAAACAACACCCAGAACACAAACACAGTGACAACTAATCATAACCTGGACTTAAAGGCATGATTAACAGCAGTCTTTTACCACCTTTGTGATAAGTAAGGAAAGGACTGATCTTATCTGCTTTCATGCCCATCATGGTAAGTCCTAGTTGTAGTAAGACAACCTACTGTTACATGTGTCACAGTGAGTATGACGTCCCCGAGGGTCACTTTAAGGGGGACACGGGAAGTAAACTGACCCTATCACCCACAGAAATGCATCACGCCCTAACAAGGGCAGTACCAGAAGTATTACTCTACTGATTAACACCCTGCATTGCCCCACCCTGACGGGCTTCTTACTGTCTTTGGATTCATCAGAATGTATATGGTTGATGCTATGGTGGTCTCAAAAGATGGATGCATACTGGAGTAGCTCTGAGGTATAAATGGGGTGAGCTGAAGAGTCAGTCCTCAACCTAAATGCCCCTGTTAGGGGATCCCCAATTAGAATTAGAGAGGATCCCCAATTAAATGTAAAGGCTTGGGTGGGACTACCTACCATAAATAGTCTAAAGACAGACAGCAGCGTCATGTGCAAGCAACTCTTATTCATATTTACGAGAGCAAAGACTTACCTCTGTGATTTATTACACAGAAGATTCCGGATGTATACGAGAGCTTCCAGCACAGGCAGTGCATTACAGCCTTCTGCATATGGGGCTGTATAGTGGAAGATTAGTCTAAGTGCCTATGTTAACCCCTGCCTGGAGCTGGAAGCCCCTACAAGATGCACAAGAACATTGTAAATGCAGCAATCGGGAACTGTTCTGCCTGACCTGCCTGACCTTTGAGTCCCGCTGTTCATGCTATTTTAACATGTTCCACCTGCCTTATCATTGTACACACCATGTACTTTCCTTCATAGCAGTGATTCCCCCTTATGACACCAGCCTCTTCCAGAATGAAAATGTTTACAGGAGTTAACTGCTCACACCCTGCTGCCCGATATCACATCCATTCCTAGGGCTTGTGGAATCCACATCTATTCCACATTTAACCCCTACATGTATACTGTATGCTTTGTATATAGGATTGCACACAGGCAGACCATTTCAATGACACTCTGTCATCTCCATACAAGGTGCCCTCTCCATACAAGGTGGGTGCCCTCTCCATACAAGGTGCAATCTCCATACAAGGTGGGTGTTTGCTGCATATTGCAGCAAACATCCACTGGTAAAGCCCGCAATCAGTGCCAGCTTTGCCGGCGGTGGTAAAAAAGGCGCTTCCATATTGGCATTTTGGATTGTCGCTCCCCATGTCGTCATTGTGTAGTGATGATCCGGCTTTTGTAAGTCCTAAGGCTTTATGTTTGCTGGCCATTTGTTACAATGTGCCAGTGGCACAATGTAATAAATGATTGGTAAAATCCCCATATACTGGCATACTGTAGTATGGCAGTACACGTTAGGATTAATCAGACTTCCTAGGGTAAAAGTATTTTAGGGGGTTTAAAAAATAGTAAAAAATTTTTTAAAAATGAAAAAAAAAAAATAAAATAAATTTCAAATCACCCCCCCTTTCCCTAGAACTTATATAAAAATAAACAGTAAAAATCATGAACATGTTAGGTATCGCTGTATCCCAAAACATCTGATCTATCAAAATATAATAACAGGTTGAACCCTGTAATGGAAAATAGTGCCTGAATATCCAAAAAAAACACTTTTTCACCATTATACAACATATAACAAATGTAATAGAAAGTTATCAAAAGGCCGGACAGTTCTCAAAATGGTAGCAGTGAAAACATCATCTTAACTTACAAAAATGACACCACCCACAGCTCTGTACACCAGAGTATGAAAAAGTTATTAGCGCCAGAAGATGGCAAAATATATATATATTTTTTTTTGTACAGAAGGTTTGTAGTTTTTAAATGTATTAAAACACATGGAAACCTGTATAACTTTTGTATTCCCGTGATCGTACAAACTCAGAGAATAAGACATGTTAAAACCGTAAAAACCGAGCCCAGAAGAAAATGGGGCAAATGAGTTTTTTCACCAATTTCAATTCATTTTCCTGCTTCCCAGTACACGGCATAGAATATTAAATACCATCACTATGAAGTTCAATTTGTTACTCATAAAACAAGCCCTATGACCGCTCTTTACATGGAAAAATTAAAAAAATCATAGATTTTTGAATGTGGGGAGTGAAAAATGAAACCACTAAAAACGAAAAAGAGGCTGGTCTTTAAGGGGTTAAGATTGTTCCTGTACAGTGGATAAATCCTCTTACATCAAGACCTCACAAAACCCAGCAGAATCTACATGCTCCGATGTATATCTATCACCCTGCACAATCCAAGATTTTCTTCAATTTTCGAAATACAATTTTGTGACTATTAAATTTTCACTTTAGATCCATAGTTCATGATCTACAAGCAAACATTACAAATACATTAACTTGCGGACCTATACACAAAACCACTGTTGGCCCCATAATGTCACTAGAACGGCTCTGACTTACCAGGGTATGGACGCTCACCCATAAGGTCCCCAATTTTCTTTGCAGTTTTGATGCCCATGTGTCCAATAAAGGGGCTTCTGACTGTAGACGGGGGGTCAGTTTTGCCACTAAATCCATTCTGCCGCCACACAGCCCGAAACATAAGAACATGTAGCAGCAGGTGGAGAGAAGTGACAGTCAGTGACTAGAAGCCTCTCTGGAGGATAGAAAGAGGCGGTTTCCTACGTCTCTTGTCTTAATTATATACACAGCGTATACAGGAAGCATCTGTGCTACGATCAGGGACGCCTGTGCAGATTTACACTTCAATATCAGAGACAAAATGTAATAAATGCAATGTATTAGACAATGTGGTTCCTTTTAAAAATAGTAAAAATTGTTTAGATCAAACGCTTCAAGATCAGTTTTTTTTTAAGGTTTTTGGGTTTCCATTTTTAACTCCTTTCAAAGGCAATTTTTTCTTTGGGGGCTTGTTATATGGATAACAAACATTTAATACTCTGTGCCATGTACATGGAGGCTGGAAAAAAAATTCCAAATGTGGTTTGATTGGCAAAAAAACACAGACGCCCTATATTTTTACAGGCTTTGCTCTTACGACTTTCACTGTGCGGTCCAATTGGGGATATTTATCAGGGCCCTGAAAAGTTTGCAAATGCTAGTTTATTGCAAGCACCTGCGATTATTCTCCCCAATCCGCATTCACGCCAATGGGGCATGAAGGGGGGCGGCCGTGTAGAGTGCGTGGCCAGTCGGGAGTGGACCGGCACGGGGCGTTACTCTCCCCTTGCCTGTGCACTCGCTGCTGCCGCCAACTTGGCAACTTTCTATCTTATTTCTACGCCTGGCGTGGAGCTAAACGCTGCGCAAGACCCCACTAAAAACCTCTCTTGATGTATTGCGCTGCACAAGAGCAGCGACGTATGATAGATATCCCCCATCCTCTTTATTCTTTGGGTCAGCACAATCAAGAAGATACAACATTTTTATAGTTTGGTTACGTCTAAACACCAAATTCAAAAACTTTTTCATACTTTGGATTACAAAACGGGACAGGGTGTCATATTTTGCTGGATACAACAGCATTTTCATTCATTACCATTTTGACTACTCTGCTTTTTTTATGTAGGGATGTGATATAGGTCAACCTGTTGTGGAAGGGTTGAACATCACACTGAGTTATTCTCTGTGTTGCTTCTAAGCCAACTTTGATGAGCTTATCAGTCCAAGTGTTGATCAATAGCTGATCTGATATTGATGATAGTTCATAAAAATAAAGGCTGGGAAACCCCTTTAAATTAACATATGACAGAGAAAGGCGGTCCTCGACTTAAGTTCATCCAACTTACAGACGACCCCTAGTTACAGACGGACCTCTCTGCCCACTGTGACCTCTGGTGAAGCTTTGGTGAAGCAATGATCAGCTGTAACGTGTCTGTAATGAAGCTTCATTGTTGATCCTTGTTCCCATGAAAATTCAAAATTTTGAACATCCAATAGTTGCAGGGACAATTTTAAAATATACCTGTTCCGACATATATACAAATTCATCTTAAGAACAAAGAGACTGCCTGTATCGGCAAAAAATATCTGGACATAAAGTGGTATAAATAACAGTGTAGGACACTTACTCACTTGTGGGTATCTATAGATGCCAGTCAGTGTCGCCATGCTTTTGGTAGCAGCGGTTGCCAGATTTCCAATGATTCCAATCATGTTCCTCTTTTTGCATTTGTAATTTGGGACTGTGGTTTGGTCACCGGTTAGTAATTTAAAGGTGCTTTCTAGCGCTTTGCTTTCATAAGCACATGAATCAAAAATCTCTAATCCTATTGTAATATTAGGAAGAAGTGACTGATTTTCATTTATTTCCCGAATGGCGTAGACGACTGCCAGAAAATGTCTATAATAACGAAGAGATGGTCTGCAAAAAGTAAAAAATTAATGAAATCAGAGGAAATAAAGGGAACTTGATTTATTTGGTACTTATGTACTAGGTAAACATTGAAAGATATAAAATTATGAGGAATATTCCAATTATGTGCCAGATATCATTGACCGATCCTTGGATCTCTGCCTCAGATTTACAATTTGATATACTGTGAACCCAATGTATCTGATATTTATAATAGGTCATAAGACTCATAATTATACTATAGGGCTATAGATATTGAGTCTGCCTGGAAAAACTGCTCCAATGGCAATGTGGATTTTTTTTTTAAATCTAAAGTGGGAAATGTGAGATTTACTCTAGTTGTGTGAACAACCCAGAACACTAAATACCACAATACTAACCCAATGCTAATTCATGATATGTCACAAAGTATCTGTGAAAAATTGTGCTCATATATACCATTATATACCATATATAGCATCAGGGCCGGCACCAGCACTGGGCATACCTGGGCAAGTGCCGGGGACCAGAGCTGATGTGGGGGCCCACATAAGGCTGTACATAAGTAATCCATAGGGGATGACGGGGGCTGTATAAAATGAATTCATAGCGTGTGAAGGAGACATATATAAAATAATCATGAGGGGGACTGTTTTGTATGATAGACTAGGGAATATTTTAGGGTACAGGAGACTGTTTTAGTTTCTGAATTTTTAATGCCGCCACATGAGTTCACTGCAAAGGGGCCTAATGAGGCTCTGTTGCCCAGGGGGCTGAACACCAGGTACTGTGGTCCATAAGATTTCCCTTTCACAGGTTTTTATCCCTATTATGGGTTTGATATCTTTTCTACCATATTTATGTTCACTTTTAGCACTCATTTGTATGATTACTATGTCTGGGCATGAGTTTACTATGAAGTGTAGTACATTCTACTGTTATTAGGAGCTCTGCTCCCTTTAGAACCACTCTGTATATATCTTTTGTGTACCCTTACCTGGGATGTTCATGCATTGTCTCTCCTGGAATTTGTAAAACTCTTTTAATTAATTATTTTGTTATCAATAAAGTTTTTCTATTTTTTAAGAGACTATAATTGGTATGGATCCCCTCTTTGTGTAGGTTTTGTTTTGGTATTTATTCATTATTTGTGAGGGCCACCTCTGACTACTCTGGCACAATGGAGTAACATTTATGACTAGGTCTTAATTGACCTTCCTAATGGTTGGTATAGTAAGCTTATGTATTTTTGTTGCCCAGGGGCCTACTGAAACCTGGAGCCGACCCTGTACAATCTTCATTACAATAAATCATAAAGGTATAGGAATGGGGTTGAGGTCAGGTCTCTGCAACCAGTCAAGTTCATCCACAACAAACTCCCCCAAACATGGACCTTTCTTTAGACAATACTAATCATACAGTAGTAGGCAATTTTTATGTACATTGTAACATAAATATTAATTAATAAGATGGAACAACAACAAGTTATGCAGTAGGTACCATGCAACCCACAAATCATCATTGAGCGCCAAAATAATCAAAATGTCCTTAAAGTGTTAGTAAAATTTTTTTCACGTATATTACATGATTTATGACCTTCTAGGAGTCAGTCATAAAAATATTTTGTATAATAGAAAAGTGGAGTTTTACTGCTTGATTTATTTACCGTGTTTCTGGTGCGCGGCTTGTGCTCTACACGTACATCGGCACTTTCTTCTTTCTTATCCCTAGAGAATGTCTTAACTATCTGAACCTGGTAGCATACAATTATCCATTCATGCCTCTCCTGCTGTGTATTCAGTCCTAAAACTGAGTGAAATCCAAAACCACGATCCACAACGAGACGACATATTGAGGATTTTTCAATTAAAACGCACTTTCATGTCTAAAATCTGCTACACAATTTTGTAGCTGTTTGTGAATGGGATGAATCGTCCATCACTAATATAAAAAAAACTGTACTTTTTAATTTGCCATAAGTAGAACATGTTTTTTGTAAGAAAAAAGCTACAAAAACTAAAAGCATCAAAAGACCCCCCCACACACACACACACACACAAACTAAACATTTCCTGAGAAAAAATAATATCAGCGAAACTCCAAAATCCAAAAAAAGAAATGTAATATTTTAATGGAAACTGGTTATCACATATCCGGAACTAATTTATTGTTATGATAAAGAGTGGGCAATTCCAAATGAGTGGAGAACCCGTAAGGAGAAGAAGAGTTGAGTAGAATAAAATATAATAAATCTAAAATATAAACATGAATAATAAAATTAAACTGAATAAATAAAAAAAATAAAAGAAGATGATAGATTAATATAATATAAAAATACAATATTACAGAGTATAGTAAAATAGATTTTATAGAATATAATGATAAATACAACATTCGATCAAGGCCACGTGTTCTTTGGACAAAGTCGTTCATCTGGTAGATATACCCGGTCCCTTTATGCCATAGTCTACGTTTTCAATACTTTTTTATGGTGGTTTTTGCTCTATAGTTATAAGTGGGTTTGTAATAAGCCTTAATAACACATCTACATTAAAAAAAACTAACAGATTGAGAAAATTTTAGACATTTTTGCGCAATTCATAAACAATAGACCTTTGCCCTCTCTTAGAAACGTGAAAATTATTTATTCATATTTTTTTATCTGTCAACATAATTCACTTAGAATTTTTCAGTCATTTCTAGAAATACTTACGAAAGGCATTGTAAAAATGAGGGTCTGTTGCTAAAGTTTGGTTTACTTTTCGTAAGAAAATAATATTCTGTGACCACGGCTCCCAGCACGACATCACCGGCTCTAGCATAGTTACTGAACACGTTACTGCCCAAAACGCAGCTGAAATTTCCGGCATTCGAAATATCTATAACTTGTGTAAATACTAGGAATAAAACAAGAGACTGCTCATAGGAAACCATGGTTATGGGGCGCGGGCTTGGAATTATCTCTACGAAAATTCCATTTTAATGAATTTTCTATAAAACATATAATTTCGGTTATTTCATATATTTTAGCTGAAAATCAATTGATCAATATATGAATGTGGTTCAATATCAGGATATCTAGTCAATAATAGCAGCAGCTCAGCATGAGACGGTCTCTTAAAGTGTGTATTTGTGTGTGTTTGCGTATATATATATATATATATATATATATATATATATATATATATATATACACACAAATGTCTCTACTCTGCAAAATTGTCAAAATAAAGTGCTAGTTTTGGAGGAATAATAACGGTTGACCTTACCGCTGACTATTCTCTAAAGGAAGTTCACGACAGTAACATCTAATTACATCTAATTAAGAAGATCCTATGATTTACTATGGCACCTGATGCTCTCTCATCTCATGCATAGAATCACTCACAACAGTAGAGTACAATAAGTATATCAAAAAAGCATTGAAAATATCTAAAAAATAAAAAAATTATTGCAGCAAAAAATTAAACACAAAATGTACCGGTTAAATAAATATAACAAAGGTACATAGTATTGTTACAAGAACACATATATTCATGGAGTACAATCAATGGAAAGAAGAGGTAAATAGGGCCGAGTGGATCTTAACCCCTTATTGACAGCTTTATCATGTTTTTATGGCGGCCATTTAGGGTACTTCTTGTGGCGTGCCGACTTTCTATGGCGGCGCTTCAGAAGAAGAAAGCAAGAGATCACGTCCAGCAAGTGCTGTTACCAGGCTGTGTCATCACAGCCCAGTCCTGGCACTAACACCGGGATCGGAAAAAACTCAGATCCCAGGTTTTTTAGGCCCTTACACACCCCGGTCAAGCATGACCCCAGCATGTAAGTGTATTCCCCCTGGGTCGCAAACTGCAATGCATGTGTGTTGCAGTCTGTAAGGGCTTGAACAAGCGATATAACAAACACTTGTTCAAGCCCAAGTGTGGACAAATTTAAGAATCTAAAAAAAATATAAAACCGTAATAATAAAAAAAATCAAATAAAATTCCCTTAATCACCACAGTTACATATAAAAACCAAATAAACCATATAAAATACAAAAAACTTTAATATTTGGTATAACCATCTTCATATTAATCTGTACAATAAATCTAAAGCAATATTGAACCCATACGGTGAGCGGTATAAAATTTAAAAAAGCATAAAAAACGTCCCGTAATATATAATTTTTCATCAAATACCCTAACAAAAAATGTTCTAGAAAGTGATCAAAAAAAGCTGTGCCCTAAAATGATATGATTGAAAAGAGCTTTTCACATAAAATAAGCCCTCAACCAGATCTGTCAACAGAAAAAAAGTTCTGCCTCTGAAAAGCTGTCAATACTAAAAAAAATTATAATTTTTCTCCAATATTGGTTTTGCCCAGTAAAAATCCAAAATTGATGATTTTGTTTGCGTCCCCATTGAAATAGTTAATTAACTCCTTTAATAGTTAATTAATGACCACCCAGCTGTCATATGACAACCGGGCCCCTGCTCTAGCAGTCTAGATCGTAATGAGTTCTGATCCGGACTGTTTAACCCCTTGTTTCCTGCAGTCAATGCTGTGACCGCGGGATCTACATATCTGGTAAGGGAGGAGCCTCCTGCCTCCTACCAGCACCTCACGATGCGATCACTAGTACATATGCTAATAATGTAAAAGTAAACAAACACAATAATATAAATACAAATTAAAAATTAAAATTAAAATGTCCCAAAAGCCGCTAACACATATTAAACAAGATATAATCTAAAAAAGTGGAAAAAAGTAAAAAAAACTCATATTAGAATATCTCAAAATTTCCAATCTATAAAAATATAAAAATAGTTATTTATAGCGGTAAACCCATAGTGGAAAAATGCATCCAAATGTCCGAATCAACACTTTTTTGCCGTTTTGCAACATATAAAAATTAATTAAAAAGTGGTCAAAAGGTTGCATAGTCCCCAAATTGGTAGTAATGAAAACATCAGCTTGTCCCGGAAAAAAAACACCTTAGCCAACTCCGTGAAGAATTTTTTTTTTCGTACAAAAGGTTTTAATTTTTTAAATCTATAAACATCTAATAAAACCTATAAAACCCTGGGATTGTACCAAACCAAAGAATATATTAGAGATGCCCTTTGGAGGGCATATTGAAAGACATAAAAACATAGCCCATAAAAAAATGGTGCAAATGCAGGTTTTTGTCAATATTACCGCATTTTAAATTGTATTTCCACTTTCCAGTACATGGCTTGGAATATAAAATAATGTCACTAGGAAGTACAATTTGTTACACAGAAAACAAGCCCCTGCACAGCTCTGTACACAGAAAAATAAAAATGTTATTGACTTTTGAAAGTGGGGAAAGATGAACAGAAAGCAAAATGGAAAAAGTCTATCAGTGGCAAAGGGTTAAAATGCCCCCTATACCACATGATAAAAAGTTTACAAATTCTCTGGGATAAAGGTTTGTGGTACCTGAGGCCACGTTCACATGTGGCATTTTGGTTGAGTTTTGAAACGCCATCCAAAGGCTCCACTCGGGATCACATGTTTTGTAACATTTTACAACACGTTAACTAAGCGCAGAGGAAATTCAATCTTACCCCCAACATACAATCGCAGGGAGAGCCTTTGGATTGCGTTTCAAAATGCTTCCAAAATGCCACTTCTGAACGTGGCCTCAGGGGCTAAAAACTATTCTATCAAAATTTGCCCTACAAAAGTTCAAGGGGGCTCCTTCCCTTCAGTGCCCGCCATGTGCCCAGACAGCAGGTTACATCCACATGTGAGGGGGTCCTCTTACCACACAATATTACATTCTAAATCAAAAATTTACAGAGATTTGTGTGACATCTGTGTCAGCGTCATCCTCACTCGGTTTACGGTGTGTGACTGAGAAGGCCCTCATATTATTTCTGCTTCTTGCTCATTTTCTGTAGTGTGAGCATGGGTTGTCTTTTACATCATCAGCCAGTGATCATAAAATGGCTCCATTCGTCCTGTCAGGACCTTATGATGATAAGCCGTGATTATTGACAGCGTCAAGCCTTACACTTTCTGCTCTGCTTGCCCTCTTTGCTCTTTGGATCTCTGAGTTCTGGCCCAATCACCATTACATATATGTTCTAACTAGTCTCCAATCAATGCTGGTTAAACAAGTTTTCTATTCCTGACCCCTCTCCTATCTAGTATTTATGTACTGCCCTATCTGTTGTGACCTGGCTCTGTCAACTCCTCTTATTTGCTTGTGTAATGAGGGACTGTCTTTTGGTTGTTCTGTACCGCCTAGGGTACACAAGGCAAGCAGGTTGGGCTTTTGGTGGGTTCAGTTTCAGGGCTCACTGTCTTCTGTGTTTGTGTATCTGCTCCTTGCATTACAGTCTGACAAGCCAGGATCACAGTCCTTCAGCGCTCTAAATCATTGGCTACTCCACAACACTTGAATAGTTGGAAAAGCATAATTCTATACCAAAGATTGATATTGGCCCCAAGAGATATATCATAAATACACAGTGTTAATTGAATACTGACCCCGATCTAACCCTGATTTTCCAAATTATTGAAAATTACTTTGAATATTCTAGAAAAAGTGGAAAAGAAAACTCAGTATCTATAAGCATAGACAGACTCTTTTTAGGTTACAGTTATGACAAAAAATGTGTGGCCTCTATCAAAAGTGCACCAAAATTGTTCCACAATCTAGTAGTTAGACCAGGAAGCCAGATTTATCACATAATTTTGCAGCATCTCACTTTTAGATACTTTTAATAAACCTCCCCAAGTATCATGTGGTTGATTTTCCCCTACAGATAGTACCATATTTTGCTTCTGATAACCAATCAGATCTGATTAGTTTGGTCATGTGACACTATAGCATTACTTCGGATCACTTGGTACCTAATCGAAAGTAGATACTCAAATACCTGGTATATATTTTTTTGCAGTGGAAAGGTAACAGAAGCCGAGTAAAGCCGACAGAAGCCAACAGAAGCCAACAGGAGCCGACTAAATGTATCGGTCATCCCAGCATAGCATAGTTTTATGTTTTTAATTTCAAATGGTAATTTATATGGAATTTATGAACAAAAAACAACTGTTTTTTATTCAACCTCTAATCACACATGGACGTAATAATACTAAAAACAACACTTTTCATATAAAAATAAGCCCTTAACCAGATTTGTCAGCTGAAAAATAAAAGTATTATGCCTCCGAAGAGATGGTGATTTTCTCCAAATTATTTTTTATTCAGGAACATTGGGAAAAAAATAAAAAAAGCTATATAAATTAGGTATCTCCATAATCACGGAGACTTGATTTTTTATAGCATGGTGAACGGATAAAAAAAGATAAAAATTCTTACTAAAACTTTTCATTTCCTCCATCAACAAAGAGTTACTAAAATCTCATCAATTAGCTATAAATGCCCCAAAATGATGTAACCAGAAAAGTGCATTTCATGTGGCAAAACAATAAGCCCTTATATATAAACATAAAAAAAGCAAAAAAATGTAGCACAAAATGTAGTACAATTTAAAAATATAAATCTACTCTGAATTGGGCTCCTTCTATGCCCGGCCATGTGCCCATACGGTTACCACCACATATGGGGTTTCAACAAACACTTGGGAGAAATTGGGTATCAAACTTTAAGGAGCTTTTAATCATTTAATCCATTCTGTATGTTAAATTTTGTGCCCAAAAATATTACAATTTGTAGACTGCACTTCCATTTTTATTAACACCTAAAGGAGTAACAAACCTACCGGTGTTTTTACATACATTGAGGGGTGTAGTTTCCATAATGGGGTAATTTAAAAAGTCTTGCTATTTTTTAGGCCTCTCGCAGTCAATTGAAAGCTAAACAGGTTTTGGTGATTTTTCCCAAAATTTTAAAAACAGCACCCAAATTCTAAGCCTCATAACATTCTAGTAAAATGCGTGGAATCATAAAAATCCATCCCAATATAAATTAGATATTTTGTAAATGTAAGTTATGAATTAATTTGGGTTCTATGACTATCTGCTTCAAAAAGTAGATCATTTAGAACTTTGAAAACTAAGAATCTTCATTTAATTTTTTTCAGAACTAAACATAAAAGATATCATCCAAATTTTTAAACTAATTTGAAGAACAATGGGTTACGAGAAAACAATCTCAAAATCCCCTGGATATCTCATAGCGTTCCAAAGTTATAACCACTTATAGTGACACAGGGTAGATTTGAAAAATGGGGCCGCTTCGTAGAGGCCATAATAGAGTCTTAAAGGGGTAATGACCATCATATCAACAACTTCTCTAACTATCTTACAAGTATCCAAACTCTGAATTTCATGCTGAATTTCTATTAGAATAATTGATCCCAATCTCTCATGTTTAGCAATATCGCTTTCCTTCAATGAGCCCTTCTTGTCCAGGAAGCTGCAGAACAACAGTGGGTGATTTGATCCCATGAATTCTTCACCCACGTCACAACCTTTTGCAGTATCTAAATTCTATATATTATTTCTAAACTTGAACAAAATTACACTAGGCCTTTTTTTTTGGGGGGGGGGGGGGTCTTATTTTAGGGGAAACAGGGTCTATTATAAAAGATGCAATATTACACAGTACAGGCGGTCCCCTACTTAAGGACACTCGACTTACAGACAAACCCTAGTTACAGACGGACCCCTCTACCCACTGTGACCTCTGGTGAAGCTCTCTGGATGTTACTATAGTCCCAGGCTGCAATGATCAGCCGTAAGGTGTCTGTAATGAAGTTTTATTGATAATCCTTCTACCCATTTCAGCAAAAAAATTTGAAAATCCAATTGTCACTGGGACAGAAAAAAAATTTGTCTGGAGCTCCAATTATAAAATAGACAGTTACGACTTACATACAAATTCAACTTGAGTACAAATCTAAGGAACCTATCTTGTATGTAACCTGGGGACTGTCTGTATAATAAAATATATTCTAGAATACAATATTCCATCATGGCGACGTATCCTTAGGACACAGTCATCCAGCCGGTAGATATACCTGGTATACAAAAAGTAACATAGATAGTCAGCTCACTCTCATAGCTCAATAATAACCCTTCATCTATGGAGAGAGGTGCATGGAAGGAGAAAGCTGTGTCGATTGGCTAGTAGATCCCCCAAATTTTAGACATTCTATAACAAACTAGAAAACTAGACCCTAGAAGAAACATAAAATTAATTTATTCATGTTTTTATCTATCAAACAACATTATTCGCTATTCTATACATACTTACGAAAGGCATTTTAAGGCGGGTCGACTGATATAAGATGGTTTATTAACAGGAAAGCTATATTCTGTGACCACGGCTCCCAGCACGATATCACCAGCTCTAGCATAGTTACTGAACACGTTACTGCCCAAAACGCAGCTAAAATTTCCGGCTTGTGTAATATCTATAACTTGTGTCAATACTAGGATTAAAACAAGAGACTGCTCATAGGAAACCATTGTTATGTGGCGTAGTTGGAATTATCGCTAAAAAAAATTAATTTTATTTACTTTTCCAAAAAGCATATATTTTCAGTTATTTTATAAAATTTTCAGCTAAAATTCAATTATTCAATTTATGAATATGCCTCAATATCAGGATATCTAGTCAATAATAGCAGCAGCTCAGAATGAGCAGTGTCTATATTTAAAGTGTGTATTTTTGTATATATATATATATTTATATATATATATATATATATATATATATATACACACACACACAAATGTCTCTACTCTGCAAAATGTCAAAATAAAGTGCTAGTTTTGGAGGAATAATAACGGTTTATCTTAATGCTGACTATTCTCTAAAGGAAGTTCATGACAGAAACATCCAATTACATCTAATTAAGAAGATCCTATCATTTACTATGGCACCTGATGCTCTCTCATCTCATGCATAGAATCATCCAAAACAGTAGAGTACAATAAGTACATCGAAAAAAATATTAAAGCAAGAAATTAAATGTTAGACAGAGGGAAAATTTACCAGTTAAATGAAATCTACCAGTTACAAAAAGTAAAAAACAGATGCTCACCTGCACTCTTCTTCTTCGCGATCCAGGCAGTGTTCTTCTTTAATATTGACACGCCAGGATCCCCTAGAAAAGAAACTTATAATTAGCACACCAAAGCACGGGGACAAGATGTCCGGCGCTCCAGGCTGCTAATTATTCACGCACCCGCACCTCCCTCTCCCATGCTGGGAGTATAAGAGAAGGAGCATGTATCCAACCACACCTCAATGTTGGTTAATGGCTAAAAAAGGCTGCAAACACTGGGGAGGGGAGATGTCTTTGGAAGCTTTACCCCTTCTGGATACCAATTCTGCGCCTGACAGAGAAGTAGCAGAAATGTTACAGCTCAATATAGGTACCACTTCCAGGTTAGTAGTCTGGAACACTCATTGCCCACACCTCTAAACAACAGGAGTATATAAAAGTTTTACAAGCGAGAGTGCAAGATATTGAACGTTGCTTAGTGGACTTAGGGACGGAAGAAGCCAGGGCAGATTGGGTGGAAGCCCAAGACCTGTTGAAATCTCATACGTTAGCAATGGATGAGGCTAAGAAATTCTTTGTCCAGCAGAGATACTTCGAAGGAGGGGAGGGCAGGGGCAAGTTAATAGCTTCCATAAGAGCACAGAGAAAGTCTTCTAGGGTCTGATCACTGACTTCTGTGTCTGGAGAGATAGCCACTCCAGAGATCGAAACTTTCCTAGACACAATTCCCATGCCCACTCTATCTAGGGAGCAGAGAGGGCACTGGAGGCCCCAATCAGACTGAAAGAATTAGAGGAGGCTCTTAAACCATTCCCGAATGAAAAGGCCCCTGGGGCAGATGGCCTTCCAGGAGAGGTCTTTAAAACGTATGGTTCCCTACTACTTCAAGAGATGCTAGAGGTCATTAAGGAGGCAGAGGTCATGGGTAAATTGCCTGATTCAATGAAGGACGCTGTTATTGTAGTAATACCAAAGCCAGGCAAAGTCTTGCTGCTGCCTGACTCATACAGGCCAATCTCACTGCTATGCAGTGATGTCAAATTGATAGCTAAAGTTCTTGCGCAGATGGCCCGCAACTAGTGACAGCCGAATAGTCAACATCCACCATAGGGATGACTTTTGGCTCTCCACCCTTTTGGACCCTCGCTACCGGTCAAAAATGGGTGACTTTTTTCCAGCTGCTGAGAGGGAGGAACAACTGGCATACTATAAAGAAATACTGTGCACACAGTTGGCTATTGCCTATGTGCGATTGTCCATCCTCCGTCAGGTTTGACCAGGGGATTCCTGGCAGTCATCGTTCATGTACTACTGCCACGGCTGCTGTGGGGAGCTAAAGGGGTATGAGCAGTAGCAGTTCCATCAGCAGCAGCTTAAGTCTGGATTCCTTAATGAGCAATTTCCTTCACCCGACTATTGAGGAGGGTAGCCACCAGAGCAGCAGCAACAGGACATGGAGCAGACCCTGCACCAGCAGGTGGTGGCCTAGTTGGACAGCACTTTACCACCTCAGGTAGAGGATCCCATGGACTACTGAGCAGCCAAACTTGATGCGTGGCAGCAACTTGCAGAGTTTGCAGTAGAGAAGCTGTCCTGCCCGACCAGTAGTGTGGCATCAGAGCGGGTGTTCAGTGCAGCGGGGGCCATCGTTACCCCAAGGAGAACCCGCTTGTCCACCCGTAATGTGGAGAGATTGACCTTTGTCAAGATGAATCAGGCTTGGATCGGCCAGGATTTCAACTCACCAATGCCTAATGCATCAGATTAGATCAGCCATGATGCCTCCTCCAAACGTTGAGAAATGAGTCTGGGTTCTAACTATCTGCCTCAGCCACCATTCTGATGCTGCCACCCGCCTGATGCCACACATCTGCTGCCAGTTGCTCCATCTGCCTCCTACCATCTTTACCAGGGACTGGAATTGTCCTCCACCTCCACACTATATCATTGTGCCAACCTGCAGGCTCCTGCTGCTGCCACCTTCACACTATATCATTGTGCCACTCTGTGGGCTGCTGCTGCTACTGACGCCACCTCCAATCTATATCATTGTGCCACTCTGCGGGCTCCTGCTGCTGCTGCTGCTACTGATGCCACCTCCACATTATATCATTGTGCCACCCTGCAGGCTCTTGCTGCTGCTGATGCCACCTTCACACTATATCATTGTGCCACTCTGTGGGCTCCTGCTGTTGCTGCTGTTACTGACACCACCTCCACACTATATCATTGTGCGACTCTGCGGGCTCCTGCTGATGCTGCTACTGATGCCACCTCCAGACTATATCATTGTGCCATTTTGTGGCCTCCTGTTGCTGCTACTGCCACCTCCACACTCTTATCATTGTGCCACTTTGTGGCCTCCTGTTGCTGCTGCTGATGCCACCTTCACACTATATCATTGTGCCACTCTGTAGCTTTCCATGTTGCTGCCACCTGTGGGCTCCTGCTGCTTCCGCCACCTCCACACTCTTATCATTGTGCCACTTTGTGGCCTCCTGTTGCTGATGCTGCTGCCGCCACCTCCACACTCATTGGAGTTGCTGCCACCTGTGAGATCCTGCTGCTGCTCCCGCCACCTCCATACTCTTATCATTGTGCCACTTTGTGGCTTTCCATGTTGCTGCCACCTATGGGCTCCTGTTGATGCCACCTTCACACTATATCATTGTGCCACTCTGTGGCTTTCCATGTTGCTGCCACCTGTGGGCTCCTGCTGCTGCTTCTGCTGCCGCCACCTCCACACTCTTATCATTGTGCCACTTTGTGGCCTCCTGTTGCTGATGCCGCCACCTCCACACTATGTCATTGGACCACTCTGTGGCTTTCCATGTTGCTGCCACCTGTGGGCTCCTGCTGCTTCCGCCACCTCCACACTCTTATCATTGTGCCACTTTGTGGCCTCCTGTTGCTGATGCTGCTGCCGCCACCTCCACACTCATTGGAGTTGCTGCCACCTGTGGGCTCCTGCTGCTGCTCCCGCCACCTCCATACTCTTATCATTGTGCCACTTTGTGGCTTTCCATGTTGCTGCCACCTATGGGCTCCTGTTGATGCCACCTTCACACTATATCATTGTGCCACTCTGTGGCTTTCCATGTTGCTGCCACCTGTGGGCTCCTGCTGCTGCTTCTGCTGCCGCCACCTCCACACTCTTATCATTGTGCCACTTTGTGGCCTCCTGTTGCTGATGCCGCCACCTCCACACTATGTCATTGGACCACTCTGTCGCTTTCCATGTTGCTGCCACCGGTGGGCTCCTTCTGCTGCCGCCACCTCCACACTCTTATCATTGGACCACTCTGTGGCTTTCCATGTTGCTGCCACCATGTTTTTGCCACGTGTGGGCTCCTGCTGCTGCTTCTGCTGCTGCCACTTCCACACTCTTATCATTTTGCCACTTTGTGGCCTACCATGTTTCCGCCACCTCCATAATTTGTCATTGTGCTATTCTGCAGCCTACTCATGATGCTGCCAACTGACCGCTGTCTCCCTGGAACACCCTGTGATTTCCATAATGCTGTTTTCACCCTCCATCACTCAGTGACGTTGCCACTATGTTTGGTTTTCCCCTTCATTTCAACTGTCAGAAGGAGGAAAAGCTTCAGGATTGATAGCCAAAAGTAGGAGTGGATACAGAACACAGGGGACATGCAAGTATCCCATTTACTGCTCATCTCTATTCTGGATCAACTTCTGTTTGTTTTTGGCTTTAGCAATACTAATGGATTATTGACCGATTGAAAGAGGACACTGATGCGTGAAAAGAAGGGCAAAATGATCAGTGACGTCAATGCAAAATTACTGCCAACACCGTCTCCACTCTTTTGGGGGGTTTCTACATGTATCCGCGTTTAACAGAACAGGTTCTGTCGTAATCTATGGAATTATCTGATGTCAGTGTAAAAAGAGTGCACTCTCAGATGTTATAGTGCGATGTCTGTTCTGGCTTTGAAAGTATTTACTATGCGGGACAACTCCAGACAGTGCAGGACCTGGAGGGAATATCCAGGACAATCTACCAGCTGCCCGTGACGTGGGGCAGAGGTAAGAAAACGGGACAAAACGGCAAATCGGGACGGTTGGGAGCTATGTGAGTCTATATTATTATATTAGTCTATAACTACTATAATACTGTCCCCTATGTACAGAAGTATAACTACTACAATACTGCTCCCTATGTACAAGAATATAACTACTATAATACTGCCCCCTATGTACAAGAATATAACTACTATAATACTGCCCCTATTTACAAGGATATAACTACTATAATACTGCCACCTATGTAGAGGAATATAACTACTATAATACTGCCCCCTATGTACAAGAATATAACTACTATAATACTGTCCCCTATGCACAAGAATATAACTACTATAATACTGCCCCCTATGTACAAGAATATAACTACTATAATACTGCCCCCTATGTACAAGAATATAACTACTATAATACTGCCCCCTATGTACAGGAATATAACTACTATAATACTGTCCCCTATGTACAGGAATATAACTACTATAATACTGCCCCTATTTACAAGGATATAACTACTATAATACTGCCCCCTATGTACAGGAATATAACTACTATAATACTGCCCCCTATGTACAAGAATATAACTACTATAATACTGCCCCCTATGTACAAGAATATAACTATCATAATACTGCCCCCTATGTACAAGACTATAACTACTATAATACTTCCCCCTATGCACAAGAATATAACTACTATAATACTGTCCCCTATGTACAGGAATATAACTACTATAATACTGTCCTCTATGTACAAGAATATAACTACTATAATACTGCCCCCTATCTACAAGAATATAACTACTATAATACTGCCCCTATGTACAAGAATATAACTACTATAATACTGCCCCCTATGTACAGGAATATAACTACTATAATACTGCCCCCTATGTACAGGAATATAACTACTATAATACTGCCCCCTATGTACAAGAATATAACTACTATAATACTGCCCCCTATGTACAGGAATATAACTACTATAATACTGCCCCCTATGTACAAGAATATAACTACTATAATACTGCCCCCTATGTACAAGAATATAACTACTATAATACTGCCCCCTATGTACAAGAATATAACTACTATAATACTGCCCCCTATGTACAGGAATATAACTACTATAATACTGCCCCCTATGTACAAGAATATAACTAATATAATACTGCCCCCTATGTACAAGAATATAACTACTATAATACTGCCCCCTATGTACAAGAATATAACTGCTATAATACTGCCCCCTATGTACAAGAATATAACTACTATAATACTGCTCCCTATGTACAAGAATATAACTACTATTATACTGCCCCCTATGCACAAGAATATAACTACTATAATACTGCCCCCTATGTACAAGAATATAACTACTATAATACTGCCCCTATGTACAGGAATATAACTACTATAATACTGCCCCCTATGTACAGGAATATAACTACTATAATACTGCCCCCTATGTACAAGAATATAACTACTATAATACTGCCCCCTATGTACAGGAATATAACTACTATAATAATACATATATACACAGAAGAAAACATGAAAAAAACAGTATTTATCATATACAGCTATAGAAAACACATGAAATCCTCACCTATTGCATCCAGTGACATCAGGTGACGTGTCCTCGGATTGTTCTCGTTCCTCATCTTCTCCATTAGTTCCACCATCACCTTGTCTCTTCCTCCAGGTACACAGCATTCCTGCAGAGTTGACCACACAGACGTCTTATGTTCTGCACTTTCCCATTGTCCCTTCTTCTGCTACCACCTATACCAGTGGTGGCGAACCTATGGCACGGGTGCCAGGGGTGGCACTCGGAGCCCTTTCTGTGGGCACTCAGGCGATCGCCCCAAGACAGAGTTCACCAAACAGGACCAAATCCACCAAATCTTCCTGCAGTCCCAGGTACCTTAAGAGATGCTCCTTTCAGCATTTTTTAAAGCGACACTTCATTTTCAACTGCGGAAAAAGTGAGGTGTGGACAGGGCTGCATTATCTTTGTAGGTCATTCTGCTGGACCCACTATTTTTCCTGTATAGAAAGACCCTGGAGAGCAGCTACAATGACATTCTGAATTTGCCCTCCTTTCAACTGTATTGGTGGTCTCAGGTGGCTGATATGATTGAAAGCTGTGACAGAACAAGCAGCAATAGGTACTGCTTAAAATTGCGATGTTGGCACTTTCCGGTAAATAAGTGGATTTTGGTTGTAGCTTGGGCACTCAGTCTCTAAATGGTTCGCCATCACTGACCTATACTGTGCCCCAAATACTGTAATAGAGCCCCCTACAATATTAGTACCACACAAATAGCGCCCCATAATGTAACATACTGTAATGGTAAGGATATTTTATTTCTTCTTTCTCTCCTTTCACCCACCCCAGTATTGCTAGAGCTCCTATTATGACCCAGGCGTAATAATAATTGCCCCAGCCTACCCCAGACATAGAATTAATGACCCCAGCCTGCCCCAGACATAGAATTAATGACCCCAGCCTATCCCAGATATAGAATAATGCCCCCCCACCACAGACATATAATTAATGCCCCCCCGCCAGACATATAATTAATGCCCCCCGCCAGACATATAATTAATGCCCCCTGCAGCCCCAGATATAGAATAATGCCCCCCCCAGACATATAATTAATGCCCCCTTCCCGCCTGACATGTAATTAATGCCTCCCGCCCCAGACATATAATTAATGCCCCTTGCAGCCCCACATGTAGAATAATGCCCCCCCAGACATATAATTAATGCCCCCTGCCAGCCCCAGATAGATAGAACAATGCCCCCCCCCCCCCGCGATTAATGTCGCCCATTCTATAATTTAAAAAAAAAACAATACTCACCTCTTTGTAGGTTTCTTCCCGTCCTCGGTAGCTTGGTGTAGAGGCGCGGGATAGTGACGTCACTGCTCCGCGCCTCTTACAGTATTATAGTAGTTATAGTCTTGTACATAGGGGCAGTATTATAGCAGTTATATTCTTGTACATAGGGGGCAGTATTATAGTAGTTATATTTTTGTATATAGGGGCAGTATTATAGCAGTTATATTCCTGTACAAAGGGGGCAGTATTATAGTAGTTATATTCTTGTACATAGGGGGCAGTATTGTAGTTCGGTAGTTATATCCTTGTACATAGGGGGCAGTATTATAGTAATTGGCTTGTAGATGGGAGAAGGTATTGTAGTAGTTTTATTTTGTATATAGAAGGCAGGATTTAATGTGTTATTGTAGCATTATTCCTGTACATAGGAGGCAGTATCAATATATTCTCTCTCTGAATTGTACATGTATGGCACAGGGCAAAGGTATTTAAGGCTTACCGGGTCATGTGTTTGCATCATTTACTGATGAACAGGTCACATTCTTTGCACATTAGATTCACTTACTAGCAAAAGATGTTCTTGTTTTGCATTAAGGCCATCTACCAACACTTTGTCTGTTATAACCCCACCCACATTATCTGACCACACCCACTTGTTTTGACTCCGCCCATAAAATGGGGCCATTTTTATATTTTTTCCAGGGCCATTTTAAATTCCCAGTCCGCCCTAGCCGCTAGGCCGATGGGTTTCTCTGTCGGCCATAAACTAAGGTCTGCACAGACCCCCGTAGAGGGAAGAGCACTTCTCATATGACAGCCGGGACCCTGCTCTAAAAGTCCGGATTGGAATGGAATACGATAATACATGGTTATTGCAGTGCATTAGTATGAACTAGCGATCACATTATCACTAGTTCATATGCTAGTATTGTAAAAACAAAAAAAAGTACGAAGAAACCACAGAAAATAAAAAAATAAATAAAAATAAAATTCATTAACATGTCCCAAAAGCCCCTATGAACAAATATGAACATTGTTAAATACTGTATTCCTTCCTGTCACTTATGCAAGATAATCCAGCTGTATATCCATGTCAGATTGGATCCTATCATGTAGATGATACTATGCATCTGGTCCGGAGTGTTGCGGGTAAGCGGGGAGGGTGTTTGTCTGAAGAAGGGGGAGAGATCTGTGTTTCAGTAAAAAATCTTAAAAATCAATAAAAAAGATTTGATTTACAAAAAAAAGAACTGAACATTTTTAAGAGTATGAGAAGTGTTGGTCCTCTATACCATGCATACAGCATCATCTAATTGAAGTCTTTTAAATGTTTTCAATATACTGAAAATGTTTTAACGCTATTTGCCTGCTGCTCTGTTAAAGGCCCATAGGGTACATGATTTCTTTCCAAGAATCTGTATTTTTTCTATGATATCCCAGGTTGCACCACACTCATTAAACATGACATCATTACTAAACCGGGCGAAAAGGTTTAGCTGAGGCCCTACAGAATACCGGAAGCAAGTAGAGGGGATATTTCCGTGGAGGTGAGAAAAATGCTAGAGCTTGGGGTAATTGAAGAGTCCTATAGCCTATGGTCCAGCCCTATAGTTTTGATTCCAAAAGCAGAAGGCAGTTGGAGGCTCTGAAATAACTCCGTAAGTTGAATTCCATATCTAAATTTGATGTATACCTCATGTTCAGGGTTACCTAACTTATTGACAGACTCAGATATGTCCAGTATATCCCCACACTAGACCTAACAAAATGGTCCTTGCAGATACCACTTACAGCCCTCTTACAGTCCCGAGAAGCTAAATAGGCATGTGGATAGTGGTGTTGGATAGAGATGCGCGAACATACTCGTTCGAGCATTAGCGTACTCGAAACTGCTCGTTGCTCGGACGAATACTTCGCCCGCTCGAGAAAATGGCATCTCCCGCCGTTTTGCTTTTTGGCGGCCAGAAACAGAGCCAATCACAAGCCAGGAGACTCTGCACTCCACCCAGCATGACGTGATACCCTTACACGTCGATAGCAGTGGTTGGCTGGCCAGATCAGGTGACCCTGGGATAGACTAGCCGCTGCCCGCGCTGCTCAGATCATTCTGTGTCTGGATGCCGATAGGGAGAGAGCTGCTGCTGGTCAGGGAAAGCGTTAGGGTGTTCTATTAGAATAGTGTTAGGCAGGAGTGATTCTACAAGAACCCAACAGCCCTTCTTAGGCCTACAATAGCGTTATATTTTCCTTTTTTTTGTTTGCTTGTGGCTGGGCTTGCTGGCATTAGTAGTGCAGCTAGTACCATATTGTGAGGAATTTGCTGGGAGACTTGCGACCGCTGTGTTTAGCTCTTAGTGACACGCATATCCACCTCAAACACCGAAGTGGGACAATTTATTAGGGGTTTGATTAGAATTAGGCAGAGTCTGCTGATTTATTTTTTTTCCCTTTATTTCTTTTTATAGCTCAAAGTCATCAGGCACAGCACAAAATCCAGTTGTGTGCTGTCAGAGTAGGTTAGAAACTAGCCATAGCAATAGGATAGCATCGTTTTGTTTAAAATAAATAAATAAAAAACACAAAAAAAAAATTTTTTAAAGTTTACACTTTAATTTGGAAAATGTTTAACCCGAGGGCTAGGGGTAGAGGACGAGGGCGTCCAACTACTGCAGGGGTCAGAGGCCGTGGTTCTGGGCGGGGTGAGACACCACCTGCTTATGAGGGAGCAGGGGAACGCCACAGAGCTACACCCCCTAGGTTCATCATGTCTCAAGTTACTGGGACTCGTGGTAGAGCACTGTTGAGGCCAGAACAGTGTAAAGAGGTGATGTCGTGGATTGCGGACAATGCTTCTAGCCATTTGTCCACCAGTCAGTCTTCCACGCAGTCCACCCATGTCACCGAAATCAGCACTCCTCCAGCTCCTGCACCTCAGCCTCCTTCCCCGCAGTCTGCCCCCTCCCAGCAAAATTTGGCATTTGAACCGGCATACTCTGAGGAACTGTTTTCTGGACCCTTCCCACAGTCAAAAACCACTTGTCCGGTTGCTGCTGAGCAATTTTCCGATGCCCAGGTTTTCCACCGGTCGCAGTCTGTGGGTGATGATGACATTATTGACGTAGTGGAAGAAGTGTGTAAAGAGGTGTCGGACGATGAGGAGACATGGTTGTCAGACAGTGGTGAAGTTGTTGTCAGGGCAGGAAGTCCGAAGGGGGGAGCAGACTGAGGGATCGGAGGATGATGAGGTGACAGACCCAAGCTGGGTTGATAGGCCGGGTGAACACAGTGCTTCTGAGATGGAGGCGAGTCCTATAGCAGAACAGGTTGGAAGAGGCAGTGGTGGGGCCAGATGGAGAGGCAGGGCCAGAGCTGGTGCATCAGCACCAAATGTTGCCCGTAGTCAAGCTCACGTGGCGAGGGCTAGATTTTCAGAAGTCTGGAGGTTCTTTAAAGAAACACCGGATGACCGACGGACTGTGGTGTGCAACCTGTGCCAAACCAGGATCAGCAGGGGTTCCACCACTACTAGCTTAACTACCACCAGTATGCGCAGGCATATGAATGCTAAACACCCCACTCAATGGCACCAAGCCCGTTCACCTCCGGCCGGGCACACCACTGCTCCTTCCCCTGTGTCATCTGCTAGTCAGCCCCCTGCCCAGGACCCCGGCCCAAACACCTCCCGTGCAAAAATTCCATCTTCGGCTCCACGATCCTCCACAGCATCCACCAGCGTTCAGCTCTCCATACCCCAGACGCTGGAGCGCATAAGGAAGTATAGTGCAACCCACCCACACGCCCAAGCCCTCAACGTCCACATCTCCAAACTGCTTAGCCTGGAGATGCTGCCCTATAGGCTGGTAGAGACCGAGGCCTTTCGAAACCTCATGGCGGCGGCCGCCCCTCGGTATTCGGTCCCCAGCAGCCACTACTTTTCCCGATGTGCCGTCCCAGCCCTGCACAAGCACGTGTCAGAGAACATCATCCGTGCCCTGACCAGCGCCGTTTCTGACAAGGTCCACCTGACCACGGACACGTGGATGAGTGCTGCCGGGCAGGCCCACTATATATCGCTGACGGCACATTGGGTTAACTTGGTTGAGGCTGGGACCGAGTCTGACCCTGGGGCTGGTCATATACTGCCGACGCCGAGGATTGCGGGGCCTACCTCGGTCCAGGTCTCAAAGGCCTACTATGCCTCCTCCTCCCACCCCTCCTCCACCTCCTCCTCCGAATTACCATCCGTGGGCATGGCGCCATCAGTCGGTAGCTCTAGGCACAGCAGCAGTGCCGTCGCTAAGCGACAGCAGGCGGTGCTCAAACTGCTGAGCCTAGGCGATAAAAGGCACACCGCCCAAGAGCTATTACAGGGCATCACGGCGCAGACTGATCTGTGGCTGGCACCGCTGAACCTGAAGCCAGGCATGGTTGTGTGTGACAACGGCCGTAACCTGGTAACGGCAGACTGACACATGTGCCATGCCTGGCCCATGTGTTAAATCTCATAATTCAGCGTTTCCTCAAGACATACCCCAATCTGTCTGATTTGCTCACGAAGGTGCGCCGCATCTGTGCGCATTTCAGGAAGTCCAGCACAGTTGCTGCCACTCTCAGGGCAGCGCAGCGCCGCCTCCAACTTCCCGCTCACCGACTGTTGTGCGACGTGCCCACGAGGTGGAATTCAACATTAACCATGTTATCCAGAGTTTACCAGCAGCGCAGAGCGATTGTAGACTGCCAGATGTCAACTTCCACCAGAACTGGTAGTCAGGTCAGTCAGCTTCCTCAAGTCTACAATGAGGAGTGGACGTGGATGTCTGATATTTGTCAGGTGCTGAGTAACTTTGAGGAGTCAACACAGATGGTCAGTGGCAATGCCACCATCATCAGCCTCACCATCCCGCTGCTTGGTCTGTTGAAAAACTCTCTGATCAGCATGAAGTCGGAAGCTTTGCGCTCGTCACAAGAGACGGGGGAAGAAGATTCTCTTGTTGATAGGCAAAGCACCTTCAGGTCTGTTTCTCAGCGCATATCGGAGGAGGTGGAGGAGGATGAGGAGGAAGAGGAAGAGAATGTTGGCGAGACAGAAGAGGGGACCATTGTTCAGTCCTTCACTGTTCAGCATGTATGGGCAGAAGAAGAGGAGTTGGAGGAGTTGGAGGAGGAGGAAATGGAGAGTCAGGCCAGTGAGGGGAGTGAATTCTTGCGCGTTGGTACTCTGGAGCATATGGCTGATTTCATGCTAGGCTGCCTATCCCGTGACCCTCTCGTTCAAAGAATTTATTCCAGCACCGATTACTGGGTATTCACTCTCCTGGACCCACGGTACAAGCAAAATCTTTCCACTCTCATCCCTGGAGAGGAAAGGAGTGTGAGAATGCATGAATACCAGCAGGCCCTGGTGCACAAGCTGAAACAGTATTTCCCTTCTGACAGCGCTAGCGGCAGAGGGCGTACTTCTGCGGGACAAGTAGCGAGGGAGAGTAGGCGAGCAGGCAGCTTGTCCAGCACTGGCAGGGGTACGCTTTACAAGGCCTTTGCCAGTTTTATGTCACCCCAGCAAGACACTGTCACCTGTCCCCAGTCTCGGCAGAGTAGGGCTGATCTTTACAGAAAGATGGTGAGGGAGTACGTAGCTGACCATACCATCGTCCTAAATGATCACACAGCTCCCTACAACTACTGGGTTTCAAAGCTGGACATGTGGCACGAACTGGCGCTGTACGCCTTGGAGGTTCTTGCCTGCCCTGCCGCTAGCGTGTTGTCCGAGCGGGTTTTCAGTGCAGCTGGTGGCATCATCACCGATAAGCGTACACGCCTGTTGACTGACAGCGCTGACAGGCTGACGCTTATCAAGATGAATAAAGCCTGGATTTCTCCGGATTTTCATTCTCCACCAGGTGAAAGAAGCTCAACCTGAATAATGTATGCACTCCTCCTCCTCATTGTCCTCCTTCTCCTCCTCTTTGTACACTAAAGCAGAGGAAACTGCCTATTTTTTGCCAGGGCCAACTGGCTCTAGCTATAGCACTCTATGTATTTAATTTTTCTGGAGGGCCACCTACCCGGTCCTCTGTTTTAAGCAATTTTTGGGAGTGCCACATACAGGCACTCAATCTATTTAATTTTTCTGGAGGACCACCTACCTGCTCCTCTGGTTTGAAAACTTTTTTAGACTGCCACATACAGGCACTCAATTTATTTAATTTTTCTGGAGGACCACCTACCTGCTCCTCTGGTTTGAAAACTTTTTTGGACTGCCACATACAGGCACTATCCAAATTAAATTGTCTCCATAGCAGCCTCCACGTGTCGTCTTTTTAGCTGGCTCCACACGTTGTCTCCATTGCTACCTTCACACGTCATCGCCATAGCTGCCTCCAAAAGTCGTCCATATAGCTGCCTCCATACATGGTCTCCTTATCAAACGAACTGTGTCAGGTAGAATTTTGGGTTGTTTTCATGGCTTCCACATCAAACTTGTTAACTTTGTCGCCACCCTGCTGTGTAATCCACAAAATATACTGGCAAACTTTTATCATTTACCGATATTATTTCAGCGCTTCTTGCGCATCTGTTTACATTCCCCTCACCTGCCATAACCCAAACTTATAAGAACGCTACTACACTTGATCTTATACAAAAGGTTCTTAGAAGTGCTGTTTGGGGAGTAGCCTAGAGACAGGGGCTTGGATTGGCGAAAGCTCGCCTGGCAGCGGAGCGCCAGCTCCATCCCAAGATCCAACTAACATAGTTTTAACTGCAGCACCTTTAATCTACTACTAGTTCACTGCCTCCATACATGGTCTCCTTATCAAACGAACTGTGTCAGGTAGAATTTTGGGTTGTTTTCATGGCTTCCACATCAAACTTGTTAACTTTGTCGCCACCCTGCTGTGTAATCCACAAAATATACTGGCAAACTTTTATCATTTACCGATATTATTTCAGCGCTTCTTGCGCATCTGTTTACATTCCCCTCACCGGCCATAACCCAAACTTATAAGAACGCTACTACACTTGATCTTATACAAAAGGTTCTTAGAAGTGCTGTTTGGGGAGTAGCCTAGAGACAGGGGCTTGGATTGGCGAAAGCTCGCCTGGCAGCGGAGCGCCAGCTCCATCCCAAGATCCAACTAACATAGTTTTTTTCCGTATAATACTTTTTATTGAACTTTTTTCAAAATTACAATAACATGCGCTTCAAATACTTTACGAATGCATAGGTACATGTATACAGCCTTGATTTTGTTGCAATATATAGCACTTTCTTAATACATTTTCCATTATACAGTTTGGTTATCTATCAAGGTCTACAGTAGCTGTATTCCCTATTGCTTTCTTCTATTAGTTGCTCTGTCATCAAAAACAATATAACAAGAAGAACAAAAAGAACAACAAATTAAATAACATTTGTCACAGGTTTCAGTTGCTCCTTTTCCTTATTCCGGTTCTGCTAGTATTACAGATTATCCAGAATTCAATCCTCCTATCAGGCATTTTCTAAAGTTGTTATAAGGGTGTTTTAAGAATAAGAGTGTTTTAGGATTAAAATTACAAAGGTGTGCAGTATTCCTGCCATGGTTGCCAGATTTTTTCAATTGGTTGGTGCTTCAAAAAACCGTACGCTAGTGCTTTTTCAAAGTTATATACCTTGGAGATCTCCCCCTCTACTTCTTTTATTGTGGGGCAAGTGGGAGACTTCCAATATCTAGCTATTACTATCCGAGTTATTGTGCATATCTTTACTATTAGTGTTTTCTGTTTTGGAGGTATGCCAGTCATATCCAGGTGCAGTAAGGCTTGCGCTGGACCTTTGTTAGGGACAGGTCCTATCAAATTACCTAACAGCTCATACACTTCGCGCCATATGGGTTCTATTAGTGGACATTCCCATAGAATGTGACTTAAGCTGCCTCTTGCCCCACACTCTCTCCAACACATGGGTGAGGATGTAGGATATGCCTTGTGTATGCGGTCTGGTGTGTAGTACCATCTTAGCATTACTTTTATTGTATTTTCGATGTGTGCTGTGCTTTTTAGGGCCTTATATGTAGCTTTTATTGCTTTTCCCCAATCTGATGGTAGTATTGTTCTATTAAGGTCCCTCTCCCATTGTTTTAATGCATAGTTTTTCTCGAATTGCATACATTCAGTTAGGTGCCTATATATCAGACTTAGTCCTTTCCTCTTGGAGTACACTAATCTCTTTAGCTGTGTATCATGATATTGCGGAGTTTTTATTTTCTCTTCAATAAAATGTTTTAGTCTCAGATACGTGAAAATTTCAGAGCTGGGAACCTGGAACTTCTCTCTAATACAGGTGTAAGAGAGTACCTTACCCCCTATCATTATTTGCGATATTTGTTTAATTCCCGCATCTGTCCATTTTTTCAAACTTAAATCCGCTGTGATGTTCTCAACCATGTCCAATTGCAATTCAGCTATTTGTACCTCTTTCATGTGTGTATTTATTTTGGAATGTCCCGATATCCACACTTTTATGAGATTGTGGGTTAGCGGCAACATGTGTTTATTTATTAATGGCCCATATAGGCTGGATTTCAGTAGAGAGTCTAAAGAGGAGATAGAGGCTATCTTTTCCTCTATTTCCATCCAAGGGAGCTTATTTTTAGTGTTAAGCCACTGGGAGGCTTGTTGTAGAACTGAGGCTTGATAGTATCCCTTTAGGTTTGGCACACCCAACCCTCCTGACGATTTATGTTTGATAAGTAGTTTCTGCGCTAATCTCGGCTTATTACGTTTCCATATATATAAGTTGAGCAATTGGTTTGCTTTAGCGAAAAATTTCTCTGGCAACTCTATTGGCAAAGTACGGTATAGATAAAGCAGTCTGGGTAGCAGTAGCATTTTGAAGGCTGCTACTCTTCCCATCCAAGAGACTTCCCTGTGTTCCATATTATTGATTTCTTTCCTCAATGTAGCTATAAGAGCTTCATAGTTTAAAGAGTATAATTTAGAAGCTGTTTTTGGTATTTGCACCCCTAAATATTGTATGCTCAATGAGCACCAGTCAAATGGGTATTTGGCTTGCAGAAATGAAGTAGTTTCTGGTTTGATATTTATGGGCATAGCCTGGGTTTTAGTTGTATTCAATTTATAGTATGATAAATTCCCCAAATTCCTTATTACCTCCATGGCAATTTCTACGGAGTCCTCTGGGTCTGACAATGTGAGAATTATATCATCAGCGTAAAGCGAGATGATATGTTCAGTTGGTCCTATTTTTATGCCTCTTATTCCCTCTTTATTTAGTAGTGCGCATGTGAGAGGTTCTAGTGATAAAATAAATATTAGCGGAGACAAGGGGCACCCTTGGCGGGTTCCGTTGGTTATTTGGAAAGGGTCTGATAAGGTATTATTGGAGTACACTTTTGCCGATGGTGCCGAGTATAGTGCTCGAATCGCTTGTAGTATTTCCCCCTGAAAACCCATTTTTTCCAGGGCCGAGAAGGCATACAACCAATGGATCCGATCGAATGCCTTCTCGGCATCCAACGCTAGCATGATCGCCTCCATTTTTTTGGAGTCTATGTGGTGGAGTAAGTCCACTACCTTTCTAGTGTTATCTGATGCTTGACGACTTTTTACAAATCCAACTTGGTTAGTGCTAATAAGTTCTGGCAAAATCTCCATTATTCTTGTCACCAATACTTTGGCATATATTTTCGTGTCTACGTTTAATATATTAATAAATATATATTTAATAAATTGGCCTAAAATTTTGCGGTGTTTCAGCTGGCTTTCCGGGTTTAGGTAGTGTAATTATTAGGGCTTCTTGATTTTCTTCTGGCATGTTACCCTTCACCATAGCCTGGTTTAACATAGTCGTTAGGTATGGGACCAGTTCCTCTGTATGTGTTTTGTAGTACTCCCCTATGATTCCATCTGGTCCCGGGGCTTTATGTGATGGAAGTGTTTTAATAGCCTTAGATACCTCTTCTATGGTTATAGGTTGGTTAAGATTTTTAAGCTGGGTCTGAGAAAGACTTTTCATTTCGAGGCTTTCCAAGAAGTCATCAATTTCCCTTATGGAAGGTTGATATGTAAAGGGGTCACTACTTAGATTATATAGGGAGGCATAGTATTCTTTAAATCTATTTGCTATGCTGACCGGTGTAATAAGTTTGCCAGACTTATCTGCGTTGTATAGAAATGGGATTTTAGCCCTTAATTGTCTGTTTTTGAAGCGGTTAGCTAGGATCTTCCCCGCCTTATCTCCTTGTGAATAAAATCTAGCCCCTGTTTTAAGTAGCCTTTTCTCATACGTATGGATCAGCAGTAGTCTAAGTTTTTCCCTTAGTTGGTTTAACGCTTCTAAGTTTGTTCTAGAAGGGTTTGTTTTGTTTGATACTTCTAGATGTTGTATCTTGTCCATTACTTCTGTTATCTCTACTAGGCGTTGCTTTTTATCTCTAATTCCCAGTTGGATGAAGATGCCTCTTATAAATACTTTATGTGCGTTCCATAATAGTGTTGGGTCAGTTACTGAATGGGGGTTAAAACGGAAATATTCATTTATGTCTCTCAACAGAATTTCCTTATATTTAGGTTGTTGAAGAATATATTCATTACATCTCCAAATATAAGTTGGAGATTGATCATATATGTCGGATATTTCCATTTTAATTGCCGCATGATCTGACCAGGTGATCATTTCGATAGTAGACGACCCTATGCGATTGAGTAGTGGTCTGTTAACCAAAAATAAATCTATCCTAGTGTACGTGTTATGCACTAGTGAATAGAAGGTATAGTCCCTCTCCGTATTGTGTTGAGCCCCCCACACATTATATAGGTCATTCCGCCAAAATTCTTCTCCCAGTCCCTTTTGGTGTCTATTGCTGCTTGCCGAGCAATCTATTGCTGGGTCAGGGGTAATGTTAAAATCTCCTCCCAATATGATATTGCCCTGAGCGTGTTTTTTAACCAGTCTGAATATTTTCCTAGCAAAATGTATTTGTCTCTTATTAGGTGCATATATCGTACCTAAGGTATAAGTTTCATTATTGATCTCACATATCAGTAATACATAACGGCCCATTGGATCTCGTATCACTTTAGTCTCCTGGAAAGCACAGGTGTTACTAATTGCCAAAAGCACGCCTCTACTTTTTGTTTTATAGTGTGCTTGATACACATTTGGGTAGGCTGGGTGGCTCATTCGTGATGCATCCACTTCTTTCAAATGTGTCTCCTGTACATATAAGACGTCACATGATGCTGAGCATGCGTCTTGCCACACCTGTGATCTCTTATAAGGATTATTTAATCCTTTAGCATTAATGGAAAGTAATTTTACACTCATTTTGATCAATATTAAATATATAGCCTGATCTCACCCTCTTTCTCTCTCCTTTCGCCCTCCAGGATACTCGTGGACCAGATCCTTTGGTTGTTATGGAATGATCCTGTGACAATAAGAACAATAACACTAAACCAAACATTAAACCTTTTTGGTGCAGCCATAGCTGCCAATAAGGAAAACATTGCAGTGTGTCTAATACACTGCCCTGTGGGGGTGAAATACCAGTTCAGATAAAGGATACCAGTCCTGTGGGTATACTTTTCAACATTACCGGCTATTCGCCTCAGCTCTCATCTATGATGGTTGCCCTTGGACCCGACGGTTTGCCATTCTTTTTCCATTCTGCTGGGGCCTTGGTTGTCTCGTGGCTGAATTTCTGAGATAGGAATCCCCCATCTCTTTAATACCTGCAGGCCTTCCTCCGGACTTCTTATCAGAGTAGTAGTGCCATTTCTCGCCACTATCAGCTTCATTGGGAATCCCCACTTGTATGGAATTTGTTTCTCTCTTAGCTTGGAGGTGATTGGAATGAGTTGTCTCCTCAGACGTAAAGTAGTTGCCGATAGATCCGCATAGATTGAAATGCCTTCATATGGGGCTGGAAGAGCTCCTTTCTTTCTGGATGTGTCCATTAGTTTTTCTTTAATTGTGTAGAAATGTATCCTTGCTAGAACATCTCTTGGCACTGTCTCATCTAGGTGTCTCGGTTTTGGTAAGCGATGTGCTCTGTCTATGATTAATTCTTGCTCGTTGCATTCTGGGAGTAAAGCCTTGATCAATCTTTGCAGGTATTTGGTCAGCTCTACTTGAGTTACTATTTCCAGAATCCCTCTGAATTTTACGTTATTACGTCTTGATCTATCTTCTATATCCGCAAGCTTTACTTACTTGTTCACATAGGAAATCATTTCAGCGCTTCTTGCTCACCTCCTTCTTGCTAGCCTGCCGCTGCTGCCGCTGCCTCTGCATGCCGTCCCCTATAGTGTCAGGGTCAATTATTGGATGTTTTAGATGCTATCTAGCCTCATTCGGTCACTCTGTCATGGCCATGCTGTTGCCCATAATTTTGGCATAATGGTGCGATTAAGCAGCCTCAGAGGCATCCATGCATGCTGCCCCTGCTGTTTCCTGTCCATTTCCGTGGTGTTTCCATCCTTTTCTGAGGTTCCCAGGTGCTTGGCCAAGCTTCCCTGTGCAGAGCCTTGGTCCCCTTGAAAAATGCTCGAGTCTCCCATTGACTTCAATGGGGTTCGTTATTCGAGACGAGCACTCGGGCATCGGGAAAAGTTCGTCTCGAATAACGAGTACCCGAGCATTTTAGTGCTCGCTCATCTCTAGTGTTGGACAAAGTTTAAAGTCCTCGCTTGGTCAAAGTGGGATTTCTGGATGAGCTCTCTAAATAGAAGGCAACACGTGACATTAGTATTGAGGCCTTTGACATTTAAAGGCACAAAGTTAACCATAAGGACAGATAGAGAATAGGGTGCACTGGCCAGGTCATTCTTACCCACCAGCCTCTCATCCCATGCTGGACCAGCCAACATATAATGTATCATCTTCAGAGATCTGTGGTTCCTAAGAGGGAAGAGAGACAAAAGGAACACAACAAGAGGCAATAGACGTAGACAAACAAATAAGTGTATAGAACGACCTGGTTCATGGGCTCCCTGTCTGGGGAGACATATCCTAATGCTCCAAAAATCGAAAGTAGGACAACATGATTCAATAAGGGGAAACAATGTTGACCTGTCCCCAATAAGAGGGGGATGCACAGGAACAAGAGAAGCAAGGTCCTTTCCGCTAAATACAATAAGAATATTAAATAATAATAATAATCAATAGTACATCACAGTACAGCTAAAAAGAACACATTGCAAACACATTGGGGAAAACGCACCTCAAAATACATCTGCATTTTTACCATCATTAATACTGATGTGTCTTATGATTTGTTTTGAGAAACATTTAAGAAAATACAGTAATATTCCCATGTAGCATTAGGTGGGCCCCTAGAATCAAATTCACTGGTGGGCCCTAGGCCCACCAGTCCGACCCCGCTCTGGGATCTCAAGTGTTTTGTAGAAGAGGGATAGGTCAGCATAAGAGCAGAGATTTACCGAGCTGCTGTCTTTATGGCAGTTAAGGCGAATGGATAATTCCATATGTCTGGTAGTTGGTGGTCAAGGAACATTGCCAGGAGGGGGCGCAGATGTCACCTCTAATATAGCGTGATCCAAGAGAGGTCCTAGTACAGCTGGATGTGGGCCCCGGCAAAGTCTAAGGTCTCAGTTGTTCTTTGCCATAATCGTCTCCTTTACTATAAAATAATGGACACAGCAAATCACATATTTTGGCTGCAGGAAAAACCCCTTGGGGCGAAGTGCCCTGTGCACCCGTTCCAATGTGATCTAAAGAGGTGCTTATTACCCCAGTATCTTTTTAAAGATTTGCACTAATACTTGTCATGTATCCGCATAAGGTATAGTTTCTGGGAGGCCCTTGATTTGGATGTTATTACGCCTTCCCCTATTGTCCAAGTCCTCTAGGTGGCGCTGCTTACCCCTCAAGGTCTGAGAGTGATGTTACAGCGGCTTCAAGCTGGGAAACATACATCCTAGTAGCGTCATGATCCCATTCTAAAGTCTCCACTCTCACTGCAATATGCTGTAAATCTTGTGAAAGATTGTCCTGGTGAAATATCTCGGAGTGACAAGTCTCCGCCACGTCTCCTCTGAAACCAAGTCCAGTTTCATCTGAAGATTATGGAAGAATTGAACAATTTCAGATCATTGTTTATTCACATCTCCAGGTGACAGTGCTGGGGAGGGAGGATGCCCTGGTCCTTCAGCTGGGGGGTGATGCGCAAATTGTGACATAGCTGGTGTAGCCCCTAAACTATCCTCGGAGTCCCCACTGTCCCATGACCTCAGGCAGGCAACATCTGCAGGGGTCTTTGTTTTCTGCGTAACTGGGGAGTTGTTGGTAGCCCACCCAGAGGGACGCGGTGAGGCATGCAGTATTTCAGAAGGTTATGGGGGGGAGTATGCCCACCTTGTGTATCAGGCTACCTCTGTGGCGTGGGTGACAGGGGTGTCGTGAGCACCCCCCATTCTGCACCCTCGGCCGAGGCTGGTGTCCAGCAGTCCTCTTCCCCTTGTGGCGGGTCCGGGGCACTCTGATCTACCTGTAGCACCACATCAGATGACATGGAGGGTGCTTGCCATTGCTCCAGCATGAGAGATCTGGAGCGGGCTGCTAGGTATCTTAATATAGCAAAATGTCAGTTCAGACGACGGAGCTGCAGGCATACTCGTTTGTACTCATCCGAAAACAGACCACACACCTGATTTCTGTTTGAAGCCGAGGTACACTGAGGAGAAACTTGAAATGATTGATTGCTCATAGGGGCAAGTATGCACTAACACCATAAAAGTGCTAATAATACTCATAATACTGCCAGTAAACAATACAAGGTCACTAAACAATACCACAATCATTTTACACATCCAAGCAGTGTGCAGATAGATGGTGTTCAATAGAGCAAAGCACTGAGACTATGGGAGATATAAATTAACGATAACGAGTCCTCATTTAAAGGAGTGGGTAAAGGGGATTTTGGCACATTTATATGCTGAGTTCAAGAACCTACTTGGAGACATAACAAGGGGCACCCCCCTCCCCCAATGCAAGTTTTAAAAAGAGCACCATAAATTAATGAGATGTGTTTGTGCATTTTAAGAGGGTTGTAACAGAAAAGTTCTAGGGATTGTGGAGGGTAGTTCGACAGCCGCACCAAAAACCAGACCATGATGCAGTCCGAGACAGTGACACAAATATTTCGTTTAAAACAGGGCTTTGCCTTGTTTGCTTTATTGCAAGTACTGGGGCCATCCCAGCGTCCAAACCAACATGTGTGATTTGATGCATTATGAAGCAAACATACCGTGAGAATGCTGTGGCTGCACTGATGCAGGATCATATCTTGGTTAATCCCTGTGCTGAGTGGTTTTGCTGAAAAAAACAATTATAACATTCATTAGACACTAAGCTTGTACTTACAAATGGAGGTTAGTCAAGACATGACTAATCAACCTGAGCTTAATGAGTGGTTACATCTTTGGAATGCTTCAACATATCAAAGTGATTTAGAATTGTAAGTTTAATTGTAAGTAATAAGTTTGTTAACCCTTTAATTGTTTTACAGGGGTTAAAACAAAATCGTGTGCAATTTTGAAATTCCACTTTTTTGGGCTAAATGAATGTGTTTTTCAAAAAATGCACAAATTCTCTGTTTGATACCCAATCTGTCCTGAGTATAACAATACCCCATATGTGGTGGTAATCTGCTGTTTGGGCATCGAAGAGAAGCGTTGCAGAGCAGTTTATGCATTGTCACTTTTTAATGGTTATACAATCTTTATTTTTTGGGCAATTCGAACAAACAGGCGGTCCCCGGGTTACGTACATGATAGGTTCTGTAGGTTTGTTCTTAAGTTGAATTTATATGTGTCACAGTCTCAGGGGAGTAGTCAGTGGACTCCCTGGACCACCGCGGGAGATAACAATACTAGCCGCAACCCAGGAGCGGAGTCTAAGTGAACTCCTGGTCTTTGCCAAGACAGGCAGCCAAGGTAGGGACACGGGGACCACGGGAAGGCAGGGCCACAGATGGCAGGCAGGACCACGGATGGCAGGCCAGACCTCGGATGGCTGAATACCAGGACCGCCACAGGATACCAGGACCGCCACAGGATACCAGGACCGCTACAGGATACCAGGACTGCCACAGGCTACCAGGACCGCCACAGGACACAGGAACACGGGAACACCACGGAACACCACAGAACACGGGAACAACACGGAACAAGGGAATCACATAATTCACGGAGGCGTCTGGAAACGCTTGAGAACACGGAGGGCTTTCTCTTCAGTAACAGGACATGAAGATCCGGCAGGGAATGCTGGGAGTCGCCAGGCTATATAGCAGAGCCTTGATGCCAGCACCAATAAGGAGGACGCTGGCCCTTTAAATTCCTGAAGAGCAGGGCACGCGCGCCCTAGCATCGGGAGAGCGCGGCCTCGGCAGGAGCAGGAGCACGGCCTTGGAGGAAGCCGGCGTGGGACTCGGACGGAATCGTCGTGGAGTCCGGAGCCAGGTGAGGTGAGTATGGACCTCGGGGGTGGGGACCGTGGCAGCACAGCTGGACACGGGTGCCCCCGCGATCCGAGACATGGATCGCGGGGTCACCCGTGACAGTACCCACCCCCTTTAGGGCCCCTCTTCTCTTCTTCTTCAGTCCGCTGTTCTTCCTTCTTCGCCTCCTCCAATTCTTCTTGGTGATGAGGCACCTTAGGAGGAGAGCAGGCACCGAGAAGACTTGGGAAGCCGCAGGCCGGGTTGGCTCCAGGCACACCGGAGCGGCCCCAGGAGAGGCCGGTGGAGGCTCTGGAGCAACCTCAGGGGAGGCCGGTGGAGACTCTGGAGCAACCTCAGGGGAGGCCGGTGGAGACTCTGGAGCGGCCTCAGTGGAGGCCGGAGTAGCCGTGGCAAGCTGCGGAGGCTGCAAAGTCTCTGGAGCAGCTTTGGGAATTTGCGGAGTCTCTGGAGCAGCACTGAGAAGCTGCGGAGTCTCGTGAGCAGCACTGGGAAGCTGCGGAGCCATTGAAGCAGCTGCGGGAAGCTGCGGAGTCTCTGGAGCAGCACTGAAAAGCTGCGGAGTCTCTGGAGCAGCACTGGGAAGCTGCGGAGCCACTGGAGCAGCTGCAGGAAGCCGCGGAGCCACTGGAGCAGCTGCGGGAAGCTGCGGAGCCACTGGAGCAGCTCCGGGAAGCTACAGAGTCACGGGAGTTGCTCTGGGAAGCTGCGGAGTCACGGGAGCAGCTCTGGGAAGCTGCGGAGTCACAATACTAGCCGCAACCCGGGAGCGTAGTCTAAGTGAACTCCTGGTCTTTGCCAGAGCCCGCTGCAAAGAGGGATGGTCTTGCTGCGGCGGGGAGTCACCTGGTGGGCGGGACCTCGGATGGCAGGCAGGACCTCGGATGGCTGGCAGGACCTCGGATGGCTGGCAGGACCTCGGATGGCTACTGGATTACCTGCCGCCACAGGATACCAGGACCGCCACAGGATACCAGGACAGCTACAGGATATCACTGCACAGGAACACGGGAACACCACAGAACACGGGAACAACACGGAACACAGGAATCACAGAATCCACAGAGGCATCTGGAAACCCTCGGGAACACGGAGGGCTTTCTCCTCAGTAACAGGAGGATGCTGGCCCTTTAAATTCCTGAAGAGCCGGGCGCGCGCGCCCTAGCATCGGGAGCGCACGGCCTCGGCAGGAAGCAGGAGTGTGGCCTCGGAGGAAGCTGGCGTGGGACCCAGGTGGGATCGTCGCGGCGTCCGGAGCCAGGTGAGATGAGTGTGGACCTTGGGTAGTGGGGACCGTTGCAGCACAGCGGGACACGGGTGCCCTCGCGATTCGAGACATGGATTGCGGGGTCACCTGTGACAGTATGTAAATCGGAACTGTATATTTTATAATTGTAAACCCAGCCAAAATTTTTTTGGTCTCTGTGACCATTGGATTTTAAAAATGTTTATTGTCATAAGAACCAGGATTAACAATAAATATTAATTGCAGACACCTTTGATAACTATTACAGCTGATTATTGTAGCCTGGGACTAAAGTACAGAAAATTACCAAAATCCAGAGGGCCGTTTGTAACTAGGGGTCGTCTGTAAATCGGGTGTTCTTAAGTAGAGGACGGCTTATTGCTAGAACTTGCGATTATTTGCCCCAATCCACCATCTTAATGCCTCAATTATTTTCATATCGCCATTTTGTCGGAGACATAACTTTTATATTTTTTTGGCTGACAGAGCTGGTTTAGTGTTGAGTTGTCCTTTGTAAGTAGTTTTTACTTAGTGTTTTAAACTTTTTTTTTTACTTTTACAGGTAGGTTTGAACAAGCGTTGCTCTGATTGCTTGTTCAAGCTTTTATTCCTATAACACAGTGTTAAACAGATCGGAGCTGGCAGATCGGGGCTGCCATCGGAACCACGAACCACCCGGTAAGCACCACAGAGGGTCCAAATCATACATTTGTGTCACGGGTGGGTCGCGGGACCACCCGCGCACCTCTGCCCCCGCCAGCGCGCCGTCAGCGCATCTCACCCGTCCCGGCTCCTGGCTCGCTCCCCTCCGCTGTGCGCGCGCGTCCCTGACTGCTAGGGTGCGTGCGTGGCACCTTCTCCAGATTTAAAAGGCCAGCGCGCCATTAATTGCCGTTGGCCATATTGCCCAATTCTACATAAGCTTGCCTCTTCCTGCAAGCCTTGCTGGATCTTTGTGCCTCATAGCCTAAGAGAAAGCTTCCAAGCGGGTATTCCTGCATTCCTGTGTATTCCTGCATTCCTGTGTATTCCTGTGTGTTCCCGCTCCTGAGTCCTGTGTTGCCATGTTACCCGAGTTCCTCCGTGTTGCTGTGTTCCGTGTGCCTGTGTTCCCGTTCCCACCTGCCTGGACCTCCCGTTGCTGACCCCGGACTTGGACTTGATGTTGCATCTCTGCCGCCTGCCCTGACCCTGTGCCTGGACCTGACTACGAGATTCTCATCTGCTAAGGTACCTCGACCTCGGCTGCCACCGCGGGCTAGTCGCACCTGTGGAACGACCTGGTGGTATCCTGCCGCAGCAAGCCCAACCCGCTTCGCGGCGGGCTCTGGTGAAAACCAGGAGCCACTTAGTCTCCGGTCCCAGGTGTCGGCTAGTTCAACCTCCCGCGGTGGTCCAGAAGATCTACTGATCCTGACAGTAAGATCCTGATCCTGATCTTGCTACCATTGTGATCCACCAATCCCGGCAGATTGCCGCACAGCAGAATCAGCTAGAGCAAGTCACCGCCATGCTGCAACAGCTGCTAGCTACCCAGCATCAGCAACAGTCTCCTGAGGCGGCCGCTGCGACTCCTGCTACCCCAGTTTTTCTTCCTGCTGCTGAACCCAGGCTACGTCGCTCATTGCCCGGCAAGTATGATGGGGATCCCAAGATGTGCAGGGGCTTCATAACCCAGTGCTCCCTGCACATAGAACTCATGCCGTCGCAATTTGCCACAGAGCGGTCCAAGGTGGCATTTGACCTCAGCCTCCTTTCAGGAAAGGCCCTGGCCTGGGCTACTCCTCTTTGGGACAGGGATGACCCGTTTATCGCTACCCTCTCGGCATTTCTGGCACAGTTCCGGTCAGTCTTCGAGGAACCGGCACAAGCTTCCTCTGCGGAGACTGCATTATTGAACCTGCGCCAGGGCAACTCGTCTATGGGAGAATACGCAGTTCAGTTCCGCACCCTGGCTTCCGAACTTGCCTGGAACGATGCAGCCCTTATTGCTACATTTAAGAAAGGACTCTCTGCGCAGGTCAAGGACATGCTGGCAGCGCGGGACCTGCCGTCAACTCTAAGTGGTCTTATCAACCTGGCCACTCGAATTGACATGCGGCTTAAGGAGTTAGAGGAACTACGCTCCGAGTACCCCCAAGACCGTGTTAGACGTCTTCCTTGCCTGGCACCCATCTTCCAAAAGCCGCTCCAGCCCCCCGGCTGAATCTTATGCTGAGGAACCTATGCAGGTGGACCGAATCCGGCTTTCTCTACAAGAGCGTTCCCGGCGACGTCAGGAGGACCTGTGCATGTATTGTGCCAGCCCTGAGCACTTCGTCGGGACTTGATCACATGATCACTAATTCATATGCTAGTATTGTGAAAAAAAAAAAAAAGTACGAAGAAACCACAAAAAATAAATAAAAATAAAATTCATTAACATGTTCCAAAAGCCCCAATGAACATCATCTTATCAATATTACATCATTTTGAATTGTATTTCCGCTTACCAGTACAAGGGATGGAATATAAAATATCGTCACTAGGAAGTACAATTTGTTACGCAGAAAACAAGCCCTCACACATCTGTGTACACTGAAAATTTAAAAAATTATTGATTTTTGAAAGTGGGAAGCGATAAAAATTCGAAGCGTCCGGAGCCGCAGCACCAAACTCCTATCACGTGCGACACAATCCCCTTCTAAATCCTTATCACAGCGGCGCAAATCCCGAAAACCATGAACAGTCCGATGGAAATGCGATCCACGGACCCTTTGTAAAGAAGCCCCATGATGTGATTACATATGCGCACACTGGAGCAAAGAGGAAGACTGCTGGTGCTTCTTCAGAAAGGGGGTAGGGGGGGAGCATGAAAAAAATTAGTAATTTTTAGTTTTTTTCCACAGTGGGACATTGGAGAGGCAGGGCTGCTGGTGGGCACTGTGGCTGCTGGTGGGACTGTCTGCTGGGGGAGCAATGAAGGTACTGTGGCTGCTGGTGAGACTGCTGGGGGAGCAATGAAGTCACAGTGGCTGATGGGGGCACTGAGGCTCCTGTGGTGGGGCACTTTGACTACTGTTTGCTGTAGGGGGCCACATAGAGGCCATGTCGGTGTCTCAGGTTATTGTTATTTAACAATATATTCACGAGAATCAAGCAGCACTCCAGGGCTTCAATGGTTAGGTGAAGAAAGTGAAAATGCTTTATTCCATGTTCAGAAGTACAACAAGGTACAGCAGCAACTTTCGGCTCTAAGGAGCCTTTTTCAAGCCAAGTGACATAGGTGAACAGGATACATATATACCACAAGTAAGTGATCACATGATCAAAATGAACCCCACCCCCTGAATTAAAATATCGTGTCAGAATATCAAAACATAATCCCCCTTACATTGTATAAAAGATTATATACAGAAAACTGGATAAAGTGCTAGTGCATACATATACAGTGCTAAATTATTTTTGTAAACTTGTAAACTTTGTAAACTTGTAAAGCACCTACTGTGCAAAGTGCAAATAAAGTGACAAGTGCAACAAGTATAATTGCAAGCAGTGTACAAGAAGAAAGCGTTAAAAACACATGTATCGGGTATCTCACCACCTCTCAGCCGCGATAGTGCACAAAAGGGCAATGTAGATGCCCAGCGCACGGCGACCAAAAACGAATGAGGAACGCAGGTGGAACGCAAGCTGCAAAAAAAGGGAAAGTCTACTGCGCATGACAGGAGCTGTCAAACACAGCGCTGCTAGAATGAGGATGGTCTGCGCATAACAGGGGCAGTGCCGTGTTGTCTAGGGAACCACCTACGTCATGTGTAAACATACACTGACATCCCAAACAACAGCCAAAAATCTGTGCAGCATAATATGTACATAATGGTGCACATGGGTCCCCTGACATTCTGGGCCCCGTAACAGCTGTTATGGCTGTGGTAGATGTGGTAGATAATTCTTTTTGTATGGGTGTTGTGCTGGATTATGGATCTTAGTTATTTGTAAAATCATTTTTTGGGGGAATCATTAAAGGGAACCTACCACCCCGATTCTACCTATAAAGGTAGAAGGGGTGGTAGGTGGATGAATGGGACGTGAGGATAGCCCTTTTTGGGCTAATCCTCACGTCCCGGCTATCTTTTTATAAAGTTTATTGCGGGCATATGCAAATTTATTTATGCGGCTACTGGGGCGTGGAGTAGCCGGACATGAGGCTACTAGTCGCGGCTACTCCACGCCCCAGTAGCCACATTACTCCGCCTACCATTTAGTCTTCAGCGCGCAGCTCCTCATAGCTGCGCGCCCTCGTCTGAGTCCCCTGCGTTCTGCGCATGCGCAGAACCCAGGCCTTTGGCTGCGCAGCCGCGGCTCCGGGGCCGGAGCTACTGCGCATGCGCAGTAGGCCGCAGATGCCGGGGGACTCGGACGAGGGCGCGCAGCTACGAGGAGCTGCGCGCCGAAGATTAAATGGTAGGCGGAGTAATGTGGCTACTGGGGCGTGGAGTAGCCACGACTAGTAGCCTCATGTCCGGCTACTCCACGCCCCAGTAGCCGCATAAATAAATTTGCATATGCCCGCAATAAACTTTTCTAAAAGATAGCCGGGACGTGCTTTATAGGTAGAATCGGGGTGGTAGGTTCCCTTTAATAATCTGACACGTAATATGTATGATCATGGTTCACTTGATTTACTGTAACAGACAGATCGGGGGAGTTCATATATACGTATATCTTGTAAGTCACTAGTACATCTCTGATTGTGGTCCTATTTATTTGTTCGCAGTTTGATGGAGCAATCGTAAGGACTAGCCAAATATAGAAAAAAAAACTTTAAGTACAAAATACCTCCCCAGAAAAGGTAAACACCACAGTGCGAAAAGATACCCCCTACAAACAGCTGACAGACAAGCAAAACCACAAAATACCCGCTATAAAAAAAGCACCTCAGTGCAGCACAATATAGCCCCCCAGAAGCCGCAATCTCCAAAGTGCAGCACAAAATACCCTCCCAGCAGTACCAAACATCAGAATACAGGGCAAAATACCTCCCAAGTAACAGGAAACACAACAGTATACAGGCAGTCCCCGGGTTACGTACAAGATAGGGTCCGGAGGTTTGTTCTTAAGTCGAATTTGTATGTAAGTCGAAACTATATATTTTATAATTGCAGATCCAGTCAAAAAAAAATTTGGCCCCAGTGACATTTGGAGTTTAAACATTTTTTGCTGTAATGGGACCAAGGTTTTCAATAAAGCTTCATTACAGACACCTTACAGCTGATCATTGCAGGTTGGGCCTATAGTAAAGCATTCAGAAAGGTCAGAGGGGTCTGTCTGTAACTATGGGTTGTCTGTAAGACGGGTGTCCTTAAGTAGGGGACCGCCTGTAGTACAAAACACCTCACCAGAAGTGCTTAAGAAATACACTGCAGAACTACAGACAGAAGAGCTTAACTCCTTCATCTCTGGCAGTAGTAGTGAACCCCATTCCCAGTTCTGTATCAAGTAGGCTTCCATGTTGTTCCCATTCTCCCTCCTGTGGATAATTGCTCAAATATTTTAGTTGAACTCAATCCATCAATAGTTTTACCGTAATAAAGACTCCTACACGTGAAGCACCTCTTTCCGTTCATTTACTTTTCATATTATTAGTATCTATATTATTATTGTACTAAAACATAGTTAACAAAATCCTGATGTAGAGAAAAGTTGATTTCCGCCAGCAGGCAGCTGTTGGTCATGTGGATCTGGAGTCATGAGTTATCTTCATCTCATATGATGCATTTCTGTGTAGTGAAGCTCCACAATATCCGTCATGAGGCGGATGTTCAGGTGTCACCTGTTGCCCAGAGGCTCCTCTGCTGGAACTATTACATGTCTCCAATATTATTCTTCATGTGATGTGATGGAAAACCTGCACAGCTCCACTATTATTACACTTCTGAAATATCTTCACTTCTCAAATAATATTTCTTCTCCTGATGGAATACCTATACGTCTCCATGATTATTCGTCTCTCTGGCTGAAGGCCTCTCCAGCTCACGGAATGCATCAAGGTTCTGGATTATTCGTTTTACTCTGATTTTTTTTTTACACTTTATAGCAGTAATTGAGGTACTTCAAAATTTCTTCAACATCTTAGAGCCTTCTGCACCATTCATCTGTGTACTTACCATATGGTTCCACTTCAACTTACTGACTCCATGATGACTACTGTAGACAATGTTCCACCAGGAAGCGGCTTGTCTCCTTTAAACTGAACTAGTGACCAAGGTCTTACAAATGGAGTTTTTCAAGGCCAGACCAAAGCTAAATATTTTTTCCCTTGAATCAACCCATTTTTGTCCATTTATTGAGTTTAGGATGGGAGCGTGTTCTACCACATAATAATCATAATTTTTACGGGGTAATTTGGAGTCTCCAGGTTATATCCCTACGAGGTCATTTGAAATCCATGCCAGCTCTCCACTTTTCTGGTGCGGGTTATAGGCAAGAATTGCAATTCAAATGGTCTGCAACCTTTTCAAGTCACAAATATGGTGTGTAAGGCATGATAAATCACCCCAAAGTACATAATCTGAAAGAACACACATCACGTCACGTCAGAGATGTGGACAGTTATGAAAGATGTCTCATTCCCCACAAGGAGATGGCAGGACTTGGAATTGTAAGTAACAGTGAGTAACAGATGAGTAACAGATTATAGTAAAGTAAAGTTTTTCTTTTGTACCGTAGTTACCACCTCCATCGGTCCTGGGGTCTTTCGCCGTCTAGGTGGTCCCTGCATGAAAGCTCCACTGAGTTCAGCTTCCGGTCCGACCTCGGCCAACTCGGCCAACCGAAAGCCATACTCAGCGGAGGGGCACAGACCAGCGGACTGTGGCGTGGGACCCCACGGTCGACCTGTTTGATCAAGGTGGAGATTTCCAGAAAACCATAATAAAAGTCAGTAGAGAATTACAGTATTTGGGGGAGGAACAATCAGGCCACGCCCCTCTTCTGATTGGCTGCTCTCGCCATATAAAGGAAGGGCAGTTGCTGATGAGGTATGACTCTAGAGCAGAAGAGCGATGGTAGCTGTGAGTGAGGGCCTCAGGGCCATGAGCTTTATGAAGGGATGGTTTATTGATCTTACTGAATCTTTTGCTTGTTTAATCTTTTGCAGTTTTTTACTGAAAACTTTTTATCTTCACTATTTTTCTATGTTTTGTTAAATGCTTGTTTGGTGGGGGTGTCATTTATGGTGATTTGTGGTTTAGATTTGCTGAGGCTTTATTTGCTGTGGTCTAACTTTTGAAGATGGCTATTCCAAACCCCCGTGTTGGCCTATGGTGTCTTGTTTATAACATAAGTATGAAGTAGTAGGAGTAGTATTTCCTCCAAGATCACTGGGGAACACTGATATGAGCCAGAATAGTGTAATGCTGCAACAAAGTATTACACTATTTTTAAAAGCTGCAAAATGTCGAAAAAGTATTGGTTAAGACATTTGGGTGCTCCGTTTCCGTTACAAGATTCACCCATCGAAATAAACATTTTTATATTTTGTTAGACTGGGACTTTTGGACCTCACTGATACCTAATATGTTTATGATTTTTTTGTTTATTTTTATATCAGTTCTAGAGAAAGGGGTATTCAAACTTTTAGGGTTTTTAATTATCTGTAAAGGGAATCTATCACCAGGAATGGGATTTTAGCTGGTGACAGGTTCCAATAGCCTGTGCAATGCTGATTTTAAAAATGTCTTTGTCTGCATTCTGAATCATTTCAGTAGTTTATATAAGTTTAATTCACATTAGCTGGCTCCCTGCCTGAGTCCTGGCAGTGGGGGTGTTGCTGCAGCATGTATGTGCTTGTGTCAGTCTCCTCTCCTCCAAACTCATGCAGCTAGTGTGAAGGAGAGGAAGAATGCATGGGGAGACACAGGCACACACAGCGGCTTCTGGTAGGGTGCACCGGGACTTATCATACACTGCTAGCAGGGAGCAAGGTAATGCAAATCAAACTATGATAAACTACTAAAATGATTCAGAATGCTGACAAAGGCATTTTTAAAATCATCATAGCATAGGCTATTGGAACCCTTATCATGCTAAAATTCACATTCCTGGTTGACAGGTTCACTTTAACATTTTTTTCAATTTATTTGCAGATCCCCTAGGGTACTTTATCCGTAGGGGATCGGATCATTCCTACCATATGCTACAATGCCAAAGATCTAGCACACTATAAGAAATCTTCAGAAATCACAAGCCCTGGAGTCTTGTACTGACAGATGTCCCTGTTAGGAGGTCCCTGATGACGTCATGGGTAGTGTCGAACCCAGGCGAGAGTAACAATCCCAGCCAAGCGACGCTGCCAGCACTCTCTGGTGTTTTTCATGGGTGTTTGCTCCATAATGCATAAAGCACCCAGTTTATTTGATGATGGCTCAGCACGTGAGTCCTCTTCAAACATCCTTGATGACACTGTGACACACTCTAACTTCACATGTCATTAAAGGGGTATTCCGGGAATATGAATGTCTGATACAAAAACCCATGATGCTACAAATTAAATAATGTAACAAAACTCAATGTTATTAGTCACAAAATGGAGCTTAAATAGTTTGATTTTATGATTCACAAAAATGTATGGGCTGTCTAAAGTTATCACCAAGATGGCCGTCACTGGAAACTACAAGTCCCAAGATCCTTTAGTTCTCAGTAACTCCTCCTCCCTCTTATGTTCTGCTCTCAGTGATGATATAACAGACTTTCTTGCTCTGTTACCATAATGATGTGTAACTGCCATCACCAAAACACCGGTCATACTGGATGCGCTGCAACCAACCGACTACAGCCAAACATAGTGGTGATCACATGACCTGCCCAGGCAGGTGCAGGACATGCGATGTGGACATGTGACCAGCGGCCATCTTCTGTCCTGTGTCTGTTCTGCAACGGACCGCGCAGAGGAAATTAACGGACTGATTAAAGGGCCAGGAGCATTTTCATTCTTCATTACAGTCTATGTCATCAGCATTTTCTGCTAACGGGAGCAAAATTTTAAATAACTAATTACATATAAGCTTATATTTTAAGGACCCATTTGTATATAAATTATGCTGATTCCTGGAATACCCCTTTAATAAATGTGGTAGAAGGCATTTCAGACACTTTTTTGTGCAGAAATCTGGAACAGACAGCTTGAAAAATCTTCCCCATTGTTAGATTGGCCAAGGATGAGAAAATAAAAAAAAAAAAAAATAATAATTTCTGCACCCGAGGACTCCATAATTCTATGCCCTAGGTACAGGCCGTGCCTGGGGGGGATCATTCTAAGCACAGTAGTTATATATGTCATATGTGCATTGTCAATGCTGCCCTCATGTGTCTACTTCTCCATGTACAGGGTGCGATCCTGAAGAACCTCGACCTGACCCCAGGTCACGGTGTGGAAGTCAAGGTTTTCATCCCAGCAGACTGTAAAAGGTAACATAGATATCTGTGCATTAGAGGGGTTGGCCACTTTACCTCATGTTTTTTGTAATGTGTGAGGGGCAGGATAATAGGCAATTTGCCAATTCTGCTCGGCTTTCTTGATATATAAATTGAAGCCTCCTGTTTCTTTTACCTCATTAGCCAGAGATTCCTGTCCATAAAATGGCCGCAGATGGAGGGTCATGTGATCTGTATCTGTCCAAGAGCAACTGTCAGATACAGATCACATGACCCTCCATCTGCGGCCATTTTATGGACAGGAATGTCTGGCTGATGACGTAAAAGACAGGAGGCTTCACTTTACGTATGAAGAAAGCGGAGCGGAACTTTTAATATATGTATATTGGTAAATTACCTCATATCCGGCCCCTAACACACAGACATTACAAAAAAATGAGGTAAAGTGGCCAACCTGACCTCAATGATTGTGGTGGATGTGATTGTACTGCTTAGATCTAGAATAACCCAACCTCAGACAGAGTGAGAAAACAAAGCTGAGTAACTCTACCACACAAGGTAACAAAAGTGGCCAGTGAACACGTGGCACTGTGCAAGGACTGTCTCATACACGTGTAACCTGCAGGTTGTGGTAAATTTTGTCATATTTAAAGGGGTATTCAAGGAATAAGCAAACTTTATATTTAAATGGGCATTGAAATATATGCTAAAGTAACTAGTTGTAATTTAAAATTTGACTCCCCTATACATTATAATGAAGAATTAAAATGCTCCTGGCCCTTCATCAGCTCGTTGATTTTGTCCCTGTGGAGGAGACGCAGGACAGAAGATGGCCGCTGGTCACATGTCCATATCACAAATCCTGCACCTGCCTGGACAGGTCAAGTGATCATCACTATGTTTGGCTGTAGTTGGTTGGTTGCAGTTCATCCAGTATGGCCATTGTTGTGGTGAGATGTCAACTAAATGGGGTAATGTGCAGTGATGGCAGTTACACATCATTATTATAGTAACAGAACAGGACAGTCTGCTAGAACATCACTGGAAGCAAAGCATAAGAGGGAGGAGCTGCTACTGACAACTGAGGGATCATGGGACTTGTAGTTTCCAGTGGCAACCATCTTGGAGATAACTCTGCATACTTTAGAAAGCCCATAACATTTTGTGAACCTATTTAAGCTCCATTTTGTTATTAAGTTTTGTTGTATTCATTTATTTAGAGAATTCTGTTTTTTTATCACAAGTTCATATTCCATGAATACACATTTAGAGTATTTTGTTCTTTGCAGATTTGCAATAAATATAGGGGAAGATGTTTCTAATATTAACCTCCACTTCAATCCTCGCTTTGATCATGAGGGAGATGTCCACAGAATAGTCTGCAATTCCCTCACAGATAACGTCTGGGGATCAGAATGCAGAGAAGATTGTTTTCCCTTCCACCAGGGGGCAGAAACTACGGTAAAAGTACTTTGTGTTAGCTGTAATCCTATCACGGAGGCTAAACCTTTAACTCCACTCTGACCGCATCTGCTTTCTGTCTTCACAGATTGACTTTGAGTTCCAGGATGACAAGATTAACATTAAGTTGGATTCTGGAGAAGAGATGTCTTTCCCCCTCACCAAAACTTTGACCAAAGTCTCATTCCTTTCGCTGGAAGATGTTCAGTTAAAAACCATTACAATACTGTAGCTGCTTCACCCACCAGGATCTAGCCCCATCACAGGTCGTAAACCAAGCAATCAGCAATGTCTTGTTTTATGTAATATTCCTTTTATTAGACTTGTCCTCTGCTGCCTCAGTAACAGCCATTACTGCATGTAATGCCCTAAAGGTCTGTTCACACAAGGCTTGGTCTATACATTATAAGGTTTTCAATGTGAATCTGAAATATGCCATAGTGTTACCTAAAGGTGGCATGGATTGGCCTTGTTCCAACCATTCAGTGCATAGGAGATAATTTGATTTACCAGGATGCCCTACGAGAGAAGATAATTAGATTGTGACCCCTCTTGGGGCAGAGGCCACGTCCATTCTATGCACGGTAGAGTATGTGGCTTGTATGTAAAATGTTAATAAATTCGGCTAAAGCTTATGTCTTACCTCTACACTCCTCGTCCTGTATTGTGCACACTGCTGTGTGTTGTCTATATTATATGGCACAGGGTTAGGGGGGTTGTTGGACCCTTTACAGGTGTAAATTCAGGTCCATGGGCTCTGTGAAAGTAGCAAATAAGGGTTCACCTTGGATTTCCTCAGATATTCCCATACTATTTATAATCCACGGTCCATTGTACAGCCATTGCCCTCAGCATAGATGACTCAGAATGAAAATTGACCATATATAACCAATCTATAACAAAGATACCCTCCACTATGTGTAGCATTCATACAATACAATATAGTTTATTGATCTTATTGATTATATGTTACAGGTTATGTGCATTTAGGAGTCTCACATATGTTACAGGCTGCAAATTACATGCATGTAGGAGTCACAGAAGAAGGGAAAACAGATAAAAATAGAACATATACACACTAGGGGGTGGGGTTGCGGTTTGGATGATGCTGTACTGGACCTTCGAATTGTTCGGTGGTTCAGATGCGGTACTTGTACTCTGAGGTTCACTGAGCATCTCGGTGACGGGCCGACTTTGTGTGTACCCTGGTGCCGACACACTATTGTGCCTCCTATGCAGGTTCTGGAACTCCGGTTCATCTGGTGCTGGTCATTGTGGGACATGACTTGCATCTTGGTGCTCTGATAGTATCCTCTGAATGCTCCATGTTTTGTGCTCCGGGCTTCCTGGGCCTTGCTGACAATCTTGATTTGTTGATTCCTTCTTTGCCCGATACTGTTGAGAAGGGTCATTGAGTGTTACATGAAGCTTATGTGCCCCTCTGCTCTGATCATGTGGACCCTCACCACCTGCATCTAAAGGGCTCAGGTGTGACCGGCATGTCCAGGGGTGTCAGTGTTCCAGTGCTGGTGAATTTCAGTGAGTCGACCTCATCCGAGCTCCCGGGAACGGATTGTTACTGATGGGCTTTAAGGACCTACAGCTGGGAGCAGTAGGCAAGACACATGCTGGGACTGCAGCTGGATCTTAGAAGTGCTTTCGGGATGAAGACAACCTCTGTGTGGCTGATGCAGGTAATGGGCTCAAGGGTGTCCCAACTGGCCCGGGCCCACACGGCAGCAGCATCTCACTGCCGGAGCAGGAGTAGGACACAAGTAGCGGCTAAACTCTTCACTCTGCCTCCAGTTTCCTGCCACTGGATTTTAGCTCCATGTGTGGGCCAAGAAATCCCATAAAGACCAGCAAATCTAGGGAAAAAGTGGGGGATCCTGGAGCCGATCTATAGGCATATGCACCATCTTATCTTATTTTATAATGACGATTTATTTACTTAATTACTAAGCAGCATTAATTCCATGGTGCGGTACACTCAATGAGACATTCATTTACATTCCATAAAAACGATTACAAGTACAAAACACACAAAACTAGGCTGAACTGGCAAATGCGGAAGGAGGACTCTGCCAACAAGGGATCCCAATCTATGCTGGATGGTAGATGGAGGCACTACATGAGTGGCAGAACAGTGGGATTATTGTGGATATAAATAATCCCAGAGTCATTACAAAATATTGGTTAGATTGGTTTCTGTCCATAAAGCCTGATTACCTCTGTGCGCCATCTACTGTCCATAACTGGTAATGCAGCTGTATATTATCTCCCTGGGAAGAGAGGGCTTATTTTTTAGCCAATCGTAAATTATGTTTTATCAATGTTAATCCTGATCTACCTTGAGGTTTGTTATTTGTGGATGCCTGGAGTCACGCCCAGGGGAAAGTTAACTAAAACGCCCTCTGGCTGATGTTTCAGAGACTTATGAGTGAGACTTCTGAGAGTCTTCTGTGAGTGCTGAGGAACAGAACACATCACTACCCAAGGCATGTAGACACCAGCCTGCTGCTACTGTCTTTCCTGTCTCAGGTCGGCAGCCCCGCTCATCTATACATGGTCTGCCCTAACATTGCTGCTAAAGCACCTCCTACTTTCTCCAGCCCCAGGTCCTGGCCGGACCCGAATCCAGCGCAGAGAACGCGCCGCTGGATCGCGAATGGGCCGGGTAAGTAAATTTGCCTCCTTGTCTCTACATATGATCCCTGACTGCCCCTAACATCACAGCATGTATACCATTTTTTTTTTTTTTTGTATTGTATGTGTAAGTGAAAGGGACAGGCTAAGAGTTAATTTACCAATATTCATCTGTTAATAGTTGTGCACTGTTTTTTTTTTTATTGGTTCAGATCATTTTTATTAATCTATTTATCAAGTTTTCCACAGATAAGACTAGGAGTGAAAGTCCCCTGAACACACAAAATAAAATTACAAGCAAAACACACAAAAAAACCCTCAATCCAACCCACTGGCTGAATCCCAGGCTCTGACTTTATGCAGCAACCCTGGTTTATAATAATCTTTACTTATATAGCGCCATCAAATTCCGTACTGGTTTCTTGTATGCCCTATGCAACAGTAGTATCTGAGAATACCTTTGCGCCTCACACCTCAACCTCCCACTTAGATTTAGCTGGATTAGAGAATTTTTGTAAATACTTATCTAACAGCAATTGAAGTGTGGCTATAAGGCCCTTTGTCTCTCCTACTGTGCCAGTACAGGGTATGTTGCATTGTCCCTGACCTCCCCATTAGTCTGGTTCTGTAGGAACTGGTAGCAGGAACGGTGTAGCAGGCCAAACAATGCTCGGAGCGGGTGGAAGGAGCACAACTGACCATCTTCTAGGACGGAATTCACAGTAGTGATGGCAGATCCCATAACCTCTCCAACTACTGGAGCCATCACTCACCTCAAGTTGTTGTAGAGGTTTCTGCCCTATGGAGCCCTCTGTCATTAACCTACCTGCAATTTGTATGTAAGTTGGAACAGATATATTTTATAATTGTAGCTCAAGAAAAAAAGTGTTTTGGTCCCAGTGACAATTGCACTTTCAATATTTTGTCATGGGAAAAAAGGTTATTAATAACTCTTCATTACAGACACCTTACAGCTTATCATTGCAGCCTGGGACTATAGTAAAGCGTCCAGAGACCTTCAGCAGTGGTCATGGAGGTCCGTCTGTAACTAGTGGTGTCCTTTAGTCTGGGACCACCTGTATACACAACAACTGGGACATAGGCATCAGTGCACTGCTTTATTGATATGTAAGGTAAAGCTCTGGTTCAGAAACATCTTTTATGTTCAATAAACTTTATTGAAGTTTAGCAAAGACATGTTTGTGAACAATTACGACAATTCTGGAGTTTCAGGGTACCGTAAATACTTCAGTATAAGTCGAGTTTTTCAGCACAAAAAAATGAGCTGCAGAACCTTAACTCGGCTTATACTTGAGTTTATATAAAAATGAGTACTCAAATTCCAACGCCCCCCCCATCCATCCATCGATGTCCAGCATCGGCTCTGTGTCAGCACGCGGTCTGACGCATGCATCATGACATTCTAATGTGAGCACTGGCATCGGCACAAACTATGATGGAAAGAAGAGGATCTGCCCGGGGGGAGAGGAGGGGTGCGTCGGAAGGGGGGTGGGCTACAGGGTATATACTGGGGGGCAGGGGGGGCTGGCTATATACTGGAGGGGGTAGGGGCTACAGGGTATATACTGGGGCATGGGCTGCTGGCTATATTCATAATCTAGGGAGGGCAGGGACTGCAGGCTATATACTGGAGGACAGGGCTGCAGGCTGTATACTGGGGGACATGGGCTGTAGGCTATATACTGGTGGACAGGGGCTGCAGGCTGTATACCAGGGGCAGGGGCTGCAGGCTATATACTAGGGAGCAGGGGCTGCAAGCTTTATACTGGGGGGGCAGGGGATGGCAGGCTATATACTGGGGTCAGAGGTTGCATGCTATATACTGGGGCAGGGACTGCAGGCTATATACTGGGGGGGCAGGGACTGGCAGGCTATGTACTGGGGAGGCAGGGGCTGCTGGCTATATACTGGGAGGCAGGGGCTGCTGGGTATATACTGGGTGGGCAGGGCTACAGGCCAATACTGGGGGGCAGGGGGTGCAGGCTTTACATTGGGGCGGCAGGGGCTGCTGGCTATATACTGGGGGGGGCAGGGGCTGCTGGCTATATACTGGGGACAGGGTCTGTAGGCTGTATACTGGGGGAAGGGGCTGCTGGCTATATACTGGGGGGGCAGGGACTGCTGGGTATATACTTGGGGGCAGAGGCTGCTGGCTATATACTGGGAAGGGCAGGAGCTGCTGGGTATATGCTGGGGGACATGGGCTGCTGGCTATAATATTGGGATGGCCGAGACTGCAGGCTATATACTGGGGGGCAGGGGCTGGCAGGCTATATACTGGGGTCAGGGGCTGCAGGATATATACTGGGGTCAGTGGCTGCAGGCTATATACTGGGGGGCAGTGGCTGCAGGCTATATACTGGCGGGCAGTGGCTGCAGGCTATATACCGGGGCCGTGGCTGCAGGCTATATACTGGGGTACAGGGTCTGCAGGCTGTATACTGGGGGGCAGGGGCTGGCAGGCTATATATGTGGGGCAGGGGCTGCAGGCTATATACTGGGGGGCAGGGGCTGGCAGGCTATATACTGGGGTCAGGGGCTGCAGGCTGTATACTGGAGGCAGGGGCTGCAGGCTATATACTGGGGTGCACTTGCTGCAGGCTATATACTGGGGGCAGTGACTGCAGGCTATATACTGGGGGTAGTGGCTGCAGACTATATACTGGGGGGCAGTGGCTGCAGGCTGTATACTGGGGATCATGGTCTGCAGGCTATATACTGGGGGGCAGGGGCTGCAGGGTATATATTGGGGGCACTGGCTGCAGGCTATATACTGGGAGGCAGGGGCTGCAGGGTATATATTGGGGGCACTGGCTGCAGGCTATATACAGGGGGACAGGGGCTGCAGGCTGTATACTGGGGATGGGGGCTGCAGGCTATATACTGGGGGCAGTGGCTGCAGGCTATATACGGGGGGGGCAGGGGCTGCAGGCTATATACTGGGGGAGCGGGGACTGCAGGCTTTATACTGGGGGCAGTAGCTGCAGGCTATATACTGGGGGGCAGGGGCTGCAGGCTATATACTGGGGGAGCGGGGACTGCAGGCTTTATACTGGGGGCAGTGGCTGCAGGCTATATACTGGGGGACAGGGGCTGCAGGCTGTATACTGGGGCATTGGCTGCAGGCTATATACTTGTAGCAAAGGGCTGGCTGTATACTGAGGGTATAAGCTGGCTGTCTATATACTGGGAGCAAGGGGCTTCTGACTATATACTGGGGGCATGAGCTGGCATGCTATATACTATGCTTATACTTGAGTCAGTAGGTTTTCCCAGTTTTTTGTGTTAAAATTAGGGGTCTCGGATTATACTCAAGCATATACGGTAATTCCAGTTATACATATAGCACCTGCAATAACAAAAGTAGAAATAAGTTGCAATCGTTAGTTAAGCAAACCATAGAATAAACAATACCTCTGCATTGTGTAAGTCATAGGATTTATCTGATATGAGGCTAACCCCTGCTATTAGTAACAAAAACGGGGAGATTAATAGTCTATGTATATATTAAACCACATTTACCACGCTAGACAGGGAGAAAACAGCAGTAGACAGCAGAAGACAGCAGTTCCAGTAATGTCTTTGACCTCATCAGCTGCCACTCCTGTCCATAAAATAGCCACAAAGAGAAGGTCATGAGATCCTAACAGTCCATGACCAATCTCCCTTCCAGGACCTTAGGATAGTATTAATAAAAATTATACATAATTAATTCAGTAGGGCAATGTTAATCACTTTAGTTAAAGGGAGAATGTTCAATTTATAATACAGACGGTCCCCTACTTAAGAACACTCGACTTACATACGACCCCTAGTTACAAACGGACCTCTGGATATTGGTAATTTACTGTACTTTAGTCCTAGGCTACAATAATCAGTTGTAACAGATATCACAGGCGTCTGTAATGAAGCTTTAGTGTTAATATTGATTCTTATGACAACCCAACATTTTTAAAATCCAATTGTTGCAGAGACCAAAAAAGTTCTGGCTGGGATTACAATGATAAAATATACAGTTCCGACTTACATACAAATTCAACTTAAGAACAAACCTACAGACCCTATCTTGTATGTAACCCGGGGACTGCCTGTAATTGTGTAAATCTTTACATAGCGCCATCAAGGGCAGCACGATGGCTCAGTGGTTAGCACTACAGCCTTGCGGCACTGGGGTCCTGGGTTCAAGTCCCATCCAGTTCAATATATGAAAAGAGTTTGTATGTTCTCTCTGTGTTTGTGTGGGTTTCCTCCGAGTCCTCCGGTTTCCTCCCACATTAGATTGTGAGCCCCATCGGGGACAGGGACTGATTTGGCAAGCTCTGTGCAGCACTTCGGAATCTGTGAGAGCTATATAAATAAAGGAATTATTATATAATTATTGTGTTCCACAACACCTTAGAGATCACGGGGACATATACAAGCAAAATAAGACATAACAGAGGAATAAAATTGTCAAATAAAACCACAGGGATGAGGACCCTGCTCACAAGAGCTTACAATCTATGCGATCAGACAGGTATGAGTCTAATCCATTAGCATCTACACACGGAAACTAAGACTGATAAAATCTGTACATGTAAGGACACCCACAGATGTTCTATGAGGGAATCACAGCACTAGCTTGTGCTGGGACCCCCACAGTGCAGAGGAAACATGTTGACTAGAGGTTGTGGACTTGTTTCTTCGTCTTCATCCACTAGGGTCTCCATTGAGCATGCTCAAATTCAGTGCTGAACCGGAAGCAGTAGAAATCAGTTTCTGGTGCTTCTGGTTTAGAGCTGAAGTATCTCTTAAAGAGGTCTCCATATAGAGAGGACATTGCAAGCATCTAATGAAGAGGGGGAGAAAAGGGCGGCTCACAGCACAACCCACCCTGCGGCCAGCTGAGAAGAGGAAGAAGAGGGGGAGATTAAGGCTGCACACAGAGTACAAGACTCGGCAGCTGAGGGGGAGGGAAGGATTCTGTACATAGAGGAGATGACTCCCAAGACTGCAGGCAGCTGAGAAGGAAAGGGGGAGAGAACGGCTGCAGACAGAGGAGAGGAGATCAACCTGGACCAGAACTGAATGTAAGTCATAATCAATGCTAGAGTTCATAAAGATCATGGAAACAAATGGCAAGGCTTACGTTATGCTCTCCCACACACCCCTTTTGCCTCAAAATTTTTTTGAAGGTACAGGAGTCAACTTCTAGTACCTGACAAACTTAGTTACAGCGACTATGTATCATAATTTCTCTTAAGAACACCATTAATTCCATGAAACTATTCATACGTCGCATCAAAAACACTCACAACATACGCGAGATAAGTAGATGACTCATCCGGTAAGGAGGGAGAGACATCATCATGCTTCGTGGGTTTACAATATACAAGTGGTGGTGGATGTCGACCCTGTTTAGATAGTGATGTACTATAGATTGTAGCGCTCCTGAAGAAGTGGGTTTTCATGTTGTGTTTTTAGGTTTTGGTCTGGGAGAACTGTCTGATGTGTTGGGATAGTAAGTTCTAGAGTATGAAAGAGATACTGAAGAAATAAAGGAGATTATTGTGTAGAGGAGAGTGAAGTAGGAAGTGTAGGGAGGATCACATAATATGATGAAGGAAAACTTCTTTCCATATTCCTTTCCTTAAATTCTTGGTCAGGAGAGTCTGGCCAATAAGTCTCCACATACTTGCAAAGGTGATGTCCTCAAAGAGACATCTAACCCCTCCTGAGAGCATCCATCAAACTGGTATTCTGCACGGAAAATCTCAGAAGCACCAGCTGTGGGCAGATGGGACTGGTTTGGCTCAATCTCAAGTCATGTTATAAGGCTTCTTGAACGTCGGGCATTGACGTGTATGGAACCACATTCCGAATGTTGGTACTGAAGGCCTAGTGTTTTTTGCCATCCAGGAAAACTTTAATTTCCTTTCCCATAATTCTTTAGGAAGTGAGCATGGCCTAATCACCAAAACCTGACCTACCCCCCCCCCCTTCCTCTTCTGACTACAGCCCCTGAACAATCCCTTATAGTAGATATCCAGTCACACACCAAGTATTAACATACAAGGACCATATAATACCCCACCACACGATCACATTGTAGTGAAGAGCAATGTCTGGCACAAACCTGTCCTGGAGCCTGGTCCTGACTTGATGGCTACATGCCTATTTAGGCCTATATAGTGAATGGTTGGACAGGGAGCTGATGGCTTCCTACTGTCACTTATTAAAAATATATCTGTTTTACTAATAAATTCTTCTTACGTTAGATTAGTTTTGACTGAATTTATTGTCTACCCTTTATAGCCCAAGCAATATATTTGGTTTATGAGTTATGTACCGTTTACTGGTATCTGTAGAGGTCTTGGTATTATGCCTCCTGCTGCTGCTGGATAGTTAGATAATTGCATTTGTAGCATTATAGTGTTATAATTGCATTTGTTATATATAACATACAGCTGTGAATATTATATTATACAAGTGATCACATTTCTGGCAGATCAATAAGTTTTGGGTATGTGATAGATAGGGAACATGAAACATTTGAACCAAACAATACAAGATTTCATGTGCAGGATAAGGGACATTGGACGAGACCAATCTTGTGTTGGCGAACATCGAATCATGAGGGGGCCGTGATTGAAATGAAAAAGTCTGTTCAGTGTTGCCGGTAAATTCTGCCAACACATGATCTCTGTAAACAGAGGTTGCAATGGCTGTCAACGACAAGTAGGCAGTACATCCTATAACTGGCCTTAGCCATTGTTTGGCTTTAACCAGTATTCGACCAATATGCAAACAGAAATCGGCAATGATGGAAGGTGCTGCACTGAATCAAATTTGAGACTTATATTACTTTTTTTTGGAATTTTTTAAGACTCCTGATAATGTACCAAATTTTGTTAAACTTATGTTTAGCCTGGTAAACAAAAATTGTGCAATCACTTCTATCATATGAAGATGACAATACCAATGACAATCGCTAGTAACTTTAGATTATTGCAGAATATAACACTTGTTCCTTGATTTTGTAGGAAAGTTGTCACCTATGACATGGAAGCAAATGCAGGAGATGAAGGAATTCACTTTCAGAGTTATCCTTTCGACTTCCTAGAATTCCTCAATCACCAGCGCTTTGAACCTATGGAATTCTACAACCATCATGAACACTCCAAGCCTGCAGCCGCTCTCCCTTGTACCTCTGCTTCATACGATTGTGGCTCTCAAAACCAACCTAATAATACTCAGCTTCCTACTGATTCAACTTCCAAACCTAAAGAGTTCAAACTAGAAGTTTCATCTTCTGTCTCTTCACCTAAAAAGGCAGAAACGGTACACATCCAGTCCAACAATCATCCTTCTGCGCCCAACCCCCAGGCTATCTATGATGGGACTTTCAATGCACAGCAATGGGGAATAGTGGGTCTTTCAAGCCATCAGCTTCTTCTCAATAACATAAAGCGTTCCCTTCCAGTGACTCAGGAAGTCCAAGGTGAAAAAGACACTAAAGATGACAAACAATACTTTCGAAAACTGAAATATCTACTTGATCGACGCTTTCCTTGTACGGTGTGCCAAAAATCCTTCAAACAGTCATCGCACCTAATGCAGCACATGCTTGTACACACTGGCGAGAGACCATATGAGTGTAATGTTTGTGGACGCTCATATAATCACATTTCTAGTCTGATTCGACACAGACGATGCCATAAAGAGGGCACAGAAGTAGAAAATACCAGTACAGTATTACCAACAGACATCGAAACAGCTGCAGCAACAGCTGTAGTAGCTGCAGCAATGTCGGAGTCCTATTTGAATTCAATGGAGATGCCTGTAGCCGAGGTACAGGCTAACGTAACGGTACAACCGGATGGTCCATTCACTTGCAACCTGTGTTGGAAGGTATTCAAAAAGCAAAGTCACCTTCACCAGCACCAAATCATTCATACAGGTGAGAAGCCCTTTAGTTGTACGGTATGTGAAAAGAGTTTCAATCGCCGTGAAAGCTTGAAACGTCATATAAAGACACACTCCGATTCCTTAAAAGTCTATTGTGAAATATGTGGTAAAGCTTTCCGAGATGCTACGTACCTGTTGAAACACCAGGCAACTCATACGGGTCTAAGACCAGACTATAACTGTGACGTTTGCGGAAAGTCATATGCTACTACGCAGAGTCTTTTAAGACATAAGCATCTGCATGAACAAAATATCCCTTTATTACACCCAACCCTTCCCCAAAATTCACTCATTGAGAACACCAGAGATCCCAATGTATCTGTTACATTAGAGGCAACTTCTTTACTTTCTACTGATGATGTCCAGAGAGACCCAGAAGCTACAAGTGTTATCGAAAGAATTGGATCTGTTGTAGTAAATCCATCTGTCAGAAGACAGTCGTCTCTTTCTACCAATACAAGCAAAAACTTCTGCTGTAATATTTGTGGGCGTGGCTTTGGTAGACGAGAAACGCTAAAACGACACGAACGCATTCACACTGGGGAAAAACCCCACCAATGTTCAGTTTGTGGAAAGAGATTTCGAGAATCATTTCATCTTACCAAACATCATGTAGTTCACACCCGGGAGCGTCCTTACAAATGTGAGTTGTGTGGAAAGGTTTTTGGCTATCCTCAAAGCCTTACAAGACACAAGCAAATCCACCGGCTTCAGTTACCATGTACAGTACAGACAGGAGCCCTGCCTGTCGATCAGCTCCCATTTGGGTGCACAGACTGTGGTCAAAAGTTTCCAGACTCTTTTCATCTCATGAACCACAAAGAACTTCATATGAGCGACAAGCCTTATGTTTGTGACATCTGCCGAAAATGTTTTGGCTTCATTGAAAATTTAATGTGGCATAAACTGGTTCACCAAACAGCTCCAGAATGTCTGATTCCTGTAAACCAGTGTCAAGAAGTTAACGAAAACAATCAAATAAACTGCATGCAGAATGGTATGGTGAGTACGGTGGCAACATCAAATGGAGTTATGGCACCAGATACTCCTCCGGTGACCATTACATCTGAGGAGCATCCCATGATTCCAAGTGGTGAGAGATTTTCTTGCAGTATTTGTGGTCAGAGTTTCAAGCACTTTTTGGGTTTAGTTACCCATAAATATGTACATTTGGTAAGACGCACCATGGCCTGTAATGTATGTGGGCAGACCTTTACGGGAGCTTATGACCTTCTCCTTCATCGTCGGAGCCACCTTCAGAAGAGACACTTCACGTGTTCTATATGTGGCAAACGATTTTGGGAAGCTGTTCTTCTTATGCGACATCAGCGTTGCCACACAGAAGAACGCCCATACCGCTGTACAATTTGTGGAAGGGGCTTTCTACATTCGTGGTATCTTCGTCAACATAAAGTGGTACACACTGGTGAGCGTGCTTACAAATGTGCACTGTGCAACAAACGTTTTGCCCAATCATCCAGTCTAGCGGAGCATCAGAGACTTCACACCGTAGCTCGTCCTCAACGTTGTCCAACATGCGGTAAGACTTTCCGCTATCGATCCAATCTTATAGAACACCAGAGGGTTCACTTAGGGGAAAAGGTGTATCGGTGTGACCAATGTGGCAAGAGTTTCTTTTACATTTCATCCATTTTACGGCATCAGAGATCTCACAATGCCAAACCGGATCTTCGCTGCTCTTGTTGTTTGAAGTTCTTCAAAGATCCAAAGTATTTCAACAAACACATACAGACCCATCAAGGTGGGCGTCCCTTTAAATGTGGAACATGTGGTGAAGCTTTTAGTAATACATATGGACTCAAGAAACACCGCCAAGAGCATAAAGTTGAAAAGTTTGCCGCAGCTGCCGCTGTAGCTTCTCTTGCTGAAGGACAGGACATTTAAGGACCGTACGCCCTTTTCCTTATCTTGAAGCCGCTCTCACCTCTATTAGAAGCAGAATTATTGCGTTCTGTAGTTAGTTGTGGTTGTTTCTGTTACTGTAGTAACGTCTATGCTACAATTAAAGGAAGTATTCGTGGAGTTGAAGGGTTTGTCCCAAGTGTTTAAGTAATTACCTATCCTGTGAATGGTCCAACTGCTCTGAACCCAACTAATCACAAGAACGGGACCCCCAGCTCTCCAGAGAACAGGGGTCAGTTCCATTCAGTTGTATGAGAAAGATGAAGCCAATCACAGCGCTCAGCTAATTCCAACTATTTTCTGTATTGAATAGAGCACTCATTAATGAGATCGGATGCCCTTTCTCTGGATTGCTGAGCGTTCTGTTCTCATGATCGGTGAGGTTGGCAGCTACTTCAATGCTTGCGACAAACCCTTTAAGCACCTCCTGATGAAACATGATATGTAGCGTCATTTGGATGTTTCGCTATGAATTTTCCAGTGAATTCTGCGGTTTACAGCCTTTTTAGATGTATTAATATTTTATCAGTGTTTTCTAGTTTAATTTATGACATCTACCGAATTACAATATTAACTTTATTTCTAGTTGGACTAGAGTAATAACCATATGACCAAAGCTCGATCACACTTTGACTGAAATGGGTTTTCTGGGCTATTAAAATAAATTAACTCTAGATTCCAGCAGTGCAGCCTCTGTTCTGGCTGAGTTGGCGGATCCAGTGACTGCTGTGGTCAATCAGTGGCCTGAGTAACCACAGAAATGTGAACAATGTCCAGGAGTGAGATCAGTGATCGGCCACAGTAGTCAAAGGATCCTTCACACGTCCGATCTAAAAAAGAAAGAATGGTTAGTAAATTTTACATTTTTACTGCTCCCCGGGGTTTGTCTTGTAATGTTGGCTTTAGACATTGGGATGGCTGTGAGCCCAAACTGGTTCACCCAGTTATCTAAACCCCATAAATTTGAACGCTCAATGGACATGTAGAGAGGTAAAATTAAAACATATGCCACCAGATTTCTCTTGTTCCCAACAACCAAAAGATCAGGTAATTCTTTAACCAAGCCCAACAACTACCAACTGGAGCTTGGGGTACCTCAACTTTATAAGAAGTTCACCCATTTCCATCAAAATTAGCAGGTTTTTCCATCAAAAACCTTATGCGATTGTCTAATAAATTTGTTATCGAGTAAATGCTAATGAAATAAGCGACTAATGAATGTGTAATGGGGCCCCCTCCACTGGGATCTAGCTCCCATCCCCGATTCCTGATAGATAACACTACTGATACAGTGGAGCATCTGAATTTAAGATTCCCAGAATCTGTCAGCTTCACAGAAACCTATGGAGAATTGTCCTGCATCATAAACTAGCCTGTATTGTCCTGCTTACCCTGTAAAACTGGGTGTGTGCACTAGATTTCATGGCCACCATGATGCACCGAAATACAAACACATCTCAAGAAGGCCACATTTATAATGCAGGAAACAGGCCACATGTTCGGTTGTGACTGGGAAGCTGACAGGTTCCCTTTAAATTAAGGGAAAACATTTTTTCCAAACCAATACTGGCCCAGTTAATCCTTAGTCAAGTGATGTGACAAGGAGAGGCTTAAAGGAACACTCCAGTCAAAGCCATTTCATCGAATAATACATGTTGCAGGGCCTGAAGGGAGGGGCACCAGGGGGGTAACTTGAGGGGTGCAGAGGGTGCGGCCGCAACTGGGCCCTTGAGGCCTAAGGTGTATCTTTCCTATATGAGAAGACTAGTACTATAAACATTATATTATAATTGGGGGGCATGGCATGCATTTTGCCCTGGGGCCCGGCACTGAGGAGCAAGACTCATTTCCCATGTATTCCTAGAACCTGGAGTTATGCTCCTCCCTTCAAGCCCTGCAAAAGGTAAAATTCAATCAATGGGCTTTGACTGGAGTGTTCCTTTAAATTGTCGTAGTGCAAGAAACATATCATTAATATGGAAACACAGGTAACTGTAAGTACAAAAGCATGCTACTATTTCAAATTTGCTTGGCTATGTACACCTTTCGCAAGAAAAATAAGTTTTCCTTATGTATGCTGCTGATAAATATACTGAATCTTCTACTACAGTCTTCAATACTTATTTTGTCTTTAGATGCTGCTATCCACCTGCTCCTTTTATCAAGTTGTTATGTGCTGGACTGTGTCCTGTTAATCCAGAAAGTAGCAATTTCGAACTAGCAGGTCCCCTTCCGTGATTCCTCCTTCTATTGTGCTCTCCTCACACTGTACACTATGATACAGACTGTGTCCAACAACACTTGTAAGATACTGTGATTCTAAACTCCAGCAGGCTTCTTACATTGTGCTCTCCTCACACTGTACACTATGATACAGACTGTGTCCAACAACACCTATAAGATACTGTGATTCTTCCCTCCTTCTAGCAGGCTTCTTACATTGTGCTCTCCTCACACTGCACACTATGATACAGACTGTGTCCAACAACACCTAAAAGATACTGTGATTCTTCCCTCCTTCTAGCAAGCTTCGTACATTGAGCTCTCTTCACACTGTACACTCTGATACAGACTGTGTCCATCAACACCTATAAGATACTGTGATTCCTCCTTCTAGCAGGCTTCTTACATTGTGCTCTCCTCACACTGTACACTATGATACAGACTATGTCCATCAACACCTATAAGATACTGTGATTCCTCCTTCCAGCAGGCTTCTTACATTGTGCTCTCCTCACACTGTACACTATGATACAGACTGTGTCCATCAACACCTATAAGATACTGTGATTCCTCCTTCTAGCAGGTTTCTTACATTGTGCTCTCCTCACACTGTACACTATGATACAGACTGTGTCCAACAACACCTATAAGATACTGTGATTCCTCCTTCTAGCAGGTTTCTTACATTGTGCTCTCCTCACACTGTACACTATGATACAGACTGTGTCCAACAACACCTAAAGATACTGTGATTCTTCCCTCCTTCTAGCAGACTTCTTACATTGTGCTCTCCTCACACTGTACACTATGATACAGACTGTGTCCAACAACACCTATAAGATACTGTGATCTCCTCCCTCTTATGCAAGCTATACTAGTATCTAAAATTTCTATCTAATGTAGTATCTCTGAATGGACATGAGCCATATGGTCCTTATATAGAGAAAGGGCGAACTGCCAACACGGCAAATTGTCGCCCCTACCAACTAGCCATGGTTATGATTGGCCAGGAGTGTATTACAGCCATGCTAGGGGCAGAAATTTGCCGTATTGTCTCTTTACCCACCAATACAGCAATACGTCTGGGTGGCGCCGTTAAGCCCGAACACGGAACATGAACGTTCCGCTCATCTGTAGTTCTTCTCTAGCAAATACATAAATACTATGCTATAGATACATTTATCAGTCCTGAGCAGTCACAAATTGTGTGCTATTGGCAAAAAGTAGAAGCAACAGCACAATCCACTATGTGAAGCAGTTGCACAGACAGCACCAATATTGGTGGAACATTTTGTATTAAACAATTTTCTTAAATTCATTTCACCCGGAAAATGAAATCAGTGCAATGGTGTACATAGCCCTTGATAAATGACAAAACTATGTACATGTACCTGTATAAAATGTACTATAAACATTAAATGTTACATTTAAATCTCATAATTCTATTATACATGATACGCCTTAAGTCAATAGATGCTCAAAGTTTGTATCTCTGGTAAATAGTGTGTTATTATTTAAAGGGGTTGACTACTTCATAAGAAAATTTCGTAAAAGACTATAAACTGTTACTGCACTTAAAGGGGTTTACCACTTTACCTCATGTTTTTTGTAATGTGTGTTTAAGTTTGGGTGCAGGATATTAGGTCATTTATCCATTTAACAATTCATATTTCTGCTCCACTCTCTTGATAAAGTGAAGCCTCCTGTCTTTTACCTTGGCAGCCAGACATTCCTGTCCATGAAGGGGAGAGTCATGTGATCTCTCTCTGTCCATGAACAATCGCCCTGCCAGGACCTTATGATAGTATTCATGAATATAAGGTCCTGGCAGGGTTATTGCTTATGGACAATTAAAGATCACATGACTCTCCATCTGCAGCCATTTTATGTACAAGGAAAAGTGGTCAGCCCCTTTAAAGGGAACCTGCCACCAGGAACCTTATTTTCACCCAAGACAGGTTACAGAAGCCCATTACACCTGCATTGCAAATATGTCTTTCTGCTTTCTCCAAGCATTTTCATTACAATATAATCGTGTGTTTTAACTTACCTTGCACCCTGACAGAATCCCCTGTGTAGTCCCAGTGGTTGGGCTTTTGTTTGGATGGATTTCAAAAAACAACATGTGACTTGTCTGTGCTACAGACTCCTCAGCTCTCAGCCCCCATCTTTGTGCTCCTGTACAGCTCCTTCACAGAGTTCACAGAATGGGGACATGAGTGGTGGGAGGAGGTGTACAGGAGCACAGAGAGCTGAGGAGTGAGCAGTACAGACAAGTCATGTGTTATTTTTTGAAATGCATCCAAAACAAAGCCCAACCCCTGGGACTACACAGAGGATTCTGTCAGGCTGCAAGGTTAAGTTATAACACACAATTAAATTGTAATGCAAATACTTATAGAAAGCAGAAAGACAGATTTGCACTGCAGGTGTGATGGGCATGTAACCTGTCTTTAGTGAAAACAAGGTCCCTGGTAAAAGGTTCCTTTTCACCTGTACCCAGTACTATGTAGGGATTATAAAATTAAAGGAATTAGGTGGTCCATGTGTCCACAGTGAGAGTTGCTTGACTTGCAGGCATCCACTTCTCTACATTCTCTACATGTGCTCAACAGTGACTGCTCCTGTTCAGCGCAAAGCAGAAGTACTAGGCATCTGAACTGAGCTGGAGAAAGCCATGAGGGCAAATCCAAGAAAGTGGTTAAACCCTTTAAGCTAGTTGAATTCAGTCAATGAAAAATTGCACTTCCTATAAAAGTATTGGGATGTTTCATGTTTACTGTGCAAAATTAAAAGGTAAATGAACAATCTAATATCATTGCTCTCTTGCCTATTAATCCATGGCCTTGCTCTTCTACAAGGTGTATGCAGCAGGATAGCTAGGTGTCCTCTAAATGAGGTAGATGCATCCATTTCTGCATTCAGGCACATTTCCAGAGAAAAGATCATGTCATGAATGATAATGTCAAAATAATAACTTCACCTTAAAAAAAATACCAAAGCAAACCCATAAAGAGGGCACAACACCTGTGTGTAGCCACCTTCAGCCCCCACCTCTGCCTGTCTTCAGACTTGAAGCTATTCTAGACTGTTATCACAGAAGCAGCTTCCTTCTGCTATGCAGAAATGACGCAGCTCCTTGTAGTCGAAACTAGAGGAAGTGGGAGGGGCACAGTCCCGGGCTGTGTAAACAAGGAGCAGGAGTGATGTGCTGCTGCTGGTCTTGTTCTGCCTCAAGCTCTAAACCTTTCACCTTTCATATGCTAAAACCAAGTAAGTGATTGTGTGTGTGAGTGTGTAAACTTGTGTAAATGTGCATATATGGAGTGTGCATGTGTTTATATAATATAATGGATTTATATAATATAGATATGTGTACATGTGTAATGTGTGTTTGTATATTACAAAGGTGTCCATATAGTGCACACTTTCGTGTATTTACTGAATATGTAAATGTGTATGTTAAAATGATTTTGGTTTGTATGTAACATCTACCTTTTTTGTGCCATGTGTGCATAATTTAATGCAAAAATACAGTATATTTAAAGGGGTTGTGCAGTTTTATTCATATTTATACTATGGGCTCCAAAGGGATTCAAATCTGGTCTCCTGTCCAGTGTGCCGTCACCACTCTCCATCCGCGTTTGTTGGTATAGAGAGGCTCAGCGATGTCGAAGCTACATCACCGTTGTATACCAGCGGAGTCTGGAGGTGAGAAGAGGCCAGATAAAGGGAACTCATAGTATAAAGTATAATGAAATCGAACAACCCCTTTAATTGCTTGCAATATTTTACAATTGTAACTGGTAGATTAGATTTTAAGGGGTTGTCCACTTTCAGCAAATATTTGATATTGTTTGTGTAATGAAAAGTTATACAATTTTCCAATACACTTTCTGTATCAATTATTCATGGCTTTCAAGATCTCTGCTTGCTGTGCTTCTATAGGAATCTTCTATGTTTACTCCAGTGGATAGAAATCTGTACGTGATGGTCTGTGATGGACACCCAGGTGCATGAGCCGTTATTATCACATAACTCCTATTACTCTCTGTGATAATAATTAGGCTTCTGCATCTGCATGTCCATCACCACCATGGACAGATTTCTATCCACAGGAGTAAACATGGAAGCTTCCTATAGAAGGACAGCAAGCAGAGATTTAGAAAACCGTGAGGAATTGATACAGGAAGTATATTGGCAAGTTGTATAACATTTCCTTAAAGGGGTTGTCCGAGTTTAAAAAAAAAAAAATATGTGGCCGGGAGCGGGGTTACTAAAACAATAAAGCTGTACTTACCTCCCGGTGCCCTCCCGTATCCATCGCTGCTGTCGCTCCGGTCCGGGGGCCATGTAAACAAACATGGCCGCCGGAGCAGCGCTGGACTCAGCTTCCGGCCGGCCGTGGCCGGGTACGCCTATCCGTCCCTATACACAGCATTGTGTATGGGGACCGGAAGGTTGTCGCATCCGGCCGGAAGCTGAGTCCAGCGCTGCTCCGGCGGCCATGTTTGTTTACATGGCCCCCGGACCGGAGCGACAGCAGCGCTGGATACGGGAGGGCACCGGGAGGTAAGTACAGCTTTATTGTTTTAGTAACCCCGCTCCCGGCCACATATATTTTTTTTTTAAACTCGGACACCCCCTTTAAACAAACAATATCAATTGTTTGCTGAAAGTGGACAACCCCTTTAAACCTATATATTGCAGGGAAACCACACCCACATTTTATTTTTGCATATTTTAGGTAACCACCATTTTTAAAATTGTTAGTTAGCATTTTTGATGCTTGCACTGCATCATTTGTGCACTGTAATGTATTGAAATCTTGATGTCTTGCTTCTAAGGGTTGTTTTGCACTAGACGTGATCAGCTCGTAATAATAGACCATGCTGTTTCACAGGCTGACCACACTTCTGGGGACGGGATTCCTTGCATCGTAGTGATAGGATGCAAGGAGTCTCAGCTTCCACATTATAGAGCATTGTAATCGTGGAGCCCGCTCGCTCTTCTACACCCTCCTTGATTTAGACTTTAAATTATCTTGAGGTTTATTTAGGTTATTACAAGCCTTAGGCCTATTTCCCACGACAGAGTTTGAAGTGGTCAACCCAGCAAACACATGATGCAAGTTTAATTTGGAACGTCCAGCCCGATTGCTCAGCAACCGGAACTGAACACAGCACGTCCGTTCTATTCCAATTGCTGAGCATTCGGCCCGGATGTTCCATACAGTTTGATGTGAGTTGGACGCTTTAAACTCTCTCGTGTGCAATAGGCCGTAGATGTGGACCTAGTGCTCCACCAAACCAGTTTTGATTTTGACCGATCCTACTGTTGTTGTCCAAGTGATCTTGTCAGTCTTCACCCTATAACTCCTACACTGGGGACTTTGCTGCTACACGGTCCCCACACAATGACCATTCACAATAGTCCCAGTATAAGGGGCAGCTGACCCGGCTTAATCTAGAGATACCAGTGTGAAGAATGGTCATGATCAAGCAACGATCTGGGCCGGTAGAGTTCTAGTAGAGTAACGATTGGCCAATAGTTCAGGATGGCAGCACAAATTGGTGGTAACGACAACCTGGTTCACCATAACGGTCAAGAGTTTTACAACACGAGAGAACAAGGAACCTACTTGAGACCACATGTGAAACGTTATTGGATGAGAAGATCAGAGATCGATGGAGGCTGTGGACGGCTTTGTAAGTCATGGTTAATATTTGAATCTATATTCCTTGTACAATGGGTAACCAGTGGAGAGACGAGCTTGATCCGGGAGACCACAGAGAAGAATTGTGAAGTAGTCCAGGCAGGAGATGAGGAGTTCATGGACTTTGCACTTTTGTAGACTCCAGGTTGAGGAAGGATCGAATGTAAGTTACATTCATGAGTTGGAGGTAGTGGTGAGGTCCTGGATGTAGGGCTTGAAGGACACCTGTATTAAAAAAAGGACTAGCAACACATACTAATGAAAGCCTCTTCCTATCCCTCTTTGATCATAGCTTTAGTGGAACATACTGAAAAGCTGTGCCACACTTAGCGGTTCAGTCGAAAGACCTATCTTCCAACAGTACAGAGTATTTATGAGGGGGCCAATCCAGGCACTCCCCTCTTCCGCTTGCTCCGCCAGAACGCCACTCCCACACTATGTGGCACGGTGGCTGAGTGAGTAGCACTTCTGCCATGTAGCACTCGGGTCCTGGGTTCGAATCCCACCCAGGTCAACATCTGCAAAGAGTTTGTATGTTCTCTCCGTGTTTGCGTGGGTTTCCTCCGGGTACTCCGGTTTCCTCCCACACTTCAAAACATACTGTTAGGTTGTTTAGATTGTGAGCCCCGTGGGGACAGGGACCGATTTGCCATGCTTTGTGCAGCGCTGTGTAATCTGTGTGCACTATATAAATAAAGAATTATTATTATGTGCCGGCGGTGACTGTAGCATGCGCCAAGATTGATGCTGTAGTCAACGGCCATTGTCGATGGAGGAAGCCCAAGCACCGAGGAGTTTTAAATTCCACAAGACTTTATTCACATATCATCCAGGCAGCCACCCATACAACCCCCTCATGAATACGCTGAATCCCCTGGAAGTTAAGTCCATCAATTGGACTGATAAGTCCCACAGTGTGGCACAACTTTTCGGTATAATCCGCGAAAGCTATGATTTTCGGATAGGGATAGGGGGGAGTCTTTCATTAGTATGTGCTGCTAGTCCTTGTGCTGACAGGTGTCCTCTAAAATATAACACAGCCAATGTTTATTCCAAAGCATCTGGGTCTGTAAAGCCGTTAGTGGTGAACCAAAATGTATTGCAAAACTAAATATGTACACACCACAACAAGGATGGGACTTTCAACTGGTTTACTTTAATTTAAAAAAAATGTATTATACATTATTAAGGCAGGATAGAAAATACTCCGACATCTGGACTCCATTGAGTTTTGGATTTTTTTTCTGCAGTTTGGGTGGAGATAACAGGACACCACCTCTCATACTTATAAATTATCCTGTTTCCACCCCAGAAATTGATATCATTCAGTGGAAGCAGCTACTTCTGGCTTAGTGCACTGGTTTTATCTGATTGTTGTAGAGGTCAGATAATATCCTGAGCATAGGAGATACAGAAAAATTAAATTAAATGAAATCATGCAAGCACATTAAAACATGTAATGTTCAATTTTTTAAGTACATTTAAGTACATTAAGTACATAAGAATGTCACATTTCTATGTCCCCATTCATCAGATCCTCCGTGCTCCAAAACATTCTTATTTTTGATTAAATTTATCATTTTTATTTTTTGATACAACAGTATCTACAGGAAACCTACAGATTCACTACTGATGCTAAACTGCCCAAACTTACCTGCTCGTTCTTTATTCTAGGGCAGTGGTGGCGAACCTATGGCACGGGTGCCAGAGGCGGCACTCAGAGTCCTTTCTGTGGGCACCCGGGCCATCGCCACAGCGCACCAGACGAAACTCAAAGAATCTTCCTGCAGTTCCAAGCAACTTAAAAGATGCTGCTTCCAGTCATATTTTGATACTTACTTTGCTACTTGGGACTGTAGGAAGAGGGAGAATGTGTAGACAAATTACCTTTGGAAGACCTTCTCCTGGCCCCACAATTCTCTGTGTACGGAGGAACACTGGAAAGAAGCTAAAATTATGCAAATTTTCCATTTTGTCCTCAGGAGGCCAATATGATCGAATGTTTTTGAAGAAGAGGGAGCAATAAGTTACTGCTTTAATTTTTGGTTGGCACATCGCAATAAATAAGGGGGGTTTGGGGTTGCAGTTTGGGCACTTGGCCTCTAAAAGGTTCGCCATCACTGTCCTAGGGGATGGCAACATCTTTCTTATCTTCAAGAACGGCCGGATTCGTCAGAAAAAAAAAAAAGGAATTATACAAAAAAATATGCAGATGAGCTGCAGGTGCTCCGTCTTTGTCACCGGACCGGTTCTTGGCTACGCTGTCCCCATTTCAGCCTGGTGCCGCCCATAACCTTGTCGGTGGCATCAATGGGAAGGACCAGGCTGCAATGCCCAGGGGAGGGGCACGCGTAAATAATCAGATAGCGGAATTGGTGAAAAAGCCGGGAACGTCTGCAGCTCATTTGCATATTCTGATAGACGCTTTTTTAGAATAATCTGGCTGATAAGAAAGACGTTGCCCTCCCCTACAGTAAGGACACATTTGGACATTCTACCCTCAGAAAATCTGTAAAGGAAATCATAGATCCAGGCACCGTGACTGTGGCATCTTCTTATATTTGTTATTCATGGCCTCCTTCCTTCTAAAAGCAACTTCTAAAATTATTCCAATAAGCCTGAGCGGCTATCCTAACCCCTTTATGATCTGGCTTTACAAACTGTTACACTGTCTCACACTCCCCCTTGCTCCATCAGTATGTAAAGATGTAAAGCCAGATCACAGAGAGGCTAATGTAGCCCCTTAGGCTTATTAGAATAATTATAGAAGTTGAGTTTAGAAGGAAGGAGAACATGGATAACACATACAAGAAGATTACCAGAGTTTTTAAAAAAAATTTTATCATAATTTTTGTTCAAAAAGTAAATGTCTGACTTAGGGTTTGAACAAGGCCTGAGCAGGAAAAGTACTGGCAGAGGGGGGACCTGTAACCTTAAAGGGCTAAAGGGGTAAGACTGTTAGGATCCCCAATTATGGGTAAAACCTGGGACCACACGTTAGCGAGGCACAGGACGCCAGGCCATTGACGTTTTTGTTTTGTTTTTTTTACAGGAGGACCCCTTTAGGCATTTTAGGCTGCCACTCCCAGCGGCGTTTCTCTTTTCCAACACATTAGTGGTTTCCGCCAGAAAAATTGTAATTTTCCACATCCTCCGACTCGGCTCCAAAAAGGGGCAGGAAACTCTGACACAATTAGTATTTGTCCTTTTCATTTTTTGGGCATTGTAAAGTGGTGGAGAGTAGAACAAAATAAAAATTGTCGAGCAGAACAGAAATTGGTGCTCGGGACACAAAATTGTCACCAGGACAGAAATATAAAATAATGGACCTCATGACTGACAGCAAGTGGAGGCAAGGATGCTTTATATACGTGTCCCCCAATGTTGTGGGTGGGGTGCATGGCTCATTATAACACACAGTGTGATCTTAACAAGCCGTGCACCTGTGTGACACCACATGGCCAGGGATATGTAATGAGCTGTGCACCTGTGTGACACCACATGACCAGGGATATATAACGAGCTGTGCACCTGTGTGACACCACATGACCAGGGATATATAACGAGCAGTGCACCTGTGTGACACCACATGGCCAGGGATATGTAACGAGCAGTGCACCTGTGTGACACCACATGACCAGGGATATGTAACGAGCAGTGCACCTGTGTGACACCACATGACCAGGGATATATAACGAGCAGTGCACCTGTGTGACACCACATGACCAGGGATATATAACGAGCAGTGCACCTGTGTGACACCACATGACCAGGGATATATAACGAGCAGTGCACCTGTGTGACACCACATGACCAGGGATATATAACGAGCAGTGCACCTGTGTGACACCACATGACCAGGGATATATAACGAGCAGTGCACCTGTGTGACACCACATGACCAGGGATATATAACGAGCAGTGCACCTGTGTGACACCACATGACCAGGGATATATAACGAGCAGTGCACCTGTGTGACACCACATGACCAGGGATATATAACGAGCAGTGCACCTGTGTGACACCACATGACCAGGGATATATAACGAGCAGTGCACCTGTGTGACACCACATGACCAGGGATATATAACGAGCAGTGCACCTGTGTGACACCACATGACCAGGGATATATAACGAGCAGTGCACCTGTGTGACACCACATGACCAGGGATATATAACGAGCCACGCAGTTGTGTGACATCATTTACCCACAAATGGAATTAAACAAATCTTCCTGTTGAACGACAGCAAGCAGAGATCTAGGAAGCCGTGAGGAATTTATACAGAATATACAGTGGAAAATTGAATAACTTTTCATTACACAAACAATATGAATTATTATTTGTAATGTGCTTCAAGGGAACCTGTCAGCAGAGGTCTGTATATCACTGGGTACAGGTTCCCATACACGTGGTAAAGTGCATTACAGATTTGCTTTTATAATACCTTAGCGTTTAGTTGTTCGTTTAATAAGCCTTCTTAAACTTTACCTGGCTCCCTGCCAGTATCTTCCTGTAAGTCCTGGGGTCCACATAATTACCATATTTTATTTCATCAGCGTCCCGCTCATCAATATTTAAAACAACTCCTCCCACATTTTTTTTCTGGCCATCCCCCCCATGACTTCGGCTCACCGCACATGAAAATCTTGCGCGGTGACCTTGAGCGAGTGCTGCTCACTGCGCATGCGCCCCATTCCTACGCTCTGTTACTAGGCAGAGCGAAGGTATGCAAACCGAATATCAAGTTTACTTTCCTCCACTCTGCCTAGTCATACAGCAAAGGAACGGGACGAATGCACAGTGAGCAGCAATATGCAGCAAGCCGGCTGAATTTGTAATGATTTTACTTAATTTTCATACCATTATTTGATACTAGCTAATTCTTCAGGGCAGAGGTCGCATTAACGCCTCACCATGCGTCATAGACGCATGATGAGGCACCATTACCCTCCAAATAATTGGCATGCGTAAAGTTACGCTTGACAATTATTCCCTGTAGTGCGCAGGCTGAGTGGTTTGGCGTGCACTGCAAATGAGGTAAATGTCAGTAGCGCGATCAAAGCCAGCGCCGGACCGCTTAGCAGGACACGTGATGAAGTGATCAGTGTCAGGGGCGCGCAGGAAAGACCCGTATTGTGAGCACCAGCCCCGGGGGGGGGGAACATGTGGGCTGCGAAGCTGCTGCTCCACCTCTCCCTGCCTGCAGCGGCCAGCGTTTATGCGATTCTGACGGAATCTAGGAGCAGTGCCGGGTGAGTGTGTGCAGTGTTGTGCGAGTGTGTGCGCGCGCTGTGTATTACCGAAATTTTCATACTCCTCCACGGCTAAAAATACTCCTCAAAAATGGTGACAGGAGTATTTTTACCCCTCTGGAAAAATGTTAGTGCGGCCTCTGCTTCAGGGAGAGTTTTTGTTGCAGCATTACCTCATCACAATAGATGATGTCACAGCTTTTCTCCTCCCCCTCCCTGTACAATGACCTCTATATAGATAACACTGACCCCTCATTACATCACTACTGACAATAGATGATGTCACAGCGTATCTCCTCCCCCTCCCAGTACAATGACCTCTATATAGATAACACTGACCCCTCATTACATCACTACTGACAATAGATGATGTCACAGCTTATCTCCTCCCCCTCCCTGTACAATGACCTCTATATAGATAACACTGATCCATCATTACATCACTACTGACAATAGATGATGTCACAGCTTATCTCCTCCCCGCCCTGTAAAATGACCTCTATATAGATAACACTGACCCATCATTACATCACTACTGACAATAGATGATGTCACAGCTTATCTCCTCCCTCTCCCTGTACAATGACCTCTATATAGATAACACGGACCCATCATTACATCATCACTGACTATAGATGATGTCACAGCTCATCTCCTCCCCCTCCCTGTACAATGACCTCTATATAGATAACACTGACCCATCATTACATCACTACTGACAATAGATGATGTCACAGCTTATCCCCCCCCTCCCTGTACAATGACCTCTATATAGATAACACTGACCCATCATTACATCACTACTGACAATAGATGATGTCACAGCTTATCTCCTCCCCCTCCCTGTACAATGACCTCTATATAGATAACACTGACCCATCATTACATCACTACTGACAATAGATGATGTCACAGCTTATCTCCTCCCCCTCCCTGTACAATGACCTCTATATAGATAACACTGACCCATCATTACATCACTACTGACAATAGATGATGTCACAGCTTATCTCCTCCCCTCCCTGTACAATGACCTCTATATAGATAACACTGACCCATCATTACATCACTACTGACAATAGATGATGTCACAGCTTATCTCCTCCCCCTCCCTGTACAATGACCTCTATATAGATAACACTGACCCGTCTTATAACAAACTCTCCCATTGACCTTTGTGCAGTGAAACAATATATCAATATTTTGCAGTTAATGGAACAGAGGAGAAAATTAGGTAAAATGGCAGCCCGTATGATCCTGGACAAAAAAAAAATATTTTTTTTAAATTTGGTTTTTAATCAACTAAATGGTGATACATCCCATTTAAAAGGAAATCTACCATCAAAAAGGCATGATAAAGGAGCGACACTCAGATCCAGGCACTGTGACTGTAGTATCTTGTTATATTTGTTATCCATGGCCTCCTTCCTTCTAAAACTTTAAAAGTGATGCTAATGAGTCTAAATCGTTCCTAGAGTTGTTACCGGAGTCCTTCTGTGCTGTAGTTTCATAGGCTGTTACACAGGGGTAAGGGGGGAGTTCTACTCACAGTGTGATTGCTTCTGCACACTGTAACACCCTGTGAAGCTACAGTAAAGAGGGACTCTGGTAACACCCCTAGGAAACCTTCAGGCTCATTAGCATCATTTTATAGAATTAAATCATCATCATAACATTCAAATTTTAGAAGGAGGGAGGCCTTGCATGATAAATATAAGAAGATTACCACAGTCACAGTGCCACAGTGGATCTATGCGCAAGTGTCCCTGGTTTATCATGCTGGGTTTTGGTACATTTCCTTTACAGGACATCTATCACCAGGATGAAAGTCTGTATGCAAATGAGCCTGAGGGGCTCCAGGCTTCATTAACACCTCATTTGCATACAGCCCTTAATCCTGGTGGTAGATGCCCTTTAAATCAAAATCTACTACAGAGTCCACAGTAACTCGAAATAGGATTTAAAGAAACAAATATTTTGCAGGGATATTTTATTATAAAATGTTAGAAGTAAAATATATTCTTTTAGCTTCACAGATAAAAAAAAAAATATCTAATGCCATCTACTTACTAGAATTTAGAGGAATTTGACACGTTTCTAGATACACTGGGACTATAATAATACGCATGCATACGAGTATGCTAAATTTTCTAGTTCTATATATATAAAAAAAAAAGTTAATACATTTTACTTTTAAGAAATTTAATCTTTCGGTGAAATGGCGGACCGATACAAAAGGAGGTTGTACTATAGTCCCTTGTAGAGGAGCTACACGAAACAAGTCAAAAACTTTTACTTAGAATGTGGAATCTCTGGGCTAAAAGTTTTTTTTTTTTTGTTGTCCACACATTTTACACGTTTAGTGTACGAGGTTTAAAGCTACAATTCAGAAAAAAAACTTCTAAGTTGCTAAAAACAGTCCTTAATACAACATCTCTAGGTTACACATTATTGTAGAGGAGCATGTAAACTGAAGAAGGTCTCACTCCAGGACCTGGTGCACGGCCCTCAAGTGTCTCTTCACCCTACGTTTTTCCTGAAAGCTTTTTCCACACAGTGGGCAGGTATGCGGCCGCTCCCCGGTGTGCACCCGCTTATGTTTGGAAAAATTGGAAGAGTTATTAAACCTTTTGTAACACACGTCGCACTGGAAAGGCTTTTCGCCGGTGTGGATACGTTGATGACTGGATAGAGCGGACGATTGGGTGAACCCTTTGCCGCAAACCTGACAGACAAAAGGCCTCTCGCCCGTGTGGACCCTCAAGTGCTCCTTTAAGTCCGTAGCCCTTTTGAAACGTTTAGAGCACACGAAACAAATGTAGGGTTTCGCGTCCATTTCGAAGTATTGGCACCCGTCTTCGTCGAGGCGAGACTCCCAACATTCCATCAGGTCTTCTTGATATTCCACGCTACAGGGCAAGTCGCCCTCAAAATTTTCTTGGTAGTTCTCGTCGTCACATTGAATGAACTCCTCGGCAAGCGATGGCGACTCAATCTCTTTCAGATTTCCCTCCGCATCAATTTCGTGATCTTGAACGCGGTATTGAAATTTCGCGAGGCCGACCACCTCGTCGTCATCGCTTTCATCATCAGTAGTATCGGATATTTCCACGTATTCGTCTTGTGTCGCTTTAGTGTAAAAGTTGAGGTTTTTAGCTTCGGGTGGGGTAGTATTGCTACATTCATACGAGGGAGACCGGGAAAACTTTGGCTTGATGTTCCCCTCTTCCTTGACATGAAACACAGTCTCTCCATTTATAATGGAGCACTCCGCAGTCAGGTCTACGTCGTTCTGGAAATGCACCATATGCTTTGCTTTCATTTCCATGACTTTTTGCCTCTCTTTAAAGTTACTTGTCGTTATTGAAGGAGACAGTTCGTTTATAGTCAGTTTTCCATCACTTTCTTCTGGAATTTTCTTTTCGGAGACAAATTTTAGGTCTTCGTCATCTAGCACCATTTGACCCAAATCCTTTTTGATAAATAGCGACCCCATGCCGTTCAGATAGCTCATGCTATTCTTAATTCGGAGAGGCTGTTTGGAAGGAGAGAGGGGATCTTCCATTTTTACTTTTGCAATGATATCTTGCATTGAATGTGTTCGCTGGTGCTTCTTAAAATTGGAAGAATTGTTGAACGTTTTGCCACAGACGTTACAATGAAATGGCTTCTCCCCGGTGTGAATCCGCATGTGTCCGGTCAACACTGACGATTGAGTGAAACATTTGCCACATATTCTGCAGCGGTAGGGCCGTTCTCCAGTGTGAACACGCTCGTGGTCTTTTAAATCCGAAGTGCGCTTGAAGGCTTTATCGCAGTACGAACATGCATATGGCTTTTCGTTGAGTAACGCTCCGCTTAGCTTGTCTGGATTGGTCAGGTCTTCCGGCAGGTTATGAAGGCGTTTATGCTTTAGACAATTTGACAAATCTTTGAAGAGCTTACCACATATTTCACACTTATAGGTTCTCTCCATGACGTGGGTACGTTTGTGAATTAATAAAGAGGAAGACTGGGTGAAAGCTTTGGCACATAGATCACATTTATAAGGACGCTCATTCGTGTGTACATTGTAGTGGTCTTTCAAGATAGAACTATTCTGAAACGGACGCCCGCAGACCTGACAGTCTAAACAACTACCCCCATTATGCATGTGTTCATGAAACATGAGCTCCGACACGTAATGAAATGTTTCCGGACAGATACTGCATTGGAGATCCTGCCTTGAAACGGCTTCTTCTGGACAACTTTCGAGGTCTTCAAACTCACTTTTAACTGGGGACGTTGTACGACTATGTGGAGCTTCTAACTTGGGAAAGTTCCCCAACTTCATGGCCATCCCGTCGTGAAGGCTTTGTATGGATGTGCTCATCATCGTGTCACAGTTCGCTGGATGGGCTTGGTCTTCTGTAAAACATTCTCCTTGCTCTAACGTGTTACCATTTTCTTCTTCCGCTGTGGTGTTGAGCAATGCAACCTGAGCCGGTGGGAGATTTTTTGTCATACTCCAGTCGTTAAAGTTAATGTCCTTCCACCTAAAAAAAAAAAAAAAAAAAGTAGAGACAAAATATAAATATTTCTGGTTAGTATAAGAAAGTTCTGTGTACTGGTATTTTTGCACATAACTTTCATCCTTCCATTGGTATTGAACCATCAGTGCGGCATTCACATGGAAGCCGTGTATAATCCTAACCACTAATTGACATGTTGCTTCAAGTTGTGGGTCAGGGGCAAATGAAGCCTGCCATGGGCCCAGGGCTGTATGAATATTATAGCCCCTTCAAGTCTAAGTCACTTCCTATATAAGGTTCTAGAATCAGCTTCTTGGAAAATGGAAAAGGTGTCCTTTTTGTCTTCTTTCAATCTCTGGTTAAAAGGACCATTGAAGGACCTTTAAAGGTCCTAAATATGGCTCTTTTCTACATGTGTATTAAAAGCAGAAACAAATGTAAGAGCATTTCATGGGTAAAGGTCTTTCTCAGTATAAAATTTGGTGGCCATGGATACCCTACAAGGTTTGGGCCCCGGTCTACAGCCTAAGCTGCCTACATTAAAATCCACTACTGCTGTGAGTAGACCCTCTTTTGTTTGAACAGTCTGTGGTAGTGATATGTACACCAAATTTAAAGGTAGACTACATTATAGAGTTTTCGATGAGGAATTTGGTGTGGAAACTGCTTCGAAATTCTATGCCCACAGTTTTTGGAAAGGAATTTAAAGCACATTTTTGCACCAAAATTCTCACGAAAAAGTCTCCTATTGGCTTTGGTGGGAAGTGTATTCAAATCTCAAGTGACATGATTGATAACATTAAAGATTCTGCAGGAACTGCGATTCGATACCAAATGGAGGCTTTAGGGGGTTGTCCAGAGTTTGAAAAACATGGCTGCTTTCTTCTAAAGACCATGGTCTGTGCTGGTATTGCAGCTCCGCTTATCTCCTACAGAGTTGCAATTGCAACTAAAATTTTAATTTTAGCAGTACACGTCTTAAAAGACAGTCACCTCATCTGTCCAGAGCTGTAATACCGGAACAAACCATGGGCAGGTGTGGCACTGTTTTTGGGAGAAATCAGCCATGCTTTTGAACCTCTGAAAAACATCTACAAAATAATAATGGATTTTAGAAGACTTTCTAAATTAGAAGGCATATCAGAAAATGGCTGTAATTAAAGGTTTAGTGTCTCACTAGCAGATCGTTTTATGTGATATGGGGAGGGTCATTTAACCCTTTACCAGCAGGCATTGCTGGTTTGGAGGAAGGAGTGTAAAATTCTGGTGACAGGTCTTCTTTAAAGTCCCCCAAGTACTTTGTTTTTTGAGGCCGCATCTATTTGACTTGCCAGCAGTTTTTCTGCTGCCTCCATTATATTTGGAGCCTAATAACGAACCCCTAGTAATAGTTTATTATTCTTCTTTCTTCCCCTTGTCTCCAAATACTCATTTTCCTCATCAATATTATCCCACAGGACGGGCATGAGGTTTGTTTTCACATATAAACCTCTCCCTCTTTATTTATACAATCATTTCTGGGGGAAAAAAAAAGACTAGAACCATCTATATAACGGCCCAGTCGTAGCCATCGTCCAGCCATGTCTCACTGATACCCACTAGACCAGTGATGGCAAACCTTTTAGAGATCGAGTGCCCAAAATGCAAACCTGACCCACTTATTTATTGCAAAGTGCCAACACGGCAATTCTAGCATTAAATTATTAAAATCTTCTTGCTCCGTGCTATACCACAGCTCTCAAGGGTCTCGAGGACACTAATATCGTTGACAGAAGGTGGGAAAATTCAGATGGCAACTGGAGCTTCCCTGAACAGGAATAATTGTGGGGCCAAGAGCAGGAGCTTCACGGCTCCAATGATAATCTGAGCATGTCCTCACCTTCTCTTCTTGCAGTCTCAGGTAGACCAAGATGCTTCACGTTTTGGGCTACCTGGGCCTGCAGGAGGATCCCTCAAGTCCTGTCTGGTGAATTCTGTGCTGGGGCAACAGCCTGAGTGCCCACTGAGGGGGCTCAGAGTGCCACCTCTGGCACCCGTGCCATAGGTTCGCCACCACTGCACTAGACCAATCTCCATCATTGAGACTACACATTCCTCCATCTTGTTTGTGAGGCCTTCTGCATTAGTGAAATTATCTTACTCCACTTCCTGTAATACCCATTGATCAACCTTTATTAATTCCTTCCCTATTTTACTTGTTAATCCCATCCCCCTCTACGGTTTTATCCCTTCATCTGTACACTTGTCCCTCCTCCCCCCTAATCCTAATCCAAAAGATTCTCCAGCCGACTAACCATCTCCCCCCCACCCAACACAGCTGCACCCTCCCCATTTAGTTGCAGCCCATCCCTAGGAAAGAGCCAGTAGCCAACAGAGAAGTCGGCCCAATTCTCCATGAACCCAAACTCTTCCTTCTTGCACCATTTTCTAGGCCACTTATTTAACCCCCTAAGCTCCTGCTGTCTCTTTATAGCGATGCCCGTGGCACTGGTAGTTTTTCTGAAAACACTACCTTGGAGGTCCTTGACTTGAGCTTTCTACCTAGTTTTCAAAAATCATTCTTAAGGATCTTCAATTTCCCACTGACTTTGTCGTCATTGGTATCGATGTGGACCATGACCGCTGGATCTTCTCAAGTTCCACCCAGAAATCTGTCGATCCACAACATGGCGAACCTGTATTTAGGTCCAGCATTCACTGTCCCCCATCTGTACACTTAATTATAGAATCCCCTACAACCAAAATCTGTCTAACCCTCTCTGCACTCCCATTCCCAACCTTCCTACAGTTGTCTGGTGGCTAGCAGCCACAGTCTTCCGTAGTGATGCCGATCCTCACACCCAATATCAGCCATACATGCATGTTCATAAGAGTTGGTCAGGACTACCGTCCCCGGTACTTCTCTTTCTACTCCTTTTTCTGACGGTCTTCCAGCTACCAGCCTGTGAGCCCTGAGCTTGTCCACCTCCACCCTCCCTGACCCCAGCCAGTGCCATCTGTGTCTGATCTAGGCCCTGCTCCAGGAGCAAAATGCCCCTCAGTTTTTCTAGTAGACCATTTAGATCCAGGACCCGGGCTTCCAAAAACTCAACGTACTTCCATCTAGTGGAAACATATTCACCCTCCAACAGTTGTTCAAGGCTGGTATACATTTATTGTGTACATTTTAGGGCTAAAAGAACATATAACCAACATAATTCTAAAATTCACCTCCAGATAGTTTTCATTGCTTTGAAGCTCTCAAATGGTTAACAACCTTTCTAAAAGCTGTTAGAGGGGTGCACATTTGAAAATGGGGTGAATCGATCCAACAGGAGCATAGATTTTTTGATGGTAGATTTCCTTTAACGCCCATCTTTCCAGAGTCGCTAATTTAAAAACCCAATAAGCCAATTAGGTGCTATACTATGGATGGGGTGCCAGCTCATCTGCTTCAGCTACATAGCCCGTTTAGGATATTGGGTGCAGCTCATTACAATGTACAAATATTTGATTTGGCAGAACAGGAAGCTTTCTAATGATATTTTAATACCTAGGACTGACTGTGGTAAAGTCAAGGAAGCCTCCTCTACACCTATATATGAGGCAGTTCTACCATCACCATAGACAGGGGGCATCCTCTACACCTAGAGGAGAGGTGGTTCTACCATCACCATAGACAGGGGGCATCCTCTACACCTAGAGGAGAGGAGGTTCTACCATCACCATAGACAGGGGACATCCTCTACACCTAGAGGAGAGGAGGTTCTACCATCACCATAGACAGGGGGCATCCTCTACACCTATATATGAGGCAGTTCTACCATCACCATAGACAGGGGGCATCCTCTACACCTAGAGGAGAGGAGGTTCTGCCATCACCATAGACAGGGGACATCCTCTACACCTAGAGGAGAGGAGGTTCTACCATCACCATAGACAGGGGGCATCCTCTACACCTATATATGAGGCAGTTCTACCATCACCATAGACAGGGGGCATCCTCTACACCTAGAGGAGAGGCGGTTCTACCATCACCATAGACAGGGGGCATCCTTTACACCTAGAGGAGAGGGGATTCTACCATCACCATAGACAGGGGGCATCATCTACACCTAGAGGAGAGGTTATTCTACCATCACCATAGACAGGGGGCATCATCTACACCTATATATGAGGCAGTTCTACCATCACCATAGACAGGGGGCATCCTCTACACCTAGAGGAGAGGTGATTCTACCATCACCATAGACAGGGGGCATCTTCTACACCTAGAGGAGAGGTGGTTCTACCATCACCATAGACAGGGGGCATCCTCTACACCTAGAGGAGAGGTAGTTCTACCATCACCATAGACAGGGGACATCCTCTACACCTAGAGGAGAGGTAGTTCTACCATCACCATAGACAGGGGCATCCTCTACACCTAGAGGAGAGGAGGTTCTACCATCACCATAGACAGGGGGCATCCACTAAACCTAGAGGAGATGCAGTTCTACCATCACCATAGACAGGGGGCATCCTCTACACCTAGAGGAGAGGAGGTTCTACCATCACCATAGACAGGGGGCATCCACTAAACCTAGAGGAGATGCAGTTCTACCATCACCATAGACAGGGGGCATCCTCTACACCTAGAGGAGAGGAGGTTCTATCATCACCATAGACTAGGTGTAGATGAAGACCCCTGTCTATGGTGATGATAGAACCTCCTCTCCTCTAGGTGTAGAGGATGCCCCCTGTCTATGGCGATGGTAGAACCGCCTCTCCTCTAGGTGTAGAGGATGCCCCCTGTCTATGGTGATGGTAGAACCTCCTCTCCTCTAGGTGTAGAGGATGCCCCCTGTCTATGGTGGTGGTAGAACTGCATCTCCTCTAGGTGTAGAGGATGTCCCCTGTCTATGGTGATGGTAGAACCTCCTCTCCTCTAGGTGTATAGATTCCTCCCCGTCTATGGTGATGGTAGAATCTCCTCTCCTCTAGGTGTAGATGATGCCCCCTGTCTATGGTGATGGTAGAACCTCCTCTCCTCTAGGTGTAGAGAGAGGATGTCCCCTGTCTATGGTGATGGTAGAACTGCATCTCCTCTAGGTGTAGAGGATGTCCCCTGTCTATGGTGATGGTAGAACCTCCTCTCCTCTAGGTGTAGAGGATGCCCCCTGAGGAGAGGAGGTTCTACCATCACCATAGACAGGGGGCATCCTCTACACCTAGAGGAGAGGAGGTTCTACCATCACCATAGACAGGGGGCATCCTCTACACCTAGAGGAGAGGAGGTTCTACCATCACCATAGACAGGGGACATCCTCTACACCTAGAGGAGAGGCGGTTCTACCATCGCCATAGACAGGGGGCATCCTCTACACCTAGAGGAGAGGCGGTTCTACCATGGCCATAGACAGGGGGCATCCTCTACACCTAAAGCAGAGGAGGTTCTACCATCACCATAGACAGGGGACATCCTCTACACCTAGAGGAGAGGAGGTTCTACCATCACCATAGACAGGGGACATCCTCTACACCTAGAGGAGAGGAGATTCTACCATCATCATAGACAGGGGCATCCTCTACACCTAGAGGAGAGGAGGTTCTACCATCACCATAGACAGGGGACATCCTCTACACCTAGAGGAGAGGCGGTTCTACCATCGCCATAGACAGGGGGCATCCTCTACACCTAGAGGAGAGGCGGTTCTACCATGGCCATAGACAGGGGGCATCCTCTACACCTAAAGCAGAGGAGGTTCTACCATCACCATAGACAGGGGACATCCTCTACACCTAGAGGAGAGGAGATTCTACCATCATCATAGACAGGGGCATCCTCTACACCTAGAGGAGAGGTTATTCTACCATCACCATAGACAGGGGGCATCCTCTACACCTAGAGGAGAGGAGGTTCTACCATGGCCATAGACAGGGGGCATCCTCTACACCTAGAGGAGAGGAGGTTCTACCATCACCATAGACAGGGGGCATCCTCTACACCTAGAGGAGAGGAGGTTCTACCATCACCATAGACAGGGGACATCCTCTACACCTAGAGGAGAGGAGGTTCTACCATCACCATAGACAGGGGACATCCTCTACACCTAGAGGAGAGGAGGTTCTACCATCACCATAGACAGGGGACATCCTCTACACCTAGAGGAGAGGCGATTCTACTGTCAGTGTGCTTTTATCTCTCCCTATATTATTGCAGAGAGTTTCCACATACCAAAAAATACCCAGCTTTCCCAGATCCGGGGAATATTTACTGAATGAGACTGTGGAACTCTCTCCCTCAGGAGATTGTTATGGCAGATACTTTGTGTTCAAGAGGGACCTAGATGCCTTACATAGAGAGCAAAAATATCACATATTATGGGAACTAGATTCTTGAGAAGGGAGGTTGTTCCAGGAATTTACTTTTACTGCAGTATAGGAAATTATTTTCACAGCAGGATTATAAATTGGGACTCAACGAACCTGCATCTTTATTCAACCTCCTCCACTGCCATACTTTCTGCAGATTCTACGCCACATATTTAAAAAAAAAATGAAACTTAAAAACCAAAAAAATAGAATTATCAATCACAAAAAAATAAAATTTTTTACATGATTTAGTAGTGGAATTTGCAGTATCTGTCCGGTGACATTTTGGCGCTGTCTGCTAAAGATGTTGAGGCGTTTGTGTTATGTCGGAGATTCGTAAATGTAACTTTTTGTGTCGTCTCCATGGGAAACAGCGATATAAACATTCTACATTACAGAATCCTCACGGATTACATGAAATCCGTGGAAATCTCCGCCAGGAATCCCAGGTTTTCCTTAGTTTTGTGCAGTAAATCTGGTCCCCGGTGACACCTCCTGACCGCCCCCTCCAGACACTGCCCAGGATGGCCAGGGGCCTAGGACGCCATAATCACTGCAGCTCATTGTCGCCCCCCTCTCACAGCAGTCTGGGGTCTTCGCTCAGGCACATACAGCTCCCGGCAGGACCCGCAGCCTCCCTCCCAGACAAGAGAAAGCACTTTACCTTCCCGGGGCTCACACAGCATGGAGGCCGCCCCGTCCTGTGACCCTCTGCCAGCGCCTCCAAACTTTCAGCCAACACAAGTAAATCCCTGCCGGAGCTGCTGCGGGGAGATGCTAAATCCTAGTCGGCTCAAGGACCTTTGATGATGTCATGGCCATGTGACCAGTCACATGTGGGGGAGGGGTCCTGCTGGAGGTCTTTGTTGTTTGGATGACAATGTCCCTCTATATACTATATACACACAGCTCTGCACCGTATACTATATACACACACAGCTCTGCACCGTATACTATATACACACACAGCTCTGCACCGTATACTATATACACACACAGCTCTGCACCGTATACTATATACACACACACAGCTCCGCGCCGTAAACTATATACACACAGCCCGCACCGTACACTATATACACACAGCTCCGCACCATATACTGTATACACACACACAGCTCCACACCGTACACTATATACACACACAGCTCCGCACCATATACTGTATACACACACACAGCACCGCACCGTATACTATATACACACACACACAGCTCCACGCCGTATACTATATACACAGCTCCGCACTGTATACTATATACACACACACACAGCTCCGCGCCGTATACTATATACACACACACAGCTCCGCACCGTACACTATATACACACAGCCCCGCACCGTACACTATACACACACAGCTCTGCACCGTATAGTATATACACACTGCTCCGCACCGTACACTATATACACACAGCTCCGCACCGTACACTATACACACACAGCTCTGCACCGTATAGTATATACACACAGCTCCGCACCGTACACTATATACACACAGCTCCGCACCGTACACTATACACACACAGCTCCGCACCGCATACAATATACACACAGCTCCGCACCGTATACTATATACACACAGCTCCGCACCGTATACTATATACACACAGCTCCGCACCGTATACTATACACACACAGCTCCGCACTGTACACTATATACACACAGCTCCACACTGTATACTGTATACACACAGCTCCACACCATATACTATATAGACACAGCTCCACACCATATACTATATAGACACAGCTCCACACCTTATACTATATAGACACAGCTCCGCACCATATACTATATAGACACAGCTCTGCACGGTGCATTTTGGTCGCGTTTTGATACGCATTACAACAGCTGAAATGAGGTGATTTGCCTAATCACATTAATATTAACATTTGCGTTTCCAAACACAGTGTAAACGCAACGTTAACGCATGCATTAACAAAGTGTTAACAAAACTCAAACATAAATGCATTGTTAATGCATGCGTTAACATCGTGTTTACACTGCGTTTTGTACACGCAAATGTGAACAGTAATGTAATTCGGCAAATCACCTCATCTCAGCTGTTGTAATGCGTTTCAAGACGCAATACAAACGCAACCAAAACGCACCATGTGGCCGAGCCCTTAGGGCGCGTTCACACGTTGCGTTTTGACCTGCGTTTTCATTGCGTCTGAAATGCATATACAACAGCTAAGAGAGGTGATTTGCATAATTACATCACTGTTAACATTTATGTTTACATATGCATCGTAAATGTGTTAACACATGCATTTTGTTAACGTAAACGCAATGTAATTAGGCAAATCACCTCTCATCAGCTGTTGTATATGCGTTTCAAATGCACAAACAGCCTGTAACAATATTCTACAGGCGGCACAGAGTCCTAGATCCTGGATCGCACTGTCCACTATATATATATATATATCAGCGAGGAGCCAAAAAGAATTGATATGGATGTGCATTTAGTTATTTCATTAACAGAGGATTATGCATTTATAAAAATAAAAGTGGGAGTTTTCATGGAAAACACAAAATTGTCTTGGTTGACCCCAAACTTTTGAACAGTAGTGTAGCTACATAGAAGTCCACACATACATGTTCATACACTGTTCAACCCCTCCGCGCCGTTCTAGTACAGCGCAAGGGCAACTGGGCTCTTCTGGGCCACCACTTCCTGCTGACGTCACCCGACCAATCGGATCAGTCCCGCCCACCGGTCGCTGCGATTGGCCAATCAATTCTGACTGGCCAACTGCAGCGTTTGTAGGCTGAAAACTTGTTTTTAGCTCCCTCTCCTTCCTCCAGCGGCTCCATTTTGGTTTGGTATCGCTGGAGAGAGGAGCAGAGTGTTACTGTTTGCACCAAAACAGTATTTTCCTATCTGTTCCTTACTGTTCCCTCCTGCATCCTGTGTGTTCCCTTGTCTTCCGTTTTTCCCATCTCCTGTCTGTCCCTTCTGAACCCAAACACACTTTTCAGTGCACTCTGTGAATAGCGCTGCACAGTATCTTTAGCGGTAGTTCGGGTGTCTTAGGGCAAGTTAGGTGCATTTGTACAGTGCACATAGGGTTTTTTTTGTGCCTGGTAGTATTTTTTTCCCAGAGTGCTGTAGGTGTACCTGTAGTTGGGTGCACTTATCTATTTTTTGAGTGTGCCATCTGTGCGGCTTGTCCGTGTGGTTTGGTGCGCATTATTTCATTTTTTTTGTGTGCCGGCTTGACAGTAGTTGGGTGCACATCATCTAATTTTTTTGGTGTACGTTCTCTAGTTTTTTTCTGGTACAGATTCTTCCTTTTTTGTGTGCAATGTCTCAGAAGACGTACACCGTGTTGGAGGCATACAACACGTCAGCCTCTGACACTGAGTCAGCAAGTGAGGATGATGTCCCCTTTTACCTATCATCAATCATCGTCATCCATCATCATCCTCCATCATCATCCATCATCCTCATCCTCCTGCTCATCTTCCAGTGACCTGGAAGGACCCCCGAGAAGGCCAGTAGGGTTCCTGTGCCTTCTGCTATTGAAGTGTCTGGGGCTTCCACTGACCCCACATGGGTAGCCCCAGATAATTATACCCCTCAGGTCCCCGATTTTGTGGGCCAACCTGGAATTAAATTTGACACGGCAGGGCTCAGAGCTGTGGACTTTTTAAAGTTTTTTTTTGATGAGGAGCTGTTGATTTTAATTGTAGTCCAGACCAATCTCTACACTGCACAGTATATTGCCCAAAACCCCTCTTCATTTTATGTACAACCCTACAGGTGGACCCCTGTCACTGCAGCAGAGATGCAGAAGTATTGGGTCATAAAACTTCTTATTGGTATAGTAAAGAAGCCATCAATCAGGGACTACTGGAGCATAGACATTCTGTACCACACCCAATGTTCCACATGGCGATGAGCAGGATGCGCTCTGAAGCCATCCATAAGTTTATGCACTACAATGACAACATACAGTGCCCACGAAGACGACCCCAGTTATGATCGTTTATTTAAGGTCAAGCCCATATTAGATCATTTTAGTGCCAAATTTCCCCAGGCATATACTTTAAAGGGAGACTTCAATTAAGCCAGTACCTGCCCAGTAAGAGGTCAAGGTATGACATGAAGATGTATAAGCTGTGCGAAAGTACATCAGGGTATACCTACAAGTTCAGGGTAAATGAAGGGAAGGACTCCAGTATAGTACCTCCAGAATGCCCCCCCCCCCCCTTCCTGAGTGTGGGATTTGGTGCACCCACTGCTGGACCAGGGATACCACCTCGACCTGGACAATTTCTACACCAGCACTACTCTGTTTAAGTGCCTCGCTTCCAAAAATACTGCAGCATGTGGCACTGTATGCAGAAATCAGAGAGGTCTCCCTAAGTCGAGGCTTGGGCAAAAACTTAAAAAGCATGATAGCAGGGCACTATGCAGCGACTCTGTACAGGAGAGCCGGGCACTATGCAGCGACTCTGTGTTGTGTGTTAAGTACAAGGACAAGAGGGAGGTCCCTGTATTAACCACACTACATGGACACACCACCACCCCTGTACCAGTACGAGGTACCAGTACAGAAACCCCCAAGCCAGACTGTATTTTAGATTATAAGTACGTTTAGATTATAAGTACAACGCCATGGGGAAGTCGAGGGTGTGCTTCAAGAATCTGGCCATGCACATCATGAAGATAGCTCTATATAATGCTTATGTGCTAACATTGATGTGCAGGCCAGAGGGGAACTTTCCTGGAATTTCAAGAGGTGGTAATAAAGTACTTTCTTTTTGGAGACCAGGAAGGGGGGAGTGCCAGCACTTCTGGAAGCGTGGCCACATCACGTATTGTACCAGGGGAGCACTTTCCAGGAGTAGTTCCCCAAACTGCCAAGAAGGGAAGAACACAGAAGAGGTGCAGGGTGTGCTCCAAAAAAGGCATTTGGAAGGACACCATTTATCATTTTGAGACCTGCCCAGAAAAAACAGGGTTATGTATGAAAGATGCTTCCGAATTTATCATACATCCCTGGCTTTTTAGAGTACCATGTTGTTACCCTGATGTACTATGCACAGCTTATACATCATGCTGCATGCCGCTCCTTCCCTTCTAAGCCCTGCCGTGTGCCCAGCCTGTAGATTATTGCCGCATCATGGGGTGTTTGTCTCCCGTTGTAGGAGCTCAACACATGACATAATGGATATTTTTTACTATGCACTATCCATTATGCATTTTTTGGGGGTCCACCTGTGGGGTTAAAATTCTAACTATACCCCTAGTTTAATTCATGGAGGGTGTAGTTTAAAAAATAGTTCAGTTCTTAGGGGTTTCTACTGTACTGGCCCCTATTGGCATCTACAAATGCTTCATGATGCCAAAAAGAAAAAAAATGTACAATGCCTGTGATCCAAAATGCAAGTTATTCCCTTTTGAGCCATGCCATGTCTCCACCCTGCAGTTTATTGCCGCCTATGGGGTAATGCCCTAAACAGGGGAATCCGCAGAATTATTTTTTGATGTGTTTCTCCCCAGTGGCATGATTTGGGCAAAATACTTTTGTCACTACAATGGCATATTTGATAAATTGCAATACATTTTTTACTCTGCACTACTCACTTTGTATTACATTTGAGCCAGCATCTTAGGGTTTAAAATGCTGATACAACCCTACATACGTTCTTTGAGGGGTGCCCTTTCCAAAATGGGGTCACTACTTGGGGGGTTGTATTGTATCTATTGAAAACGTAGCTCCAAAACCTAAATTTTGCTCCTTTCCTCCTAAGCCCTGCTGTGTCTTCATCCAGCAGATTATTGCTGCCTATGGGGTATTGCCGTAAACGGGGTAACCCGCAGAAGTTGCTACTAAAACTTGAAACCTTCCATAAAATTATGGAAATAAAAAGAAGACCATTATGGAATGGCAAAAGGTTGCTACAAAAAAAAATTCTGGTTTGCCTTTTTGTCCAAAAAGTAGAACATTTGAAACTTTGAAAATATGTCATTTAAAAAAAAAAAAATGTTCCTAAATTATTGAATTGTTACCCCCCAAAAAAGAAATGTCACCGAAATGACACTACTAACATAAACTACAACGGGGGACATTTACTATGGCGTTTCCGCCAGTTTTGTGGCGCTCTCACCACATGTTCTGCTCTCCTACCTATTTATTAGCTGGCGGCGCCAAAAAAAATGACTTTTTCCGTCTGCTCCGACTCTTCTCCGAAAAGGGGCGTGGCTTTGGCGGAGTGGAAACTCAGACACAATTAATATGTGTCGCAGCCCTTTTTGGGCGCTGTAAACTGGCGGAAAGTAGACCAAAAGAAAACTGGTCTAGCAGGGACTGTTGGACACATTTCTGGTGCTCGGGACAGATTTTGGTCCCGGGGACAGAAAATGGTCTCGGCGCCAGAAATGTCTCTGCACAGCTCCACAATATTAAATGTGTATCTTCTTTCCCAGAGCAGGTCGGTAACAAAGCCAATGCAGACACCGACACTTTAAGTAAATGTCCCCCAATGTCTCACGAGAAAACACCTCATTTTCAATAAAGACAGAGTGTAAAAGCCCATGACACCTGCAGTGCAAAAATGCCTCTGCCTTTTCTAAGCATTTGCATTACAATATACACTCACCGGCCACTTTATTAGGTACACCTGTCCAACTGCTCGTTAACACTTAATTTCTAATCAGCCAATCACATGGCAGCAACTCAGTGCATTTAGGCATGTAGACATGGTCAAGACAATCTCCTGCAGTTCAAACCGAGCATCAGTATGGGGAAGAAAGGTGATTTGATGCCTTTGAACGTGGCATGGTTGTTGGTGCCAGAAGGGCTGGTCTGAGTATTTCAGAAACTGCTGATCTACTGGGATTTTCACGCACAACCATCTCTAGGGTTTACAGAGAATGGTCCGAAAAAGAAATAACATCCAGTGAGCGGCAGTTCTGTGGGCGGAAATGCCTTGTTGATGCCAGAGGTCAGAGGAGAATGGGCAGACTGGTTCGAGCTGATAGAAAGGCAACAGTGACTCAAATCGCCACCCGTTACAACCAAGGTAGGCAGAAGAGCATCTCTGAACGCACGTCGAACTTTGAGGCAGATGGGCTACAGCAGCAGAAGACCACACCGGGTGCCACTCCTTTCAGCTAAGAACAGGAAACTGAGGCTACAATTTGCACAAGCTCATCGAAATTGGACAGTAGAAGATTGGAAAAACGTTGCCTGGTCTGATGAGTCTCGATTTCTGCTGCGACATTCGGATGGTAGGGTCAGAATTTGGCGTCAACAACATGAAAGCATGGATCCATCCTGACTTGTATCAACGGTTCAGGCTGGTGGTGGTGGTGGTGTCATGGTGTGGGGAATATTTTCTTGGCACTCTTTGGGCCCCTTGGTACCAATTGAGCATCGTTGCAACGCCACAGCCTACCTGAGTATTGTTGCTGACCATGTCCATCCCTTTATGACCACAATGTACCCAACATCTGATGGCTACTTTCAGCGGGATAATACGCCATGTCGTAAAGCTGGAATCATCTCAGACTGGTTTCTTGAACATGACAATGAGGTCACTGTACTCAAATGGCCTCCACAGTCACCAGATCTCAATCCAATAGAGCATCTTTGGGATGTGGTGGAACGGGAGATTTGCATCATGGATGTGCAGCCGACAAATCTGCGGCAACTGTGTGATGCCATCATGTCAATATGGACCAAAATCTCTGAGGAATGCTTCCAGCATTGTTGAATCTATGCCACGAAGAATTGAGGCAGTTCTGAAGGCAAAAGGGGGTCCAACCCGTTACTAGCATGGTGTAACTAATAAAGTGGCCGGTGAGTGTAATTGTGTGTTATAACTTACTCGTGCATCCTTACAAAATCCTGGGGTAGTCACAAGGGCTGGACTTTGGTTTGGATGCATTTCAAAAAACAACATGTGACTTGTCTGTGTTACTCACTCCTCAGATCTTAGCCCCCACCTTTGTGCTAGATAGATAGTGCTGATTCAATAGATTAGAAAAAGTGCAGGGACTGAGATAAGTAAACAATTAAGTATCCGCTATATCAATCAGGTAATATAAACTCAGTCCCTAGTAGTGCATATAGAAATCAGAACACAGGATTATATAATACAATGACATTACCGAAAAGGTGATCCAGGAAAGGCGAGTGTGATTACCCCATGCGTATTGCCTATTAGATGGGCTCTCATCAGGGGTTCAAACTCCCTGCTTGTGAGAGGTGGCGGAGCACAGCACCGGAGAGAGCAGGGAGCAGCTACATATGCCGTATAAGCTGTTGCTGTTTTCAGAGGGTGCAGGGAGCAGCCCACTCACTCCTGCTGCTGCCCGCAGCCCTTCCAACAGCAGCTACAGCACAATAACACACAGGCGCTGGCAGGGGGCAGAATGGAGAAGGTTAGCGAGGTCGCTCATTCTGCCTCCACCTAGGAACCCAGCTGGGACATCCAAGAAGGGGGGAGCTGCAGTATAATGAAGGAATCCATCTGGGGCACTCCCGGCATGTGTGATAGTAGATCCTCGGGCAGATGGCGAAGGGGCGGCCCATGGTGTTAGCGGCAGCAGGCCAAGGATCGCACTGGAGCTGACGTGTGCTCCAAGATGGAGTCTCATGTGCTTCTGCCCAGCAGGGGTTTATATAGTCCCCTGGTCAGGTGGTAGCACTTCTCCAATCAGTTTCTAGCTTGCTTTACAAAAACATCATTGGCCAGTAACATCTCACTGTGTTACCTCTTGCCTTACCAGGAAGTGGCTACAGCTGCAATTTCTAGCTTCTCCAGTACCTAGAGTCCTCCTACAGAGGTGAACAGCTCCTGACAAGGAGAGGACGCTATAAGCAACTACCACCTTACCGATATTATGATGCTCCCAAATACATCACTAATATCTGCAGTGTGTGAGGTAAAGATATTGCCATATACATTACTGATATCTATTGATGTAATTGATTTTCGGGTAGCTTTTGACAAGTCGGTATTACCGGCAAACTGCCTCCCCCCTCACATATATTTCTGACCTCATATATATTTTACCACATCTGCAATATGTGAGCTAAATGGAGCATTTGCACAAGGAAAGATAGTAAGATATTGCATTTCAGATATAATACCTCAGCCATGTCCACAGTATGTGGGGTGATACTGCTTTCATGTGGTAACAATGATTTATGAGGTAAGAATCTCAGATATGATGAAGAAGCTGATACTACACTTGTAAATGATGTCTGTGGCGTATATGGCCGGAGTATTATACTCCCTGAGGTTGGAGAGGTTTCCTCCAGATTATCAGTACAAGGGAGACAAAGCAGGAAGTAAGATCTACTACTGATCCGTACCCTCCTCACAGTAACACACTGGCAGGGTCGGCTCCAGGTTTCAGGAGGCCACTGGGCGACAGAGCCTCTTGAGGCTCCATTCACACGTTCCACCTGGATTGTATTTCATATCGCAATCCAGACGGAAGGAGGAGGGGTTTGGCTGGATTACTCCTCCCCTTCAAAAAAACACAATTTTTTAAATTTTTCTGTGAATGCCGCAGAATGAGGGTTTGTTTTCTGCATTACAAATTGTACTTCCTAGTGTCAGTATTTAAGATCCAGGAAAGGTAGAAATAAATTATAAATGTGGTGAAATTGTATGAAAAGAGCATTTGCACCATTTTCTTATGGGCTCTGTGTTTACCGTGTGCACCAAATGGCCCCTCCGTTTAATTCTTTAGGTGGGTACAATCACTGCATTACCAAGTTTATATAGTTTTTAATGTGTTTTAATACATTGAAAAAAAAAAAAGTTTAATCTTTTGTACATAAAAAATATCTTCAACTCTTGAATCTTACCATATTCTGATGCCAATAACTTTTTCATACTTCTGTGTATGGACCTGTGTAAAGTGTAGCTTTTAAAATGTTCATTTCTGTCATTTTGGGGACTAATAAATATTTTTTTAATGGAAATTCTTGTGTTCAAAAAGTGTTGATTTGGACACCGGGAAGTTATTTTCCTTTACAAGGCTCATTGTTGGGAATAATCATTTTTAAGATTTTGAAATATCAGTTTTGGGACTGGGTGACTAGGACTAGGTGACACCTAGCATGTTTAAAGGAAACCTACCACTTCAGATCTACCTATTAAGGTGGAACCGATGGTAGGTGCATCTAACGTATGTAAAGATAGCACTTTTTAGGGTAATATGCAAATTTTCTAAAGAGGCTTCTGGGGTGTGGAGTAGCTGGAGCGAAGGCTACACGGTGCAGCTACTCCATGCCCCTGTAGCCTCTTTGATCCTCCTACCCAGACATCTTCAGCACACAGCTACAAGGAGCTGAGTGCACCCGTCAGTGAAGCCGAAGTTCTGCGCATGCGCAGTAGCTAATGCATTGGAGCCGAGATCGTGTAGACAACGGCCTGTGTTCTGTGCATGCGCAGTAGCTCCTGCATTGGAGCCGAGATCGTGCAGACAACGGCCTGTGTTCTGCGCATGCGCAGTAGCTCCTGCATTGGAGCCGAGATCGTGCAGACAACGGCCTGTGTTCTGCGCATGTGCAGTAGCTCCTGCATTGGAGCCGAGATCGTGCAGACAACGGCCTGTGTTCTGCGCATGCGCAGTATCTCCTGCATTGGAGCCGAGATCGTGCAGACAACGGCCTGTGTTCTGCGCATGCGCAGTAGCTCCTGCATTGGAGCCGAGATCGTGCAGACAACAGTCTGTGTTCTGCGCATGTGCAGAACTGCGGTTTTGTGGACGAGTTACAAGGAGCTGCGCGCTGAAGATGTCTGGGTAGAAGGATCAAATAGGCTACTGGGGAGTATAGTAGCCGCGCCGTGTAGCCTCAGCTCCATCTACTCCATGCCCCAGTAACCTCTTTAGAAAATTTGCATATCACCTTGATTAAAGATTAGAAAAGATAGAGGGGAGTAAAGGATTAGCCCTAAAAAAAGGGCTATCCATACATTCGTTAGATGCACCTACCACCGGTTCTACCTTAATAGGTATCCGTAGTGCTAGGTTACCTTCAAGTTTATTTTTATTTCTATTTTAGGTAAATGGGAGTGATTTGAACTTTTTTGTTGTGTGCTTTTATTTTTAACCTTTATGTTAAAATTCCTGCCCCCTGCTGATGCTTTTACCTCCATACTTTCCTCGCCCCATCAATATGTAATAATTAGTCGTTTTGCTGAAAGAGATTACGGTAATAAAACTACTGAAGATAAAAAAGTATAAGTTTAGGTTCCCTTTACATGTCCGCCTTTCCTTATAACTTCTGGAGAGTCTTTACAGGCCATCCAAGAGTCCCGAACTTCCTTCCTTTCCACACCATCGGGAGCTAGAATGGAAATTTTATCCAGACTTTCTCAGCCAGCATGTGGTTTTGGTATAGCTGCCCATTTATAAGGAGGAGCAGGATTTTTTTTTTTTTTAGTATGGGCAGCTGCAGCCTTCGGCGGGTGTGCTGCTGTCAACATGATGTCACCACTGAGCCTCTTTATGTACACAAAGGCTAGCAGTGCCACGGGAGCTGAAACGGAGCCCAGCAGAGAGATCACTACAACTTGTTTGTTACTTTCTACCCCCTGAGCATAACCCGGATTCCGAACAACAACATTAATACCGTCTAGTGTTACGTTACAACATATTTTTTTGTTGCCTTAAAATATGCCAAACAAAATGCAGCAAATTTTTGGCTCATTCGCATAAGTTTTTGCAAAGCCACGCCCCCTTAGATATAGTTGTAAAAGCATCTTAGCATCTTTAGGCTGTAAACTGTCTCATTTTGGCCATAAAGCGGTTGATAAATATGCCTGATTGGCGATGAAAAGTGGAGCTGTATGGATCGGATGCAGCTTGTTACATTGCAGGAGAACTGTAATTGTTTTTCATGCATGTTTTATATTGTTGTTGTTCCTACTTTTCGGCTCAAATCTCCAGAAGCCACGAGGAGAGGCCTACAGATGGCGTTCATAAAATCTGCCAAAGCTGAGGAGAAAGATGCAAGACCAAGCACAAGCTCACAAGGTTAGGATTTTCTTCAGTGTTACCCTTTTAGATTTATTATGTTTCCTGTGAAAGTCTCTTCTGCCTGACCAGTCTCCAGATCCCCTTGAAAACCATATGACATGTAGACCGCCATCTTCCTTGGTGCCACTGACTTTCTAATGTAATAACCATTAATGTCTATGTCCAACTTTATCCTAAAGCCACACAGAAATACATTTTGGGTTTATTTTGGATACAAGGTTTAGCTAGAAATACTATAGGCTTTTCATTTTTTCTTTATTTTCACTAAATTTGTATTAAAAAAAAAGTGCCAAAACAATCTAGATGAAGAATACAAAGCCATCACGTAGAGCTAACTGTTCTGCTATAATGGATATATACATCATGGGTCGTTAAGGGGGTAACAAATACAGCTAGTGACTGGTTGTCATCTAGCCCGATTAATTAAATGCCAACATTCTTTTAGCTAAAAATTATTTTTCTCACATCCTATAAAAGCACCTTTATGTTATTAACAGGCATCAGGCTTTGTCCTGATCGGCTTGCCCCTCTCATTTACTCCTCCCCATGCCTTATGCCTCCTCACTATTCAGTACTTCATGTCGTGTGGCCAGGGTGATGTCATTGAAGGTCCCTATATGTCATGTATACATCTGATCACATGAAATCACATCATGCCTCCATGGACTTCAAGTTCTCCACATCCTCCATGTAGGCTGTGATTTCATGTGCTCAAATACATACATGTGGTAGATAAGGCAAATTTTAAGGGGGAAAGGACCCCTTCTGGTCACCTGAAATGAATTTAAGAGAAGGTATCAATGTAAAGAATTTAAAACAAACAGAGCTGTATATGTCCATAGTTGAACTACCGTCAGTCCCACAGCATGCCCTAACAGTGAGGCCTGTCAATCAGGAATAAGGAGGCAGTGCCCAAGATTTGAAGAGAGACAGAGCTTTCAGCCATAATAAAGTGGCGTGGTTCACTGTCAGAAAAATTGCTGCAATTAAGGTAGCTAATTGATATGGGTAGTACTTTTAACCCTTTACCAGCAGGCATTGCTGGTTTGGGGGGGGGGGGGGTTTCTCGGTCTTCTTTAAGAATATTTTCTCCAATGAAATAAATGAAATATCCCAACACCTGGGTTGCAGACAACTGTTATATTGAGGTTATAGTCATATACAATACTTGAACAAAAAGCGCAACCTAAAAAGAACAATATATATCATACAACATACAAATCATGGAATGCAGTGAGGATTAGAAGTATAAAATACAGGATTATAGACAATATTGTGTAGAAATACCATGCTCGGGCAAGAGGAGTTATCCTGACATCTCTCTTCTATTGGTTAGAGGATACATGTTGGCCTAGGGACCCATGAGATCATGTAGGGGCAAGATCACAAACTACTAGCCCCAGATTTTTCATACATGATCTTCTGTATAAAAAGCTGATAGTAAAATAAAGTTCTACATAATACTAAACCGCTTATGCACTTGACTTCCTGGGTGTTGCCTGACATCACAGGAAGCACTAGAAGAGACTTTTCAGCCAATCACGGGTTAGGGAGGCTAAGCGGCCCCTCCTAGTGTTTCCAGTGATGTAATGAGACACCCTGGAAGCCGCGTGGAGCTGGACAATGTTCTCATCAGCTCTGGCGATGGTGAATCTTAGTTTTATATACATGACCTCTCCATATCTTGAATTTTTTTGTCTGTCTTTGGTTCCGTTTGGGTCAGACTTTTAGCCCCCAAAATAATTTATTTTGCAACTAAAGTTATATTTTGCAAAATTATAATAAAAGGTGCCCATAAATGTAAAGTGACAGGTGTTTACGGTCCATTTCTTTTTCTAAACAAAATATCTCGAAACGTAATTAAGCATACAGTTACACAGTGTCCCTTAAAAGGGTGCTGGTCCTTTGAGAGAGACTGCTTTATGGTCACTCATCTTTGACCCCAAATGAGGGATTCCCTCTCTCAATTCACCAATGTGGTATCTGAAAATTGCTTTTTTATCATAACCTCAAGGTGAACTGGATAATAACAACAAAAATTATGCAACATTAATTTGCAACGTGGGAAATAAGCCAAAAGGTCCTTGGGCACATAGAGGAGTCCTTTGCACTTGTAACCTCCTATTTGTGCACCAGAACCCATGGTACAAGGAGAGAACAATTCCATACATACGGAATCGAATAAAGCTAACCATGGTAGGTTTATATCTACCCCCCTACACCAGTCATTCATCTGCTCTACTCTGCAGAAGCTTAAATACATGTACATGTTACTGAAGTATAAGACCCTAATAGGGTCACTCATATTACACCTATCCTGTTAAAATGTTTGCAGCAGGTCCTTGGCAGCAGGACTCGTGACTTCCTGTGATTTCCAATGTCCTCCTGGATTCTAGTGAATGGAGGGGGCAGTGCACTCATTACATCCAAAGAGAAAAAACAAAGGGTGAAAAAAAGCCAGATCACCACTCCGTCCAGGAGTCCTGGTGATCTATGGATCCACCAGAATCACTCTGGTGCACGTAGAGTTAGACCATAGCCGTTGGACACAATCATAGAAGAAAAAAGGAAAACTGCACTCATGGATGACTTTGGAGAATCTTTGCAACAATGATGCTTTATAACTCTTACATGTGCAACGTCCCTGCCAATGGCTTGCAACATCCCCCACAGGGGCCTAGCCTTTTCTTGGGGCTTGGAGGCAGGTTGCAAGTGGCATCACGAACAGGATAGGCCCCGGTGGGGGATGTTGCACATGCAACACGGGATAACAGCCTTATCAAGGCATTTTGACAATATATACATCTTACAAAGACGAATATCGCCGAAGCGCGTTGATCATACTTAAAACTCTTACATGCAACACGGGTCATTCTCAAAAATCCCCATGAGGGTCGTTTTCCCTTTTCTTCCCTCATTACATCCACATGTCCCTCCGACCACTGATAGGAGTGGTGATAATGGAGGGGGCAACCCCCTCCATCTGCCAGAAGCCCTCGGGACATGAGACGTCAAAGGTAGTGTTGGGTCACATGGTTTTTTTTACTTACCTTGTTAAAGCTTGCTATAAGTGGCCAAACCCTTTAAACAGTTTGTCCAGTAATTTTTGCTCTACGTTTATGCCAGCTGATCAGTGTGGGGATAGGGTGTCAGCCCTTCGTGAGCCAGTATTGATAGCGTACGGGTAGGCCATCAATAGAAAATTATGGAGAAGCCCTCTTCAGCAAAACAGTGATGTTCCCATTTGGTACTGGGTTACAGTTTCACCATATAGCTTATATTTATATATACTATAGCTTTCTCTTTGAACAAGCTTCTACAGGGATCAAGCAAAATCCATATCTACAACCAACCGTTATGTGGGACACATTTATACATTTGTAATTTGGTCACATTATATTTGGATTTTCTTTACCAATTCCTCAACAATGAGAACTGTAAGTAACACCCCCAAAATGACAGCTGCATAATTGCCCTCCTAGGTTTTCAATAGGAATATAGGATATAAAACTACTAGAGAAGGTATACATTTTCTAGAAAGAAAAAAGGTATATCACATAGATGAGTAATATAAAATCTACCCAGATTAAATTGACTTTCCATCCAGAAAATACAATTTGACCATATATTATGTCTGAATAGGCGACATACCTTGGGCACTGACTTTCATTATGCTCTGGGTGTACCCACTACTTTACCAATACTCCTTCAGGACTCTCCAAAAATAGCTGCTTTCTTCTTCAGGGATGTTTTAGTTGAGATACAGACATGCCCCCTCCACAATGGAGGCAGCCAGAGCAGAATGGAGGATACCAGGTATATTAAAGGAATCTACTACATGGGGCATTGTACACCAAGCACACTTACATGCTGGTGTGTGTCCCCTGAAACAGGATCTGTTCTTCCTTTACCTATTAATGACCTAGAGAAAATCGTATTTTACGGAGATGCATATTAGCTTTAGGGCCTCTTGTCTACATCATACAAGTCCTTTCTGACTCCGTTGTCTGCTACTTATGAAATCACCAGCCCTCTGGTTGAGGAGTGGGCACTAACGCGAACAAAGGCGTGCTTTATTATATAGTATCACGTAGACAGGAGCCCCTGAGGCTCATTTGTGTGCTTTATATATTGTATCACGTAGACAGGAACCCCTGAGGCTCATTTACATGCGTTATACATTGTATCATGTAGACGGGAGCCTCTGAGGTTCATTTGCGTGCTTTACATACTGCATCACATACACAGGAGCCCCTGAGGCTCATTTACATAATTAAAAAACATATTTCTCCAAAACAAGGTCATTAAAAAGATAGAGGAAGAAGCAGATCCCGTTTCAGGGGATCTCACCCTCCCCAGCGTGTAAGTGTGCATGGTGTAAAATATTGCACGTATTAGATTTCTTTTAACTTTTCATACCCAACATATAGTCTAATTCTGTTTTCTGAAAGGAGGGTCCACCTTAATGCTCAACAGGGTGACACTATGAATTAAAAGGGATGGTCCAGTGTAATTTCATTTTGTTAAACAGGCCCACATTGGGTTAAAAAAAAAAAAAAATGCAATACTTACCCCACCGCTAGTCCTAATGCTTTTATTGTCTCTGCCGGTCTCTACTTCTGGATTTGTCTCAACACACAGAAGTGTGACTTGCCAATTGATTGGTAAATGGGCATTTCAGATGTATGTATATGGGGTTTGTAAGGACCCAGTGATGGGGTATATGGCATTGGGTCAGTACAGTAAACTTTTAACCCATTTGTGTGCCTACATTATAGAGTTTTGATTAACTAGATATCCCCTTTAAAACGACCTCCACGGATCAGGATCAATACTCTGTTACTTCTCTTACTCTCTGTATACATGCTATAATTTTGAACCATCTCGCGTAGATCATGTAAATGTCTATTTTACCACGTGTCCATTATAATTTTTCATTATATTTTGTAAGGATACGATAAATGGAGATGTTAAGTGCTCAGTCCTGGGAAGTCTATGGTGATCTTATATCAGTGATTTTTTTTCTCCGATATGACTCTGCTGATGACGTGCAAGTTCACCAACATCTCGAAATCTGCGATGACAGACTTGGCAGTGGCAAGGTTTTCCACCAAAGTGAGTGTACTTGTGGCGGGTAAGATGGGAAGTTCTTTTGAAGGCTTTTCCGCACACCTTGCAGACGTGAGGCTTTTGTTGAGAGTGAGCGATACTGTGCCTCTGCAGATAGGAAAGATACTCAAAAATCCTAAAACACACTGGACATTTATAAACCTTCCTGGGTGCTAAAGATTTGGAGACCCCTGAAGGTGTACTATCGGACCACGATGTACTAGATGAATTACTCAAACCTATAGATCTAGGTTCTTCGATGACGACAGTGTAAGGCAATCCTTGACTGTCGATGAGCAAAAATCTCCTGCGCGTAGTGCTCCCTTCCGTCTTGTCTTTTTCTTTACCGTTTGCCACCCCCCGTTTTACGTCATTCGGTGGTGGACTTCTGTATTTATCTTTCGGGATGCCATGCGGTTCAGTCTTAAACGTAGCAGAACTGGCTTTATTACTATAAGTCACGGCACCACTTACAGTAGGCATATTCTTGTGTGGTAGCTGACGTTGATCGAAGGGTTTTTGGCATACTCTCCCTACGCTTCGCACCGTCATTACGCCATCACTCATCTTTATTCTTTTACATTGGTCGGTTGTATCAATACGACGTGGAATGTTATTTTTCGATATCCGCCTCGTATCGGAATCATGAAATGGAACGCCACGTTGGAGAACGATGTCTTGAGCGTGAAAATCTTCAACGTCTTGGAAGAGTGCTTCTTTTTTTATGATTTTTGGCTTTGTACTGTAAGTTGAACCTTCACTACAATTCATCTTTCTCTCTTGGCTAAAGTCTAGAGAGTTTCTTTCTCGTCTTTGTGACATATACGTGTGACCACCATCATGGACCAAGACAGGCAGCCTTTTATTTGCCACCTCAGAGGTTAACCTGGTCTTCGCCTCCACACCAGAAGCTGTAAGTGCTAAACGTTTTCTGGAGTCCATAGAGTTTGACGTCGAGTCAGGCCATTTGTCTACAGAATTATTGTAGAATGCCTTCTGTTGTTGGACACGGGCTTTTATCAGTTGGCCATGCTCATTGGTTCTAAATCCATTGGCGTACATAGTATCTTCTACCTCAATAGATTCTTCCTTTAGTGGAATAGTATTTGAATTCTTGAGTATTTCTGTAGATACATACTTTCCATGATTTACTTGGAGCATTTTGGAGGCAAATATTCTTTTTTGGGGATTCCTGATTTTGAAGCTAGTGGCTGCCATCTTCAGATTATATCAGAGTATAAGAAAACTACAATATAATATGACACAGTTAGTACATGAAACTTTAACTTTGCAAATTAAAAAAAGCCATGTATGGGTTACATCTCTTTTTAGAGAAAGCTTGGAGCGTAGTAACATCTCTCAATTCTATTTTACAGATTACTTAGACCTTCCCTTTCATGGGATACAGTTACTGCGGGACCCCCTAAATGGGCTGTAGCCTTACCCAATTTCAAGGTCAATTTTATATTAAACCTTATATTCAAAATTAGATGTCACCGACTAATTTATATTCTTCTGGTAAAGGTGGTGAAGTCGGTACGGACATCTATCACCATTTATGGGATCGTAGTATACAATGGGTCTGGAGGGAATTACAGGATAATATATGCAGTACATATGGTATTACATTTCCCCTAGATAATGCTTGGGCTTTGTTTAATATCCTCCCATCAGCACATGATTGTATCCCATCCTTTTATCAATTTACGGGCATCTGGCAGCAGCCACTAGGAAAAGTATCTTGCAGCATTGGTTAAATCCAGATGTCCTGCCTATTTCTTTGAAACAATCGAAGGTGAAGTTTTTGTTTAAAATGGAACGGTTGAATACCTTAAAAGGGTTGTCCAATTGTTTTTAAAATTTTGGGGGCAGGCTGGTTAGGGACTTTAAAAAAAAAACCCCCCTGTACTCACCTCCTTCATTGCTCCTGGCGTCCCGTGCCGTCGTCTCGATGTGCCCCTGTAGAGAGCGCAGTTTCTGTGCCCCAGTAGACAAACAGGGGCGAGGCAACGAGGGACACCAGGAACAACGGAGGAGGCGATTACAGGTCTGTTTTTTAAAAAACCATCATCCCGCCCCCAGAATTTTAAAAACAATCAGAGAACCAGGAATTCTACCACCAGGATCAAGGACTGTAAACCAAGCACATTTACATGCTAGTGTGCGCCCCCTCTGTATCCACTCTTCTTTTGCTTTGGTTTTTTTAAAAAAAAAAAAATTACTTCATAATTATACAAATTATGAGCGGCTTCAGGATCAATTAATATCTATGGATCCCAGAGCCCCTCAGGCTCATTTGCATTATTTTTAAAGCCTTTAAAAAAAATAAATGCGTGCATAAGAAGCTAAAAAAAGAGTGGATCCTGCCAGACGGCACATATCTGCAAGTTAAGTGTACTAGGTTTACAATCAGTGATCCTGGTGGTAGGTTTCCTTTAACAGACAAGGAAAGAATAAAGCGCTTCTTACTGCTTGGGCCCTATGGATCAACCATTTATCTTTGGATCTGCAGGCGCAGTGTGAATACACCAACTTGAACCAACCAAGAACTATTACCAGGGTGTGATCCTATAAGGACTACCTGAGGTCGATATTGAGTCGCTTCTCTTTATATCATTGCCGTTTCTCTTTTCCCCCTCTGAAATGCACACAGGGGAGGGGGTATGGGTGGGGGTAGGGAATGTTTATCATTGATACCTATGATATCTTTGTAATATCAATGTAATATGCATTGCAGTATTGTTATACAAGTCGAGAAAAAGATTTATCATACGCTGGCACTAAGTTTGTCAGCATACAATGGTGCCCCTGTACAAGGGTATAAACCATAGTTCAGGAGGATCCCTGAAAAACAGATTCCATAGGGATGCAACTGGCTTGTGAAAATACGGAAGATGTCTTTCATAGCAGAGAACCGGCTTGGTTGAAAAGAATTTAGCCTAAAAGTACATGAAACGCTTTATGATCATTGATTATCTAAAAAAATATGCTAACATCTAATTTTATCCAAGATTTAAATGAAATCTGTAATTATGAAAATGCAGTACAACTGTCAGACAAGCTTGACAGAGTGAGCTAAGCAAATTGTATAGTGTCCTATCTGCAGGCAGCATGTTATAGAGCAGGAGGAGCTGAGCAGATTGTATATAGTGTCCTATCTGCAGGCAGCATGTTATAGAGCAGGAGGAGCTGAGCAGATTGTATATAGTGTCCTATCTGCAGGCAGCATGTTATAGAGCAGGAGGAGCTGAGCAGATTGTATATAGTGTCCTATCTGCAGGCAGCATGTTATAGAGCAGGAGGAGCTGAGCTGATTGTATAGTGTAATATATGCAGGCAGCATGTTATAGAGCAGGAGGAGCTGAGCAGATTGTACATAGTGTCCTATCTGCAGGAAGCATGTTATAGAGCAGTAGGAGCTGAGCAGATTGTACATAGTGTCCTATCTGTAGGCAGCATGTTATAGAGCAGTAGGAGCTAAGCAGACTGTGCTATACACCCATGTTATAAGAATACGCTACTGCTCCACTATGAAGTAGTCTTCAGAATGAGTGTCAGTGCAATACAATACATTACACATATATATATATATATATATATACACACATACACACAACTAGATTATTCCGTACATAAATACACTGCAGACTAGTACAAGTACAGGACGTTATACAATCTATAACCGCACACTGATAATACACTATTCTGCTTTAGTATAAGGACATATAAACACACATGCAAAAACATCAAAAACTCACTACACACATACAAATGTTAAGAGCGACACATGTGCAGCTCATACCGCGGAGCATCGAGGGGCTGCGCTCTCCATAACCGGGGGTAGTATAACACAGCATTGATGTCTGTGCATGGAGGCTGTTTGTGAACAAAGCCAGTGCACATGTGCAGAAAGTCACACGTCATTGGACAGAGCCCTGGTGACATCCACAGCATCACTGTGTCACATGACATGACTACTTCACTGCTAAGGACGCTATTGGTTCACTGTGATAGCAGTGATGTAAATCCCATCATCAGCTCACATGGTCCAATAGAAAGGAACTGTGGGCAAAGTACAGCAGCCATCTTTATTCCTGGAAAAGGAAGTCCAACAAATCCAGAAATGTCAGCCTTCCCAGAGGGAGAAGCGTGTGACGGGTCACGGCAGAAATGGGAGTGACTTTTCCTAGATGGAGCTACATAATATGTCTTAATATTAGACCACAATCCGGCCCCTCTAACACATAAAGAACAGCGAAAGCAAATACTTTCTATACTTTCACTTTGGCCGCGTTCACATATGATTTTTTGATTCCGTTTTGAAACTGCTTCTACGATCGCACTTTGAGTTAACGTTGAGTTTACCTCGCATTTACGTAGACGCGTTTCAGATTCAATCAAGATGCCACATCTGGACGCAGGAAATTGCGGCACCCTTTAAGGGAGCGTTCACACGGTCAGTTTTTCAGATGCAGTTTTCGCTGTCTAAACCAGGAATGGAGTGAAAACAAGAGAAAGAGTAGCACTTCTCAATGATATGAGAACAGACAGGGATGTCTCGTGTCAGGAGGGTGCCTTATAGGGGAGACAGAAAGTGCTGGGAGCCAGGGACATGCTGAGAGTTGTTGTTCTCACCTCCTACACCTTGCATATAGCTCATGTCAGCTCATGCTGGCACTTGTAGTTCTTTCTCTTTTTGCCGATAGCTCATAATAACCACTTGGAGGTGCGGTAAGTTGGAGTTTTACCTCCTTCCTGCAGTGTACTTTTATATACAGTTATAATAGACTAGGCACGCTGAGAGTTATAGTCTGTGTCTCATTATATCCTTCTTCTATATTGCTCCTTGTTATCCCATAATAATAGAATGGACATGCTGAGACTTGTGGTCAGTTTTCCCCATGTCATTCCTCCCTCATACATTTCCCTGTGATATCAGATAAGAGCATCAGGTACATGCTGGTACTTATAGTCCAACCCCCCCCCCCCCTTATATTGACTTTTTATATCCCAAATAAGAAGAATGAGAGTGCTCCAACTTGTAGTCTGCAATACCTCGCTTTAATGTTACCTTTTGAAATTATATTGCTTGTATTACCTCCTAATATCTCATAATAAAGAGCCTTAATATGCTGGGACTTGTAGTTCCAACTCCACATACTATTCACCCTATTGATATCCCATAAGAAAAGCCTGGGTATGCTGGGAATTGTAGTCTGCTTTCTCCGTTTATATTGCATTTTTCATATCCCATACAAACATTCTGGGCATGCTGGGACTAGTAGTCGGCTTCCCCTTGGTATACCTCCTTTTTACTTTGCCTTCTGAGATATTGTAATAATAGCCTGCAAATGCAGGTTCTTGTAATCTGCTTCCCCTCAATATATACCCCACCATGCCCCCTAATAACCAATAATAAGAGCCTGGGCCTACTGGACGTTGTATTCCACTGCAGTCCAGTCTGTTCCCCTATTGTATTTTGTTTCTTGATAATCCACGATATTCTCGACATGCATGGAGAGTAGCCTGCTAACCTCTGTAGCACCCCCTCTCTGTATTGTCCCTTGATCTCTCATAATAGTAGCCTAAACATGCTTAGACTAGTACCTTTGTTATGACCCTCCCTAGATTGTCCCCTGATATTTTCTTATAACAACCAGGCTAGCCTGATATTCACTTTATATTGTCCCTTTAAGTCCCTTAAAGAAAATCTACCATCCAACAGTAGACCCCTAACACTCAAATGATCATCCAATGAATTGGAGTCCAGTCCTATGTTTTTTTATATCCAGGAATGCCCACAATTTGTAGAAAAAAAGTGTTTTAGAAAATATGTAAATAAGCCTGAGGGGCTTTGGGGGCGTCAACGGAGCCCAACTGTATGAAAGGAATATGCTACTAGGAGATTTGCAGAGAGCTGGGTGACATCAGCGGCTTTCTGCCTAGAGTAGGGGCGGCCAGCCTCAGTCTGGAGGAATGAATAAATGAAAAGTCGGCAGAGCACTACATATTTTCTAAAACGTATTCCTCTACAAATTGCAGGAATTCCTGAATATGAAAAAGCATAGCAAAGGACTCCACTCCAGGGCGCTGTATATGTGTGTAAGGGGTCTACCATCACGGCCGGATCTTTGTCCTTGTGCCTTAGAGAAAGCTTGTTCCCGATGTCCTCTGCGTTTATAGTGATTTCCCGTTGTGACCTTGATTCCGTTCCTGACTTCACTCCTTTGCTGCCTGTCCTGACCTTCAGCTACATCCCCAAACCTGATCCCGTGCTGCCTGTCCTGACCTTATGCCTGTCCCAGACTCCATCTTTGCCTCACGACTCTGTACCTTGCCTTGCCCGCCACCGGACAAAGTTGCGCCTGTGGATCGACCTGGTGGTATCACAAGGTCTGGGTGCCACTTAGACTCCACTACCAGATGTCAGGCTGCTCTCCTCTGGGACAGGAAAGACCCGCTCTTCAAGGAAACTGCCGGGGCGTCTTCTGCTGCGCCCGCCCTGCTGAACTTGTGTCAAGGGGACTTATCTGTCAGTGACTATCCGGTTCAGTTCCGTACCCTGGCTTCTGAGCTAGCCTGGAATGAAGCAGCCTTAGTCGAAACCTTTAAGAAGGGACTCTCTGGACAGATTAAAGATGCTCTGTCTGCACAAGACCTGTCATCTACTCTGACTGTGCTAATCTCTCTGGCCACTCAGATTGACATCCGGTTTACTGAGCGCTCTGAAGAGTAGCTTCTTGAACAAGTGCAAGTCAGGACCCGATGTCTGCATTGCCTGGCTCCTGTCTTCCAAAGACCACGTCAGCCACCTTCCTTGTCAGCTGCAGAGAAACCGATGCAGGTGGATAGAGCTGGTCTGTCTACCCTCTATTGTGTCCTGTCCGTCATCAGTGTCCGGCAAACGTATACACCTAAGGTTCCTGGGAGAAGCACCCCTAGGTGAAAACAAAGCTTCTCCACGCCTGAATTTTCCAGTTCTACTCAGCTTTGAAACAAGTGGTTCGGTTCAAGCTCAGCCTTTCTGGACTCTGGCTCTACGGGGAAACTCGTGGATGCTGCCCTGGTCTCCCAGCATCATTTTCCCGTCGTTCGTCTAGAAAAGCTGCTTATCATTTCTTCTGACAGTGGGCAGATCCTCAGTGACTCGGTCCAGTACCATACCAAGCCAAGTCTATGCAAATTGTGGCGTTGTACAAGGAGAGACTGTCATTTTATTTGCTCCCCTGCCCTACGTCCTCCGTGGCTGCAGCAACATGCTCCAGTACTTGACTGGGAGACTGAGGAGTGTCACGGATTCACCCGCGATCCTTGTCGTGGATCACAGGCACACCCATGCATCTCGGTGTGGCGCGGACTCACGTCTCCAACAATCCTGCTTCTCGACTGGGCGCCGGCTCTCCTAGCCTTAAAAGGCCAGCGTCCTCCTGATTAGCGCTGGCTAATCTGGCTCACCCTTATAATTCGGCACCTCCCTTCCTGCCTCGCCGGATCTTCAGCAGCATTGTTGGAACTTCCAAGGTTTCCAAACCCGCTTTCCATAGTGGTTTCCTGTAGAAGAAGAAAGCCCGTCAGCGTTTCCAGGCACCTTCGTGTTTCCTGTCCTCCAGCGTTTCCAGATGCTTACGTGTTTCCTGTGTGTCTCCAGCGTTTCCAGACGCCTCCGTGTTTCCTGTGTGTCCTCCAGCGTTTCCAGATGCCTCCGTGTTTCCAGCACTCCTCCAAGGACCTGTACGTTCCTGTCTGCCTGGGTTGTGTGCCAGCTGTCTGCTTGTTTGCCGTGAGTTCCAGCTCTGTACTCCTGCTGTCATCCCAGGCTTGACTGTGTCCTACACCCCCTGTTTCCCTGGCTGCCACCGTGGGCCTAGTCGCATCCGCGGAACGACCTAGTTTCACCCCGCGGCATAAAAACCATCCCACTTTGCTGTGGGCTCTGGTGAAGACCAGGTGCCACTTACACTCCGGTCCCGCGTGACGGCTAGTACCCTCCTTATCTCCTGCGGTGGTCCAGAGGATCCACTGGTCCATAGACTCCTCCTTCTGGACTCTTCTCACAGAGACTTTCCTCCCTGATACTCCCAAGTACGTCCCGTTGTCTGTGTACCAATAACAGGGAGATTCTTCGTTGTCTCACGGCTCTCCATCCGGTCCACTATGTCTCCTGCAGAGTCCTCCAAGCCTCTGGCGGGTCTTCCCGCTCCTTATATGGACTATGCTGATGTCTTCTCAGAAAAGCAAGCAGACATTCTCCCACCTCACCGTCCCTATGACTGCCGCATTGGCTGCTGCTGACTATGTCTCCTCCACGAGGTCGGGTGTACCCATTGTCTGTGCCCAAAACCTACATCGGCCTACATCAAGGAGAATTTGCAGAAGGGATTCATCCGCAAGTCTTCTTCTCCTGCCGCTGCTGGATTTTTCTTTGTGGCCAAAAATCGCAGAACTTTTTGATAGTTTACGTGGTGCCAAGGTTTTCACCAAGCTGGATCTGCGGGGGGCATATAACCTTATCTGTGAACGTAATGTATGGAAGACTTCAATACTTCCAATACCCGAGATGGACATTTTGAGTACCTTGTTATGCCTTTTGGACCCTGTAACGCGCCAGCAGTCTTCCAGGAATTAGTCAATTACATTTTTGAGAAACCTATAGTATACCTGTGTCGCGGTCTATATTGATAATATCCTGGTCATCTCCATGGACCTTGAGTCCCGCCAGTCTCACATACGGCAAGTTCTCAGGCACCTAAGGGCCAATCGGCTATATGACAAGCTCGAGAAGTGCCAATTCCATCAGAACAGTCTTCTGTTCCTGGAATACATTATCTCTGACAAGGGACTACAGATTGATCCTGCCAAGTTGTCTGCAGTACTTCAGTGGCCTCATCCAGTAGGACATCCAGTGCTATTCAGAGATTCCTGGGCTTTGCTAATTATTATCGGTAGTTCATACCACACTTCTCTTCCTTCTCTTCTCTCCCATTGTGGCACTGAGGAAGAAGAACACCAACACTAAACTCTGGCCTCCAGGGGCTGAAGAAGCTTTTTCTAAGCTGAAGTCTGCCTTTGCCTCTGCTTCCATTCTCACCCGACCTGATACTGAGAAACCGTTACTGCTAGATGACACCTCATCTGTTGGTGCTGGAGCCGTTCTCACCCAGAAAGGGCCCAAAAGTCAAAGCTTCACCTGCGGCTTCTTCTCTAAGACCTTCTCAGCTGCAGAGAGGAATTATTGCATAGGTGATTGGAGACTTCTGGCTATAAAGCTAGCTTTAAAGGAATGCCGTTATCTTCTGGAAGGAGCTTGTCATCTGGTCTATATCTACACCGACCACAAGAATCTCCTGTATCTCCAGGCTGCTCAGCATCTCAATCCGCGACAGGCTCGCTGGTCCCTCTTCTTTTCTCGGTTCAACTTCTGGATTCACTTTTGTCCGGCCGAAAAGAATGTCCAAGCTGATGCCCTCTCTCTTGCCTATGATGTTGTTGGTGAAGAACAAACTCCATGACATATCGTTCCTCCGGAATGACTGGTTGTTGTTCCTGTGGACCTATGGCAGCTTCCTCCTGGCAAGACCTGTGTCCGACCAGCTCTTCGGAAGAGGATACTAACTCTGCTCTCGTGTGACTGAGCCCCTTGGGGTGCATAGATCTACCACTCTATATTCTCATTACTACTGGTGACCAGATCTGTTGAAGGCTGTTTGAGATTTTGTGAGTTCCTGTGCTTCCTGTGCCCATAACAAGTCGTCACATCTCAAGCCAGCAGGTCTGCTCCTGCCATTGCCGATACCCAGTTGCCTGTGGACCCACATAGCCATGGACTTTATTATGTATCTCCCATCTTACAATGCAATCATCTGAGTAGTAACGGATTGGTTCCCCGACAAGAAACGCAGACCCCCAGTTTTTTCTACAGGTGATATAGAGTGTGGCTCTCCTCCAGATATGTCCAGCTGAAGATTCCCAGCTATAAACTAGGGCCACGTTTCCTGGGATCGTTTGGGGTGCTGAAGCGTTTCAACTCCTTCCATGTCTCTCTCCTGAAGCCAGTCATCTTGAACTGCTTTTCCCAGCAAGTTCCTCCTCCTGCTCCCGTAGCTTATTCCTCCAACGTCTTTGAGGTCAAAGAGGTCCTAGACATGAAGATGGTAAAAAGGAAGCGGTTCTTCCTTGTCGACTGAATGGGGTTCGGGCCAGGGGAGAGATCCTGGGAGCCTGAGGATAACATATTGGACCACACTTTCCTACAAAGATTCCTTCAGTCCAAGAAGGAGAGGCCGAAGGGGGGGTACTGTCACGAGTGCCCCTGCAACCCATGTTCCATGGTCTCCTCACTCCAACGCGCGTCCCTGCCTCCTAGGGTGTGCGCAAGCCGGCCATCTAAGATTTAAAGGTCCAGCGCACCAATGATTGGTGCTGGCTGACCACCTTCCCATTTAAATTCCCAGCCCCATCTTGTGCCCCCTGACGGATCTTCGTGCCTTGTGCCTTAGAGAAAGCTGGTTCCCATGTCCTCTGCGTTCATAGTGATTAGTGACCTCACTCCTCTGTTGCCTGTCCTGGCCTTCCGCTACCTCCCCGACTCTCGATTCCGTGCTGCCTATCCTGACTTCCTGCCTGTCCACGACTCCGTCTCTGCCTCACGACTCTGTACCTCGCCTTGGCTGCCACAGCGGACAAAGTTGCGCCTGTGCAGTGACCTGGTGGTACCATGCCGCAGCAAGTCCAATCCGGTTTGGACTTCAAGCTCTGTAAATTGATTATCTCATAACGAGAAAGCTTAAAGGACATCTACCCCCAGGATCATGGAATCTAAACCAATCATAAAGACATACTGGTGTGTGCCCCTACTGGCAGTTTCTGCTCTTCTTTAAACTCCTTATGCCCTGTTTTTTAAGAAAAAGAGTTTTAAAATTATGCAAATGAACCTGAGAGACTCCAGGCTCCATTGATATCTATGGAGCCTGGAACCCCTTAGGCTCATTCTCACAATTTTTTTTTTTTTTTAAAAAACAGGGCATAAGAAGCTAAAAGAAGAGCAGATCGTGCCAGAGGGGGCACACACCAGTATGTCAGTGTGCATGGTTTACAATCCTTCATCCTGGGGGTAGATGTCCTTTAAGCTTTCTCGCTATGAGATAATTAATATAAATAACCTGCAAAAACCAATATAACCTATTTTCACTGTTTAAACAAGACAATAAGCTCTGAATGTGCTAATATATTTGTTAACAAAAATTAATTAAAAAATAAAATTATAGATGAAATGTATTTTATTCATCCGGACTGTGGAAACAATGTGTCAGTGACAGCAAAGAAACAGTGGAAGGTGAATATCCTTGATGAGGATGGAAACTTTATAGGAAGCATCATTGAGTTTCCAGAAGTCTTAATGGAGGGGGAAATACAAGAACTAGTTTTAATATGGATGTTTGAAATGTCTAAAGTTTTAGGCATCTGAAAGTATAGTAGAAACTAATGATGAGGGGACCCAATCCCCAATGTTCGGGTTTTAGTGAACATTGTGGGTTTGTGTCCGTATAGAACGAACCCAGACTGATAATTTCCATCGCGAATACTGACGGGTCTGCTCATCACTGGTAGACTCACAAACATCTATGGGGGCACTTATTGTCCCACCAAAGCCAGACCACAGTAAGCCTTGACTGATTGAAAGCAGAGAAAGGGGTTCGGAAAATATCCTATATGTGAAGGGAGGCAAATTTGTTTTGGAGGGAGCATCAGTCACCAGGAAAAGCCATCAAGGAGGTCTGACACAGATGGAGAAGCAAAGTCCAATGCTTGAATCACCTTATTCTGTGCAAACTTTTCAATTCTTTCACACATTTTGGGCACATTGAAATGAGTATGAAGTTGGTGCCTATGGTTGGTTGTGTAGGTAAGAGACGCTTAGCGATTTCCTCTTAATTACTTCAGCTGAAAATGCTTTATTAAGGTAAAAACAAAGTATTAACTAATGATGGGTATTGCTCGACGACAACAACAAAAAAGTACCTGTGCCCCTCTTTCCCCCGTAATCCGCTCCGGCCGCTCCGGATGACGTCCATGACTATCCACTTAACCATTGGAGACAGCTACTGCAATAAGTTGCAGTAGATAATAATAATTCTTTCATATAGCGCACACAGATTCCGCAGCACTACCTGGAGCTTGCCAAATCAGTCCCTGTCCCCAATGGGGCTCACAATCTAATCAACGTACCAGTATGTTTTTAGAGTGTGGGAGGTAACCCACGCAAAAACGTAGAGAACATGCAAACATGCTTTGCAGATGTTGACTTGGATGGGACTTAAACCCAGGACCTCAGTGCTGCAAGGCTGTAGTGCTATTTACTAAGTAACCGTGCCTCCGTATGTTTATATCATTACTACATTGATGATCTCCACCAAAAAAAAACACCAAATACCTGACATCAGAGACTGTAGAAGAGGACAGAAGAAGAGGGCTTGGAAGCAGGAAGAAGAAGAGGACAGGAGAAGAGGACAGAAGAAGAGGGCTAGGAAGCAGGAAGAAGAAGAGGACAGGAGAAGAGGACAGGAGAAGAGGACAGAAGAAGAGGGCTAGGAAGCAGGAAGAAGAAGAGGACAGGACAAGAGGGCTAGGAAGCAGGAAGAAGAAGAGGACAGAAGAAGAGGGCTAGGAAGCAGGAAGAAGAAGAGGACAGGAGATGAGGACAGAAGAAGAGGGCTAGGAAGCAGGAAGAAGAAGAGGACAGGAGAAGAGGACAGGAGAAGAGGACAGAAGAAGAGGGCTAGGAAGCAGGAAGAAGAAGAGGACAGGACAAGAGGGCTAGGAAGCAGGAAGAAGAAGAGGACAGAAGAAGAGGCCAGAAGAAGAGGGCTAGGAAGCAGGAAGAAGAAGAGGACAGGAGATGAGGACAGAAGAAGAGGGTTAGGAAGCAGGAAGAAGAAGAGGACAGGAGAAGAGGACAGAAGAAGAGGGCTAGGAAGCAGGAAGAAGAAGAGGCCAGAAGAAGAGGGCTAGGAAGCAGGAAGAAGAAGAGGACAGGAGAAGAGGACAGAAGAAGAGGGCTAGGAAGCAGGAAGAAGAAGAGGACAGAAGAAGAGGGCTAGGAAGCAGGAAGAAGAAGAGGACAGGAGAAGAGGACAGAAGAAGAGGGCTAGGAAGCAGGAAGAAGAAGAGGACAGAAGAAGAGGCCAGAAGAAGAGGGCTAGGAAGCAGGAAGAAGAAGAGGACAGAAGAAGAGGGCTAGGAAGCAGGAAGAAGAAGAGGACAGGAGAAGAGGACAGAAGAAGAGGGCTAGGGAGCAGGAAGAAGAAGAGGACAGGAGAAGAGGACAGAAGAAGAGGACAGAAGAAGAGGGCTAGGAAGCAGGAAGAAGAAGACGTAATCTGCCTTTTCTATATGAATGTATAGTATTACTTGCAGTTAGGATTTTTTTTTGTTTTTCTCATCAGCATCTCCTTCCTTTCTGGCTGTCAGATAGGAGTTATTTTGGAGGGTTCCCGAATTCCAGTAAAGACTGTATTTCTCAAGAATTGTAGACAAAAAAGCTGCTTTTAGAATACACTGCTTTACTGCTCGCTTATATATAATTACATGTTACACAATCACATTAACGTAAATAAGTAGGAAATTTACAGCTACGGGGACTTTGTACGTGGTCAATTTATTTCCAGTTGTCCACTCTCCATGGATAGTCCAGATACCATAACGCCTTGCTCACTGGACTCCTATTAAGTGGATTTAAGGCCATCAAATTCTTCAACATATCCATGGCCTCTGAGGTCAGTTTTTTCCAGTGCCAAGCCAACTGTTCCTCACTGCCGGTCTCCTGCCATACGATAAAGTCGTCAAAAAATGGGTCGGATGATAATGTTTTTTCCCACGGGAAGAACCCTGTTAGCAAACAAAAGAGAAGCACTCCAAAGGCCCATGCATCGAGAGTGAAATCTATGGGTACCGCTTCCCCATTCTGGGTGTTGCTTAATTCCGGTGCGGTGTAGGGGATGACACCCGATACCAGTTTCAGCAATGTACCCTTGGGGCGTGTTAAGCCAAAGTCAGTTAGTTTGATTCTTTGACAGTTGGGACCAAAAAGAAGAACGTTTTCAGGTTTGACGTCTCGGTAGACCAGACCTCGGCTATGAATGAACTCAAGAGCGCTGACCAGTTGTTTGGTGCAGACCTTGGCAATCGGCTCTGGTACGCCCTCCTGTAAGTAGGAATGAAACATGGAAAAGTCTATTAAAGCATACAAATAATAAGAATTATCTTATACACTGTCTGACAATGGCCACATTCTACTTCTTTATGTGTTGGGCCGGCTTTACATGAATATATTTATAGTCTGTGAAATACTGGATCGTCCTCTATACACATGTAATATGGAGGATTGTCCTGTATACACATGTAATATGGAGAATTGTCCTCTATACACATGTAATATGGAGGATTGTCCTCTATACACATGTAATATGGAGGACTGTCCTCAATACACATGTAATATGGAGGGTTGTCCTCAATACACATGTAATATGGAGGATTGTCCTCTATACACATGTAATATGGAGGATAGTCATCTATACACATGTAATATGGAGGATTGTCCTCTATACACATGTAATATGGAGGATTGTCCTCTATACACATGTAATAAGGAGGATTGTCGTCTATACACATGTAATATGGAGGGTTGTCCTCTATACACATGTAATATGGAGGATTGTCCTCTATACACATGTAATATGGAGGATTGTTCTCTATACACATGTAATATGGAGGATTGTCCTCTATACACATGTAATATGGAGGATTGTTCTCTATACACATGTAATATGGAGGATTGTCCTCTATACACATGTAATATGGAGGATTGTTCTCTATACACATGTAATATGGAGGATTGTTCTGTATACACATGTAATATGGAGGATTGTCCTGTATACACATGTAATATGGAGGATTGTCCTCTATACACATGTAATATGGAGGATTGTCCTGTATACACATGTAATATGGAGGACTGTCCTCAGAGCCTTATCTATGGACTCCTATGACGCTAGTAGTCCTTGTCTACGCTAGTATTCCTTGTAAAACAGTACTTCCATAGCACGTAGGGGACTCACAGGTTCATGGATGATGCTAGGAATCCATGTCCCGCAGTTTTAATTCCGTAAAATTTACTGCATACACTCCTATAAAGCTAGCCATAAAAAACTTGTGTGATCAAAGACATCACAGCCGATACAGCAGCAGGCACTTTTGGAAAACAGCTGCTATCATTTTTCCAGGGAAAGCCCCAGATCACTAGGCCTTCTGTCTGCAGCAGCTGCAATGAAATATGCTGGCCTTAAAGGAAATCTACCATCCAAATGAATCCCAAATAAACCAGAGACACTTACCTACAGTTCCAGGCAGCATGACTGTGGTGATCTTCTTATATTTGATATCCATGGCCTCCTTCCTTATAAAATTAACTTTGACAATTATGCTAATGAATCTGGAGGGCTGTGGTGGTGTTACCAGATGCCCTCCCTACTGTAGCTTCACAGGGTGTTAGACGGTTCCCCCCCTACCCCTGCTCACTCAACGCCCCCCCCCCCCATCTTCCTGATGTAATATCACTGAAACAGAGGACGTTTCATCACATAGTAGGAGGGGGTAAGTGATGCTGCACAGTGTAACAGTCTGTGAAACTAAAGCAAAGAGGGGCTCAGATAAGACCATTAGGCTCATTAGCATAATTTTAAAAGTTGATTTTAGAAGGAAGGGGGCCATGGATAACAGTCACAGTCCCTGGATCTATGAGTAAGTGTCCCCGGTTTATCATGATGGTAACATGTAAACTATGCGTTTCGGGAGCGCAACGTTTCCTTCATCAGGTCCAATAGCATGGGAGGCCAAATCAGGAAAAAAGAAAAGTGAATGGAGACATTACAGGGTATTGGGGAGAAGAATTAAAGGGGAGCTGACAAGTCGCCTAAAAACCATCCGTCATGGCACTGTGTTTTAACTTCGAGGGGGGGGGGGGTGTTTCTGAGTTTACATACCCCCTTCCGAAGAAGTTAAAACACTTTGCCAGAACTGTACTGATAAAGGGAAAGGTGCATTCCTGAAATGCGTAGTCTACTTTTACTAATAAACTAACATATTTGGGGAGATTTATTAGAAGTGTCTGAGGTAAAATTGATCTATTTGTCTAAAGAAACCAGTCAGAGCTCAGCTTTAATTTTATAAAGTCCTGTGGGGAAATGAAAGCTGAGCTCTGATTGTTTGCCATGGAACAGTTCTGATAAATCTCCCCAATTCTGTCAGTTTGAGTAGGGGGTGAGCATCTGATTATATTGGAGACAGTGACAACTTGTAGGCCCCAAGCCTTCTAGGCCCGGATGCAGCCTCAGCCTGTGTGTGAGCTATCGTGATCTATAGATATTGTGGTGATCTGCTGCCTGGATTTAATGACTACACATACGGAGATGTTTTATTATTGTTCTTCCATTTATGTAGAAGGTTTGTTCCTATAAATCATGTGTAGAACAAATAAGGTTGTATCTACAATTGAGTAACAACAATAAAAATAAACAGTTTTTATGGGTTTTTTAAAAAAAAAGATAAGATTTCTGTAGTGATTAAATAATGAATTTAGGTGACTGGGTGACATCTAGAGGACAATCCTCCATATTACATGTGTATTGAGGACAGTCCTCCATATTACAGGTGTATAGAGGACAATCCTCCATATTACATGTGTATAGAGGACAATCCTCCATATTACATGTGTATAGAGGACAATCCTCCATATTACATGTGTATAGAGGACAGTCCTCCATATTACATGTGTGTAGAGGACAGTCCTCCATATTGCATGTGTATAGAGGACAATCCTCCATATTACATGTGTATAGAGTACAATCCTCCATATTACATGTGTATAGAGTACAATCCTCCATATTACATGTGTATAGAGGACAATCCTCCATATTACATGTGTATAGAGGACAATCCTCCATATTACATGTGTATAGAGGACAATCCTCCATATTACATGTGTATAGAGGACAATCCTCCATATTGCATGTGTATAGAGGACAATCCTCCATATTACATGTGTATAGAGGACAGTCCTCCATATTACATGTGTGTAGAGGACAGTCCTCCATATTACATGTGTATAGAGGACAATCCTCCATATTACATGTGTATAGAGGACAATCCTCCATGTTACATGTGTATAGAAGACAATCCTCCATGTTACATGTGTATAGAGGACAATCCTCCATGTTACCTGTGTATAGAGGACAATCCTCCATGTTACATGTGTATAGAGGACAATCCTCCATGTTACATGTGTATAGAGGACAATCCTCCATATTACATGTGTATAGAGGACAATCCTCCATATTACATGTGTATAGAGGACAATCCTCCATATTACATGTGTATAGAGGACAATCCTCCATATTGCATGTGTATAGAGGACAATCCTCCATATTACATGTGTATAGAGGACAATCCTCCATATTGCATGTGTATAGAGGACAATCCTCCATATTACATGTGTATAGAGGACAATCCTCCATATTACATGTGTATAGAGGACAATCCTCCATATTACATGTGTATAGAGGACAATCCTCCATATTACATGTGTATAGAGGACTATCCTCCATATTACATGTGTATAGAGGACAATCCTCCATATTACATGTGTATAGAGGACTATCCTCCATATTACATGTGTATACAGGACAATCCTTCATATTACATGTGTATAGAGGACTATCCTCCATATTACATGTGTATACAGGACAATCCTCCATATTACATGTGTATAGAGGACAATCCTCCATATTACATGTGTATAGAGGACAATCCTCCATATTACATGTGTATAGAGGACAATCCTCCATATTGCATGTGTATAGAGGACAATCCTCCATATTGCATGTGTATAGAGGACAATCCTCCATATTGCATGTGTATAGAGGACAATCCTCCATATTGCATGTGTATAGAGGACAATCCTCCATATTGCATGTGTATAGAGGACAGTCCTCCATATTACATGTGTGTAGAGGACAATCCTCCATATTACATGTGTATAGAGGACAATCCTCCATATTGCATGTGTATAGAGGACAATCCTCCATAGTGCATGTGTATAGAGGACAATCCGCCATATTGCATGTGTATAGACGACTATCCTCCATATTACATGTGTATACAGGACAATCCTCCATATTACATGTGTATAGACGACTATCCTCCATATTACATGTGTATACAGGACAATCCTCCATATTACATGTGTATACAGGACAATCCTCCATATTGCATGTGTATAGAGGACAATCCTCCATATTACATGTGTATAGAGAACAATCCTCCATATTACATGTGTATAGAAGACAATCCTCCATATTACATGTGTATAGAGGACAATCCCCCATATTACATGTGTATACAGGACAATCCTCCATATTACATGTGTATAGAGGACATTCCTCCATATTACATGTGTATACAGGACAATCCTCCATATTACATGTGTATGCAGGACAATCCTCCATATTACATGTGTATACAGGACAATCCTCCATATTACATGTGTATAGAGGACAATCCTCCATATTACATGTGTATAGAGGGCTATCCTCCATATTACATGTGTATAGAGGACAATCCTCCATATTACATGTGTATAGAGGACAACCCTCCATATTACATGTGTATAGTGGACAATCCGCCATATTGCATGTGTATAGAGGACAATCCTCCATATTACATGTATATAGAGGACAATCCTCTATATTGCATGTGTATAGAGGACAATCCTCCATATAACAAGTGTATAGAGGACAATCCTCCATATTACATGTGTATAGAGTACAATCCTCCATATTACATGTGTATAGAGGACAATCCTCCATATTACATGTGTATAGAGGACAATCCTCCATATTACATGTGTATAGAGGACAATCCTCCATATTACATGTGTATAGAGGACAATCCTCCATATTGCATGTGTATAGAGTACAATCCTCCATATTACATGTGTATAGAGGACAATCCTCTGTATTACATGTGAATAGAGGACAATCCTCCATATTACATGTGAATAGAGGACAATCCTCCATATTACATGTGTATAGAGGACAATCCTCCATATTACATGTGTATAGAGGACAATCCTCCATATTACATGTGTATAGAGAACAATCCTCCATATTACATGTGTATAGAGTACAATCCTCCATATTACATGTGTATAGAGGACAATCCTCCATATTACAGGTGTATAGAGGACAATCCTCCATATTACATCTGTATAGAGGACAATCCTCCATATTACATGTGTATAGAGGACAATCCTCCATATTGCATGTGTATAGAGGACAATCCTCCATATTACATGTGTATAGAGGACAATCCTCCATAGTACATGTGTATAGAGGACAATCCTCCATAGTACATGTGTATAGAGGACAATCCTCCTTATTACATGTGTATAGAGGACAATCCTCCTTATTACATGTGTATAGAGGACAATCCTCCATATTACATGTGTATAGAGGACAATCCTCCATATTACATGTGTATAGAGGACAATCCTGCATATTACATGTGTATAGAGGACAATCCTCCATATTACATGTGTATAGTGGACAATCCTCCATATTGCATGTGTATACAGGACAATCCTCCATATTACATGTGTATAGAGGACAATCCTCCATATTACATGTGTATAGAGGACAATCCTCCATATTGCATGTGTATAGTGGACAATCCTCCATATTGCATGTGTATAGAGGACATTCTGCATATTACATGTGTATACAGGACAATCCTCCATATTACATATGTATACAGGACAATCCTTTATATTACATGTGTATAGAGGACAATCCTCCATATTACATGTGTATAGAGGACAATCCTCCATCTTACATATGTATAGAGGACAATCCTCCATATTACATGTGTATAGAGGACAATCCTCCATATTACATGTGTATAGAGGACAATCCTCCATATTACAGGTGTATAGAGGACAATCCTCCATATTACATGTGTATAGAGTACAATCCTCCATATTACATGTGTATAGAGGACAATCCTCCATATTGCATGTGTATAGAGTACAATCCTCCATATTACATGTGTATTAAGGACAGTCCTCCATATTACATGTGTATAGAGGACAATCCTCCATATTACATGTGTATAGAGGACAATCCTCCATATTACATGTGTATAGAGGACAATCCTCCATATTACATGTGTATAGAGGACAATCCTCCATATTACATGTGTATAGAGGACAATCCTCCATATTACATGTGTATAGAGGACAATCCTCCATATTACATGTGTATAGAGGACAATCCTCCATATTACATGTGTATAGAGGACAATCCTCCATATTACATGTGTGTAGAGGACAATCCTCCATATTACATGTGTGTAGAGGACATTCTGCTCTGTAGCAGTTGATCTTATAGTGACATTTACTCCATCTAGTAACCTCATATAAGGCAGGAGGTGTATATTCAACGTTTCACTGATTACAGAATTATTTTAAGGGCTGATTTCCGCTATAACAGGACTGACACGTTACATATTATATGGGGAAGTCATCACTGTGGAGCTTATCTAGACTCTCCGGCTCCAGTAATCACTAGATCCCAGGGAGTAAAGCAGGAGGCTGCGCGGCTCATTGAGCGCTGTGAATACAGTGATCAGGAAGACACAGGCTGTAATTATCCGCCTCGGCTTTCTCTTTGGGGAGTCCAGTTCTTCCCTCTCGCAGCTGCACCAGGAAATCTAGAAACTTCCATGTTTATTCATGTGCAGTTTATATAGTCAGTAAGTTTTAGGTCTTTATTGTATCGCATTATCAACACCCAACATGTTGTTTAAAGGGAACCTGTCACCAGCATTTTCACATATACAGCTAGTGACAGGTTCCCATATAACATTATTAAAACCAATGACACCCTTCTTTTACCTAAAATGTTTGCCTCACAACCACATTAATTCAACTTTGTGCACTTACCTGGCTTACAGCCAAATTCAGCAGTGATTTAGAGGGGCAGTGACCTCCCCGGTTGAGTCCAGTGACCCTTCCCATTCTCACTCCCATAAACTCCGCCCCATCCTGTCATGTCATCTGGCTGGCCAGCTCAATTTTCGCACCTGCGTACTCCTCTGTAATACTGGCCACACACTCACCCCTCCGTCTCACTGCTGGATCTGGCTGTATGCCAGGTAAGAGCACAAAGTTCATTTTATGGGGTTGTGAGGCAATCATTACCGTATTTTTCAGACTATATGGCGCGCAAAAAATCCTTTGGTTTTCTCATAAGGTGCGCCTTATAGTCCAGTGCGCCTTATATATGAACCTAGACATTTTAGCAGGCATTTATTGATGGTGCGCCTTATACTCGGGTGCGCCCTATAGTCCAAAAAATACTGTAATCATTATTCAGTTCAAAGAAGGGCGCCATTGTGTTAATAGGACTCTATCGAAGCCTGCCACTAGCTGAATTTGTGAAAATATGTTGACATGTTTCCTTTAACTTCCAGACACTCATGTATACAATTTTAAAAATTACCATTTTTATCAAGAAAAAATATGAAAAAGAAATAAAAGTTAACATTTTGTCTAGGGGAGCGTAACGGCATGACGTAGCACGCAGCACGTCACGCTGCACAGCCGCCCTCCACATCTCCCGTTCCCCCACGCTGACCTGGCCCTTGGATCCGGCTCGAGACGGGAAGGGGGGACCCGGGCTTGCCCGCCCTGCCCCGCGGCCGTAGCAGCACCGCCGGGCATGCTGTTTTTTTTGTAGACACGGCGCTCACCATCGAAGGAGGCTGGCCGCTCGCGGCACATCTTTGGCGCATCTTTGGCGCTTAGGCGCCGAAACAGCTGGGCGCCTGCACGGCTAGGTGAGCTGAGCTGGGAGGACTGAGAAGACGAGCGGGGATCTGATGAAGTCCGGTGCCGGATGCACGCTGACCCGGAGGAGGGCGTTCTGAGATCGCTGCCGAGGCGGTGTGGCTGGAGTGCTATCCTGGGTGTCGGCGTGACCGGAGACAAAGGCTGCAAAAAGTTCGTCGTGTTTGGTCCCTGTTCTTCAAGCCTGAGATGACTGCATTCTGAAGCCGTTCGTCTAGATGGGTGAGATGTATCTGGCCTGAGATGTCGGCCGCTCGCAGCAGTTCGTTTGGATGGGTGAGATGTACCTGGCCCTAACCTTCCTCTCCCATGTATTAAGCTGTCTGCGTATGGTACTAACTCTGACTTTTTTCTAACCAACTTAACACCTGCATGACTTCTGCCTGCTATCTCTTTGCTATTTGTCCGCTATACGTCAGCTATTTGCACCCCTTTACCTAACTTTTTTAACATTGTCAGTAGCAAGCTATATCTCTGCAACTGCTTCCCACGGGGATAACATGCTATCAAGATCGCAGAAGATAAACTAATAACCACAACGTGGCATTTGTGTTATACTAACTCTGCACATAAAACTTTCTAACAACTGGACAATCCATTGGGGTGAACGGACCCTGCTTTTGGTTATGCCTGCCTTTTAGGACTCGCTTTCCTGGCTTGCAGAACATTCTGTGTTTTTCGATTAATCTAAATCTCTTTTGGTTTCTGTTTTTTATATTGCTTGCTATTTTTTCAGTGGCTTTATCTCGCCTACCGTACCAATTTAATACTGATCATTGTCAATCGTGCAGTATATGATGTGCTACCGTTAGGTTGCTGTATTTGGGTTCTTGGTTATTTGCCCAGTGGTATAATACTTTGGTTTAGAGGGTATTTATTTTGATATCAGGTATGCCTCCTAAAAATACCTCAAGGAAGTCCTTGGGGGCAGCCTCCCCCAAGGAGAAAGAGAAAGGAGGGGCTAAAGGAGACAATTCCTCAAAGTTGGATAAATTATGGAAATCCCCCCCAGTTAAAACACGTACAGGTTCGACTATACAGAAAAATCCTGAAAATGAGGCTCAAGACCCCAAAAATAAACCACAAGGCTCGAGATTGGTTACGGTAGAGGGGGAGGAACAGGACGGGGACGAGTCAAATATGGGGGGAGAAAATGTAATGTTAAAAGAGATCTTAGACTCCATAAAAACATGCAACGCAGCAATACTGGGTCTGACAGATCAGGTTGGGGCCCTGAGAGGAGATGTCTCTCTTATGAGAGAAGAGCTGAATAGGGTAAGAGATAAACAAAAAATAGCAGAAGACAAAATTATTAATATTGAGAAGGAGGTGGGCACTCTCAAAAAAATCACCTCCCGTCTGGAGGTAGAGAATAAGGCCCTTAAAGGAAAAATTGCGGATATGGAGGACCGCTCAAGAAGAGCCAACCTAAGACTAATAGGGGTTCCAGAAAAAGCTGAGGGGGAGAACCCTGTAAGTTATATTAAAGAATGGTTCTTGAAGGAAATAGGGAAGGAGCATCTCTCCCCGCATTTTGACATTGAGCGGGCTCACAGAATCCCGGCAGGTCCCTATATTCCGGGGAATACTCCCCGCACCCTTATCTGTAAAACGTTACTCTCGAGAGATCGGGATGTGATATTGAAACGAGCATGTGATTTAAAAGTTCTATCAATCCAAGGGGCTAAAGTTGCAATATACCCAGACTTTTCTAAGGACACCCTCCAGAAGAGGAAGAGTTTTCTGGAGGTGAAAAAAAGGTTGAGAGACAAGGGAATCATTTATTCATTAATGTTTCCGGCCAAATTAAAAATCATTTTTCAAGGCCAGTCCCAGTTTTTTAGTACGCCAGAACAAGTCTCGGACTGGTTAGATCTTAAGGGACTATGAATATGGATATTTTGGCCATCATATGTTGTTTCAGGTCAGCAATGGGGGGGATGCGGGTGAGGGGGGGCGGGAAAGTGGCTGAAGTAGGTAGAGTTGTACTACGGTAGAACAGGTGGGGGGATTTGGGGGGGGAGGGATGATCCGATGCTGGGGATGTTGTTTGGTCGTAGTGTGGTTTTTTTCTTTTTTTTTTTTTTTTTCTCTTTTTCTGTTTTTTTTTCCTTTTGGGTCTGTTCGTGCTCCTCTTCCCCCGTCTTTTGTGTAGATATAATATATGGGTACTAGGTTTATATTATGGAACATAAGAGGTTTAAAAGATCGCCTGAAACGCTGCATTATTTTTGATTATATTGTTAAACAACTACCAGCAATCGTTATTTTATTAGAGACACATCTCGATAAGGAATCTTTGGCTCTTGTAGAAAGGAGGTGGGCCAGTCAGGCGTATAACTCAGTTTTCTCATCATTTTCTAGAGGAGTCTCCATCCTGGTGCATAGATCAGTTGGCTTCCAAGTATTGGAAGCAAGGTGTGATCCAGACGGAAGATTTGTATTTTTGTTAGGAATACTAGATGGCATTAAATGTGTGGTGGCAGGAGTCTATATACCTCCCCCCTTTAGATATGACGTCCTGATAAGTCTACTGCGGTTTATGGAAAAGGTGGGTGATTGCCCGGTTCTGGTCCTTGGTGACTTTAATGCTGTTATGTCGGATAAGAAAGATCGTATAGGGAAAAAAAACCCGGCAAGTATAGAGAAGGGAGACACCCCCTTCGCTAGGTTTTGCCAGGAAGTGGGTTGGAGAGATGTGTGGAGATCTTTAAAGGGGGATCAACCGATATTTTCATGTTACAATCGCTCCCATAATACTTTTTCCCGGATTGACTTAGCGTTGGCTAATGATCTTGCCATCGATTGGGTGGGGAAAATTCGGTATGATAACCGTTCCATCTCTGATCACTCCCCGTTGGTTCTTGAGTTGTCCGGATCTGGGAAACCTGCTCTTAAGTTTTGGAAGCTCAATGCGCATTGGTTAGTGCTATTGACAGACGAGGATAAAATCAAGGAAGAGATATGTAGATTTATTGTGATGAATAGAATCGGGGCCAACCTTGGGTTAATGTGGGACGCTTTGAAATCCTTTCTTAGAGGGATATTAAATTCAGAAATTATATACCTGCGTAAGCAATGGGCCAGAAAGGAGAGGCTATTAAAAAAGGAGGTAAAAGAAAAAGAGGGGGCCTTTCTAGAGTGCGGCTCGAGAGAGCGGCACAATAGCTTTATTAGGGTACAAGAGGAATATAATAGACTTATGGCAGATAAGGCGACGCAGAAACTATTTTTTTTGGATCAGAGGGCACATTGTGAGAGTGGGGTACCCTCAAAGGGGCTTTTGCAGAAAGTTAAAAAACAACAGGAGGAAAATAGAATAACAGCCATTAAAAATAATTTGGGGGACATAACTACTAATGCCGAGGAGATTAGAGATACTTTTTTAAAATTCTTTCAAGGTATTTACTCCTCAGATTTGGAGGTGTCAATAGGGGATATAAGACACTTTCTAGATAATATTCAATTCCCTTCTCTCTCGAGGGAAAGGTCAGATGGGCTATCGCGCCCTATAACGAGTGCAGAGCTTGAGGAGTCCCCCGCATCCTCCAGACGTAATTCTGCCCCGGGACTGGATGGGCTTCCCCTAGAAATCTATAGTAGATTTGGCTCTATTCTTCTACCTCTTATGGTGGAGATTTGGGAATCTGCGCAAAGGGAGGGTAGGTTGCCAGATTCGTGGTATGAGGCAAGTATAGTTCTGATCCAAAAAAAAAATAAAGACCCATTGGAAGCGGAATCTTATAGACCGATCTCGCTTATTAATGCTGATGCCAAGCTGGTGGCCAAATTAATGTCAAATAGATTAAAAGAGTTCGCGCCAGTACTTATACATGAAGACCAATGTGGTTTTCTGACTGGTCGTCAGAGTAAGACCAATATAAGACGGCTCTTCGCGGGTCTGCAGATGGGCCGGGGGGGGGTCGCGCTCCATCCTGTCACTAGATGCCTCTAAGGCCTTTGATAGGGTGGAGTGGGACTTCCTCTGGGAGGTCCTGAATAGATTTGGGTTGGGTGCCCCGTTCGTGGATTGGGTCAGACTTTTCTATAAGTCCCCGAGGGTCTGTATTAAGGTCAATAGCGACTTCTCCCCTTTTTTTACACTCTCTAGGGGTACTAGGCAGGGATGCCCCCTGTCCCCGTTGTTATTTGCGTTCTTTATAGAACCTCTGGCAATAAAACTTAGGGCAGATAGGGAGATAGAGGGGGGAGGATTAGCTGGGCCCGAGGATAAGATAATGCTATATGCTGATGATGTTCTCCTATTCCTCAAAGACTCCGAAATATCGGCCCCAAAAGCCCTGAAGGTCATTCAGGAATATGGCAGATTTTCTGGCTTTCAGATAAATACCCATAAGTCGATTTTGGTCCCTTTGGATGATGACCCTCATCCCAATTATTTGCATTCTGAACTGAAGGTCTCCTCTTCATGTGAATATCTCGGCTTAAAGATCACGGCCAAGGTTGATGATTATATTACTCTAAATCTTGTTCCCTTATTAACAAAAATAAAAAATAAGGTGCTACCACTAAATCGTGCAGAGAGAGTTATACTTATAAAGAGTGTATTGCTACCCCAAATATTATATGTATTATCTAATTCTCCTTGTTGGATAGGTAAGAGATGGTTTGGGTTTATTCGTGCGATTTTAAATAAATTACTTTGGGGGAGAAAAAGGGTGCGCATTAAACAAGAAACTTTAATGCTTAATAAGGAAAGGGGCGGTCTTTCGCTCCCATCCTTCTATCATTATTTTCTGGCGGCACAGACCCAGTTTATCTTGGAAAACAGACAGTCTAACATATTCCATGCGATTACTTTGCAGTTGGAGCGAAGATTTGATTCAATTTTGGCTCTATTGGAGTCAGGCCAATTGAAGTGCCTTAACGTCAAAAGATTCCCCTTGGCACGGTTATTGGAGTATACTTGGAGAGATCTTAGGAGTTTATTCGGCATTAAGGGAGGATTTAAATTTACTCCTCTGTGGGGTAACCTTAACTTTTCGGAGCTAGCTAAAATGGAAGACGTTGGGTTCTGGGAAAGAAAGGGGATTAAGTCCTTGGAGCAGTTGGAAGAAGATGGGACATTGCCCTCCTTTCAGGATTGGTGCCTTAGGGATATTTTGGAGGAAAGGGATTTTTTTAGGTATTGTCAAATTGTGCACGCATATAGGAAAGAATTACATCACGATAGGTTCACGATACACTTAGGGGGTAAATTTACGGAATTATTAGATTTAGACGTATCACGACTTAATTTATCAAGTATTTATTGTCGACTTAGGTCTACTATAGACCAGAAGTTTAGTCATGTTACCCAATTGAAATGGTCAAACCAGGTTGGTTTTATCACTGTGGCACAATGGCGAGATATTTATAAGAATGTGGTCAGATCAACGATCAATTTAAATCACAGATGCACACAACTACACATATTATATAGAATTTATTTTTCACCATATTTAATGTTTAAAATTGGTTTAAGTGAAAACTCTAACTGCAGGAGGTGTAATTGCTCCCAAGCCGATATCCTACATGTTTTATGGGACTGTCCAAAGATCAACCCTTACTGGGAGGAGATATTCATGAGATTAGAGGATCAGCTTCAATGCTCTTTCCCGCGTGTCGCCACCTTTGGGGTCCTGGGCCTGCTCCCGATTCCCTTAGATGATAGATTAAAAAGTGACTTGGCCTTGAAGATTATCTTCCTCGCAAGACTAGTATTAGTCAAACATTGGTTAGATGATAAGTCCCCAACAGTGAATGAATGGAATAATTTAGTTAATCGTATAAAATCATACGAATGTGCGTACGAGAAACGCTATAGGAAGGGCAGCAGACTTAAGGATATTTGGAATCAGTGGAGTTTATAGAGGTTTTCTCTGTACTCCACTGTGTATCTATTGTGTCCACTCAGCGTCTCCAGCATCGGTAGAGGGTGGGGAGGGAGGGGGGGGTTTGGGGGGGGATTATGCTTATTGATTTTTGGACATTCTTTGCGATATGACGATGGCTCTTAATATGATGTTATTTACAACACGACATGTAATGATTCAATGTATTTTGGATAGTGTGTGATATTGCAAAAGATGTCTTGTAACATATTATGGATAACTGATAATATAAAAAAAAAAAAAAAAAAAAAACATTTTGTCTAAAAGGCAGATGAAAGCAGATCGTTAGATACACAGCATCTTTTAAAATGTCTGACTACGACTACGCACACTCATTGTCACAATGTATCATATAGAGTTTATAGAGTTTTTGAAAAAAAATGTTCTTACTGTTGGCTTTATAATGGAGATCAGATCCTTCTGCAGAGCAACTTCATACAGGAAGCCATAGTGCTCAGTAGATTCAAACGCAATGCCGAACATCCCGATGATGTTTGGGTGGGATGAAAGGGAGAGCGCCACACAGTATTCGTAGAGAAAGTTTTGACGTTTGGTAAGGGTCTTTGGCAGGAGCTTTAACGCCATAGGAGTTCCTTAAAAAAAATCAGTACAATATATAAGGCATATTAAAATGATGTAGACATTAGGCTGGGTTCACATATGCAACTAAAAATTGACATGCATGAGTTTCCTCCGGGTCCTCCGGTTTCCTCCCACACTCCAAAACATACTGGTAGGATAATTAGATTGTGAGCCTCATTAGGGACAGGGACTGATTTGGCAAACTCTGCAGCGCTGCGTAATCTGTGTGCGCTATATAAATATAGGAATTATTATTATTAAGTTTGCTTTTTTCACATACACGCCATATCCACTGCATACGTTGGCATTCGTTTTTACAATTAAAAACGTATACTTTTTTTAAAGAATTTAATTTTATGCTCCATATTTCGGCATATAAACGTATGTGACGGATTGATGCATATGCTGTAACACTTTATGCATACGTCATCCATAGACACCAGTGATAAAATAAAATGTCCACGTTTTGCATAAGTTTTCCAAAAGGACGTGAAAAACGCAGCAGCCCACGTTTTTTTCTCAACCAAAAACAAAAAGGATACAAACGCACATGACAACAAACGTACACTGTTTGTGCATGCACCGTGTCCATAGACATGAATGGTTGATTTTTTTTGTGAAAAATGTGTCCGTCAACAGTATGCAAAAAAGTAGATGCGAACCGAGCCTTAGTGTAGTAACCTTGAAATGAATTCCCAATAAAAGACAGTGCAGAATTCAGCCATAACTTATAATTTGAGCCAAGTTCAGGGCAGCAGGAACAGATTCACAAACAGTTAAAAAGGCAAATAAAAAATTGTTTTTTGTTGTGCAACCGTAACACACCCCTTTACTTAGAAATCTTTTTAACAAGGAACCTTATTGAATTTTCCCAGGGTTGGAACGTGTCTTAACACTTGGTTTTTTTACTGCCTCAAAAACAGAATGGAAGCAATGGTTATGGTTACTTTCACTGTGGTACGGTCCCTTAGGAACAAGATAGATGTCCTTAGATACGACCACCCCGCACTCTAGCAACGGTGGCCACACATGTGCTATTGAGGCACCTGACCACCTGGATTCAGATATGACCACCACAGGATGGCTGTGCCATTTCATATGCGGAAACAATTTGTTTCTTTCAGCAATCACTCAATGAGCGGTGGTCGTATCCAAGGACAGCTATCCTCTGTTTCTAAGGGACCATATAACTATATTTTTGGGAAATTATCTTCACAAAGAGACGTTTTTTTTCACAACATCCAGTTGAAGAAATGTAAGTATATGGCAAGATGAATTAAATTACATATCAATGTCACTTTAAGAACAAAATATCATAAAATTTCAGGCCAGAAAATCCTGCCCAGAAGTGTGTAGCAAAGGATCTGTCATACGGACTAGGACCGCCTGCGGGGTGCAATATCTTATGAGAACATGAGCTGCAGATCCTGTCGAGGCTGTGACTAAATCCGTGAGGGATATACTAACAGGGGCTTTTTCCGGACAGACCTGGGTTACAGCCATTTACAGAAGGAAGAGGTTGAAAGGTGACACTTAGGGTGGACAGTAGATTCATCAGATGAATCTATCCTCCTGAATTCCCGTTTTATACCATTGTTCTCCAGTCTTTTGACGGATAGTCGTGATATTAGCCTATAGAGGCAATGCTACAGGACATTTGGATGTAAGCTTTTTGGGTTCACAATCTGCTTTCACAGCTGAAGGATTAACATCTAACTCTTTGCAGTCGGGTTTGGCAGATAAATCGAATGTTGAGGAACAGGCGAGTGCTAATGTACTAATCCATCTTTTTAGGATATTCGGAAAGTGGTTAATAGCTATAATGCTGCTATTTCCAATTTGTTTGTTCTGTTGGGTTATGTCCAAGAATCCATTTTGACATTGAGACGGGGACATATAAGATCAGCGGGAGAGAGAGTGGTGACAACTTGAAAATGAATACTAATGAAGAAAGACCCGCAGCTCTTGAGAAGAGTCTTAAGGAAATGGTGTTGGCTCTTAACCATTTCTTTATGGATGGAAAAGATTATTTGAGACCGAAGCGGAAAAATGAAAAAAAAAAAAAAAAAAAACTCTAGCTTTAGTGAAGAAAATATTTTTGGAAATTTTTACAATTAAATATTCTTGCAAAATTATTTTAATTTATAGAGAACTGAGGTTACCAGCTCGGACTTCATGTAGGACAGTCCGGGAAAATCAGATTGTACAGTGAAAGAAACTAGGAACAAGGGAGATATTTTCTTTAGTAAAAAATTTTACTTTTTTTTCTTGGATCATTTTTTTTTTGCGGTTAAAAAAAGAGACCACATTAACGCAAAATAAAAAGTGCTTTACTATATCTGGAAAGAGGATCCTTTACTACTTCTACCACCTTGAATTTTTAGTCCTTTTATAGGCCCAGGCACTAAGTGCCATTGGCTTAAACACACACTATGCATATTAGGCTCTCTACTGTCAGGTGGGCGGTCCTGGACTGGAGCGGACATCATGGTCCCGCCCTACTTAGCATATTTGGTGTTGAAAATAACAGCACTGATTTTTCAGTAATGATGGGGGCCAGGAAAAATAATGTTGACAGCAGAGATTCCTGTGTCAATCTTGTTGGATGTAAACTGGCCACTCCTTAAAGGGGTTGTCCTGTGACAACTCAGTGGTGAGACCCCCATGGATTACGAGAATGGGGGTCTGTTGTATTCCGAGATGTCACCAGCTGCTCTATTCATCTCTATGGCGCTGACATAGATAGCCGATGACCACTTTCGTCGTCTTGGGGTACAATGGATCCCCCTTCTCGTGAGACCCACCACCCATCACTGAGACCCACACGATCAACAAGTTAGCGCCTATCCTGTGTAAAGGGGCTAACTTGTGGTCACTGCAAAACCCCTTTAAGTATTTTATTTTTCAGCCCTGTATTGTCATGGAGATGGGAGGGGGAAGCTGCTTTTTCGGAACAGCCGCCCAACAGATTTTTAAAAATTTGAATGACATTTATAGAAAACTAAGATATATTAGATAGTTTTTTACCTCTGGATTTAAAGTTGAAGTCCACAAAATCCACTAATTTCCCGCAATTTTTCCATGATATCTCTAAATTGTTTGTGCCCACATAGGTTTGTTTCTGATCCGATTAAAGATCCATAAACTTCATTGATGTTAGTTTGGGGGGCATTTTAGACAATAGCTCTGTGTGTACTGTATAGTTTTAATACACAATTTTTTTAAATGTATATTTTTACCTTTTTGACGATGGATTACCAATGTCACTTGCCCATATTTTCCTTTTCCCAGTTGTTTGATGAACTTGTAATGGTCGTCTACTTCTATTGTGATGAGGTTTTGAGCTGTGATCTCCATCATTTCCTGTAGCATATCATCCACAACTGAGCCATTGTTTGGGTCCATGTCTGTAGACCTAAAAAAAAAAGTGAATATTATAATATAATGTTATAACACCCCGGACAAACTGATTACTAAACACATAGGGGCACATTTACTTACCTGGTCCTGTCGCGATCCAGCGGCGCGTTCTCCGTCGAGGATTCGGGTCTTCCGGCGATTCACTAAGGTAGTGTGCCCGATGTCCACCAGGTGTCGCTGCTGCGCTGAAGTCTGTCAGAGTTCGCCGGAGTTCACCATCCTATCCTGGGTGCAGGTAAGCGCGTGTCGAGCGACACATTTTTTTTCTTCCGACGACCACGCCCGACGATTTCCATTGCATGCATGCCGATGCGCCACAATCCGATCGCGTGCACCAAAAACCTGGGGCAATTCGGCGCAAACCGGTAATTTTCGGGAAACCCGACGGAAAAGAGCGATTCGGGCCCTTAGTAAATGACCCCCATATTCTTTTCTGCTGTATATACTACAGCACTATATTGTGATCGTCTTCATTTATATCCGGAATCTGAGAGTTAAAAAAGATGTAAAAAAAAGAATATTGCTAGAGATGAGCAGACCCCAAGATTCCATTGGCCAATCACAGCCATGGCTAGTTGCTAGGGGAATCTATTGGGCAATAATTCCATGAAAACTCCTGAATCCAAAATATAAACCCCCACAAAAGTATAATCAAAATGTTCTGTAGCACCTAGAAACTAACTTTCTGACATCAGAGTGAGCTGGCTGCCGGCCCACACCCTACTATTGCAGCTGACGTCAGAGCCTGTGACATCGCACCAACCTGCTGCCGCTGCCGGACTTATCGAACAGAAGACCTGCAGGGGGCGCCGGAAAGGTGAATTTTAACTTTGTTTTTTTTTTACACGAGCATAAGCCGAGTGTGAGTTTTTCAGCACATTTTTTTGTGCTGAAAAACTCGGCTTATACTCAAGTATATATGGTAATATGATATACACTCACCGGCCACTTTATTAGGTACACCTTTCCAACTGCTCGTTAACACTTAATTTCTAATCAGCCAATCACATGGCGGCAACTCAGTGCATTTAGGCATGTAGACATGGTCAAGACAATCTCCTGCAGTTCAAACCGAGCATCAGTATGGGGAAGAAAGGTGATTTGATGCCTTTGAACGTGGCATGGTTGTTGGTGCCAGAAGGGCTGGTCTGAGTATTTCAGAAACTGCTGATCTACTGGGATTTTCACGCACAACCATCTCTAGGGTTTACAGAGAATGGTCCGAAAAAGAAAAAACATCCAGTGAGCGGCAGTTCTGTGGGCGGAAATGCCTTGTTGATGCCAGAGGTCAGAGGAGAATGGGCAGACTGGTTTGAGCTGATAGAAAGGCAACAGTGACTCAAATCGCCACCCGTTACAACCAAGGTAGGCAGAAGAGCATCTCTGAACGCACAGTACGTCGAACTTTGAGGCAGATGGGCTACAGCAGCAGAAGACCACACCGGGTGCCACTCCTTTCAGCTAAGAACAGGAAACTGAGGCTACAATTTGCACAAGCTCATTGAAATTGGACAGTAGAAGATTGGAAAAACGTTGCCTGGTCTGATGAGTCTCGATTTCTGCTGCGACATTTGGATGGTAGGGTCAGAATTTGGCGTCAACAACATGAAAGCATGGATCCATCCTGCCTTGTATCAACGGTTCAGGCTGGTGGTGGTGGTGTCATGGTGTGGGGAATATTTTCTTGGCACTCTTTGGGCCCCTTGGTACCAATTGAGTACCAATTGAGAGGAAGCTTATTGCGAAACACGTGTCGGGGATGGCTGGTGTGGTGTCCTATTTACTGGTATGATTTATCCCATTGTTTTCTATGTATGAATTCTGTTGTTATTAATATAATACAATTAAATTTAGAGTTATTAGGTCTGTTCTGTTGGAATATGCTTTGTACCATATTTATACTTTGGGTTAATTAGTGATATTGATTATAACACACACCTTTTTAATTTTGTTGGCTTTCTTTGCCAATGGCTACATTTTAATCATGTTTTGTGAACTAAATAAAGATTTAAAGTTGAATTACGCTTTTTGGTGTAATTTTTTTTTCTGACTTACAAACTTTTGGTTATCACCAATTGAGCATCGTTGCAACGCCACAGCCTACCTGAGTATTGTTGCTGACCATGTCCATCCCTTTATGACCTCAATGTACCCAACATCTGATGGCTACTTTCAGCAGGATAATGCGCCATGTCATAAAGCTGGAATCATCTCAGACTGGTTTCTTGAACATGACAATGAGGTCACTGTACTCAAATGGCCTCCACAGTCACCAGATCTCAATCCAATAGAGCATCTTTGGGATGTGGTGGAACGGGAGATTCGCATCATGGATGTGCAGCCGACAAATCTGCGGCAACTGTGTGATGCCATCATGTCAATATGGACCAAAATCTCTGAGGAATGCTTCCAGCACCTTGTTGAATCTATGCCACGAAGAATTGAGGCAGTTCTGAAGGCAAAAGGGGGTCCAACCCGTTACTAGCATGGTGTACCTAATAAAGTGGCCGGTGAGTGTATATAACTATACAAAGTACAGAGGTCCTCTACCAAATAGTTGATCTGTTTTAAAAGAAAAATCACATCGCCACCTTTAAATGGAGTTTACCAGCAGTTTTGACCATATAAAACCTTTGTGTATGTAATTAGTAGTAACAGGATTGTGAAAATAGGTTTTTATTCCAGGGTTGTAGCTGCACTGAGTTTTCTTTGCTGAACACAGCACAGCTCTTCTTCACCTCTTCTAAGAGCAAACTAAGGCTGCTGGTTAGATATTACAGCAGAGTAGTGAGGAACAGTTTGAATGCAGAGATCAAGGAGAGGAGACTTGTCCAGTGCCTCAAGGTGCAATCCTAGAATATAAACATGTTTTTACAGTCCTACTGTTACTAACCACACACACACAAACAGTATGGTTACATAGAACTGCATGGCCAATACCTAACACTCTCTAGAGATTTCAATGGTGAAAAACACCTGCTTTAATTAAAAAAAAATATTTGGTCAGCCAATAATTAGCTAATATTAGTTAAAGGGAACTTGTCATCAGATTTTACCCTACTAAACTACCAACCACCACAGGTAGGGTATGAAATGTCCTTTCCAGTATTGCCTCTTTTCTCACCCAATTACCTATAAAAAAAAATCTCCTCCAAATGCAATGTGCAGATGAACAAAGATGAGTCATGTTTTGCCCGAGATGAGTCAAGTTTAGAGGCTGCAGATGGAATGTCAATCCAAATTCCGCTATTTTTGGTTTTACAGCACCTAGAAACATGTTTTCAGTGTCATATTAAAGATAAGGATTTCGACTTTCACAGCAGGCTTGTGGTTTGGTGATACAGTCCGGTTAAACAAAGGTGTGGGTTTGAGTTTTATTTGCAAGTCACATTTCAAACGGTGCCTTTCTGTACTAGATCACAGATCACAGGTATGATGTGAACTGAAAGATCTTCAATATGACACTAGCAGCTTGTTTCTAGGTACTATAGAACAGAATATAGGACGTTTTAAGTGACTAGACCCCCGTAGCCTCTGAACTTGACTCATCTCAGGCAAATATGACTGTTCTCTGATAATTTTGAGGAGATATTTTTTGTAGGTAAACGGGTGAGACATCATATATAAGAGGGAATTCAAGAAGGTACATTTCATTCCCCTACCTGAGGGGGGCGCTAGCTTCATTGGGTAAAATCTGGTGACAGTCAAGTCTGCATATACAACTACTTTTGTGGAAAACAAATACAACCAGTACCCGGGTTATGTACAGGATAGGTTCTATAGGTTTATTCTTAAGTTGAGTTTGCATGCAAGTCAGAACTGTATATTTTATAATTGTAACCCCTGACAGAACTTTTTTGGTCTCTCTGACAATTGGATTTTAAAAATGTTGGTTTGTCATGAGAACCAGGATTAACACTAAAGCTTCATTACAGACACCTGTGATAACTGTTACAGCTGATTATTGTAACCTAGGACTAAAGTACAGCAAATTACCAACACCCAGAGGTCCGTTTGTAACTAGGGGTCGTCTGTAAGTCGGGTGTTCTTAAGTAGGGGACCGTCTGTATATAGCAATGACAGAGGTTTTTTTGAGGATATAGTTGCAAAATCCAATTTTTCTGTATTTTTGGATACATTCATTAAAAAGTTGAATGTTATAACTAGAGATGAGCGAACACTAAAATGCTCGGGTACTCGTTATTCGAGACGAACTTTTCCCGATGCTCGAGTGCTCGTCTCGAATAACGAACCCCATTGAAGTCAATGGGAGACTCGAGCATTTTTCAAGGGGACCAAGGCTCTGCACAGGGAAGCTTGGCCAAACACCTGGGAACCTCAGAAAAGGATGGAAACACCACGGAAATGGACAGGAAACAGCAGGGGCAGCATGCATGGATGCCTCTGAGGCTGCTTAAACGCACCATTATGCCAAAATTATGGGCAACAGCATGGCCATGACAGAGTGACAGAATGAAGCTAGATAGTATCTAAAACATGCAATAATTGACCCTGACACTATAGGGGACGGCATGCAGAGGCAGCGGCAGCAGGCTAGAGAGTGTCATGGCGACATACCCTAAATGGACTCAGGCTTCAAACCAATGGGTGGCAGAGAGGAACCAAAGGAGGTGAGCAAGAAGTGCTCAAATAATATCGGTACATGATAAAAGTTTGCCAGTATATTTTGTGGATTACACAGCAGGGTGGCGACAAAGTTAACATGGAAGCCATGAAAACAACCCAAAATTCTGCCTGACACAGCTCGTTTGATAAGGGGACCATGTATGGAGGCAGTGAACTAGTAGTAGATTAAAGGTGCTGCAGTTAAAACTATGTTAGTTGGATCTTGGCATGGAGCTGGCGCTCCGCTGCCAGACGAGCTTTCGCCAATCCAAGCCCCTGTCTCTAGGCTACTCCCCAAACAGCACTTTTGTATAAGATCAAGTGTAGTAGCGTTCTTATAAGTTTAGGATATGCCGGGTGAGGGGAATGTAAACAGATGCGCAAGAAGCGCTGAAATAATATCCCTAAATGGTAAAAGTTTGCAAGTATATTTTGTGGATTACACAGCAGGGTGGCGACAAAGTTAACAACTTTGATGTGGAATGCCCTGTAATAGCTCTTGGGCGGTGTGCCTTTTATCGCCTAGGCTCAGCAGTTTCAGCACCGCCTGCTGTCGCTTAGCGACGGCACTGCTGCTGTGCCTAGAGCTACCGACTGATGGCGCCATGCCCACGGATGGTAATTCGGAGGAGGAGGAGGTGGAGGAGGGGTGGGAGGAGGTATAGTAGGCCTTTGAGACCTGGACCGAGGTAGGCCCCGCAATTCTCTGCGTCGGCAGTATATGACCAGCCCCAGGGTCAGACTCGGTCCCAGCCTGCACCAAGTTAAGTGTAGTAGCGTTCTTATAAGTTTGGGATATGGCGGGTTAGGGGAATGTAAACAGATGCGCAAGAAGCGCATGATGCGCATGGAGCTGGCGTTCCGCTGCCAGGCGAGCTTTCGCCAATCCAAGCCCCTGTCTCTAGGCTACTCCCCAAACAGCACTTCTAAGAACCTTTTGTATAAGATCAAGTGTAGTAGCGTTCTTATAAGTTTAGGATATGCCGGGTGAGGGGAATGTAAACAGATGCGCAAGAAGCGCTGAAATAATATCCCTAAATGGTAAAAGTTTGCCAGTATATTTTGTGGATAACACAGCAGGGTGGCGACAAAGTTAACAACTTTGATGTGGAATCCATGAAAACAACCCAAATTTCTGCCTGACACACCTCGTTTGATAAAGGGACGATGTATGGAGGCAGCTATATGGACGACTTTTGGAGGTAGCAATGGAGACAACGTGTGGAGGCTGCTATGGAGACAATTTAATTTGGATAGTGCCTGTATGTGGCAGTCCCAAACATTTTTCAAACCAGAGGAGCAGGTAGGTGGCCCTCCAGTAAAATGGAATAGATTGAGTGCCTGTATGTGGCAGTCCCAAAAATTCTTCAAACCAGAGGAGCAGGTAGGTGGCCCTCCAGTAAAATGGAATAGATTGAGTGCCTGTATGTGGCAGTCCCAAAAATTGTTCAAACCAGAGGAGCAGGTAGGTGGCCCTCCAGTAAAATGGAATAGATTGAGTGCCTGTATGTGGCAGTCCCAAAAATTCTTCAAACCAGAGGAGCAGGTAGGTGGCCCTCCAGTAAAATGGAATAGATTGAGTGCCTGTATGTGGCAGTCCCAAAAATTCTTCAAACCAGAGGAGCAGGTAGGTGGCCCTCCAGTAAAATGGAATAGATTGAGTGCCTGTATGTGGCAGTCCCAAAAATTGTTCAAACCAGAGGACCGGGTAGGTGGCCCTCCAGAAAAATGGAATAGATTGAGTGCCTGTATGTGGCACTCACAAAAATTGTTTCAAACAGAGGACCGGGTAGGTGGCCCTCCAGAAAAATTAAATGCATGAAGTATAGCAAGAGCCAGTGGGCCCTGTCAAAAAATAGCCATTTTCCTCTGCTTTACTGTACAAAGAGGAGGAGAAGGAGGAAAATGAGGAGGAGGAGGAGGAGTGGATCAATTATTCAGGTTGAGCTTCCTTCACCTGGTGGAGATTGGAAATTCTGAGAAATCCAGCCTTTATTCATTTTAATAAGCGTCAGCCTGTCAGCGCTGTCAGTCGACAGGCGTGTACGCTTATCGGTGATGATGCCACCAGCTGCACTGAAAACCCGCTCGGACAAGACGCTAGCGGCAGGGCAGGCAAGAACCTCCAAGGCGTACAGCGCCAGTTCGTGCCACATGTCCAGCTTTGAAACCCAGTAGTTGTAGGGAGCTGTGTGATCATTTAGGACGATGGTATGGTCAGCTACGTACTCCCTCACCATCTTTCTGTAAAGATCAGCCCTACTCTGCCGAGACTGGGGACAGGTGACAGTGTCTTGCTGGGGTGACATAAAGCTGGCAAAAGCCTTGTAAAGCGTACCCTTGCCAGTGCTGGACAAGCTGCCTGCTCGCCTACTCTCCCTCGCTACTTGTCCCGCAGAACTACGCACTCTGCCGCTAGCGCTGTCAGAAGGGAAATACTGTTTCAGCTTGTGCACCAGGGCCTGCTGGTATTCATGCATTCTCACACTCCTTTCCTCTGCAGGGATGAGAGTGGCAAGATTTTGCTTGTACCGTGGGTCCAGGAGAGTGAACACCCAGTAATCGGTGCTGGAATAAATTCTTTGAACGCGAGGGTCACGGGATAGGCAGCCTAGCATGAAATCTGCCATATGCGCCAGAGTACCAACGCGTAAGAATTCACTCCCCTCACTGGCCTGACTGTCCATTTCCTCCTCCTCCAACTCCTCCAACTCCTCTTCTTCTGCCCATACACGCTGAACAGTGAAGGACTCAACAATGGTCCCCTCTTGTGTCTCGCCAACATTCTCCTCCTCTTCCTCCTCATCCTCCTCCACCTCCACCTCCTCCGATATGCGCTGAGAAACAGACCTCAGGGTGCTTTGGCTATCAACAAGGGAATATTCTTCCCCCGTCTCTTGTGACGAGCGCAAAGCTTCCGACTTCATGCTGACCAGAGAGTTTTTCAACAGGCCAAGCAGCGGGATGGTGAGGCTGATGATGGCGGCATCGCCACTGACCATCTGTGTTGACTCCTCAAAGTTACTCAGCACCTGACAGATATCAGACATCCACGTCCACTCCTCATTGTAGACTTGAGGAAGCTGACTGACCTGACTACCAGTTCTGGTGGAAGTTGACATCTGGCAGTCTACAATCGCTCTGCGCTGCTGGTAAACTCTGGATAACATGGTCAGTGTTGAATTCCACCTCGTGGGCACGTCGCACAACAGTCGGTGAGCGGGCAGTTGGAGGCGGCGCTGCGCTGCCCTGAGAGTGGCAGCATCTGGGCTGGACTTCCTGAAATGCGCACAGATGCGGCGCACCTTCGTGAGCAAATCAGACAGATTGGGGTATGTCTTGAGGAAACGCTGCACTATCAGATTTAACACATGGGCCAGGCATGGCACATGTGTCAGTCTGCCGAGTTGCAGAGCCGCCACCAGGTTACGGCCGTTGTCACACACAACCATTCCCGGCTTGAGGTTCAGCGGTGCCAGCCACAGATCAGTCTGCGCCGTGATGCCCTGTAATAGCTCTTGGGCGGTGTGCCTTTTGTCGCCTAGGCTCAGCAGTTTGAGCACCGCCTGCTGTCGCTTAGCGACGGCACTGCTGCTGTGCCTAGAGCTACCGACTGATGGCGCCGTGCCCACGGATGGTAGTTCGGAGGAGGAGGTGGAGGAGGGGTGGGAGGAGGAGGAGGCATAGTAGGCCTGAAACACCTGGACCGAGGTAGGCCCCGCAATCCTCGGCGTCGGCAGTATATGAGCAGCCCCAGGGTCAGTCTCGGTCCCAGCCTCCACCAAGTTAACCCAATGTGCCGTCAGCGATATATAGTGGCCCTGCCCGGCAGCACTCGTCCACGTGTCCGTGGTCAGGTGGACCTTGTCAGAAACGGCGTTGGTCAGGGCACGGATGATGTTGTCTGACACGTGCTGGTGCAGGGCTGGGACGGCACATCGGGAAAAGTAGTGGCGGCTGGGGACCGAATACCGAGGGGCGGCCGCCGCCATGAGGTTGCGAAAGGCCTCGGTCTCTACTAGCCTATAGGGCAGCATCTCCAGGCTAAGCAATCTGGAGATGTGCACATTAAGGGCTTGGGCGTGCGGGTGGGTTGCACTATATTTGCGTTTCCGCTCCAGCGTCTGGGGTATGGAGAGCTGAACGCTGGTGGATGCTGTGGAGGATCGTGGAGGCGACGATGGGGTTTTTGGGCCAGGGTCCTGGGCAGGGGGCTGACTAGCAGCTGACACAGGGGAAGGAGCAGTGGTGTGCACGGCCGGAGGTGAACGGGCTTGTTGCCACTGAGTGGGGTGCTTAGCATTCATATGCCTGCGCATACTGGTGGTAGTTAAGCTAGTAGTGGTGGAACCCCTGCTGAGCCTGGTTTGGCAAATGTTGCACACCACAGTCCGTCGGTCATCCGGTGTTTCCTTAAAGAACCTCCACACTTCTGAAGATCTAGCCCTCGCCGCAAGAGCCCTCACCACGGGAGCTTCACTAGTTGACAGTGGCGCTGATGCACCAGCTCTGGCCCTGCCTCTCCGTCTGGCCCCACCACTGCCTCTTCCAACCTGTTCAGGTCGAGGACTCTCCTCCGTCTCAGAAGCACTGTGTTCACCCGGCCTCTCAACCCAGCTTGGGTCTGTCACCTCATCATCCTCCGATCCCTCAGTCTGCTCCCCCCTCGGACTTCCTGCCCTGACAACAACTTCCCCACTGTCTGACAACCGTGTCTCCTCATCGTCGGACACCTCTTTACACACTTCCACTACGTCAAGAAGGTCATCATCACCCACAGACTGTGACTGGTGGAAAACCTGGGCATCGGAAAATTGCTCAGCAGCAACCGGACAAGTGGTTTGTGACTGTGGGAAGGGTCCAGAAAACAGTTCCTCAGAGTATGCCGGTTCAAATGGCAAATTTTCCTGGGAGGGGGCAGACTGGGGGGGAGGAGGCTGAGGTGCAGGAGCTGGAGGAGTGGGGATTTCGGTGACATGGGTGGACTGCGTGGAAGACTGACTGGTGGTGGACAAATTGCTCGAAGCATTGTCAGCAATCCACGACATCACCTGTTCGCACTGTTCTGGCCTCAACAGTGCTCTACCACGAGTCCCAGTAACTTCAGACATGAACCTAGGGAGTGTAGCTCTGCGGCGTTCCCCTGCTCCCTCATCAGCAGGTGGTGTCTCACCCCGCCCAGGACCACGGCCTCTGACCCCTGCAGTAGTTGGACGCCCACGTCCCCGCCCTCGTCCTCTACCCCTAGCCCTGGGGTTAAACATTTTTAAAATGAGAGTTATAACTTTTTTTTTTTTTTTACTTTTTTTTGTTTTTTTTTGTGTTTTTTTGTGTTTTTTGTTTTTTTTTGTGTTTTTTGTTTTTTTTTGAGTTTTTAGAACCAAACAATCCTATCCTATTGCTATGGCTATTTTCTAGCCAAGTATCAAAGGAAGCACACTACTATGCCAGATGAGATGACACTGAGTTAGTGCCTAATAGAAATCCAACCCCTACTGAATTTTCCCACTTCAGCCTTTGCTATGGATATGTGCGCCACTAAGCGCAGAACACAGCGGTCGCAAGTCTCACTACAAATTGCTCAGAATTGGCAAGTACATGCACTGCAGAAACTACAGCCACCAGCAGATCAACCAGAAATCAAATATATAGAACGCTACTGTAGGCTTCAAGAAGCTATTTGTATTCTCCTATGGCTATTTTCTAGCCAAGTATCAAAGGAAGCACACTACTATGCCAGATGAGATGACACTGAGTTAGTGCCTAATAGAAATCCAACCCCTACTGAATTTTCCCACTTCAGCCTTTGCTATGGATATGTGCGCCACTAAGCGCAGAACACAGCGGTCGCAAGTCTCACTACAAATTGCTCAGAATTGGCAAGTACATGCACTGCAGAAACTAAAGCCACCAGCAGATCAACCAGAAATCAAATATATAGAACGCTACTGTAGGCTTCAAGAAGCTGTTTGTATTCTCCTATGGCTATTTTCTAGCCAAGTATCAAAGGAAGCACACTACTATGCCAGATGAGATGACACTGAGTTAGTGCCTAATAGAAATCCAACCCCTACTGAATTTTCCCACTTCAGCCTTTGCTATGGATATGTGCGCCACTAAGCGCAGAACACAGCGGTCGCAAGTCTCACTACAAATTGCTCAGAATTGGCAAGTACATGCACTGCAGAAACTAAAGCCACCAGCAGATCAACCAGAAATCAAATATATAGAACGCTACTGTAGGCTTCAAGAAGCTGTTTGTATTCTCCTATGGCTATTTTCTAGCCAAGTATCAAAGGAAGCACACTACTATGCCAGATGAGATGACACTGAGTTAGTGCCTAATAGAAATCCAACCCCTACTGAATTTTCCCACTTCAGCCTTTGCTATGGATATGTGCGCCACTAAGCGCAGAACACAGCGGTCGCAAGTCTCACTACAAATTGCTCAGAATTGGCAAGTACATGCACTGCAGAAACTAAAGCCACCAGCAGATCAACCAGAAATCAAATATATAGAACGCTACTGTAGGCTTCAAGAAGCTGTTTGTATTCTCCTATGGCTATTTTCTAGCCAAGTATCAAAGGAAGCACACTACTATGCCAGATGAGATGACACTGAGTTATTGCCTAATAGAAATCCAACCCCTACTGAATTTTGCCACTTCAGCCTTTGCTATGGATATGTGCGCCACTAAGCGCAGAACACAGCGGTCGCAAGTCTCACTACAAATTGCTCAGAATTGGCAAGTACATGCACTGCAGAAACTAAAGCCACCAGCAGATCAACCAGAAATCAAATATATAGAACGCTACTGTAGGCTTCAAGAAGCTGTTTGTATTCTCCTATGGCTATTTTCTAGCCAAGTATCAAAGGAAGCACACTACTATGCCAGATGAGATGACACTGAGTTAGTGCCTAATAGAAATCCAACCCCTACTGAATTTTCCCACTTCAGCCTTTGCTATGGATATGTGCGCCACTAAGCGCAGAACACAGCGGTCGCAAGTCTCACTACAAATTGCTCAGAATTGGCAAGTACATGCACTGCAGAAACTAAAGCCACCAGCAGATCAACCAGAAATCAAATATATAGAACGCTACTGTAGGCTTCAAGAAGCTGTTTGTATTCTCCTATGGCTATTTTCTAGCCAAGTATCAAAGGAAGCACACTACTATGCCAGATGAGATGACACTGAGTTAGTGCCTAATAGAAATCCAACCCCTACTGAATTTTCCCACTTCAGCCTTTGCTATGGATATGTGCGCCACTAAGCGCAGAACACAGCGGTCGCAAGTCTCACTACAAATTGCTCAGAATTGGCAAGTACATGCACTGCAGAAACTAAAGCCACCAGCAGATCAACCAGAAATCAAATATATAGAACGCTACTGTAGGCTTCAAGAAGCTGTTTGTATTCTCCTATGGCTATTTTCTAGCCAAGTATCAAAGGAAGCACACTACTATGCCAGATGAGATGACACTGAGTTATTGCCTAATAGAAATCCAACCCCTACTGAATTTTGCCACTTCAGCCTTTGCTATGGATATGTGCGCCACTAAGCGCAGAACACAGCGGTCGCAAGTCTCACTACAAATTGCTCAGAATTGGCAAGTACATGCACTGCAGAAACTAAAGCCACCAGCAGATCAACCAGAAATCAAATATATAGAACGCTACTGTAGGCTTCAAGAAGCTGTTTGTATTCTCCTATGGCTATTTTCTAGCCAAGTATCAAAGGAAGCACACTACTATGCCAGATGAGATGACACTGAGTTAGTGCCTAATAGAAATCCAACCCCTACTGAATTTTCCCACTTCAGCCTTTGCTATGGATATGTGCGCCACTAAGCGCAGAACACAGCGGTCGCAAGTCTCACTACAAATTGCTCAGAATTGGCAAGTACATGCACTGCAGAAACTAAAGCCACCAGCAGATCAACCAGAAATCAAATATATAGAACGCTACTGTAGGCTTCAAGAAGCTGTTTGTATTCTCCTATGGCTATTTTCTAGCCAAGTATCAAAGGAAGCACACTACTATGCCAGATGAGATGACACTGAGTTAGTGCCTAATAGAAATCCAACCCCTACTGAATTTTCCCACTTCAGCCTTTGCTATGGATATGTGCGCCACTAAGCGCAGAACACAGCGGTCGCAAGTCTCACTACAAATTGCTCAGAATTGGCAAGTACATGCACTGCAGAAACTAAAGCCACCAGCAGATCAACCAGAAATCAAATATATAGAACGCTACTGTAGGCTTCAAGAAGCTGTTTGTATTCTCCTATGGCTATTTTCTAGCCAAGTATCAAAGGAAGCACACTACTATGCCAGATGAGATGACACTGAGTTATTGCCTAATAGAAATCCAACCCCTACTGAATTTTCCCACTTCGGTCTTTGCTATGGATATGTGTGCCACTAAGAGCTAAACACAACGGTAGCAAGTCCCCCTGCTAATTCCTCACAAAATGGTAAAAGATGCAAATTAAAATAAAAAAAGTAGAACGTTATTGTAGCCCTAAGAAGGGCTGTTGGGTTCTTTGAGAATCACTCCTGCCTAACAGTAAGCTAATAGAACACCCTAACGCTTTCCCTGACCAGCAGCAGCTCTCTCCCTAGCGGCATCCAGAGACAGAATGATCCGAGCAGCGCGGCCAGCGGCTAGTCTATCCCAGGGTCACCTGATCTGGCCAGCCAACCACTGCTATCGACGTGTAAGGGTACCACGTCATGCTGGGTGGAGTGCAGAGTCTCCTGGCTTGTGATTGGCTCTGTTTCTGGCCGCCAAAAAGCAAAACGGCGGGAGCTGCCATTTTCTCGAGCGGGCGAAGTATTCGTCCGAGTAACGAGCAGTTTCGAGTACCCTAATGCTCGACCGAGCATCAAGCTCGGACGAGCATGTTCGCTCATCTCTAGTTATAACACATTTTGTGAATAACCAACGTTACTGAAACCCTGTAGAACCCATCTCAAAAGTCATTTCCCTCTAATCTGAAGATGGGCTCGGGCCGCCTTTAGCAGCGGCAGCGTAATCAAATCCCTGCAATACATGGAGATGAGTCTTTCATGGAGCTGTGTTGGAATTTTGGCCCTCTCCAAGTCACAGCAATGCTCCGTCCCAGTGAGAGCCGATGTAACTAATGACCCTGGAGAGGAGGTTTAGTCTCCTAACCCATAACTTGTACTGAAATTCCTTTCATCTTCACCAGCTCATTCCTCGTAATAACCAACCGTGTAGCAATATTTTTTAGATAATAGACGTTTTGGACTCAGTGAGACATAGAAGTAACACCATGATATCAGTGTATGCGCTTGGACTATACAACTCGTCATGGTAAGAGTCCACTTCAAGACGGTTGTAGACACTTGTACGTGTTACAGTTTTGCACTTGTGTCCTTGCTTTTTTTTCTAGTTTATAATACAGTTTGAGAGACTTTACAAAGAAAAAAAGGGAAGAGGGCCTTATTAAAGGGGTTGTCCGGGCTTTAAACAAATTATAGAACTGGCCTGGGGGGGTGTAAAACCCAAAAAATATACATCTTTACCTCCTCCTACACTCCTGCACTACTGCCGGTCAGTGTCGTGCCTGTGTTTGCGCTCCCATCCAACTCCCGCTCACCTAATACAGCATTAGATTTAATGATGTATAAGACGTGCAGCAGATTGAATAAATCTCTTCCATCAGACATGTCTCTGCATGTATATGTACCTGTGTCTTTGCCTCCTTTGAGAGCTTCAGCCTTTCCATGTTCTCAGCTTGCTGCCCTCTGCATATACATACAACTTCTTCTCTCACTGCTCTATAGCATCCTCATGGCGTCCCCCACTGTGTCTCTCTCTCCAATAGAACATCCTCACTGACGTAAACACAGGAATAGTGGAGGGGGAGGGAGCAGGATGAGTCATAATTTCCTGCAGCAGGCCCCTCCTATTCATCAGTGCTCAGACTTCTAAACAAAGAATCACAGAGAGTCTGCACGCAGCAAAAATGTAAGTATCAGGAATACCGAATCACATGATTAACTTTCAAGTATTATTTAACCCCTTCCTGCCTCATCCCTTTTTCATTTTTGCGGTTTCAATTTTTCACTCTCCACCTTCAAATATCTATAACTTTTTTTTTTCATTTACAGAGCTGTGTGATGTTTTTTTTTCTGAATAACAAATTGTAGTTCAAAATGGCAGTATTGAATATTCCATGCCGTGCACTATGAAGCGGGAAAAAAATTCCAAATGCAGTGAAATTGGTGAAAAAATGCATTTGCGCCGTTTTCTTGTGGGCTTGGATTTTATGGATTTCACTATGCACCCCAAAATACATGTCTACTTTATTCTTTGGGTCGGTACGATTACTGGGATACCAAATTTTCTATAGGTTTTATAATGTTTTCATACATTTACAAAAATTAAAACCTCCTGTACAAAAAAAAATAATATTTTGCCATCTTCTGATGCTAATAGCTTTTCCATGCTTAGGTGTACGGAGCTGTGGTTGGTGTCATTTTTTGTGACTTTTGATGACATTGAACCATTTTTTAGAACTGTACGTCCTTTTGATCACTTTTTATTGATTTTTTTTTCGGAAGACCCAAGGCTGTCATGGCGACCGATTGCGTCCCCCCCCCCCCCCCGACGATCCTTGTCAAGATGGCCCATGCACCGCCATTTTTTGAAGCCGTCGGCAGCTTTGCCGATGGTGATTGTCGGATTAACATGCAGCAAAGCCCTGAGCCCTCTCTGTGTACCTGCACCTGACGTGTGACATACTATTACATCTACAACCAGGATCAAGGATTGTAAACTAAGCACACTTACATGCTGATGTGTGCCCCCTCTGTCATGAACCACTCTTCTTTTAGATTCTTATGCCCTTGTTTTTTTGGAAAAAAAAGGCTTAAAAACTATGCAAGTGAGCCTGAGGGGCTCCAGGCTCTATTAACATGTGTAGAGCCTGTATAATGTTTATACAGCCTCATTTGCATAATGTTTAAAGCCTTTTCTTGTAAAAACTAGGGCATAAGATGCTAAGAGAAGAGCAGATCCTGACAGTATATATCAATGTGCTTGGTTTACAGTCCTAGATGGTAGATGACCTTTAAGGAAGTAGTGTAGCTAAGAGGCAATGTTTTCCTTCTCCGGTCCTGGAGAACAGATTTACATATTTCCCAGAATCCCAGAGCACAGCACCAAAGACTGCAAGTCTCCACACGCCTACAAGACAACCTTAATTGGCAAAGTCTCCGTAAGGAGAGCTCTTACATCTGGTTTTGTAGGACTTCCCCTTCTATAGCTACGGCATATGAATGAAGGCAACATCATTTATAATGCACAATAATTTCAATGCATTCAATGGAGCCATTGCAAAATAAAACTTGCTTCACCCAAGAACAAACCCACTTGCAGCTCTGTTTTGGAAGGGATTCCTAAAATGGTGGGAAAAAGTCAAAATGTAATTTATCACTGCAAGAAAAGACTGTGATTCAACTGTGGGCAATGTCAGGTTACAGGGATAGTGAACCCACTGGACCGCCGTGAACGATGACTTAAGCCTGGGACCGGAATCTGAAGCGGGTTGGATTGCTGTGGCGTGGTACCACCAGGTCTTTCCACAGGTGTGACTTTGTCCGTGGTGGCAGCCAAGGCGAGGTGCAGCAATGTTGAGCAGAATAATAGTAGTCAGGGACGTAGCAATAGGTCAAGGCAGGCAGCAGAAGAGCGTAGTCAGGAACAGAGCTGGGGTCACAACGGGAAATCACAATAGCAGCGACAAAGCTTTCTCTAAGGCAGGAAGATTCGGCAGGAGACACGTGAAGGGTCTGGGAATTTATCAGAGAAGGCGGCCGCCCAACGCCAATTATCAGCGCCCTGGCCATTTAAATCTCAGCGATTTGGCACGTGCGCACCATAGGAGACGTGGAAGCACGCGCCGGACCGCAGGAGCTGCAGAGACCGCCACTGGAGTCGGGAGAGGTAAGTTACCTTGCAGGCTGGAACTGGAGGCACCGGGTGGAACACGGGTGCGCCGGCGACCCAGGATATGGGTTGCAGAATCACCCGTGCCCGTGGCAGGCAAAATGTCATCTTTGCTCCTACTGTACAATGCAAAAAGTAAATAAATCAATGCTTCAGTGATGACAGGGAGATAACCATCAGCCCAGCTCTTCCCTTCTCCAATTATAAACTGCTGGTACTTTGATATCAGGATTCTTCACAAATCTTGAGTTGTCTTTATTGACTCTTCTTCAGGGATGTTTATAAATGATTGTGGATTAGAAGTTGTCACTTCCTCAGCTGGACATGGTTAGTTCTCTCTCAGGATTTGGGGAAAAATAAACATGGATTTTGCTTTCTCTTTTAAAAAGTTTCCTTTCACCAAAAAAACTGGCTTCTCTTATGAAAGGTACTTCTCCTCAAAGCTATATCGTGAAACCTACGTCCTGATCCTTTAGTACTTCGTAAATGCCATTGACCTAAAATGTTTACATGCCTCAACCAATGCCTTTCCTGATGGGCCACCAAGAAGACTATGGGGCACATTTACTTACCCGGTCCCAGGAGTTCACCCGAAGTGCATTGTTCCGACGATAATGCACTCTGGCGATTCACTAAGATTGTGCGCCCGACACCCTGCATCTGTCGCTTCCCCCGCTCCGGTCCGCCAGAGTTCACCTTCTTCCTGGTGTATGTAGGTGCATAGTCTTGCGACACAATTTTAAAGTTAAATTCCGTGCTCATTCCGAATCCGTCGGATCTTTGACGGCCCCCAACCCCGATTTCTGTCGCATGAAAGCCGAAATCCGATCGCGTGTGACACAATTCCCTTCTAAATACCTGTCCCAGCCATGCAATCCCCGAAAACGTTGGGAAGTCCGAAGGAAATGCAATCTGAAGTCCCTTAGTAAATAAGCCCCTATATGTTTTAGCCCTTGACCTCCTCAAGCAGTTTATTTGCCCTTGTTGTCTGGCTGAAAACAATATGAAACTTCTGGGTCTTCTCCAGTTATTCTAGGTCTCTTCCAGTTATCCAACTGAACTTTGAATTGAGTTCTCCATGATCCATCTAATGATCCATCGATATTCTTGAATCCTCTTGTAGAAACGTTCAAACCTTTTTGTGGTGGATAGTGATGATTTATTAGTCTCCATAAACCTGAAAATCCTTGAAGAATATTTTTCTAATAATGCCACCCTAGACAAAGACCACATTTCACCCCGAACTCAGGATGTATACTTCTATCGTGGCTTTTTTTGTGATCTGTTACTTGCAATTATAATATTAACATGCTAATATATAGTCCCTGTTCCTGACCTTATTGTCCTCATATTGCCTGGCTACATTGCACTTGGTAACACCTCTGCGGGCTCATCTCTAAGCTAAACACGTTTAAGAGAAAGGATATCCCTAAACTAATTTAACCCCAAGGAACCTGGCAAACAAGGACATTGAAAGAGTCCATCAAGTTAATAAGAAGCCTTTCCACCTCCTGGAAACGGCCCCTCAACTTTTCTGAGGTTTGAGATTGAACATATGATAAATTCATGGGACACCATACAATAAAAAAGGTTGAGACCTGTGGACAGCTTATATGCTTCAATCTTAAAAGAAGCAAGATCTCCTGCCACTTGCAGACATACAACGATGTGCACACCAGCCCATATATTGAATATTTTAACTTATTCCACTTTTTTATTTCATTGACCGATGTCTCTGAATTGTATGTACTAATTTTATAAAAGACCGTGACAAATAATACACCACTCCGTTTTTGCATAAATTGTTGTTTATTTAAAAAAAAATCTTATCTAAAATTATTTTCCTTAAAATTTGGCCTTCGTCTGGGTAAACAGTCAACACAGTCAAAGAACCGCAGTCAGGCTTCGACTAAGGGCTCGAAACGCGTCAGTCATACGTGCTATGTCTTATGTAACCATTTACACTGGAAGAGTAAAGCTTGAAAAACTTTTTGAGACAGCGCTGAATTTTCCTTGTCCTTTCTTGGATTCATACAAAATAAGTGCAGAGTTGCGTCGGAATCCAAAGGTGACAAGAAAAAGGTTGCTAATTATAAATGAGCCCATAAAAAACTAGAAAAAGATGACTTAATTTGATTTTATTCTCCTCATATGTCTCTTTCTCAGGTTATGATTTTTACTATCACTATTAGAAGTTTTTCCTTCTAGAAAAGGTTTCCTCTATTTTAAACTCGGTATGACCTTCTACTAAAACAGGAGGAAGTGGAGGCTTGTGGAGGGCAGGCTAAAGTAACATAAGGCTTGTGAAATATCTTGGGAATCTTAAAAGAGGTTGGCCATTAGATTTGGAATGAGGGAGGATTAATCATCCAGGTCATTTCAGTGGTGCTAGAAAAGAGGAACCAAATTTTACCCTCCAATGCAGGTTATTTTATGGCAATGTAGCTGTGCAAGAACTGTCTTTTATGTAGTGTTATGGTGTTGTTGGGGTTTTCCAATTTCAGTAGTCATTTTCACATTATTGGGGGCCTGGGGTTTATTCTTCGACTTTTATTGTAAAATGTCATCTGCAGCATGGAGTATAAATGAGATGACCATAATCTGTGGGTCAGATTTCTTGCAGTAGATTACAGGCAGTCCCCAGGTTACATACAAGATAGGTTCCATAGGTTTGTTTTTAAGTTGAAACTGTATATTTTATTATTGTAGTTCCAGACAAAAATTTGTGACAATTGGAGTTTCAACTTTTTTTGCTGTAATGGGACCAAGGATGATCTCTTAAGCTTCATTACAGACACCTTAAAAGCTGATCATTGCAGTCTGGGACTATAGTAAAGCATCCAGAGAGCTTCACCAGAGGTCACAGTGGGCAGAGGGGTCCATCGTTTATATATATATATATATATACTTGTATTTTTATTATAGTTTGCCAAAAAACATAACAAGAATTATCAAGCACAAATTATGTATTTCATTTTTCCAATAATAAAACAATGCCAAAACAAGGTTTTTCCAATAGAACATCAACAATAGCATTTTCCATTGACATGATAGAAGGCATCAAACTCAAAAATAGTAATAAAATGTTCCTATGGTTTTTTAAAGCAATAAAAAAATAAAGTATTGAAACTATACTTAGTGGACAAGAGTCCCGCAAGATAGTTAATTTCTACGGGTCTCAGACTGAGTACAGGCGGTACCCTACTTAAGAACACTCAACTTACAGACAACCCCTAGTTACAAACGGACCTCTGGATGTTGGTAATTTACTGTACTTTAGCCTTAGTCTACAATAAACAGCTATAACCATTATCAAAGGTGGTTGAAATTAAGCTTTATTGTTAACTTTGGTTCTTATGACAATCCAACATTTTTAAAATCCAATTGTCACAGAGACCAAAAAATATTTGGCTGGGTTTACGGAATATACAGTTCCGACTTACATACAAATTCAACTTAAGAACATACCTGCAGAACCTATCCTGTACGTAACCTGGGGACTGCCTGTATCTATGGGTAGATGTAAACTGCAAGACCTTTCTCCTGCATCTAAAAAAGCCTGGAGGGGTTAAGAAAGAACAAAAGTACAAACAAGGGGAAGTCATTCATACAATAACAACAGGTAATGCTTGGAAAGAAACAAAAGGAGTATTCATATCACTCTCCCTCCCGAACCAGCTCCACCGCCCATGAGTGGTCCCATTGCTCCCATGTTTTATCAAACAATGAAATGTGGTTATTCAGGGAGGCAGTCAGGGATTCTATGGGTCCGTCTTTAACTAGGGGTCGTCTGTAAGTCGGTGTCCTTAAGTAAGGGACCGCCTGTATATCTAGTATAATTCATTGCCCGTTACATGAACTAACAGATGAGTTGGCGGACCAGTGGAAAATGTTTAGATTCCCCATGACCAACACATATATGGGGTTAAGTGAGGATAGATGATAGTGGCATCTAAGGGAATAAATGGGGATAGAAGACTGTGGCATCTAAAGGGATAAAATAGAGTTATCTATCATCTTGGTATTCGCAGCTGGATGACATTGCTATGTAGCAGCTGTATTTTACAGCTGCAAGCAAATGTATGGCGATGCATGATAACAATCCCACCAGCTGTGTCATATATTTGCAGAGCAGGACGGGAAGGGGTTAACACATTTATTAATAACCTTGTAGAGGGATTACACGGTAACATATCCATTTTTGCAGATGATACTAAACTATTACAAATGGAGCTGGATAAGTCGGAGGCTTCAGCAGAAGGGGTGACAAATGAGGTTTAACACTGAGAAATGTAAGGTTATACACTCGGGAAGGGTCCATGCACGCCAAGATTACTTACTAAATAGGAAAACACCGGGTGACACTAACATGGAATGGGACTTGGGAATTTTAGTAGGCTGTAAAGTGCACTGTACCAACCAATGGCGGCAGCTGCTGCCAAGGTAAATAACATCACGGTGTGCAGGATTGGGTCAACTGGGGCAAAGATAAGCTCTACCACTTTGTGAATCGTTAGTCACGCCGCATGGAATACTGTGTACAATTTTAGGCACAAGCTGAGTGGTCCCAAAAGCCAACTTAGAAAAAAAGATGGTGGAATGTTGACCTAATAACCAGGTAACATATCTCTTTCATTATCTATTCATACCCTGGAACTGAGACTATAGTTTCACTGCCAAACTGGAGTTTTTAAACCAACAAACCATATGGTTCTTTACTGTAAAATTAGTGAGGATATAGAACTTTCTCCAGAGGAAAGGATCTGGATGCCTTTTTATGTGTTGGACTATAAGAAGTTATAAATACTAGATTTTGGAGGATGAGTGGTTCATAGTATCATAGTATATAAGGCTGGAAAAAGACGCAAGTCCATCAAGTCCAACCTTTACGAATTAAATAAATGTTTTATCCCCATAACCCGTGAAATTTTTTCTCTCTTGAACATGTACATGGAGTCCTCCATAACAACCTCCTGCGGCAGAGAGTTCCATAGTCTCACTGCTCGTACAGTAAAGAACCTTTGTCTATGTTGATGGTAAAATCGCCTCTCCTCTAGGCGTAGAGGATGCCCTCTTGTCCTGGTCACAGGCCTAGGTATAAAAAGATCTTTGGAGAGATCCTTGTTCTGTCCGTTCAGGTATTTGTACATTGTAATGAGGTCTTCCCTCAGTCGTCTTTTTTCTAAACTGAATAATTCCAAATTTTGTAATCTGTCATTGTATTCTAGTCCCCCCATTCCCCTAATAATCCTGGTTGCTCTCCTCTGCACCCGTTCCAGCTCTACTATGTCCTTTTTATACACTGGTGCCCAAAACTTTACACAATATTCCATGTGCGGTCTGAGGCAAGGAATTCTTATATATTCTTATGTAGTTGAGGCAAGGAATTCTTATACTTGCCAAATTGAAAAAAAATTGCATACAAACTGTATATTAACTATATAGCAATAGGAAAGCTTCTATGGCAAGGTGAAGAAAAAACGTTCTATGTAGAAAATACAGGGGCACTGTAACGGTCACACAGATGACAGAGGGTAGTTGGGAGTACCCGGGAGGAAAGTCTCTATGGGGAGAGTCCGGAGGGATGAGTCTGTGGACCAGTGGACCCTCCCCATAGAGACTTTGCTCCTGGGTACTCCCAAGTACCTTCTGTCATCTGTGTGACCGTTACAGCAAGATCCAGCCGGCAGTGAAGGGAGATGCCGGATTATAAGGATGAGGCTGGATTAGCGAACTCCAATCATGAGGACGCTGGCCCTCTAAGCCTTAAAGAGCCGGCGCGCTCGCGCCCTAGCGGCAGGAGCGCGCAACCTAGTGGGAAAAGCCGCCGTACGGCCTGGACGGGACCGAGGCAGCATCAGGAGCCAGGAGAGGTAAGTCCGGGCTGAGGGACTGGAACACGCCACACAACGGAGCACGGGTGTACCCACTATCCGCGACATGGATCGCGGCAGCACCCGTGACAGGCACCTTCACTCCCTACCGTCGTTGTTTGTGGCAATTAATGTTTTTCCTTTGGTGGTGAAGGGAAGGAGTATAAAGGGAGCTCAATGCTTAGCGAGAACAACCATCCCAAGCAAAGTTTGTGTCCATAGATCAGTCATTCTGTCTCAGATTTATTGTTCTTGATAACCTTGGAAATGTCCACGCGGCTTCTACCATAACATTGAAGGATCACCCAGTGACACAGCTTGATTTATTGATGGATGTGGGGTTATTTTTTAGGCATAAATGGAGAAAAGCATGTAAACTACGTTATACCTACCTTACTACCGGTGCAATTCCGAATTTATAAAGTGTTTGTATTTATATTTCATGCAATTATCCATAGCTTCTTATTCTTTCCAAGGAGGATGGCTTTTCCATGAATCAATTTCATCAATAAGAAACAATACCCTCCCCCCCTGGTGCATTTTAGGCATTTGAGTCCAGCCATCGAGTAATCATGCTGTATATTGATGAGAGATAAGAGCCTGGAACAGGGCTGTCTACAGACAGGTAACTCTGATTTAGTTTGTATAACTTCATTTGTATTAAGAATTGTAATAAAATACAAAGAGTTTTTCAAAAAGACAACATAGAATTTTAGTGACTTTTCTATAGACCTTTACATATGACTTTAAAAAGAGCAATATTAAACCACAAAAAGGTAAATGCGAATAAAACAAAGATACTAATATTCAATATTTATTACATGTCAACGATTGAATATTTGTAACTTTATTTTGTTTGCATTTACAGAAAGTCCCCAGGTTACGTACAGTAAGTTTGTTCTTAAGTAGAATTTGTATGTAAGTCGAAACTGTATATTTTATCATTGTAACCCCAGACAGAATTTTTGGTCTCTGTGACAATTGGATTTTAAAAATGTTGGGTTGTCATAAGAACCTGGATTAACAATAAAGCTTCATTGCAGACACCTAATAACTATTATAGCTGTTTATTGTAGCCTAGGACTAAAGTACAGTAATTACCAACATCCAGACATCTTTTTGTAACTAGGGGTGGTCTGTAAGTCGGGTGTTCTTAAGTAGGGGACCGTCTGTACTTAGTTGGTTTTTTTGGCTGCCTTTTTTATGTTTTGGTATAATATTAGTCTAGGTGGGATGTCATATTATTGAGACCCTTACCGACCCTGAAACGTTGGTGCAAATTTAAAAAAGAGCAATTAAAATCATGTTTAAAAAAAAAATAAATTACAAAATAAACAAAAAGCCTAGAAATATAGAAGATTTTTATAAGCTTGTAGGATTCTGCAGAAAACATGTGCGTGAGTGTATTAGCCCCTTAGGAATTTTGACTTTACTAGGCAACTTCCAAAGCAGAATTTCAGTAGACATTTCCAGCATTATGTCATACTTCACATTATGTCCCAGTATTATCTCATTAGCTGTGTAAGTAATGGAATGCAGTGACAACTTGAAGAGCAAACTGTTTGGCAGCGCTCTTATACATGTGTCTTTTTTTTTTTTTAACATGGTTTTACCAGGGAACATCGATGAGCGATGTTAGAGTTTTATTACTATAAAAGCTTCAATTATTAGTATTTTACATTTAATCATTTGAAAACATATTTTATATGTCCAAGTGTGTGTTTTTAAAAAATATTTTCTACAATTCTAAATTTACGAGTAAGAATTAAAACAAAAGAAAAATACAGATTCTTCGATTAGGTCGTTACTTAATGCAGGTGTCTATCACTTTTTTTGCCGTTTTCTTATAAATATGATACGTTCCTTATATTGCAGGTGATTATTCCTAATTACTGCTGCAATAGTTCATTAAAAATTGAAATTGAAATTGAAGTACTATACAGGACATCCCCTATTTAAAAACACCTGACTTACAGACGCCCCCTAGTTACAAACTGACCTCTGGATGTTGGTAATTTACTGTACTTTGGTCCCAGGATACAATAATCAGCTATAACAGTTAATAAAGATGTCTGAAATGAAGCTTTATTGTTAATCCTGGTTCTTATGACAATACAACATTTTTAAAATCCAATTGTCAAAATATTTGGCTGGGGTTACAATGATAAAATGTACAGTTCCGACTTACATACAAATTCATCCTAAGAACAGTCCTACAGAACCTATCCTGGGGACTTGACTGTATATAAAATTCAAAATTGAGATAAAAAACAAAAAACTACAGCACGGAATTGGTTATTATCAATTTGCCAAACTTTGAATCCTTCTAAAAATTGGCGGAGGCATCATTACGCTAAAATCTTGTATCTACAAATGCTTAATGAATTTGTGCGTACAATTCCTAATGACAAAACTCATAATTAAAAAAAGTAATACTAGTGATAGGATGACACTGAGCACCTTTTGCATTCACTTTTCCATCTACAATATTCGAGTATGATCCAAAAAAAAGGCAACAGAATACAAAATACTGAAGAGAAAAGACGTAAAGGAAAGGCTGGAAATAACATTGAGTAGACAAAGTCAACTTTATCACAGATAAAATGCTAATTATTAAGTTTTTCTAATTTTATATCATGTTTTTATATTTAAAAAATGTTCCCTTAACCTCTAAAGTAAGAGTTAGACTTCAATCGATCGTTTAGCTAATATAAACAAGTATGTTAAATTAAGATTACAAGATAATCCAGGGTAAAGTGCAAAGCTATCCAGTATAATAACCTCTATGTCTGATAAACTCTATAAGAGCTATGCTCACCCAACTTCACAAAGAATAACAGACCAAGTCCTACTTATTGGACTTGAGTAGGGCGAGCGTCGGCTACCTGAATATTTTCTCACCTTTTCACCTGATGAGTTGCCTCTGTATGACTTGTAGCTGCTGGACGTCTGCTACTGAAAGTGGTTTCAATCTATCTATCTATGCGTACGTTCTGGTTCTCTGCCAGTTGTACTGACCAACTCTACTGCATTTGCCAAGGAGCTGAAGGGATGTTGTGTCTCAGTTCTGATTTCATGACATGTTAACTATTTCGCTTCCAGTTACACAGTTTGTAATTAATATTATCCAAAAACAAAAAAAAAATTAAGCAGAGGAGAGCTAACTATGACAATCCGTTGAGAAACTTATGAAATAAAAATATTTTTTTTTTAATTTTTTTAGCTCTATGTTACTTTTCTTATAATTTTTAATTATAGAAAGAGTAGACTTGTGTCTTGGGCAAGTTGTATGTTGGCCATTTTATACTACGGTTCATAAGAGACCTTAAAAATTTGACTTCAGAAATTTGGAAAAAATGCTTAAAAAAATGAAGAAACAAAAAAAAAAAAAAAAAGCTAAACATGTGCAAAAAAAAGAAGAGTTGTTGTGCCTTAACTTTATAAATGGAAAGTTTTCATGACATGACCTTAGCACTTGACATGTGTGCAAACAGCTCCTCATTATCTAACATGTAGTGTTATGAAAGAATTCCTGGATTGCTTCTTACATTCTCCGTTCCCATAGTCTTTCTCATAACAGTTCAGTGACCAGTAGCACTGTTCCTTTTATATCTAACATGCTGGCTTCCCCTGGGAATGATCAGATGACACAGAAAGATGATAGACATTAATGGACTTGTATATTCATACAAACTCAGTCTGCATGAATAGAGATATTATTAATGCTAGTAATGCTGATATATATATATAGAGAGAGAGAGTAGCTGTCGAACCCGGCACTGCCCAGGATAGGAAATAACTGCTCTTAGCTATAACAAAATAAAATGGGTTACATATTTTATATGTATCTATCTCTGACTCTCTCTGTGTCTCTCTGTTTCTGACTAACTGTCACTGACTGTCTCTGTCACTGACCATCTCTGTCAGTCACTGACCTTCTCTGTCTCTGACATTCTTTGTCTCCGACTATCTTTTTCAGTGACTGTTTCTGTCTGTCTTTTTCAGTGACTGTCTCTGACCTTTTCTCTTTTAGTGACTGTCTCTGACAGTCTATCTCAGTGACTGTGTCTAACCGTCTGTTTCAGTGCCTGTCTCTATATCGGACTGTGACTGTCTCTGACTGTCACTTTGTCTATAGATGGATATATATATATATATATATATATATATAATTAGTTATTTTAATATCCCTGATGGAGATACAGACGGAATACTAGTTCTACAGGAAGCTTGTTTCAATATAAGTTTGGAGTGTGGAAAGATACATGTGTGCCAGGTGGATACCCATTAATACTGTGTACTGAGGATATCGAACAAGAAGTGTTATGTAAGAGATATGTATCAGATAATGTCTTGCTTAAACCCGACATTGGCTCTGTAAACATTAGAGTTTGGATTGGTTTCCTAATTCATGTATCACACAGCGAGTGTTGATGTCCACTGGCTCGTTTTGTGAGTTAAACGGGTTAGACACAAATAAAAGATACCTTCTAATGACAGGATGGGGATGTTGGTTGGTGGGGATCCAACTCATCATAAGAACAGGTGTCCTGAGTCCACACCATGCACATAAGGGTTGGCAATATATTTCTCAGTGAGAAGTAGCTGAACAATGCTCTGGGCTACTCTTTGTCATTGTCAAATAGATAAATTGAGCCACATTGTCTGCGTCTGACCAAAACTCCATGTCAGAAGTATGCTATGCTCAAAAATTAAAAAAAACTGAGAAAATAGCGCTACCACGATTACCTTTCGTAAATTGAGGGAGCTTTGAGTAAAGGTATACTAACCTTCTCGAGTTGTGCTTAGTAACAGGCACAACTCTGAAATAAACCCTGTATGATCACAGCCTCGCCCTTTCCCTTCGTGGTGTATGGTGCACACCAAAGACTAGCAAAGACTCTCACCTCTAGAGTATACATAGACCTGAAGAAACACGTAGTCTTTGTTGTGCACCATTTTTGTCTTCCCAATAAACGGACACCATTTTGGAAATAATTTGGATCAGCGCCATTTCTAATACGTCCATTTTACACTCCTTGGGGTATGTCAACGACTTCATTTATCAATACTCCATGTCGGGGGAGGAGCTAGGAACTATTAGGAGTCTCAGCTGGCCATCCAATATTCTGTAGATAGTGCCTAACTTTTATTCATGGAATAATGAAATTGTTTGATCTGTAATCCTTTATTTTCCAGAATATACAGATAAAGACTACATATGTAGTCTATGGGGCACATTTACTAAGGGTCCGAATCACGTTTTTCTGACGGTTATTTTCCGAATTTAACCGTTTTTGGTGCACGCGATCAGATCGGCTTGCATGCAAAGAAAAATGGGGGGCATGGCCATCAGAAAACCCGACAGATTCGGAAAAATCATGCTATTTAAAAAAAAAAGTGTCGCTTGACACGCACTTACTTGCACCAGGAATAGGATGGTGAACTCCGGCGGACCTCGGCGCAGCAACGACACCTGGTGGACATCGGGCGCATGAACTTAGTGAATCGTTGGAAGACCCAAATCCTCGTCAGAGAACGCCCGCTGGATCGCGACAGGACCGGGTAAGTAAATCTGTCCCTATATCTTTCATCTTGGCTAGAGATGAGCGTACACAACATTAATGTTAGGGGTTTGGTTTTGTAGACTCGACCCAAATTTATTGCCAGTTTGGCTGTTCGGACAGCCCAGGCAATCATAGCTAGGGCTAGTTTCTAGGAGCTGCAATACTTCCGGGTCACATGGCCGAACCCAAATGGGAACGTCGGGTCCAATCTTCGCTAGCCTTAGCTCAAGATAACTTGAGATGAGTGGTGCTAAATGACCGTTTTTGCTTCATCACTCACAATGCTCTGCATAGGATTACCAAAGTACATATCTTAAAGTTGGTCATCTTGCATCACTCATTGTGGACTACCTAGAGCCAAGAGGAACGATAAGGGAGGACCCATCTATTTGTCTAACTGTTGGACTCCAATTGCAAGAATTGCTTTGACCATTAGTTACTAATTAGATTTTGGAGGGACGCACCCAGTTGTCAAACTATTTTTACATTTCAAGGAAATAACATAGGAACAGGACATTACAGAGTTCTAAGAAACAGAATTATTTAATAGGGAATAGGGTTATTTCATCAAACTGATATGTCAGGGGAGACGACAGGTCCTCTTTAACATTTAAGAGGGCATTAGAGAAAACAACATCAATGGAAACAACCAAGCGAGATGTTCTGGATTTACAGTCAGGAATGAAGGTGGGCGTACATAAGCTGATGGAAATAACTGGACAAAATGTGCCAGGGAAAAATGAATCTTGTTATCGCTGTGGTGGGGATTATTATAGATCTGCTTAATGAAAATATAATATGCCTATTTGCAGCAAAGTTAGACACATTTGAAGACTCTGCCCACTTTATAGAGCAAAGAACATGACACATACAAGATTACAACAGTATACAGTAGAGTATACATGTAGCTATTCTATAAAGTATGCAGTGCACAGTAGAGTATACGCGTAACTATTCTATAAAGTATGCAGTGCACAGTAGAGTATACGTGTAACTATTCTATACGGTAAAAGATAATATTTTGATCAGGTACCTAGATGTACTTCTCCCTAAGCCCCTTCAAATATAACTTTGAACGCCTCTCTAAAGAGACTGCAAGCAAGGACATCTATCAATGGTCCAGGGGAACTTTTGCATGGTTCAGTTGTTACAATACTATACAATATAATACAACTTTATTGATCCCCCGGGCGGGGGAAATTACTTAGTACACAGTGCTCAGATTTCACAGTGTTCAGAGAATACGTTACAATCAATTTATACATACTCTTGTTGCTTGCTTAATCTTACAAATTACACAGTTTCATAGATAAATACATACATAGCACTGCCCACTGTTCCAGTGGTGCCGGTGCTTTAAGCAGCCATGTGTGACCACCATTTAGGTACAGCGAACAGTGCTTTTCCCGATTCCAGCACTAATACACGAGAGACATGACCTTAACAATTTACAGGTACATGGGGCTGGGGTCCTAGAATTGGGGTATTTGGGAAAGGGGAGGGTTACTGTTGGCTATTTTTTGCTGGTACCAGAACTTACATCTCAGTGGCTGGTTCAGGTGCAGTGTGCAGCTAGGTACCGGTTCTCTAGCGCACCTGACTAGCGCTCTGATGTAAACTGGTACTTCGGGTGCTGGTTTTCTCATGGGTACCTCTTTGGGAGGGGGGGCAGTGTCATGTTGGCAAGACACTGTGGGCTGGTGGTTGCGATCGCCTCCTCTGGTGTTAGTGCCAATAGGGTGCCACGCCACGTGGGACGGTAAGGTTTTCATCGGCCTCCTCGCATGGCGTGCTGTTTTGCTACTACTAGTGCTAAGAACTAGGAGGTGTCGGAGGGTTCTTAGGAGCGGCGCAACATATGAGTTGGTCAGTTTACAGCAGACATTTGGATGCAGCCTCCGTGGCTGTAAGCAGAATCGAGTGCTGTGGCTAAGGCAGGGGCATGCCCACGCATGAGGCCAGAGATGGCCGGATCCAGATGCAGCCGAACGTCCCCAGACGCAGGAGCCATGGAGCAGCTTCCAGCAGTGGGGGTAATCCCTTGATCGTATCGCCAACTAAAGCAGTCTGTTGGTGGATAATCACTGGCCTTGACACAACTTGGGCGCCGCTGGTGGAGCGCTGCTGAGGGAATCCTCTGGCTTGGTGACCTTCCTTCTTGAAGGCAAAAACGAGTGGAGCATGACTGAGTACTGGTTATGACGCCTTAGGATTTGGCACTGTGGGTCTGGTGCTACAATCCTTTTTGGATCCTGCCATGTGGCTGCTGGCTCTTGGTCTCGTGTTCAGTCGTCGTTGCTCACAGGTTGTTCAGCTCCTGTACCAGCCTTCTACCGGGCGAGATTAGTGGGGCATGGGGCAGCAGGCTGCCAAAAGAATGTTAGTAAAAATGGGGGGAGGGAGAGGGAAAAAGGTAAAGAATGCTGGAATGAGGTGCACAGGCAGCCACCTACCACGGCGCAATCTGGACAGTTTCCCATGCAGAATGTTGCTTTGTAGCATTCTGAAAATGAATGTCATGTGCTTTATTCTATGCGTACTCTATCCAACCGAATACCTCATTCCTTTTTTAGACAAATACAAACACTCTTCATGTCCATTGTCTGGCAAAGCAACTCTAACTCCTCCCCTACAAGAAATATTGTGGATATTGAGTTGTACTACCAGGCCAAAGGACATCTACCACCAGGATCAAGCATTGTAAACCAAGCACACTGACATACTGGTGTGTGCTTGGTTTACTAAAAGAAGGATATACTCTTCTTTTAACTTCTTATGCCCTGGTTTTTACAAAAAGGCTCCATTGATGTTAGGCTCAGGCTCATTTGGATAATTGTAAGGCCTTTTTTGCTTAAAAACAAGGGCATAGGAAGACTAAAGGAGAGTGGATCCTGTCAGAGTGGGCACACACCAGTATGTCAGTGTGCTTGGTCTACATTCCTTGATCCTAGAGCTAGATGTCCTTTAAAATGTTTTGGCAGTGCTCACTATCCTCTCAGATATCCTTTGCTTCCTCCCCTCTTTAACACATTTTCGGGAACCCTGACTTTATAACAGGATGCGTGGAGACTACTTTCGGTCTCAAACTGGGCAACACATTTTCTCACAGCAAGATACAAATGGTTGTGAGGTCCCAACCTCTCCTCTCCCTCCTCTAGACAGGAGCCAGCTCCTCCAACTGACAGATTACCATTCTTCTCTCTCCCGTTCAGATGCTTGCAGTAGATACTCTAGGGCAGCGATGGTGAACCTTTTAGAGACAGAGTGCCCAAACTAAAACCAAGACCCACTTATTTTTCGAAAGTGCCAACACAGAAATTTAATTTGTGATTTATACTCCGTGCTCTGTCACAGCTTTCATTCATACCAGCACCTGAGAACAGCGATAAAGCAGAAAATAGGAGAAATTTGGATGATCATTGTAGCTTCCCTCCAGGGTCCCATAAACTGGAAGAATTGTCAGGGCCTGAGCAGGAGCTACAGTGATAATCCAGATCTGTCCACATCTTCCCACTCCTCCAGTAGTCCCAGGTAGTCCTGTCACTTTAAAATAGCTCTGTGCACAGCAAGTCGTGGGGTATCTGGGACTGCTGGAAGATACCTGAGTCCTCTCTGGTGATGGCCTGGGTGCCCACAAAAAGGGCTCTGAGTGCCACCTCTGGCACCCGTGCCATAAGTTTGCCACCACTGCTCTAGGGGGATTCTGTCCTCTTTCTATCAGCAATCCCACCCCTTCTCTTCTGAAATGAGAAAGAGACCTTGGTCTCGTTTTCACAACTGAACATTGGGAACAAGCCCTGACTTTTTCACACAAAGCACCTATGAAGGAACACATGAAAAAATACTATAAAGGTGGTATAGCATGCCCCACTGGCCTCATAAAATGTTCACTGATGTTTCCTTGCTATGTTGGCATTGTGGCTCTGATGAATGGTACCCTTCTCCATGTTTTTTGGGGGAAAATAGGTACATGCCTTGACTGGCCAACACTTGACTGATAACCCTGCATTAGCCCTTTTGCACTACACTGATATGTCATTGTCCAATGAGGAAGTTGCTGCTTGCGACGGAACGCGTGGGGCATTCCTACACATTGCCTTTCATATGTTTAGCCAGATTGTGCCTCGTTAACAACCATTGTTTGGTAACTATACATAGATACGGAGTGTCAGATTCCTGGAGGTTGTGTCATCATTTCCATGTATTACATACATTCATGTGTGGTGACTTTTTAATACTTCTCTGCACACCCGTTTTTGATTTATGGGGCATTTGACAATAATTACTAGGTTTGTCTTTATTTATGCAATTTGATGTATCGACTTATCATGGTCTGATATCATGGTGTACTTTTTAGATGTTTTTAAACTGCGTCTTGTTTTGTACTTTGCAATGAAATAAACATTTTTTTGTATATAGTTTTTGGCCTTTGTACACACTTCCTTTTGTCTTTCTTCTAATGGATCAATTGTCCAAATATAAGTCACTGACTAAAGACTAAACTAAATTAACGTGGCACACACATTCATCAGTGGTCTATTGGTTAAGGAGAGCTTAATCCATTCTGACCCGACTGTTGCTGACTGTTCTCACTGCACTAGGACCCCCTAGATCAACTTCTGTTCCTCTTCTAGCTAGCGATATCCCACTACTCTAATGACCTTGATGACCCCAAAACGATCATGTGCGACACAATCCAAATGCAGACACTTAAATAATTAAATACCTGTCCAAGTCGTGTGATCCCCATAAAAAGGTGCAAAGTCCTACGAAAGTGAGTAGTGCTACCCTTAGTAAATGAGCCCATATGTGTTCTGTTCTTATGTTTGCATAAAACATTAAAAACTTAAAATATTAATCAAAAATTTATAAAGTTAAAGATAATATATTCTAGGCTTACGCTTTGATTAATATAAATAAAACTACAGGCAGTCCCCTGGTTACATACAAGATAGGGTCCGGAGGTTTGTTCTTAAGTTGAATTTGTATGTAAGTCGAAACTGTATATTTTATAATTGTAGATCCAGACAAAAGGATGATCTCTAAAGATTCATTACAGACATTTTACAGCTGATTATTGCAGTCTGGGACTATAGTAAAGCATTCAGAAAGCTTCACCAGAGGTCAGAGGGGTCTGTCTGTAACTATGGGTTGTCTGTAAGTCGGGTGTCCTTAAGTAGGGGACCGCCTTTATTTAAAATGGTACAGGCAAACTGGAACATATTAAAGCCATAAAAGTGGTAGTTATCCATTAATGATGTAAAGAGTTGGTAAAGATGGCCAAAGGTCCTTCTTAAATACTGGAAAGTAGTAGTAGTGCACCAGAGAACCACGGCTCGGGCATCACAGTGGGTGTTCGTAGGACTGATGTTATTAGAATCCCATCATTATTACTGGAGAAACCAATGAGATAAATCCAGGGGAACTCAAAAAGTATATAACACGTTTACCAACATGTGGTTGGGAATATGAACCACAAACTGACTAGTAATCTTGCACCCGACAACCAGACCATGATGGAGGACTCTTTAAAGAAAATATATCATCAAAATAAATCATAGCTTCAGGCACTGTGACTGTGGTAATCTTCATATATTTGTTATCCTTGGCCTCTTTCCTTCTAAAATCAACATTTAAAATTACGCTAATGAGGTAGAAAGGCTATGGGCATGTTTAGAGAGCCCATCTGTGTTATCATAGTATCATAGTATATAAGGCTGGAAGGAGACGCAAGTCCATCAAGTCCAACCTTTAAGAATTAAATAAATGTTTTATCCCCATAACCCGTAATATCTTTTCTCTCCAGAAAGTCATCCAGGCCTCTCTTGAACATGTACATAGAGTCCGCCATAACAACCTCCTGCGGCAGAGAGTTCCATAGTCTCACTGCTCTTACAGTAAAGAACCTTTGTCTATGGTGATGGTAGAATCGCCTCTCTAGGCGTAGAGGATGCCCTCTTGTCCTGGTCACAGGCCGAGGTATAAAAAGATCTTTGGAGAGATCCTTGTACTGTCCGTTCAGGTATTTGTACATTGTAATGAGGTCTCCCCTCAGTCGTCTTTTTTCTAAACTGAATAATCCAAAATTTTTTAATCTGTCAGTGTATTCTAGTTCCCCCATTCCCCTAATAATCCTGGTTGCTCTCCTCTGCACCCGTTCCAGCTCTACTATATCCTTTTTATACACTGGTGCCCAAAACTGTACACAATATTCCATGTGTGGTCTGACCAGGGATTTGTATAAGGGCAAAACTATGTCTTTATCATGAGAATCTATTCCTCTCTTGATACATACCATTATTTTATTTGCTTTAGCAGCAGCCGCCTGGCTCTGGTCACTAAAATTAAGTTTACCATCCACCAATACCCCCAAGTCCTTTTCAGCTTCAGTTTTACTAAGTAATTGACCGTTTAGAACATAATTATACTTTTTGTTTCCATGGCCCAAGTGCATAACTTTACATTTATCTACATTAAGCCTCATCAACCATTTCTCTGCCCATCCCTCAAGCTTCCACAAATCCCTCTGTAATGCTAAACTATCGACCTCAGTATTTATTACTTTACACAGCTTAGTATCATCTGCAAATATTGAAACTTGACTGTGTAAACCCACTACAAGGTCATTAATAAAAATATTAAAAAGAAGTGGCCCCAATACTGACCCCTGTGGCACTCCACTGGTAACATCAACCCAATCTGAGAATGTGTCATTAATGACCACCCTCTGTTTTCTATCACTAAGCCAATTACTTACCCAAATACACAGATATTCTCCTATTCCCAGCAGTCTCATTTTATATACCAACCTTTTATGTGGCACGGTGTCAAATGCCTTTGAGAAGTCCAGATATACAACATCCACAGCGTCCCCCAGATCCAGTCTTGAACTTACCTCCTCGTAGAAACCAATCAGATTAGTCTGACAGGAGCGATCTCTCATAAACCCATGCTGACGCTGGGTTATAAGGTTGTGCACAGTGAGATACTCCAGGATAGCATCTCTAATAAACCCCTCAAATATTTTCCCCACCACAGCAGTTAGACTCACGGGTCTGTAGTTTCCAGGATCGCTATTTTGTGGTGCAGATTCACAGAACAGAGGTGACTTCTGTAACACGCCCATAGCCCTTTCAGCTCATTAGCATAATTTTAAACGTTGATAACAGAAATTAAAGGATTTCCACAGTCACGGTGCCTAGATCTATGAGTAGGTTTCCCTGGTTTATCATGCTTCATTTACTGTTCACACCATTGTGAAAGATTAATCTCGATACTGTGAAAAAGGACCCACGGGTAGCATTCTGACGTGAAAAAGTCTTCAAATTGTAAAAGAGCCTTAAGAGTCATCTGTTAGGTTTGAAACCTTCTCTTCAGCTTGTGATGTTCATCCGTTTTTAAACATGTGAAATTAAAAGAATGTTTTTAACAATTTAGTAAATTGCTGTAAAATTTTCTCATACTGTATGTGTATTTGGAAGCCATAGCCGTGAATGGAGCATGAATAATGAAAAGATTTTTATATATTCTGAGTTTAGGATAAACTCTTGTTTCTATTTTTTGGGAACTAAAATTCAGTGCTATTGGGCACAGCAGACAATGCAATACACACATAGAACAAATGTATAGTAGACAGATGGAGTTACAGGTGGAGTGCAACAAGTGTAAGCAAACACGTGAAAGTCCATTACCTTGTGCTGAACCAATAGGGAAAGATGGCTTGCACTTTCAGATTCTTCCTCCCACCCCTACGTGGGATCTAGAAAACCTCCTACCTAGACCAGACCCAGAACATTGGATGAGTTGTAGTCAGCAGGATTACAGTGTCAGCACCATCAGACCCATCCGGATCTTCAGTATCTTTCGAGATCAGACACGAATCACTTACTATGCTCTCATTGAGAGTTTTGTATATCTCCTCATCTGAGGCCTCCAGATTAGATTGAGACCCAGGCATATGGATTTGTTGACCAAATGCTCTGCTGTTTTTGTGGATGGTATTGTATGAATACTCAAGGTCCTGCTGAGCCGACTCAAAGTGTAAAATGGCTTGCAGCCCCCATGGAGTTAATTATACTACCCATCTTGTATTCAGGGGAAGGTAGGTGATACTATTGACATGTGTAATGCACTGATGTGGCCTGACATGTGACCCCCCCCCCTTCCCCCACCTTTGCTGTATTTTTCTATGTATTTGTCAATTCTCGCCCTGTTCACACAACCTCAGGTTCTCAAATGACTAAAAAATAAAATTGCACCGAAGAAATTGCACCAATACAGAAGTATGGTATAATATCTCAATCTCTGTGAAGTGATGCCATGAAGGCTAGGCAGATGTGTGTTTCTTTATTATACATAAACCTTCAGTGGAGCAGGACCTGGGCTTGGTTACTTAGGGATAAAGAAGTAATGTCCATAGTCCATTGGTTGGTAAATTATTACATAGACAGAGACACAAAGGCTTTGTTTTCCCTGAAGTGGATATAGTATCATAAATCCCGCTTGATAGATGTAAACATTGGCTAAGGGGGGGTCTTGCATTCCTTTGGTGGAGAGGAGTGGACTTTGATCAGCTTCAGCCATAGTCAAACGTCCTCTTAGTTCAGCATTCAGCAAGCATATGAAAAATAAAAACATTTTCATTAAACATATAACAATACTTCACATATTCATCACACCAATCTTGAGAGATTACCAACATATAGATTGCCTAACACATCTCCAGCAAAAAAGCCTTTTAAAATATGGCTTTGGACCTTTTAATGACCTCAGACCCAGGATGCCCAGGGAGGCCCTGTCTTCCAGTTAGCTAGTTTTTATTGAGTTACGTTACTATCTATTTTGTGAGCTCAAGCATTCAAAGATCTAAATGTATTTTTGAGTGGTAAAGATGAAAACATGAGCTAGGGACCTGGTATCTACCAACATATTGAGCATCTATTATTGCAATGATAGACTTTGGCATCAAGGAGATCATGTCAAATAGTTGATGTAGATTTTACTATATCCAAAGAATAGGCAGCACTCGATAGTCCCAATCAAAATTCAAGCATTCTTGAAAAAGGTGGGTGCCACCACTGAAACATCGCTGCTATTATGGAATAAACTTCACCCCTGAACTTTCAGACTATCGAGTGCTGCCTATTCTTTGGATATACTTATGAGATCCTCTGCCACGGATCATACGGCTCTGCACCATTTTGAAACTCTGCTGTTGTAGTGCTGCTCTGGACTTTCCCATTTTTTGTAGATTTTACTAGATATGTCCATATAGTCCAAGATTTCTGTTGACCTCTGCCTGAGCAGTGCACACAGCTGCAGTCCTGAGGGGAAAGTTTGCAAAATTTTTTTTTTCTATTTATCTGTTGAGAAGAAGTCTCAGTTTCTGTCCAAAGATTGTTTAGACTTAAGATAAGATAACAAATGTCATCTTCAACTAAAGCTTCCAATAAAAAAAGTTGTCCATTGTCTGAAGCATGCCCCGTCATGGGCAGGTGTTACGATGGATCATAACCTTGCTCACTTTTTCTTTGCTCTTTGTGAAATGCTCATCATCCATCTACTATAAATCAACATAATGCAAAGTTGTTTCAAGAAAACTATACCACAAAACAGCTGCAACCAATGGAAGATCATCGCAATTTGATGTGGTACAAGCTGTTCTGGCAAATATTAATTATGGAGAACAAGGTGGCGTCCTGGAAAGATCACGGCACAAGCTGATCCATTTTCTTACACGGATGAAGTCTCCTCTGACATTCACTGGAGATGTCATATAAATCAACTTAAGGATCTGACGATACAGTAGCTGCTCTGGAAACCGTTCCAGTAAGTACTGGTTGATGGAGACCATGTCCAAACTGCATATGTAATACAGTATTTATAAACCTGCCTGAGAACACGACAAGATGCAATAATATTTTGCTGGAAAAATAGAAATCGCTGACATGCGAATAGGTGGAACCCAAACTATATAAAGGAGGTTAAGATTCCAGCTTCTTCAAATTGTCCTGTTCTCCACTTTTGTTAAGTTACAGATTTTATCATCTTCTAGAGAGTTAAGGCTGCATTCACACTGCCGTTTCCCGCCGTACCATATCGTAGCGGGCAACGGTAGCGCACGGGGAGAGGAGGAGGAGTAGAGCGCAGCTCACCCCCACCCCTCTTCACAGGGATACATGGCGCACGGCGCCGTACTACGGAGAAAGATAGGACATGTCCTATCTTTTTCCGGGGTACGGAGCGGTACATGTGCTCCCGTTGGGCACTGTGCGCCCATTGCCGTCTATGGGGGACGTATATCGGCCGTATATACGTCGGCCGTATATATATCCCCCATACGGCAGTGTGAATGCAGCCTAAATCTGTATTAGTGTTGTGTGTTGGGTAACCCTAGGTCTGACACCCACCTACCCTCAGTATGACTTCTTAACTAAAAACGTGAGGTTTATGAATAACCAGTAAAACTATATATTTTTTGGGATTGAAACATTTTCGCAGCACTTTAATATTCATGCACAAAACATTTTTCAATTAACTCATCTAAATTACCCACCCTAGATACTTCCATATTTTTCTCCATATGAAAAGCAGATTACTTTAAATACTCGAGTATCAGCCGAGTTTTTCAGCACAAAAATTGTGCTGAAAAAACCTAACTCACTTATACTCGAGTCTATAAAAAAAATTAACACTGTACTCACCTTTCCTGATGCCCCCCCGCCAGTCCTCTTCTTGCTTCCGATGCTCAGATGCCTCTTCGGGTCCTCCTCAGCTCCTTCTGCTCCTCTTCGGTCGTTCTGCTGCTCTTAGGTCCCTTTGCGATGCCGGCGGCTCACATACAATGACATCAGCAACGTAGTGCCGGCCGTGCACGGAACGAGCATAAGAGGATCAAAAGGACCCGTAGAGGCACCGGAGCATTGGAAGCAAGAAGAGGACCTTCGCAGGGGTGTCGGAAAGGTTAGTAAAGTGTTATTTTTTTAAAATTACAGGCTTAGCATTCTGGGGGGCATGGGCTGGCTATATACTGGGGGGTATGGGCAGGCTATATACTACAGGGGCTGGCAGGCTATATAGTACAGGGGCTGGCAGGCTATATACTACATGAGGGCAGGGGCTGGCTATAGACTGCAGGGGCTGGCAGGCTATATACTGGGGGGCTGGCTAGCTATATACTGCAGGGGCAGGCAGGCTATATACTGGGGGGGGCTGGTAGGCTATTTACTGGGGGGCTGGCAGGCTATATACTGGGGGGGGCTGGCTAGCTATATACTGCAGGGGCTGGCAGGCTATATACTAAGGGGCAGGGGCTGGTAGGCTATTTACTGGGGAATATGGGCTGGTCGGCTTTATACTGACTGGAGGCTGTGACCAATGTGTTTCCTACCCTTGGTTTATACTCTAGTCATTAGGTTTTCCCAGATTTTTGTGTTAATATTAGGTACGTCGGATTATACTCTAGTATATACAGTAATTCAAATTGCTACAAGAGACTTGCATAATTTAGTCTTTGCTATTTCCAAGGTAGACATCTTATCCTACTATGTGAAATAAATAATCCCACATCTACACATCTACCTGCCACATAGTGGTGGGCATAAAAAAAAGTGCAGTTTCAGTTTGCAACACCTGGGGCGTATATATGATAAAAGTTATTTTATTGGTTAACCAACAGCACATTTTGGGTGCTAACTGCTACAGAAAATTACAGAAAGAATAAATCAATAAATATAAAAATATATTTAAAATCTAGATTGTTGTTTTGACATATAGGAGTATAAATTGGGAATTACAAGAATACAAAAATGTATACAATACAAAAGAGCCAAGAAAATGTCTATGTGATAGTACAAAGTAGACATTATATGTATATATATATATATATATATATATATATATATTGACATCATATTATCCAATATAATATATGATAAAATATACATAATGGGGATGATGTGCCAGATGTTAAATTCTGGCGCAGTTTAAAACTGTTGTGTTCTACGTTTCATTTTCTTTGAGTTGGTCTAAACAGTACACCACAGTCGCACAGTCTTATTTTTTTGGCACACGGCCTGTTTTCCATCTGACCAAGCCCCCTTAGTCAGACCAGTGTTGAAAATAGGTCTAAAATCCTTGATAAATGTGGTGGAAAGCATTTTTTGGTTCAAATTATACCTGAAGTCTGGAAAAAATGGTTTAATCCATTCCCCCCAATGTTTTGGGGTATTTTTTTTTTATCCTGCTCCCCACTGGTTGGCGTGATCAGCAAGCGGGAGATGCAGCAGCAGCCACTATTGGGTATTGTCCCCATACTACAGTTGTGCCTCCAGCAATGTGAGCACCTCCCTTTATCCATTCCTTGTAACCTCTGTCCTAACATTACTACCCTATGGTGCACAGTGGGGCAGATTTACTTACCCGGTCCGTTCGCGATCCAGCGGCGCGTTCTCTGCGGTGGATTCGGGTCCGGCCGGGATTCATCAAGGTAGTTCCTCCGCCTTCCACCAGGTGGCGCTGCTGCGCTGAAAAGCATCCGGATGCCCTGAAATTCACCGACCCGGACCAAGTGAAGGCAAGCGCGTCCCAAGCGACACATTTTCCGTTTTTAAATGCAGCGGTTTTTCCGAATCCGTCGGATTTTCGTTCAGCCACGCCCCCCGATTTCCGTTGCGTGCATGCCAGTGCCGATGCGCCACAATCCGATCGTGTGCGCCAAAATCCCGGGGCAATACAGGGAAAATCGGAAATATTCGGGTAACACGTCGGGAAAACGCGAATCGGGCCCTTAGTAAATGACCCCCCATGTGTCAAATAGGCACTTACATTTTTGAAAGATGTACAAAAACGGTTTAATAAAATATAATGTGAATTAAAGGGGTTATCCGAGAGCTAATACAAATGATATATGACCGAAAGAGGGCTGCCTCAAAGAGTAAGCATTTACTTACCTCTTCGGCCCCACTCGGTGTCCCAGCAATCCAGCAATATGTTCGGGTCAGGCTGCCAAACCTAAACCTAACCATCGGGTCCATTAATCTCTTTTGGTGAAATCAGGCATCTGCATAACTATAGAAGGTTTGTTTCTCCAAAAAGATGTACAGCAAAACACAGACAACTATACTGACCAGACAGCTGAAGCAATAAGTGTCCCAAGATATATTCTTGATAGGTAAGTATAATAAATATATAATACACCCTAACCTCAAATAATAGAGTAATACAGGCAGTCCCCTACCTAAGTACACCTGACTTACAGACGACTCCTAGTTACAGAAGGAGCTCTCTGCCCACTGTGACCTCTGGTGAAGCTCCCTGGATGCAATGATCAGCTATACGGAGTCTGTAATGAAGCTTGATTGATAATCCTTGTTCCCATTACAGCAAAAAATGTTAAAAATCCAATTGACAAAAAAAAAAATTGCCTGGAACTACAATTATAAACTATACAGTTCCGACTTACATACAAATTCAACTTAAGAACAAACCTAAAGAACCTATCTTGTACATAACCCAGGGACTGCCTGTATAAATCTTTGTGTATTCTTACAGATCTAGCAGGAACACATCAACTATCACCTCAAGAAATAAGTGCCCGCTTAGTTTCCCTTAACTTTCCTTCCTTCTCAACTTACCGGATATTAATGTGTCATCAAAGCCCCTTGTGCCTTTAGAGGGTACATCCACAGTAAAATCCTTTAATGCCTGGAAATCCCCAGGACCTAATGATATATCTAATGTCTATTATTACAAAAAAACTGCACAAATGAGGAGCAAAAGTTTTCTACAAAAAAAAAGAAAAAATAGTGGTATGACTTTTTGTCTAAAAAAAATAAAACATTTTAAACTAATGTTTTTCTAATTTTTCCTAAATTGTTGAATTTAAAAGCCATGTGTCAGGTGTCCTTTAATTAAAGATTCCTAGAAGGGGATTTAGTCCATTGTTGGCCTGAAAGGCTTTAAAAACCTACGTATCAGTTCTGTAGACTTCCCTATAAGAATTTTGTCCTTTAAGTGAATCCAGACCAAATGGCTCCTCTTCAGCGTACCTTCTCACTAGAGATGTAGCCAAAAGAACACAAAAGTGCGATAACAAACATCTACATGGCCAATGCCTAACACTATCTGCAGTTTTGTATGGTCAAAAAAATTTTTTTTTTTAATAAAAACAAACTTTTATACTTACTTAGATGCGAGTCCGATTTGGCACAGAAATTGTGTTGACTTGTACTTGAGTATATACGGTATATGCCATCAATTCTTATGAAATACAGGCCTTCCCCTGCTTAAGAACACCCAACTTACAAACGACCCCTAGTTACAAACGGACCTCTTGATGTTGGTATATTATTGTACTTTAGTACTTGGCTGTAACAGTTATAAATGTGTCTGTAATGAAGCTACACTGTTAGTCATGGTTCTTATGACAATCCAAAAATTTTTTAAATCTGATTGTCACAGGAACCAAAAAAATTCTGGCTGGGGTTACAATAATAAAATATACAGTTCCGACTTACATACAAATTCAACTTAAGAACAAACCTACAGAACCTATCCTGTACGTAACCCGAGGACTGCCTGTACACCATCTCCACTTATAAATGTATAGTTCCATCTGTCTAATATTTCCATGTATATACCTATATCCCCTCTAATTTTGCCCCTTCTCTCCCCTTATCTATATACCACATTCAGGTTCCCCTATTGTAGATCAATTATATGTACTTTTTATCCACTTTTTAACCTATTCAACTAAAGCGACATTCACACTACCGTATGGGGGACGTATATACGGCATATATATCCCCCATAGACTGCAATGGGCGGCGTACTGGAGCGGTATGGTACAGCACACGTGTGGCACCCTACCGTTCTGTAGCAGGGAGAAAGATAGGACATGTTCTATCCTTCCCCGGAATACAGCGCCGTTCCCCATGTTTCTCTATAAAGAGGGGTGAAGGGGGAGGCCCTCATCCCCTCCTCCTCTCCCTGGTGCTACAGTACAGCGGGCACACGTTAGTCTTCTAATTCTTTTTGAAGTCTTCTAAGATTGTAATTTTTACCCTACCCTTATTTTGTATATGTATGTCGTTTCATTTTTCTGATGAAGAGGGAAGTTCTCCCTCAAAACGTGTGATCATTTTACACATAAATAAATTATTCTGCCTGGAAGTGACATCTTTTGAGTCCTCTTTTTCATCCTAATCCTATGAAGCTTTACTGGGTGTTACTATCCATTTAACGGGACATATCACAGCCACCACCAGAATAGGCGTAATACTTACATATTACAGGTAACCCCCACCTTTGTGGGCTATACTACCTTATTTGATTTCACCTACCGGTACTACTCTATGGGAGGGCGATATTTTTTTTTTTTTTTTTCTAACATGCTGGGAAGTTGGAAAAAAAAATTACAAATGTGGAAAAAATCCACTTGCACCGTATTCTTGTGGTCTCTGTTTTTACAGCTTTCACTGTACACTCCAAATGACACCTTCTCATTATTTGGTTTGGTATCATCACAATACCAATTGATACCCATTTTATGAAGGTTTTATTGTGTTTTAATAGATTTGAAAATCAAATTTTATTTGTGTACAAAATAATTATCTTGTTTCTCCATATTCTGACACCAATAACTTTTTCAAAGTCTGCTGTACTTAGCTGTAAGGTATCATTTTTTGTGGGACGAGCTGACGTTTTGATAACCTACCACTACTACTACTTTTTGAGGACCTTTTGATCACTTTTTATTAACCCTTTGTTTTTGCATTTCCATTTTTTACTCCCCATCTTTAAAACATGTTTTATTTTTCCATTTACAGAGCTGTGTTAGGGCTTGTTTTATGCATTATAAATTGTACTTTTAAGTGTCAGTTTCTGTTATTCCATGGGCTTGGTTTTTATGACTTTCACTAAGTGCTTCAAATGGCACATCTCCTTTATTCTTAGCGCCAGTATGATCATGGGGATACCAATTTTCTATAGATTTTATTGTGTTTTAATTTAAAAAAAAAATTTCTGTACAGGGAAAAGGTCTTCATTTCACCATCTTCTGATGCTTATAACTATTTCACACTTTGATGTACACAGCTGTGTAAGGTGTAGTTTATTTGCCAGATGAGCTGACATCTTTATTGTTACCATTTTGTCGACCATGTGACCTTTTAATCACTTTTCAATTTTTCACAGTTTTAGACATTTGGGACCTTTTTTCCATAATGGGATTTAAAGTTGGGAATAACTGTTTTTATATTTTGATAGATCTGAACTTTTGGGACAGAGTGATATCTAACATGTTTATGATTTTATAATCAGTTCTAGAAAATTACTATTACAATTGTTAAACCCCCCTAGGGTACTTTAACCCTAGGGAGCCTGATTGCTCCTACCATACACTGCAATACTACTGAATTTGGTTTGGATCTGTGTCACTGGCCTTTATTATTTAAAATGGTGCAAAAAATTTGGACATTTTATGTATTAAATCCCTAAAAAAATTTTAGATAGAGTATTTTTGGACAGGAGGATACCTAATGGGGTTTATTTATCATTGGTTCTAGTCTGTTTTGCAAGGCTGACAAGGTCAGATTTATGAATTTAACCTCAATATTTTTTTTAATTTTAATTATTTATTTATGTGTGCACTCCCCCCCTTTTTTGTTACATTTTCCAGGTTTCCTCGCTTCCTAGAGCGCTTGAACCTTCTGATTCCTCAAACAATTCAATATTACTGTACTGTAGTACCTACATTTGCTATTTCCCTATTGTGCTCTGCCTCTGAGTGTCAAGTAGTCAGGAATTTGGAAATGTAAATAATTTAGAAATACCCATTTCTTATGGATTCCGATTTACAGTGTATTATAAATCCTCATCTTGCAGTTTGTTGCATAAATATTTCACTTTTTTTAAGAGTTCCACAATACACCAAATTCATGGCAAGCTCTACCTAAGGGTGTGTACAGATCTTCATATTTCACTTCGGATCTTGGTATTTTAGGAAACTAATTCAACACATTGAACAGAATGCAATGCATAACAAAACCACTGGGTGGTCACACATAGACGCAAATACTACAGACAACTCCCAGAGTCTGCACAATATCATAGACTCTGACAGAGTCTAGTCCATATATACAAGTTTAGTCTATACATCTAGAAAGTTAGTACTAATACCCCAGAATCAAGACTGTGATTATAAGTAATACAACAGATTTATATACATTATTTATTACTGTAATAGTGTCTGATGCCTATGTGCTGATTTATTTCAAGCCATAACAAGGCACCAATTTTTTTCCGATTGATATGAATTCCTTTAAATGGTGAAACGGAGAATAAACGTTCGCTTTGTTTTCTTGTGTGATCCATACGAAACCCTTCACCAGTAAACATATGAAGCCTAGTGATATGGCTGCACCAGGATTTCATCCAAACTTCCTTAAAAGTTTGATTTGACACAAATCGGAATTTCCTGGTGACTCATGATAACAAATTGACATGCTGTTGAGGTCTCCATTCAGGGCTTAATTACAGGGGTAACAGCCATAGCAATTGATATGAGGCCCACTGGTACCTGGGGTATTGGTTGTGTATTGGGTATGTGTGTGTGGTGTGTATATACTGTATTTGTATGTATGTATATGGTAATTTATTTTTGTGTAGTGTGTGGTAGTTTTGCTGTAAGTGTGTACATATATGATGTATTTATGCTCTGTATCTATGTGTATTGGTGATGTATGATCTGTATATGTTGTATATGTGTGCATTGGTACTGTATATATGCTGTATGTATGTATGTGCATCATATAAGGGACAGTAAAAAGAAGTTAAATTAAAATTTACAAAATAATTTAATACATAATAAAAATTAAAAAATATTTTAAAAATCACTTTTTTCCTTAAATATTTCTAAAAAACTACAAAACGGGTATCGTGGCAGCAGTAGCAACCATGGATAAGAGGATATAAAAAGCACTTAAAAGACTTAAATAACCCAAAATAGCACCAATTATAACATAATCTTAATAATAATAATAATTCTTTTATTTACTGTATACAGCGTACACAGATAACGCAGCGCTGCACAGAGCTTGCCGTATCTTATCCCGTTTCATCCTGCAAATGTGTTTTTTTTTCTTTTTCTTTTTGTTACTTTCCTACAGAATAACTTTTCATGTTTTTTTATACTGTATAGTGAATACTGTTAATTAAATTTTATCTTTAACCCTACCAATGAAACCATTGGAAAATACAACTGCTATTACAAAATAAAAACACCCACCCAAATACACCCAAAATAAATACTTCATTAAAAACTATGATTAAAAGCATTGCCCTAATATAGTGGTGGCAAACCTATGGCACGGGTGCCAGAGGTGGCACTCAGAGCCCTCTCTATGGGTCCCCGCACCATCACTCCAGGGGAGAGTTTGCCAAACAGGACTCAAGGCCTCTTGCAGTCCTAGGCAGCCCAGGACCCCAGAAGGAAGCTACAATGATAATCCAAAATTCTTCTCCTTCTTTCTACTGTATTGGTGTCCTCAGGTGCCTATACAATTTAAACCTGTGACAAAGCAGGGAGTGATAAGTTACTGCTTAAATTGTCGCATTGGCACTTTGCGAAAAATACGCAGGTTTTTGTTATAGTTTGGGCACTCGGTGTCTAAAAGGTTTCCCGTCTCTGCCCTAATTAATTCATTTCTATGGCTGCGATGTTAAAAATCAGTTTGTAAACTTACATGCAACAGTATTGGGGTCCAGTATATGCAGTGTTCACTGCACTGCCCTGCCTCATTGTTCCTGATCAACAGGTCTCACTGCTAGGACATGCTGCTGTGTGGAACATCATTAGGCACTTCATGTCATGTGACCAGGGTGATGTTACCTAAGGTCCTTGTCCGTGTGCCCTCATGTACCTCTGTGCGCCAGCTGCAGGCATACTCACCCGTCCACGCTCCAGGGACAGTGTGCCACTCCTGGCCACCACCATGAGTAAAGTCGAGCCTGTGTAGGTGCCACTTAGACTTGGCTTACTCCCCGGTATCGCTCGCGGGGGTTCAGTGCATCTACCTCAACTGACCCCGGACAGTCCGGTTACATGTTACAGGTCCTGTTACATTTGAATTATCTACCCCATGTATGTCTTATATGAAATCACAGCAGCCTCCTTGGAGCCTGGGGAGAAGTAAAAGTCCATGGAGGCTGCTGTGATTTCATATGATACATACCTGGGGTAAGCATTTCAAATGTAAAGTTCTTGGTAAAGAACTTTAGAAGATGAACTGATGCTTAATTTAGCATTGTTTTTGTATCCAAAAATTGATTTAAAATAATTATCCCATTAATTATTTTGACCAGAATGTGGGCATGAATGTGCAATCACACCAATATTAATATAGATGCCAAAACACTGAATTAACTCCATCATCCTGTGGTGTAACGTTATGTGTAGACTTTCTGTAGTAACATCAACAAAAGATTTTCACAAGATTTCCTGAAGATTTTATTGTTACTATAAGGAGACAATTGCATTCTCAAAAATATGACATTGATTTGAATAGAATTTAATTTAAATTGAATTTAAATATGGGTCTGGCACATCCTATTGGTTGTGCTGATACTATATTTCATGTGTACGTATAAAATAATCCCTAAATCAAGTGGACTGAATGTTCAACTAATTCTGACCATGATTCTGCTTAAACTGTTTCTTTTTAACAATAAAGGGGTATACCCACAAGGACAAGATTCTTAAAATTCAAAATAACACATTCTCTAATTCACTGTTATTAACAAAAATACATCATTTCACAGATATAATTCCAACATCTATCTCTATCAGTCCTGGTGTTGGTTGTCCCTGAATACGACTGTAAATCGTCTGACTAGGGTCGGTTTCTTCTCATGAATAGCTTCTCTTCTCTGCACACTGCAGTGCTCTTTGACTCATGCCCCTCCCCCCTGCATTACAAGACCAGCTCAGACACAGGCACTTCCTGCCAGCAAGCAGCAGTGTGTAGAGACTTACTCTACAACCTACAGACAGATAAGGTCTTTATAGCAGAGCTGACTGTGTGTTTTATTGATTAGGTGAGGGAGCAGCGCTGACTCTGTGTGTGTGTTTTTCAGTAGTTAGCAGAGCTGAAAGTGTCATTGTGTGTTATATATCGATCTCATGGATCTCATCGTCTCTTATCTTTGATCTGTCTCATCTCCCTTTTTCTATGTGTAAGATGCTACTAGAAGCTCAATAAAAGTGTAGGTAAACCTTGTACTATGATAATCTAAGCACATTGTCAGCACACAGCATCTCATAGGACAGAGGGATCATGTAGTGTCTGCTTAGAAAGTCCCCACCCACACTCTGGAATCTTACACTAAGCTGTCTAAGGAGTGATAGGACCAAAATAGCAAAATAAGGGAGTAAAATTGCAAAGTAAGGGATTAAAAATTATCATTAGGCTACATTCACACTCCCGTATGGGGGACATTTATACGGACGGCGTATAAACATCCCCCATAGACAGCAATGGGCGCACGGCGCCCTACGGGAGCGGTACGGTGCTGCACATGTGCAGCACCGTACTGCTCCATACCCACGGAGCTACGGTACGGTGGGCAACGGCAGTGTGAATGCGCCCTTACTGTGTAAATAGGGGGTTAAAATTTGAGGACTTTCTTTTAAGGGAGAACCCTTATAATATTCAAGGGACAGAAATCTGTTCTTACAGAATGATTTGACATAGAGCTAACTCAGAGGGCTCCTAACCTTTGCTCTTTATGGTCACTGTAATCCAGATGGGAAAGGTAGAAGGGGTCCAATGTAAATGGCAGAGGGAAGCTCAGGTCAGTGTACCTCACTTCACTGCATATACTCTGAACATCAGGCGTATTAGCAGGGAAGCCTCCAGAGTCCTTTTTGACTTTCCACTCCAGAATCCTGGGAATGCAGCATCCGAAAGCAGTAAGATAAATAGTTTTGGAACCACCAAACCCGATCTGTGTGAGGGCATTCTGGTGGCTCAGGGGTCTCTGACCTTCTGACGTGTTATCTTTAAAATCTCCTAGAATCCCTTGCTGGTTCAGTGTATGTACTTAAACATGTACGAACAGGGTTGCCTGATTTGGGCAGGACAAGTACAGGCAGTCCCCGGGTTACATACAAGATAGGGTCCGGAGGTTTGTTCTTAAGTTGAATTTGTATGTAAGTCGAAACTGTATATTTTATAATTGAAGTTCTAGACAAATTTTTTTCTTTTGCCCCAGTGACAATTGGAGTTTCAAAATTGTTGCTGTAATTGGACCAAGGATTATCAATAAAGCTTCATTACAGACACCTAACAGCTGATCATTGCGGCCTGGGACTATAGTAAAGCATTCAGAGAGCTTCACCAGAGGTCACAGTGGGCAGAGGGGTCCGTCTGTAACTATGAGTTGTCTGTAAGTCGGGTGTCCTTAAGTAGGGGACCGCCTGTAAACAGGTATCTTTTGTATAAGGACTTTCAGAAGGCGTCGACATTTTTGGTGTGTCAAGGCGTGTGTCATGCCGTATACAGGCGGTCCCCTACTTAAGAACACTCAACTTACAGACGACCCATAGTTACAAACGGACCTCTGGATATTGGTAATTTATTGTACTTTAGTCCTAGGCTACAATGATCAGCTGTAACAGTTATCACAGGTGTCTGTAATGAAGCTTTATTGATAATCCTGGTTCTTATGACAATCCAACATTTTTAAAATCCAAATGTCACAGAGACCAAAAAAGTTCTGGCTGGGATTACAATGATAAAATACACAGTTCCGACTTACATACAAACTCAACTTAAGAACAAACCTACAGACCCTATCTTGTAGGTAACCCGGGGACTGCCTGTACTGGCATGAACATTTAAAAGTCTTTTGGACGTTGGTGTCCATCATGAAATAGAAACGTCCATATGTTGTGATCCCTGTTCCAGTTCCTAAGAGTATTAAGGTATCAACATTATCTCTCTACATTGTATGGGCTCCACTAATGGATAACGTGTATCTACAGGGTTGTTGGTTGTTTCCAAGGAAGAGCATCAGAAATGTGAATGCAGTTCTGGGCTCCAGTGAGACCGAGCGGTCAATTTATTGATAGGAAAATTAACAAAGAATTCGAGAAATGATGCTCCAACATGGTTATTTCTATTCTAAAAAATACACTTTATTTGCAAATACAAAAAATACAGATATACAGCACCAAGGAATAATGAAAAATACACCATCCTACCCAACCCTTCCTGGCAGGTTGAGCTGACGAGTCCTCTTTCCACACCCACAGAATGGTAGAAACCAGGTGAAATGTCTGGTTTCTACCATTGCTTTCAGCTATTGTTCACATGTGGAAAGTAGATTTCAATCTTTGAACCCCACACCTAGAATCTACAGCAATAATTGACATGCTGCAGACTCTAAACCTGCAAGTTTGTTACGCAGCATTGAGAGGGAATTTGGAGAAATCCCTTCCACGATGCTGTAAATTGCTGTGGTTGAGCTGGACATGAAGGGAGCTGTCAGTTTTACTAGGGTTAGGCTGATGGGTACTTAGTACAAGGCCATATTCACACTTCCATATTTTATTGATGACACACCGATCCACTGAATTTATTTATAATATTCAGGTATAGATTAGAAGTCTATGAAAAAACAAAGACAACCGTTTTTAAAGGAAGCTGTCTCGGAGATTTGGGGCGCTAAACCACCTACAGGTTCTTATGGTCCATAAGGCAAAAAAAACTTCTATACTTACCTTATGCCGTAAAGAAGAAAGTGCTCCAGCACACGGAGGTCCAGGATAAAAATTTTAATGTCCTTTATTGCTATTCCAAAAAAAGGAGGGCAATGTTCACCAGACACAGTGGGGGTCATTTACTAAGGGCCCGATTTGCGTTTTCTCGACATGTTACCCGAATATTTACAATTTGCGCCGATTTTCCCTGTATTGCCCCGGAATCTTGGCGCACGCGATCGGATTGTGGAGCATCGGCATGTATGCAACGGAAATCGGGGGGCGTGGCTGAACGAAAACCCGACGAATTCGGAAAAACCACCGCATTTAAAAAAAAGTGTCGCTGGACACGCGCTTACATTCACCAAGAATAGGCCGATGAACTTCAGTGCATACCGATGCTCTTCAGCGCAGCAGCAACACATGGTGGACGGCGGAGGAACTGCCTTAGTGAATCCCAGCCGGACCCGAATCCACCGCAGAGAACGCGCCGCTGGATCGCGAATGGACCTGATAAGTAAATCTGCCCCAGAGACTCCTGACCTGCATGTTTCAGGTTTAAAAAGCCTTACTCATGGTCATGGTCATGGTCATGATCCTAACAGAAATCACTTTGAGAACAGTTATTCTCAGCATTTGTAGAGGTCATTTAGTGTCTGAAATCGTCCTGTTAGAGTTCTCTCTGTGAAAGCTTACAAAAAAAATCTTTATACTTATCTAGAGAAGAGTCTGATAAGGTGCATCAGACTCAACTGTGGTGTTCCCCACACCAATGCAGTGGTGCAGCGAAGTATCTTCACTATGCATGATTCATAGTGTGAGACACTGAAGGGGTTAACTGTGGATGGGCGGTATGTTTCCCCTAGGTTTTGCTTCTATGCAAGGCCTTAGTGCTGAGGTGGGTTTGTCCAGCACCTTGGACACAGGTGATGGGAACAGCCTAATTAGCCTGGATAAAATGACTCAGCAGAGTTGAGTGGGTTGTCTCTCTGTGGAAGGAGGCTGAGAGGACACAGCTCTGACCTGTGTGTCTGGAGCAGCCACGTGATCTTTTTGTTTAGTGTGAGCTAGTGGACTAATTGTATAGTTAGCACCCTGACGGGTAGGTTTTCTTTTGTTTATTCAAATACCTGTATGTAAAGGCTGGTTTTATTTTGCTGCAATAAACGCAGGCGAGACCTGTTTGGACTGTACCCTGGTGTCCCTGTCTTGAACTGCATCCTGAAGGGATAGCAGATAAGGAACACAACAGCGCTCATAGGGTGATATCGTTTTGGTTCAGGGTATATGACGTGGTTGGACAGTCGCTTACCTGATGGAGTTGTGCTTCAAAGTAAGGCACAACTCTCTTGTTGACATGAAAGGGTTGTTTTTTAGGTCAAGGTGCAGCCGGCGTCTTATTGTTTTCCAGACACGAGTTGCTAATTCGGCTGGAGTCAGAAGGTAGGTGCAGGGAAGTCAAGAGCGGGTGGCGCACAACAAGACCAGGTAATGGTTCCAATAGGTTTTCTTTAGGTTTTCTTTTTATTTAAATCATAAAAGGTACACAGAAGACACACAACGCGTTTCGGGGATCAGTGGTCCCCTTTTTCAAGTGGATTAGTGATCTGTTAATTGACGAAGAACAAAGGTGTATACACAAGAATGAGAATTGGTATAATGGGTTATTGGTAGATGTCGGTAAAAGGAGAAGCAGAGGGATATAAGTGAGTATAAAACATTATTAAAAAATATATATCAGTATAGATAAGGATATGATATGATAGCACAAAGGGACTAATAGGTGTAAGGTTAAGAATTCGGATCACAAAATATCTGTGACCTGATGTCAATAAGGCATCATTGGTGAATGAGGTATATGTAAAAGATGTAATATATATATAAATATAAAAAATAGATACATAAAAAGATACATAAAAATACATGGGAAGAAAAAAGAAAAAAAAAAACATAAATTGTGGGATATAAATTCATTATTTAATTCATTATTAGTTGGTAATGGATAATAGACAAGTTGATGTGTGTGACAGTATAAAGCATAATAAATCACAGATGGATAGTAGGTGATGGATAGTGAATGATATAAGATACAATGGTATTTAAGGATAAAATAGGAACAGTGAAATCAGAGATGATGATTCAAAAAAACTGAATAGAAGGATAATTTCCTTCTGATAATTTCATAGATATATTATCAATAACGATTTTATAAATAAATAAATAATTAATAAAATAAATAAATAAATAAATAAATGAATGAATGGTTGATTGAAAGATCATGGCTAGAGGTAAGTAGTTTGAAAATGTGCCAGAGGAGACTAATCTTGTGATAAGGGGTCCCTCTTTGAGTGTAGATTAAGGTAAGGAGATATGACTTACCGAGCTCTGGAGATGCGTGCTGATCGCTCCAGTGCGTGTGCGCGCGAGCGCTCACATGCTGGTATATATGGCAGCGAGTCAGTGTTGGCGGGTGAATGTGCGCGGTGCGCATGCGCACTCACCTGCGGGGAGCCAAAAAGATGGCGTCCCGCATAGCGGCGTCAATATAGGATCGAAGAGCACGGGGCGATTCACTGAGATGTTAGTGAATCGGGTGCCGGTACAAGAGGGAGGTTATGGGGTCTAAAAAGTTCGGGATATGTGTTCCTACAGAAATTTAGTGGATAAACATGAGCAAATACAACATAAGTGGATGAACATTAGAATGGGATATAAACCAATTACAATTGGATAGATGAGTATATAATGATTCACAATAGATACATCAATAGATACATTATTTGGTGGCCGATATGTTATGGATATATCTATATATACTTATAAACATGAATATAAACATGATTATAAATGTGAATATAAACAAGCTCATAGTGTGAATTAAAATGAAGGAAATATAGTAATTAATCCCATATGTTCCAGTATAGGGATATACACAGACATATACGTATAAAAGGGTGGGAGGGGGGGGGGTGGTATGTTAGAAATTTTCCTCAAACATTTCGTTGAGCCCTGCTGGGTGGAGGCTGTTTAATTTAAAAATCCAATACATTTCACGTTTACGTAATTTTTGGAAACGGTCCCCGCCATCTTTTGGTATGTGTTCAATCGGTGTAAGTGTAAAAGCTGACATATTTTTATCGTGGCAAACTAGAGCATGTTTAGAAACACTGTGTTTGGTGTATCCATTTGTTATTTTGCTTCTGTGCCCGTTCATTCTAGTACGTAGAGTAAGGCAGGTACGACCTACATACTGTAGGCCGCATGTACATTCCATCAGATAGATGACATATATAGATGAACAGTTGAGAAATTGGTGAATTTTAAAAGTTTCTCCGGTTTGGTTGCTAGTGAAGGAGTTTTTTCGGTGTTGAATGCTCATACAGCATTTACAGTTCACCTGGCCACATCTATAACTTCCCGTTGTTTGTGGAAAGAATGATGTTGTTATTGTCGGATTTTTCTTTGCCCGTAATTTCGTTGGGGCTAGTATGCCTTTTAGTGTCTGTGATCGTCTGTAAATGATTTTTGGTTGTTTAGGTAGATCTTTATTGAGAAAAGGATCATTCTGAAGTATAGGCCAGTGTTTTCTAAGGATATTTACAAGAGTTGAATGGTTATTATTGTAAGTGGTGATGAATATTGGACAGTTGTTGGACGGGGGTTTCTGATTGGATTTTAGCTTTGAATTTGATGGTTGTAAGCATTCAGCTTGTGTGAGGTTATGTGCTCTGTCAAAGGCTGCTTCAACTAATGGTTTTGGAAATCCTTTTTCTTTAAATCTCTTTTTTAGAATTGAGCTCTGTTTTTTAAAAGTGTTGGTATTGGTACAGTTTTTCCGTATCCTCCTAAATTGGCTGAAGGGGATATTTCTTTTCCATTTATTATGGTGTGCGCTGCTGTAGTCAATACCTGTACCAATACCTGATCATCAAATACCTGAACAACAACAATCTGGGCTTATCCTTTACTGCCACCCACTCCTCAACTGAACTCGAATTTTTGGACCTACATTTGTCCATAGAAAACAACCAGATTGTCACCAGCACTCATTTCAAACCAGTAGACACCAATAGCTACCTTGACTACAGCAGCGCACACCATAATAAATGGAAAAGAAATATCCCCTTCAGCCAATTTAGGAGGATACGGAAAAACTGTACCAATACCAACACTTTTAAAAAACAGAGCTCAATTCTAAAAAAGAGATTTAAAGAAAAAGGATTTCCAAAACCATTAGTTGAAGCAGCCTTTGACAGAGCACATAACCTCACACAAGCTGAATGCTTACAACCATCAAATTCAAAGCTAAAATCCAATCAGAAACCCCCGTCCAACAACTGTCCAATATTCATCACCACTTACAATAATAACCATTCAACTCTTGTAAATATCCTTAGAAAACACTGGCCTATACTTCAGAATGATCCTTTTCTCAATAAAGATCTACCTAAACAACCAAAAATCATTTACAGACGATCACAGACACTAAAAGGCATACTAGCCCCAACGAAATTACGGGCAAAGAAAAATCCGACAATAACAACATCATTCTTTCCACAAACAACGGGAAGTTATAGATGTGGCCAGGTGAACTGTAAATGCTGTATGAGCATTCAACACCGAAAAAACTCCTTCACTAGCAACCAAACCGGAGAAACTTTTAAAATTCACCAATTTCTCAACTGTTCATCTATATATGTCATCTATCTGATGGAATGTACATGCGGCCTACAGTATGTAGGTCGTACCTGCCTTACTCTACGTACTAGAATGAACGGGCACAGAAGCAAAATAACAAATGGATACACCAAACACAGTGTTTCTAAACATGCTCTAGTTTGCCACGATAAAAATATGTCAGCTTTTACACTTACACCGATTGAACACATACCAAAAGATGGCGGGGACCGTTTCCAAAAATTACGTAAACGTGAAATGTATTGGATTTTTAAATTAAACAGCCTCCACCCAGCAGGGCTCAACGAAATGTTTGAGGAAAATTTCTAACATACCACCCCCCCCCCTCCCACCCTTTTATACGTATATGTCTGTGTATATCCCTATACTGGAACATATGGGATTAATTACTATATTTCCTTCATTTTAATTCACACTATGAGCTTGTTTATATTCACATTTATAATCATGTTTATATTCATGTTTATAAGTATATATAGATATATCCATAACATATCGGCCACCAAATAATGTATCTATTGATGTATCTATTGTGAATCATTATATACTCATCTATCCAATTGTAATTGGTTTATATCCCATTCTAATGTTCATCCACTTATGTTGTATTTGCTCATGTTTATCCACTAAATTTCTGTAGGAACACATATCCCGAACTTTTTAGACCCCATAACCTCCCTCTTGTACCGGCACCCGATTCACTAACATCTCAGTGAATCGCCCCGTGCTCTTCGATCCTATATTGACGCCGCTATGCGGGACGCCATCTTTTTGGCTCCCCGCAGGTGAGTGCGCATGCGCACCGCGCACATTCACCCGCCAACACTGACTCGCTGCCATATATACCAGCATGTGAGCGCTCGCGCGCACACGCACTGGAGCGATCAGCACGCATCTCCAGAGCTCGGTAAGTCATATCTCCTTACCTTAATCTACACTCAAAGAGGGACCCCTTATCACAAGATTAGTCTCCTCTGGCACATTTTCAAACTACTTACCTCTAGCCATGATCTTTCAATCAACCATTCATTCATTTATTTATTTATTTATTTATTTTATTAATTATTTATTTATTTATAAAATCGTTATTGATAATATATCTATGAAATTATCAGAAGGAAATTATCCTTCTATTCAGTTTTTTTGAATCATCATCTCTGATTTCACTGTTCCTATTTTATCCTTAAATACCATTGTATCTTATATCATTCACTATCCATCACCTACTATCCATCTGTGATTTATTATGCTTTATACTGTCACACACATCAACTTGTCTATTATCCATTACCAACTAATAATGAATTAAATAATGAATTTATATCCCACAATTTATGTTTTTTTTTTTCTTTTTTCTTCCCATGTATTTTTATGTATCTTTTTATGTATCTATTTTTTATATTTATATATATATTACATCTTTTACATATACCTCATTCACCAATGATGCCTTATTGACATCAGGTCACAGATATTTTGTGATCCGAATTCTTAACCTTACACCTATTAGTCCCTTTGTGCTATCATATCATATCCTTATCTATACTGATATATATTTTTTAATAATGTTTTATACTCACTTATATCCCTCTGCTTCTCCTTTTACCGACATCTACCAATAACCCATTATACCAATTCTCATTCTTGTGTATACACCTTTGTTCTTCGTCAATTAACAGATCACTAATCCACTTGAAAAAGGGGACCACTGATCCCCGAAACGCGTTGTGTGTCTTCTGTGTACCTTTTATGATTTAAATAAAAAGAAAACCTAAAGAAAACCTATTGGAACCATTACCTGGTCTTGTTGTGCGCCACCCGCTCTTGACTTCCCTGCACCTACCTTGAACTGCATCCTAGCACCCCGCTCCCACGGTCTCTACTGGGCCAAATCCCCACATATGGTGCTTCGGATTGCGGGCAGTTCAAAAAGACATACACCCGAAAGGCTCGCTACATCCTGCAACATTGCATGGCCTGGGTGAAAGCAGCAGGCAAATTGCAGGATACAGCCAAGATGGAGGACTTTATTAAAGCCATGCTCCAGCAGCAGGAGGAGAGATCCCGCCAGCAGCAGGAGGAGGCCAGAGCTAATCGGCAGCAGCAGCAGGAAGAGTCCCTGGCTAATCGGCAGCTGCAGCAAACCATGCTCCAGCAGCAGGAGGAGAGGTCCCGCCAGCAGCAAGCCATGTTTCAGCTGCAGGAGGAGAGGTCCCGCCAGCAGCAGGAAGAATCCCGAGCCATGTTCCAGCTGATGATGGAGAAGTTTTCTGGCATGATGGCAGCACCGCAAGCGACGACTACTGAGGGGTTCCGTACTGGTCTGCAAGGGTACCCGGTTGTCCAGCATTCCGCACGGGCTGCAGTACAAAAGGCTTTACAAAAAATGGCGACGACCGACGACGTGGAGGCGTATCTCACGGTGTTCGAACGAGTAGCTGAGCGAGAGGAGTTACCGGCTGAGCAGTGGGCAGATGTCCTGGCACCGTTCCTGACCGGCGAGTCGCAGAAGGCTTACTACGACCTGAGTGAAACGGAGGCCCGTGAGTACCCCCAGCTAAAGGCGGAGATTCTGGCTCGTCTTGGGGTCACCGTTCAGGTTCGCTCCAGCCGGGTCCACCAGTGGGCTTACTCAGAAAAATTACCCCCACGCTCCCAAATGCATGACCTGATCCATCTTGTCCGGAAGTGGCTGCAACCAGAGGACCAGATGGTAGAGAGAGTGGTCCTCGACAAATTCACCCGTTCTCTGCCCTCTCGGCTCCAGCGGTGGGTTGGACAGGCCGGTCCCACAAAAGCTGAGGATCTTGTGTCCCTTGTAGAGAGGTATCGGGCTACGGAGGACCTTCTACTTACCTCTCCGACACGAAGCAGTGCCAGTGACAGGGTCACCAAACCAGCTGGTAAGACTGCTACTGCGGAAAAGGGGAGACATGTCAGGTTGGGAGGGGGTTCATTGGGGGGCGTGGATACCCAGAAACCCAGTGAGGCTCGTGACAGAGGTCATGGCCGTATCCAGTGCTGGCGGTGCCATGAAATGGGCCATATTGCTGCCAACTGTCCACTGTCAGTGGAGCCAATGGACTGCAACCAGACCCGGCGAGTGTCACTGTTTGCCCGGCCAGTTCTGTCGGCAGAGTCAGTCACGGATGCAGAACCCCAAGTATGCATGGTCACAATCGGTGGTCACACAGTGGAAGCCTTGCTAGACTCAGGGAGTCTGGTCACCCTGGTGCGGGGAACTTTGGTTGATCCTGGACTGTACAGCGGGCGGAAAGTGGGAGTGTTGTGTATACATGGGGACACTCGCGAATATCCCACTGCTGTCATCAACCTACATACCCCTTGTGGTTCTGTTACCCATGAAGTGGGGGTGGTGGGGACCCTTTTTCATGAGGCTATTATCGGCAGAGACTTACCGGTGTTTTGGGACCTCTGGAGACGAAGACCCACCTCAGGTGCTGTTGCAGATAATGGACAACAGGTATGTCCGGCCTTGGCCCCTGAACCCTTTGAGGCCGATGTACCCACACCAGCAGTAGGGGTGACCCCATGTGATGAATTCTCTCCCCTAGAGGTCCTAGCTGGTGAGGTCGAGGGCCACGAGGAGGTGGCTGACATGCTGGACCTTGAGATTTCCCGTGACAATTTTGGGGCTGCACAGCTACAGGACCCTACCTTGGTTAAAGCACGGGAGAATGTCAAGGTGATAAATGGGGTACTCCAAATACCAGGGGCTGATAAAATATACCCCCGAATGGCGATTATTGGGGAACTGTTGTACAGGGTCGACCAGATACGGGGTGAGGAGGTTGAGCAACTTGTAGTACCCCAATCTCACCGTAGGCTGGTGCTAGAGTTGGCGCACAAACATGTGCTGGGAGGGCACTTAGGGGCTGAGAAGACCCGAGAGAGGATCCTGCAGCGATTTTTCTGGCCCGGGGTATGGGAGGAGGTAAACCGGTATTGTAGCTCCTGCCCTGAGTGTCAACTTACTGCCCCGCTCTCCCACTTCAGGAGTCCTTTGGTCCCGCTACCGATCATAGAAGTGCCCTTTGAACGGATTGCAATGGATCTGGTTGGCCCCATAGTCAAATCCTCCAGGGGGCACCAATACATCCTAGTTATCCTGGACTACGCTACGCGGTACCCCGAGGCGGTTCCACTAAGGAACACCTCCTCCAAAAATATTGCTAGGGAGCTGTTCCAGGTGTTCTCACGCACAGGCCTCCCCAAGGAAATCTTGACTGACCAGGGTACCCCATTCATGTCTAGGGTAATGAAGGAGATGTGCAAGTTACTACAGGTAAAACAGCTCCGCACCTCTGTGTATCATCCTCAGACAGATGGCCTGGTCGAGAGGTTTAATAAGACCTTGAAGGGGATGCTTAAGAGGGTGGTCAGCAAAGATGGGAAGGACTGGGATTGTTTGTTGCCCTATTTGATGTTTGCCATACGTGAAGTTCCCCAGTCCTCCACGGGTTTCTCACCCTTTGAGCTGTTATATGGCCGTTCTCCACGTGGGCTTTTGGATGTAGCCAAGGAGACCTGGGAGCAGGAGAGGACCCCCCACCGTAGTGTGATAGAACACGTCTCCCTTATGCAGGACCGCATAGCGGCGGTAATGCCCCTGGTAAAGGAGCACATGACAAGGGCACAAGAGGCCCAGTCTAGGGTCTACAATAGGTCAGCCAGACTCAGGACCTTTAACCCAGGCGACAGAGTGCTAGTTCTAGTGCCCACCGTGGAGAGCAAATTCTTGGCCAAATGGCAAGGGCCATATGAGGTCATGGAGAGAGTGGGGAAGGTAACCTACAGGGTATCTCAGCCGGGGAGGAGGAAACCCGAACAGATATACCACGTGAACCTCCTAAAGCCATGGAGGGAAAGAGAGTCCCTGATGGCCATGGGAGTAGAGAAGGCGTCTGTCTCCAAGAAGGGGACACCGGAGGTAGGTGTACCCGTTGCCAAGGTGCCTGAAGTACGGATCTCGGAGTCCCTCTCCAGGGCCCAGATTCAGGAAGCGAAGGAGTTTGTGCTCCGAAATATGGATGTGTTCTCTAAGTTACCGGGACGTACTTCAGTCATCAAGCATGACATCATAACCGAACCCCACATCCGGGTACACCAAAAACCTTACCGGGTCCCTGAAGCGCGCCGGCTTGCCATATCCGAAGAAGTCAGGCAGATGTTAGACCTGGGGGTTATCGAGGAGTCTAAAAGTGACTGGTCGAGTCCTATTGTGTTGATTCCCAAACCGGATGGTTCCCTACGGTTCTGCAATGATTTTAGGAAGTTGAACGAGGTGTCCAAATTTGATTCCTATCCCATGCCCAGGGTTGACGAGTTGATAGAACGACTTGGACAGGCTAGGTTCTTCTCCACCCTTGACCTGACGAAAGGGTATTGGCAGGTACCCCTGACTGACAGGGCTAAAGAGAAGACCGCTTTTGTTACCCCTGATGGGCTTTTTCAGTACGTGGTACTCCCCTTTGGGCTACATGGGGCTCCCGCCACATTCCAGAGGTTAATGGATCTCGTGCTAAAACCTCACCGGAGTTATGCCTCGGCCTACTTAGATGATATTATAGTCTATAGTAACGACTGGGAGAGTCATCTAGCCAAAGTACAAGCAGTGGTAGACTCCCTGAGGGCAGCAGGGCTGACAGCGAACCCCCAAAAGTGTGCACTGGGTCTGGAAGAGGCCCGTTACCTGGGGTACCGTATTGGGCGAGGGGTCATCAAACCCCAAGTAAACAAAGTAGAGGCGATCCAGCAGTGGCCACGACCTTTGAGCAAGAAGCAAGTGAGGGCTTTTTTGGGCATAGTGGGCTATTATCGCCGATTTATCCCCGATTTTGCGACAATAGCGGCACCTCTGACTGACCTGACTAAGGGTAGCAGGGCGGTGATGGTAAAGTGGAGTGAAGAGGCTGAGGGGGCGTTTCAGCGACTTAAGACGGTTTTGTGTGAGGGACCGATACTGATCACCCCTAACTTCACCAAGACCTTTATTGTGCAGACTGACGCTTCTGACGTGGGCTTGGGGGCTGTCCTGTCCCAAGTAGTGGAGGGTGAGGAACATCCTGTAACATTCCTGAGCCGCAAGCTCACACCTCCTGAAAAGAACTATAGTATAGTTGAGAGGGAGTGCTTGGCGATCAAATGGGCTCTGGAATCCCTGAGGTATTATTTGGTAGGGCGGCAGTTTACACTGGTGACCGATCACTCTCCCCTAACCTGGATGAGTCAGGCCAAGGAGAGGAACGCCAGGGTCACAAGGTGGTTCCTAATGCTCCAGAATTTTAAATTCACGGTGGAACATCGAGCAGGAAAATTGCATGGGAATGCCGATGCCCTATCCCGTACCCACTGTCTGATGGCCAAAAGTGTTCGTCCCCACAGGGTCAAACAGAGGGGGAGGGTATGTGAGACACTGAAGGGGTTAACTGTGGATGGGCGGTATGTTTCCCCTAGGTTTTGCTTCTATGCAAGGCCTTAGTGCTGAGGTGGGTTTGTCCAGCACCTTGGACACAGGTGATGGGAACAGCCTAATTAGCCTGGATAAAATGACTCAGCAGAGTTGAGTGGGTTGTCTCTCTGTGGAAGGAGGCTGAGAGGACACAGCTCTGACCTGTGTGTCTGGAGCAGCCACGTGATCTTTTTGTTTAGTGTGAGCTAGTGGACTAATTGTATAGTTAGCACCCTGACGGGTAGGTTTTCTTTTGTTTATTCAAATACCTGTATGTAAAGGCTGGTTTTATTTTGCTGCAATAAACGCAGGCGAGACCTGTTTGGACTGTACCCTGGTGTCCCTGTCTTGAACTGCATCCTAGCACCCCGCTCCCACGGTCTCTACTGGGCCAAATCCCCACAATAGGTACAGCTAAACACAATAACGGTATGGACCTGCATGTTTTTATTAAAAAATAAAAATGTCTTTAGAAAAAAAACATGGCAGCGAGTAGTTTTGTCCGTTTGTCAAAATTTGCTACATTTTTGATCTGTTTAAATTTTTTTATGCATTTTTACATTGCTGTCTAAAATTAACTTTTTTACATTTTTCTTTTACCTAAAAAATTTTTTCAAAGTGTTAGACAGAAATTAGACAGGTCAGTGCAGTTGCGACTATTTAAAAAGTCCCGGTTGTTTAGTCCAAACAGCTTGTTAGAGAAATACAACGAATCCATTGAAAAACAGTGCACCACGAGTTTTGGTGCAAATGTGGAAAAGTCACCAAAAAAGATTGTGCAAAAACGGCATTGCACAACTTTTTTGTTCTTACATTTAGAAGAAAGGTATTGACAAATCTCCCCTATTGTTTACCCCTAATATGTAAACTAGAGCCAAAATGAACATGCCACATCAATGACAAAAGTAGAATCTTTTGTGGCCCATGAAGACCACAGAAAGACCACATCTGTGAAAAAAATGGAAGTGTGAATAAGGCCTTATGCTAGGGTTTCTCAGCAACGCAGGATCAGCTGTGATACATAGTAAAATTGTGCAGTTATAAGTCATTTTAAAATTTTCCCTATATAAAAAGTTGCAAGGAAATTTTTATATGGTCAATTGGAACTTTTTTTTCTCCAAAAGTTTGAAGTCATGATTTTACCATCGTAAGTAAATCATGTGTTGCTGTGAAGCTCTAGCCTGAGCACTGATTTTCTTAAAGGGGATATTCCAAGTTAAAAAAAAAAAGATCCATAGGATGGGTGATCAATATCAGAATGTTGAGGGTCCAACAACCGGCATTCCCGCAAATGTGCTGCGGTCATGGTGCTCCTATAAGTGATGCTTCTACTTCACAGGCCGGTGAAGTCACCAGTATTCTTCACATAGTCTGTGTCCATCTCAGTCCCATTCAAGTGAACGGGGCTGATCTACAATATCAAGTATAACCGCTACACAATGTACAGTGCTGTGTTTGGTAGGAAGTGAAGAGGCCGCAACGTTCTTCCGAGCTATGAGGTCTCTTCACTGTAGTGATCCCGGAATACCCTTTTAAGTATCTTGCAAAGTAACTTATAATGTGCAAGTTAGTGGTGGTATTAGAGACAGAAGCTATCTACCTGGACAAGCTTCACTATGTTACTGGGGTATTTTAGTCTGAGAGCTGAAGAACTGGTTGGCATACTTTTCAACGCTAGTTTTCACCTTCAGAAAGTTCATGCTATCATCACACTCCTCTGGATTATTTCAGTTATCTTGTAAGTTGCTGTTATCTTTCAAGCTGTTAATTTTCCACGGGTCACTCAGATATTTTTGGACTTCAATAGCCGGGCTCCGAGTCATGGCGTTTATTGCTAGTAACTTCTGAAACATGTCTAGTGCCCGCCATGTAAACTGCTTCCATTCAGAAGGAATCTTCTGGTAGTTTCCGGTGGTTTGCCACACGACAAATTTCTCGTAATCACTGTCTTGACATATTGCTGTTTCCCAAGGGAAGTATCCAGTTGAGATACAAAATAGAAGAATACCAAATGCCCAGATGTCGAGGCTGGAGTCAAGTTCAAGAGTATCAGTTTCTTCCAAAGTACATAGTTCTGGAGGGGAATACGGAACGGTGCCTTTCAGAGGAGAAATGTGGAAACCCTCAAGCCTTGTTAATCCAAAATCAGCAAGTTTTATATGATGACAGTCTTGATCAAAAATCAGAATATTGTCTAATTTGAAATCTCGGTGAACGAGGGCTTTACTGTGCATAAAGTCCAGGGCTTCGGCCAACTGCATGGCGCATCGCTTTACTATTATATCAGGCAGACCATCCTAGAAAGTTAAAAAAACATGATATGATTTATTAATCTTGGTGAAATGTGAGATTATGCAATTAAAATTTTTTATTAAGTAGAAATAGTCCCTAGAAATATAGGCAGCATCAACTTGGAAATCGATTCTGTAATGTTGAATGAAGCTGAAAGCCCGAACTATATCCTTAAGGGCTTTTCCCATGAAGACAAGTTAGGCCCTATCCACGGGATAGGAACTAACTTACTGATCAGTGGGGGTCTCAGTGCTGAAACTCCCACAGATCGCAAAAACGAGGGGTCCGACCAACCCCTCATCAATCCATAAGAGTAATGGAGTCCGTCGGACCCCTCATTTTCGTGATCTGCAGGGATCTCAGCACTAAGACCCCACTGATCAACAAGTTAGGCCCTATCCTGTGGATAAGGCCAAACTTGTCTTCGTGGGAAAACCTCTTTAATAAAGACCTTTCACTACCTTCACCCAACTCTTTGTATCCATTAATTTGCATTGTTACACTGTTTACGGCACAGTGGAAATTTTCTCTTTAGCCTCTCTGTTCCTGAGTAATCAAATTATGATTATTTTAAGATCTCTACTGTCTGATGGGTGAAGTCAGGCTGTCTGTTTTAAGATCTCTACTGAAGGGTGGAGCCAGACTGTCTACTCCAGCCCAGGATCACCCATTTGGCTCTCTACTGTCAGATGAGAGTGGCCTTAGACTAAAGCAGGTAGCCCGGATTTCCCCATCTGACAGAAGAGATCTGAAAATAATGGCATTAGTTACTCAGGATCAGTGTAGTCTATTGAAAAAAGTTTAACTACACCGGAATCATTTTGACCCAATGGTTGGTTCCCATAGGTTGTTTGATACTAATTATCAATCTTGTATACAGGCAGTCCCCGGGTTACGTACACGATAGGTTCTGCAGGCTTGTTCTTAAGTTGAATTTGTATGCAAGTTGGAACTGTATACTTTATAATTTTAACCCCAAGAAAAAATGTTTTGGTCTCTATGACTAGTGGGTTTTAAAAATGTTGGGTTGTCATAAGAACCCGAATTAACAATAAATTTTAATTGCAGACACCTTTGATAACTGTTATAGCTATTTATTTTAGCTATAGTTATTTTAGCTTTAGTAACTAGGGGTCCTCTGTAAGTAGGGTGTTCTTAAGTAGGGGACCACCTGTAATAAGCATACTTAGTTCCATTCAGTTTTAAAAGTATAAAAAACATTATCTGGCTCCCTACCAGCAAAGAGGATTGAGTCCCGTATTATCACTGCTCTCTCAGCTCTCCCCCTTCTTTCTGCTCCCTCTTCCCACTCCCAAATGCACATGTGAGCTAAATGAAATTTGCTTGGGGTCCAGTTTCCTTCTGCATGAGGGAGGATGAGGAGAGAGGAGGACATAGATAGCTAGGAGAGCAATGATGACACACAGATTTGCAGCTTTGCACAGATGCCCCTATTACTCGATCTTCTATGCTGACTGTGAGCCAGGTAAACTTTTATAAACTTTTAAATTTGAATGGAACTAAAAATGTTGAATATAAAAATAATATTGGGAATAAGTGTTAAACAGCCTATGGGTTCTTGCATTAGATCAAAATGTAAAATCTTGATGACAGATTCCCTTAGTAACCCTGGGTTACATGTATTGATACTTGTGCAACAACCACAGGTTCTACTAAAATGTTGCCTGTTAAGGCCCGTTCCACACTTGCGAGTGTGATGCGATAAACTCGCATCACACTCGCAACGCAAGCTGCCAGGAACGCACGGCCCGAACGCTGCACCGCGGGAGTGAACTCAGCATGTCAGTTCACTCCCGCGGTGCAGCGTTCGGGCCGTGCGTTCCCGGCAGCTTGCGTTGCGAATGTGATGCGAGTTCATCGCATCACACTCGCAAGTGTGGAACGGGCCTAACAGTCTGTGTGTTCATGTTTAAATGTTACTTTAGCAATGTTTCCCAATTGGGAAAATTTTGGAAAATAAAATCTGAAATAATAAAAAAAAATGTACTTCACACCAAGTTTACTAGTGATATTTAAAGGACATCTAACCACCAGGATCAAGGATTGTAAACCAAGTACACTGACATACTGGTGTGTGACCCCTCTGGCAGGATCCACTCTTCTTTTAGCTTTTAATTCCCTTGTTTTTAAGAAAAAAAAGGCTTCAAATGAGCCTGAGGGGCTCCAGGCTCCATTAACACCTCCATTTTCATTGGTGCATGAGCAGAGCTCACCCATTGATGACGCACTGGACCAGTGGTTCTCAACCTTTCTAATGCTGTGACCCCACAATACAGTTCCTCATGTTGTGGTGACCCCAAACCATGCAACTGGCAGTAAAAACACAATAAAATTGCGTCTCCGATGGCTTTAGGCGACCGCCGGTTTTGGTTGCTCGACCCCCGCTGGGGTCCCGACCCACAGGTTGAGAACCACTGCACTGGACCATTGTTTGCGACCCGTATAAATCTGCTCTTGTGTGCAGGAAGCCTTAGAAAGTCAGAGGAGAGTGGTTTCTGGTTACAGGGGACACTAGTCCTCCTAAATCCAGCAGTAGTATCAGAGATGGTGTCACATTGGCACATAGAGGTTAACCATTGGGACAACATGGCAAGTAAGAGTTGGTGGCTGCCCCCATGACCAGCTAGGGCTAACTTGCATCTCCTGCAAGAATAGCTTTATAGGTTGCAAAAAGTTGCCTCAAATGTTTACCCAGATGTCCACAACTATGTCAGATAAGGCCTTGTCTACTAGTTGGGTTTAATACTTTAATAGAAAGTCTATTGATGACTGTGTAGGGGGTTTCAGAATAAATCCAAGGATTTGCAGATGATACTAAACTGTACAATTAACACAGAAGAAGGCAGTTTCTTATTACAGAAAGGATTTGAAGAAGTTCAAGACTTGGAAAGAGAAACGGCAAATGAAGATTAACACTTTATTAGATGTAGGGTTATGTACTGGGGACAGGAAAACAAAAGTCTTTATTACATGCTAAATGGCACAACCCTGGATAAAACTGATACCGAGATGGGACTTGGGGATATTAGAGGATAGTAAGATGAACTATAGCGACTCTGTGCCAGGTGAAAGCTGCCAATTCGAGAGGGCCATGATGGACGCGACAGAGCATTTTTTGAAATAGTTGTACTAGTTATACACAATTGGGAATTAGTAAAACAGGTCTGTTGTCAGCAAAAACATATGAATTTTTATTTTTGTGCTCTGAAACTTTTTGAAAGGTGGGTGTGGTTTAGGAAGGGCTTTTGTTACAATCCACATAGAAACTGCAGGATCGGAGTGAGTTGCGTGTAGTGGTAACTGGGAGAAATTTTGTCAGAAGTGTACGATGCAGTTCAGATTTGGGGTGGAGGTAATAGAACAAGAATGTTTGGAGGAGACAGTTCTCAAGAGCAGGAGACTGAAACAAGAGCAATGTTCCGGTTTCCATATGGATTCAAGTAGACCCAAACAGGAAACAAGGTGGCTTATATACAACACACAACCTCCATCTTTGTTAGTGAAGCATTTGAGGGGAAACACAGCAATGCTCCAGTTCTGATGAGTGGAGGTACAGCACATACAAAAACAGCCACCACTAGTTATTAGTGGGATCCTGGATGGTGTGTTCTCCCATAGTTATGAAGGATAGGATGAGCCTGTCCAACACAAAGAGATTCAGGATAGGCAAATAAAAACCCTAGTCTTGATCAATTTCATTAATGAGAACATTCTAATTCAATATTCACCAATATTTTCTAGGATTATTTTGTTTTTGGAAATATAAAATCATAGTGACCGTATAACAATGTATAAATAATAAGGTCAATACTGAAGATTGTCTAATGATGTTTTCATAGCAGCATGTAAATATAGCAAGGTGGCATATAGCTAATGGAAAAGAGCTTATCCATCGGCGTAGAGTGTAAGCCTGTGCGTATACAGAGAGGTCTGCGGACATATTACATTATATATATACAGGCAGTCCCCGGGTTACATACAAGATAGGGTCCGGAAGTTTGTTCTTAAGTTTAATTTGTATGTAAGTCGAAACTGTATATTTTGTAATTGTAGATCCTGACAAAGAAAAAATTGGCCCCAGTGACAATTGGAGTTTAAACATTTTTTGCTGTAATGGGACCAAGGATTATCAGTAAAGCTTCATTACAGACACTTTACAGCTGATTATCGCAATCTGGGATTATAGTAAAGCATTCAGAGACTTCACCAGAGGTCAGAGGGGTCTGTCTGTAACTATGGGTTGTCTGTAAGTCGGGTGTCCTTAAGTAGGGGACCGCCTGTATTATAAATATGTAAATTTATATTAGATGTAATATATATAACTAAGTATAGAAATTTTGAAGTTCTTTTACTATACATTTGCTCTTAGTCTCAATGGAGATAACATGGAGTAAACATTTTTGTGTTTTTTTATCTATGCATTCAAAGTTTCAAAACTTTTGATTTTAAACCATCAAAGTACCATTTTGGTTTAAAAAATGTTTCTTATTTATCTTTTATACAATATGTGAATTGAATAAAAAAAAAAATATATATATATATATATACCGTACACTCACCGGCCACTTTATTAGGTACACCTGTCCAACTGCTCGTTAACACTTAATTTCTAATCAGCCAATCACATGGCGGCAACTCAGTGCATTTAGGCATGTAGACATGGTCAAGACAATCTCCTGCAGTTCAAACCGAGCATCAGTATGGGGAAGAAAGGTGATTTGAGTGCCTTTGAACGTGGCATGGTTGTTGGTGCCAGAAGGGCTGGTCTGAGTATTTCATAAACTGCTGATCTACTGGGATTTTCACGCACAACCATCTCTAGGGTTTACAGAGAATGGTCCGAAAAAGAAAAAACATCCAGTGAGCGGCAGTTCTGTGGGCGGTAATGCCTTGTTGATGCCAGAGGTCAGAGGAGAATGGGCAGACTTGTTCGAGCTGATAGAAAGGCAACAGTGACTCAAATCGCCACCCGTTACAACCAAGGTAGGCAGAAGAGCATCTCTGAACGCACAGTACGTCGAACTTTGAGGCAGATGGGCTACAGCAGCAGAAGACCACACCGGGTGCCACTCCTTTCAGCTAAGAACAGGAAACTGAGGCTACAATTTGCACAAGCTCATCGAAATTGGACAGTAGAAGATTGGAAAAACCTTGCCTGGTCTGATGAGTCTCGATTTCTGCTGCGACATTCGGATGGTAGGGTCAGAATTTGGCGTCAACAACATGAAAGCATGGATCCATCCTGCCTTGTATCAACGGTTCAGGCCGGTGGTGGTGGTGTCATGGTGTGGGGAATATTTTCTTGGCACTCTTTGGGCCCCTTGGTACCAATTGAGCATCGTTGCAACGCCACAGCCTACCTGAGTATTGTTGCTGACCATGTCCATCCCTTTATGAGCACAATGTAAAGTCTTATGGCTACTTTCAGCAGGATAATGCGCCATGTCATAAAGCTGGAATCATCTCAGACTGGTTTCTTGAACATGACAATGAGGTCACTGGACTCAAATGGCCTCCACAGTCACCAGATCTCAATCCAATAGAGCATCTTTGGGATGTGGTGGAACGGGAGATTCGCATCATGGATGTGCAGCCGACAAATCTGCGGCAACTGTGTGATGCCATCATGTCAATATGGACCAAAATCTCTGAGGAATGCTTCCAGCACCTTGTTGTATCTATGCCACGAAGAATTGAGGCAGTTCTGAAGGCAAAAGGGGGTCCAACCCGTTACTAGCATGGTGTACCTAATAAAGTGGCCGGTGAGTGTATATACTCAAGTATAAGCCGAGTTTCTAGCACAAAAAAAATGTGCTGAAAAACCCTAACTCGGCTTTTACTCGAGTCAAGAAAAAAATGAAAAGTTGTGGATCGGCCTTCAGTTTACAGACCACTTTTAACACCCACAATCGCTGCTGGCATTTATGTGGTTCAATAAACTTTATTGCAAGTGAGCGAGAAGCCTACAAGTCAGGCACATGTTCGGGTCGCAGCCCCATATTTAGCTATGACAAGGAATCATAATCAAGTAGGACTCAAGCTCAACCAAGCAAATATAAACGTATCTAACATTAACTACGCTGCTGGCATTTAAATGCTGTGACATCATCGGGGAGCACCGATCCACTGGAATGTAATGGTATGCATGCACTGCTGGCATTTAAATACCGGTGGTGGTTTTGCCGACAACATCTAAATGGTAACACCCATAATTGGTATCAGCAACAATCGTGGGTTGTTTCAGTACACAGTCCCAAACTGAACCTTTGGTCGAACCTGTATGCTAACAGGTCAGATCATCGCTAGTTATTACTTTTTCTTATAGAATCTTTAAACTTATTTTTTTCTAAACACATTCCAACTCTGAGGTTAGGGTATAACCACATGTGAAATTTATTATACAGAAATTATTAGATTTGACTCCATGCAATCCCTTTTTTGTTTAGTAACTGATCCCCTGTTGGTGTTCTCTATGATATAGTCCATTGGGCTATTTCATATAGGACTTACCTGTGGTACAATGATGGAGTGCAGATCACCTATGGCCTGCTCCTGAGCAAATAAAAAATATCTATCGGTTTCAAAGGCCACTGGTAAAGTTTTAATAATATTCGGGTGTGATGACAGACACAGGGACACACAGTATTCCATGAGAAAATTCTCCTTCTTTGTTGTTTTTTTCTTCATTAGTTTTAGAGCCATAACTTTACCTAAAAAATTACCAAAAAAATGAAAAATATTACTATACAAACAAATAAAATACTGTAACGGTGGCTGGGTTGTGGACATTTTGAGATTTTTACACATATGGCATTTTAAAGAGTAACTGTAAAGTCCCTGACAAAAAATACCCTTAGCACAGCTGGAGAGAGCCTTTGACAACAATTTCAAGCATATATCATGTATCATGCTGCTGACTTCTTCCTAGCCTTAGTTACAGCCTGGTATATTTATCCGCCTTTCTTATAAAATCATATTCAGCTATTCCTGAAGTGGGCGGCACTTCCTAGTAGTGACATCAGCTAAGGGCACTGAGGCCCGAGCACTGAGGGCATTTGTATTAATCAGGACAACGAGGCAGATTTACTTACCCGGTCCATTCGCGATCCAGCGGCGCGTTCTCTGCGGTGGATTCGGGTCCGGCCGGGATTTATTAAGGTAGTTCCTCTGCCGTCCACCAGGTAGCGCTGCTGCGCTGAAGAGCATCGGAATGCACTGGAGTTCACCGAGCCAGGCTGAGTGAAGGTAAGTGCAAGTTCCGCGACAGATTTTTTTTTTTAAATGCGGCGGTTTTTCCGAATCCGTCGGGTCTTCGTTCGGCCACGCCCCCGATTTCCGTCGTGTGCATGCCAGCGCCGATGCGGCACAATACGATCGCGTGCGCCAAAATCCCGGGGCAATTCAGGGGAAATCGGCGCAAATCGGAAATATTCGGGTAACACGTCGGGAAACCGCAAATCGGGCCCTTAGTAAATGACCCCCAACATGTTTGTAATTGGCCAACCTAAAGCATGTGATGAGTCACATCCTTGTTACATCACTGAAGGTCCATATAATATGGTTCAGAGGAACCTTACATTATCATTGTCTACAGTTTTCTTAAATTGAAGCTTTTATTAGCCTAATAGTCTCAATAGTGATGTTATTCTTACAATCTAAAATATTCACAAGCATCTCAGGAGCAGTGTGAGAGTGCTGGAAGGTGACAAATGATAGTAGGACATCTCCAATTGTGTGGAACAAAAGCAAAAATCTATCTATTCCCTTAGTTAATACACTTTTAGAAAAGTAAGTTTACCCTCATACCTTAATAAGTCTTATTACTGCTCAACTTAACTTGACTTTGTGTGCACAATAAATGTTTTTGAAAGATTGTATTTACATTTGTGTCCAAATATCTGAAACTGCTTATTGCTCACCCCTATATGACAGGAGCAATGAGACCAGATCTGCAGCAACAGGTGTTCAACTTCTTCTACCAATCCATCAAAATTACATGTACTGAATTACTGGAGATTATTGGGGTCATTTATCCATGGAATTTTTCTAATTGCATTTTTGAAGGAAAATTGGCTTCTACCAAAGAAAGTAACAAGTTATCTGGGGCCCCTATAGCTAATATATATTATGGGGGGGTCACACTCCAGTATGATCATTCTAGACAACAAGACTATAACAACCTTCTGTGGCATAGAGTTCAATAGTCTCACAGCTCTTGCAGTAAGGAATCCCTGTCTATGACGATGGTAGAACCGCCTCTCCTCTAGGTGTAGAGGATGTCTCCTGTCTATGACGATGGTAGAATCTCCTGTCCTCTAGGTGTAGAGGATGCCCCCTGTCTATGGTGATGGTAGAACCGCCTCTCCTCTAGGTGTAGTGGATGCCCCCTGTCTATGACGATGGTAGAATCTCCTGTCCTCTAGGTGTAGAGGCTGCCCCCTGTCTATGGTGATGGAAGAATCGCCTATCCTCTAGGTGTAGAGGATGCCCCCTGTCTATGGTGATGGAAGAATCACCTCTCGTCTAGGTATAGAGGATGTCTCCTGTCTATGACGATGGTAGAACCGCCTCTCCTCTAGGTGTAGAGGATGCCCCCTGTCTATGGTGATGGTAGAACTGGATCTCCTCTAGGTGTAGGCGATGCCCCCTGTCTATGGCGATGGTAGAATCTCCTCTCCTCTAGGTGTAGGCGATGCCCCGTGTCTATGGTGATGGTAGAATCTCCTCTCCTCTAGGTGTAGAGGATGCCCCCTGTCTATGGTGATGGTAGAACCTCCTCTCCTCTAGGTGTAGAGGATGCCCCCTGTCTATGTGATGGTAGAACCACCTCTCCTCTAGGTGTAGAGGATGCCCCCTGTCTATGGTGATGGTAGAACCTCCTCTCCTCTAGGTGTAGAGGATGCCCCCTGTCTATGGTGATGGTAGAACCTCCTCTCCTCTAGGTGTAGAGGATGCCCCCTGTCTATGGTGATGGTAGAACCTCCTCTCCTCTAGGTGTAGAGGATGCCCCCTGTCTATGGTGATGGTAGAATCCCCTCTCCTCTAGGTGTAGAGGATGCCCCTGTCTATGGTGATGGTAGAACCACCTCTCCTCTAGGTGTAGAGGATGCCCTGTCTATGGTGATGGTAGAATCCCCTCTCCTCTAGGTGTAGAGGATGCCCCCTGTCTATGGTGATGGTAGAACCTCCTCTCCTCTAGGTGTAGAGGATGCCCCCTGTCTATGGTGATGGTAGAATCCCCTCTCCTCTAGGTGTAGAGGATGCCCCCTGTCTATGGTGATGGTAGAATCCCCTCTCCTCTAGGTGTAGAGGATGCCTCTGTCTATGGTGATGGTAGAACCACCTCTCCTCTAGGTGTAGAGGATGCCCTGTCTATGGTGATGGTAGAATAACCTCTCCTCTAGGTGTAGAGGATGTCCCCTGTCTATGGTGATGGTAGAACCTTCTCTCCTCTAGGTGTAGAGGATGTCCCCTGTCTATGGTGATGGTAGAATAACCTCTCCTCTAGGTGTAGAGGATGTCCCCTGTCTATGGTGATGGTAGAACCACCTCTCCTCTAGGCGTAGAAAATGCCCCCTTGCCCTGCTAACAGGCCTTAGTATAAGGCCTTTGTAGGCTTGATTGTGGGATTGGATTGTACTGGCATCACATTGTTTCTTGAAATCAAGGCAGATTTTTATGATCTACAATTTGTCAGACACTTCCATTATTTTAGTCTCTTTTATACACACGGTTATATAATGGCACATGAATGATGTGGAGACAGTATGTGGAATACTGCAGATGTAGCTGTGGTAATCTAAGGTGGGAAAACATTAAATTTAAACTTTGACACATTTTGTTGTTTGCTAACTACATTTATATTTCAATGGAAGAAGACCCCGTAGTGTCTTTTTTTCTGCTAACCTGCTTTGCTAGTTATGGCCATGTTTTTATCCCATGGCCTCTTGTATATTCTTGTTCCCTACTGGCTTCTTTAAGGGCTGATGAGTGTGTCCAGCATTCTCTCCCAGTTAATTCTAGGCAGCTCATCTTTTTAAGGCACCTCCCACCAACAGTTTCTAACCTCCTAATTTTCCTGCAAAATGTGCATTCCACAGATAGTTTGCATACTTTTTATGTCTAAATCATATTCACCATTGGTAATAGGCTCATATATATTAGCACATCCTACCTTGTAATTTGTGCTCAGCTAGTACGACAGATCCATAAGTACCACTGCCCAGTCTCTTGAGAACATTGTACTGGTCTTTCAGTTTTATATGCGGCATCCTCCTTGACATCAGATTCATCATTCCTTTTAGAATCTCCTCATTTTCATTTTCATCCATCTCATCTATGTTCTGGTCTTGGGATGGAGTCTTGTATTTTGATAGGTTTGTCTTGTCTACTAATATATAGGGAATAGAGAAAACTTTATTAATCCATAAAATGAACTGGAGATGTAACAACTGCCCCACAAGTAATATAATATAATACACTAATACACACACTTAGCCCATTAAATACAAAATAAAACATAACATCAAAAACCAATGACACTTCTTCCTACTTAACCGATCTATAAGGGCAATGGCAAATAGAATAGAAGAACACCAATACTTAGAGAGCAGTCCGGCATTTGTAATGAACAGCAGTGTTGGTTAGCGCTATCTGAGGTTTCCGATAATGCTATCATTGTAGCAGCTCCTAGTGCCGGTTTTCAGGGTGGCAGGTCTTCTTTAAACGGAAGAAGTGTGGGATGACCACTACTATTCCACAACCTGGCCATCCAGCCAAACTAAACAATCATGGGAGAGGAGCCTTTGTGAGAGAGGTAAAGTAGAACCCCAAGATCACTGTTGCTGAGCTCTAAAGATGCAGTAGGAAGATGGAAGAAAGTTCCACAAAGTCAACGATCACTGCAGCCTCCACCAGTCGGGGCTTTATGGCAGAGTTTGCCGATGGAAGCCTCTCCACTGGGCAAGACATATGAAAGCCTCATACAGTGTGCAAAACCCATGGAGGACTCCCAGACTATGAGAAATAAGATTCTCTGCTCTGATGAGATGAATAGTGAACTTTTTAATGTTAATTCCAAGCCGTATATCTGGAGAAAACAAGGCTCTGCTCATCACCTGCCAAATAGTGAAACATGACATCATCATGCTGTTTTTCAGCTGCAGGGACAAGATGACTGGTTGCAATTGAAGGAACGATGAATGTGTCCAAAAACAGAGATATTTTGGATGAAAACCTCTTCCAGAGTGCTCTGGACCTCAGACTTGGCCGAAGGTTCACCTTTCAACAAGACAATGGGGCACATTTACTTACCTGGTCCTGCACGTTCCCCGATCCGGAGTGTCCTACGAGAATGAATGCTGCCGCCATTCACGTAGATCGCGCGCCCTATTTCCTGCATATGACATTTCCCCAATCAGGTCAGCCGGATTTCCCCTTCTTCTTCCCAGGGTGTATGTAAGTGCTTGATCTTGCGACACAAATTTAAAGTTAAATTCTGCTGTTATTCCAAATCCGTAGGATCGTCCGACGACCCGTCCCCCCCGATTTGTGTTGAATGAAAGCCGGCGCACAATCCAATCGCGTGTGACACAATGCGACCCGTCAGCGCAATCCCCAAAAAGTCGGAAAACCCGGCAGAAATGCGACCGCCAGACCCTTGGTAAATAAGCCCCAATGACTCTAAGCTCACAGCTAAAATAAAGCAGAGACTTCAGAACATCTCTCTGACCATTTCTGACTGGCCTAGCCAGAGCCCGGACCTAAACCCAATTTAGCTTTTTCGGAGAGATTTGAAAATGGCTTCCATCAATGTTCACCAACCTAAGGGACCTGGAGAGGATCTGCAAGGAAGAGACAGAGGTTCTGCAAATCCAGGTGTGAGAAACTTGTAGGATCATTACATAAAATTACATAATATCCAACATAAAATTATAAATGCTAAAATTCCTGAAAAATTATTATCAATAGGCTCATGAGGCTGGTGGTGCACTCAGGGTATTGACACTGTTATGCCTATATCTGCTCCATTCAACTCAAAGTAATTTTTTTGTCATAATTACCAGGGAGTATAAAGATATGATGGGAATCACTGTTCCAAGCAATTGTAATATGCTAGCATTTTCAATTATTTCAGGACTTTGACGTCACATTTGCGGTGTAGGAATACTGATACATACCCCCCAATGGGTCTAACTTAGCAACATGGATAGGCATAGGAAGGTCTACATTTTGTTGACCAGTAATTTTAAAATTTAGATCCATTTTTATTACGAGCCATTTTATGAACTAATGATGTCCTACTAGGGTCACTTTTTGATGTAGGTAGAATAGGAGAAATCCACATCAACCCCATCATCATTGTAGCAGAAGACCAAAAAGTTGGGGATCAAATAAACTCACACAATAAAATTAAAACAAAGAAAACTGAAATATAATCTGTTTGGTTGAGGTAAAGTATTTGTAATTGTGATAAATATTTAGTCTACAAATTGATATGAAATTCATACCGCTTCTACAAGCCAGAACTGATAGCTGCATGGACATCTGTACATCTAAGTGGCTCCCTGGCGATACTTCATTTCCCCCTGCAGTAGCCCCAGCTTGGCTCGATTCAGCTTCCCTAGCAAAATCAGCTGTTCCGGCTTCCATATTAAAGCGGCTGCCTGTCGTAAGACAACCCCTTTAATTAACATATCATATATCATAGCCCGTAGCTGAAAGGATCAGGATATGTCAACAATGTGTTATATTAAATCAACATTAACACCCTAAGTACGTGGCATTGTTATTCGAGATAGGCGATATTCACTTCCAATCGAGTCTATAAGTTCTTATGTAACACAGTACACAGCATAATTGCTCAATAACTTGTGTTGATGAGAGACGTGTAACAACGCTACCCATGAAACTTAATTCACGTGTAAGTAATGGGGTATTTTTTAAAAAGTTTTTAAAAAGCACAAAATATAGAATAACAGCGAACCCACATGAAGTTTTACTCACGGTCTTTGTTCTGTGATGCATAGTAAGCTCCCCACGTCTCCGGTAGCTTATCACACCGAGGTTCTTACGTTAATGTAAGTCCATCATAGTGTCACTTTCTCTTTAAGCTGATCTCAGAGCCCGGAGTTCTATACAAATCCGTTACTTAACTAATTAGCCAGCCTCTCTCTCCACCCTGGCTCCAAACACTGGCGGCTGTGTTCTCGTCACTATGTGTAGATAGTCCCAACTCTATTTATAACATTGCATTATCTTCATTTCAAATTAGGAGATCACCACAACTTGTCATATAATAGTGGAATAGTCACGATTTTTCCTAATTTAGTACCGAAACCATAAAGTAAAATTGAAATCTTTACATATTTAATAGTCCCTGTCTTCTTTTGTTAAAAGCTACAGTAGGGTGATTTATTGTCTCGAGACTTTTGCTTAGGAGGGCAGTAAACTGCTGAACTGACATTTCTTTACTATTTCTGTTCATGCTTAACATGGCTCTGACTTCTGGAGACTTCTGCAATATATCATTGTCTAAAGAGCAAGAAGAAAGCATAGTTCAGAATGATGGGTAGTCTCAATTGTCAATAGTTATCGGAGGGATTTGGGGTGGGGCATATGAAGTCCACCATCGGCAGAGGTTGATCAGAAGGAATAGGTTCCACCATTAACAACACTGCCCCCTGTGGAATTAGTGCTCCCTAAATAAACCCCCAGGGTAATAAATATGAAATATAAAGAAAAAAAAGACCTCATTCCTATTTTAGCCTCTGTCTGCAATGAGGAGCTAGCCTCAAACCTCTACCAGCTTTGGCCTGAACTATTGGGGCCCAGCTGAGGTGACAGAATGACATCTGATCTGATCCATCAGGGGTTTCAACCCTTAAGTTGTAAACTATGGATAAGGTAAAATTGTGGGGTAGAGAGCTATGGACTCACATTCGACATCACAAATTATAAACTGTACATGCCCCTGCTGAAGGTGGTAAAATTGAGTCTAAAAATGTGGTCCTCAACCCTTCTTATGCCTAAAATCAGTAGATTACGTGTTCATTTTTCCAGGGACTGGGGGAGGAGCTGAATGGTTTTGTGGGGGATGGGGGACTTATTGGTGCATTTGTGTATCGGTTCAAATAGCTGAGGACCATAACATTCACAACTTTTTAAATAGCCCTATTACATATCCTAATCTATCTTTTGACCCCTTCTATATTATTGCCTATAACTTCAACCCTTCATTCAATACCATCCCCTCACTCCTTGAACCCTCAATTATTTAGCATCTCTGTATATACACAAATGCTAGTTGGATAACAAAATTTTTCAAAGTATCGGTTCACAATTGTACAAAACAATTACTTATATTTTTCTGTCAACTATATTTTTAGTACTTTACTTGTGCCACTTAAGGTAACGTGACATCAAATGCAAGTAGAAAGAGGACACTCATCAATCATCTATATGGCAAATCTGATTAGATAGCATTGTAAGTGCATAATCTACACTGGTCGCCATCACCGATCCAACACCATCAAGGACAAGAGATATGAAAGCCATATATACTCTATGAATACCTTAAGGCACACAAAGGTGACATGTTTGAAATTTCAGCCGCTCGTGTTGTAGTGTCAAAGGTAGCAATGGATTACTAGAAAAAATGTCCTGCTGTTGCAGATGGTGTCGAATTGTCCGCGTTGACACAATTTGTTGTGGAACATGCGATAATTCTTCATATTGCAGCATGAGCCATGATATCCATGTACTCAACTAACCCCTGCTCTCACTTGGAGGTTGTTGCAATTATTGACGTTGATCCCTCTTGCATCCACCAATGCCATTTTACATCAATGTGCCTTGAAGTCCAACCCAAGCACCAATTGTGATAAAGATAATGTGATGTCTCGAAAAGCCATAAATCAAAGTATGCTTTTTTATATATATAGTTCCAGAACAGCCATGGCTGGGTTTTCTTTGGAGTTCCTTCTCCACGCCTTTTCAATGGCCCTAGCACATAAACCTGATGTGTTGCTATGGAGCCAATGTGACCCTTGGCATAATTGAGTTTGACACGTCCGCTATATACAAGAACGGCAAGAAAGCATAATTTTAAGTGGTGAAACCATATCAGGTTGTCGGGAGAGCTGCTTCTACCTTATTGCAGTTAATTTTTTAATTTTTTTTCTCCATTTTTATGCTATGCACAGTGTGCATTACAGTCACACATGTTTTTCATGCGACTTTGCATGCTACATGATCTATGCATTGTGCAAATTTCAAAGCTATTGGATGGTGTTTAATTTTCGAAGGGCATTTGCATTTAATCTTTTCACAGAAAAAGTTCTGCTCCGCTCTCATGATATGTAAAGTGAATCCTCCTATATTTTATCTCATCAGACAATATGTTTTCTAAGATATTTGCATATTTCCCCTAGTGGAGCATCAATGGTTATAAGTGTATATTTGGCAAGAGAACTCTTACTCCCTGAACCACTTCAGCCAGACATCCTGACCATAAAATGGCTGCAGATCTGATCTGTCCATGAATTGCCCTGCCAGGGGCCTGGTATAGTGATTGTTTGTGGACAGATAAGATCTTATTAAAGGCCTTAATATTCCCCCACTGGTGCAGGGCATGCTAGATCGACTAAAAGGCTCCATCCAGCCGCCTAGTAGATCCAGAAGAACACGACCTCCAGATCTACTTAGGTTTGACTTGGTGGAAATTTAAGCTATAGTCTGCTCAGTTTTCCACAGAGACCATAATGTGACCATAAAATTCCAAAAATAAGGTAAGAGAAATTTTTGTGTAAGGCTATCATTGGCATATGACAGGCTACAAAAATGTATCCTTCATGAGCATCCTTCATAAGGACTTCAAATGTTTTTTTTATCTTATTTACATGACTTTTGCTTTTTTAGATTCAAGTTTCTGCCAAAATATTCAATTCTCTCTAGTCTTGGCTAGAACATCAGTTGAAAGGATTCCGCAGAAAGAACAAATGGTACACATGGGACTTGCCTGTATCCCAGGTCTGTCTTCATTAATCATTCATAGTTTTGTGTAGATATGTTTTCTTTTCATGTACATTATTCATGGAATTATTTATGATATAGTTATAGACTTTAGAGATGGGAAACTTTGCTTTGTAAAAACTTCTATTTTTCTCAGAAGTCCATTTATGCCTTCAAACCATGCATTATATTATCATGTAATTAAATAATGATATTGTTAATATGGTAGCTGAAGAATCGGTTTATGATCAGATATACACTACTGTACATAGCAGACTATAGGATGCCAATCAAAAATAGTAGAAGGAGAGTCCAGCATCCAGGCAAAAGTGTTAAGAGATAAAAATCCAGTTTATATATAACATATATAACATAGTTCTGACGAGTTTCGGACCACACATGGTCCTTAGTTGTAGCCATATAGTCATAGGATGCCATTCACTAGTAAAATTATCAACCTGGATGCTTGATAGCTTGGTCTCCTTACCAAACCATGAGGAGGCCATTTTGAAGGAGTCTCCAATAAACAGTAATATGCAGCCTGCTATGTAATAATATGTAAGCCTCATTCCACAACAAGTTTTTGTGTCAAATCAGTTTGGTTAGACATAGACCAACACCTCGGCCAGTGATGACCCATCAGAGCTGAGCAGTTTGCCCATTTTGGCTTCAAATGACTTGGTCGTTTGTCTGAAGTAGGCTCAAAAAATGTTCCAAATAACTACTTTCTGTTACCTTTTTTTTGCAGTGAACCGTGTAACTAACTAAAAGTGACCCAAAACCAAACATTGGAAAAGGGGCTATAGTTAAACCTAGTTGCAAATTTGCACAAATCTATTTTAGCCCAAAAAAATATCAAACTAGTAGAATGTAAAATGTTAGAAATTATACTATCTGACTATATAGGCCAGATGCTAATTAGAATGTAATAGCTACATAATCTAGCCATAACACCATAATTTAGCCCTTCACAACTGATCTAAATAAATTATACAAATATTATAAATTCTAATGTATCATCCTCTAGCAATGGCTTGGATCCAATTCAATGTAACTTCCACCACTGTGTTCTATTCTCCTTTAACCCAGACACATTTAGTCGACGATTAGACCACAAAAACACTTCTCGTGAAGGGGTCTAAATAGATGGAATTCCAGTGATGATAGTAGCTAGGGACAACACCATGACAGTGCAAACTTTACAACATACTATAATGACTCGACAATCACAACCCAATAAGACAATATTATGGCTCCCAATGGAGAATACGCAGAGGTGAAATAAATCTGTTATCGCAGAGTCATCCAATCCTGGCCAACAGCAATGACCCAGGATAGAATGTTCCTGCGATAACAGATTTATAACACAAAGTTGAAATATAATTTTAGAGAGAAATATTAGGATATTCCAGAATTTCAAATACTTTAAGACAACTGCTTATTTCAATGCTTAGTTGTAAGGACCCCCCAAGTGATAATCCCTATTTGTTGGCAGGTTCTCTGTACCTGCTCCTGGGCTCCTGCTAATGTCACCCTCCATCCTGGGTCCTGTCCAGTAGCTTCTGTTCTCTGTGACCACTGCTGGAACTCTGATTGACATGTATCTCTTCAACAAGTTTAAAGGGGGAGTGCTCAAGTAGCCTAAATGTGCCAGCCAATGGTTTCTTATGACTATTCCTAAATCTTTTGGCACAATCCACCACTTTCGTACCTGAGTAATGAAGCTTGCGTTTGAAAAATCTCTAATCTATCAGAGATCTGTCCAATTATATGTCCTTTCTTTTGTTCTCCATCTGACCTGACCTGTTCCACATACCAGCCTTAGAGCCAATGCCAACTCTAATTTATATACACTGGTTCTAACAAAGTGGTCCCAATGTCAACCTTCTCATGACTCATAATAAGCAAACCTTAAGAAACCAAATTTCAGCTTCATTTCGGTTTAACATTTAAATATACAATCTTAACTTTTCATAAAAATTTTTTTTAAATATTAAAATTTTTTACTGTAATAAATTTATTTTGATGGTATTTTCTATCGTGAGAAGGCTAAACTCATGAAAGTTTAAGGATGGACACAGTGTAAGGGTTCTCAAAGGCAAAAAATATTGATACCTTAGCCATAGAATTGCTACCAAATATCAGATTGGTTGGGGTCCAATACCCACCCCCACATATCAGCTGATCTCAGCAGGTGTCAAACAGAAAATAAGACAGGAAGCAGACAGCTACAATCTAGGTGTAGTGGTAGGTCCTGGTTACTGCAGATCAGCTCCTATTCATTTAAATAGGAGCTAAGCGGAAGTGCTTTGGAACAGCCACTACACAGAGAACGGCGCTAACTGCTTCCTGTTCTATCTCTATTATTCATCGGCTGAGAACAGATTACCTGTGGGAGTTCGACCCCCTCCAACTGATATTAAAGACCATTTCTAAGAATAAATGGATAAGTTATTAATATTTTTAGTCAAAAAGACCCCCTTTGACCATTGAACAGTTGCACCAGATGCCATCCTCCTTTTTCCGTAATTGGGGATTGAAAGTACCACTGGTGCATATAGCCCCTCAATTCAATATGGGTAACATTACAAGACCACGAAAGAATTATAGTTTAGCAAGTCTTTCAGATAAGAAAAATCCCCCCAAAAACTCCAGTTTTTACCATAAAAGGGAACTTCCACTAAACTATTACAATAAAGCCAGTTATTATCTACATGGCTTCTGACATTCATTGGAAAGCCGGAGCGTCGGTCCATCACCATTTGTTCATCTATACAGGCTCACAATTTATTTACTAAACTGGTAATAAATGCTACATTAGATTTCCCTTAAAATCCTCTCCTCTTCATCCACGTGACTGTAGGAGAAATGTGCATAAAGTAGTCACACCTGTTCCTCTAAATCTTCAATCCCTAACAAATGACTATGGAAAAGGAAATTAGATTAACTCTAGTTGCCCGAAAGTTTTCAATATCTTTTTGACATTGTCCAACACATCTGCTGAAGGCTTAGCACCCTTGAGGACAAAGGATTGGTCATGTTGACATTCCACACGTCCAATCCTCTTTAGCTCCATCATATGTTAAACAAAGGTCAACTCAACATTTCATGCAAATTAGACAGTCAACTGGTCCCACTCTAATTGGTGGGCTTGGTCGTATATTTATGGCTCCTTTGGGCCTTTTTGGGAGAAATAGTTATAGGGGAGTAGGTTATCCAAACATCACAAACCCTATCTTCTAGCTCTATCCACAACATTTTAGGAAGGTTGCATGCATAGAAAACGAGGAAACGATTTGTCATATATATATTTTTTTTTTTTTTTATTTTTTTTTTTTTAATAAAATTTGTTTTGTAATACAGAATATAAATACTATCACCAGTGGTGAGAAATTAAGGTCTGGTAGATACCTACACCATGAATGATGAGTATAAAACAGTTTAAAGAGTATGATCACTATTGTTATTACATAACAGCTTTATGTCTATTGTGGTATGTAGCTTTTGGGCAATTGTCTATTGTTGTATGTAGCTTTTGGGCAAAACAGATGTTGAGATTATTATTATTATCCTGATGTTAACACACAAGAGAATGGTACAGAGTATGATGCACAAGACATCCTCAACATATAGCAAAAAGTCACATAACTAGACAGAGAATCAAGATTGATGCACAACATTTCCATGTAATCCTTCACATGCAATAGTTGCTTACCTTTACAGAGGAGGACTGTATCCACAGTAGTTTTGCTTCCAGGTCTTAGCTGGAGTAAGTTTCCGAATGTTTAACTGTTCAAGTGGAAAGAGTTATAAAAAGGAGCTGCAGCTGTATTAGCGTCTTGCTGATTTCAGCATTATCATTGGTGGTGCTGACTTTGCTATTGTATGAGAAACTGTCTCTCTGTGCAGCTATATCAATCACTCACAAGTGCCGGAGAGGGTTTTACACTACCTGCCTTCCTAAAGTGAAGTAACAGCAGCTGAGAGCAGCAGAGTTAGCATATAGCACGAGTCCAGCACATCCAACGTGTCTCTGTATGTTGCTAGAACCTTTGACATTGTCTTTTGCTCAGAATATAAAGTCATTTCTCGTTTATTCTCTGTCTTTCTATCTCTTCTTGTGGCTTGTGTTTTTTGTCTATTTGTGTTCTGTGAGTGCATACATAAGTCATTCTGGCAAGTTGTTCTCTTCTGTTTCAGTCACACACTCTTTTCCTTGGGTCATGTCATTCACACATCAATTCTCGTTGATTTCTAAAATTAGCCGGTGGAACAGTACATCAACCCTGTTGTGCCATGTCAACGGACAACAAAGAAAAAATGTGAACTATCCCTTGCGTCTATTTCCAGCAATACAAAAGGAACTACTTGACTAAGTACAAAAGAGAGATAATGTGTAATGGGTACAACGTGAACTAGCAGTTACAGAGAGCACTTGAAGAGTGGTAATTGTCTTGACGTAATATCTTACGCACATTGATCTTATCTCGTTTCTAAAACAAAAAAACACAACATTTTCTTAATAATATTTCTTCTACTTATGGCACCTACTAATCTAATGTCCTTTTTAATCAACCACCCTCAAAACTCTCAAACCCATTCATACCTTATAAAGTTGACCACTGAACTTGGTTTAGCTGAACATGGAGTTTGATATTGAAAAAATAGAGGTTATCTCCTGCTGAAACCAAAAATCGGGACTGACAACATACATAAGGCTCGATACAAATGAGCCACATCCGACCACATCATGGACTTCAGATAGACAGTCGGTTCCATTGAAATTTGCAGCTTTCTAATGTGTGTTGCCCCCTTCAAGAAATATTGGTAAAAAGATATTGGTGAAAACATCTTGAAAAGACTCATTGACATTAATCTACTTTCGTCCAGTACAGACTCTACATGCCAACTAGTATATATACCAAGGACTTCTTAGCTCGTAGAAAATTCAAGTTAGCAGTAAGATAAAAATTATTTTCAGAATCAGCATATTTTCCAGCTTATATAGACATTTTGGTATATATTACACATAGGGGTAGTAGAAGAGGAACTTGTCTGAGTTGAGGCTGAGAAAGCTTGAAGAAACCGTTTTTATCGGAAAGCATTAGGTAGGTTTTGGCAATGGACTGAATGTGAAGAAGGGATAGATCAGAAATAAAAACACTAAGACATTGGGAGGAATTTATCAAGACTGGGGTCTCCACCCCTCTCCGCAGAAATGCACTACATACGGGCCATGCACATGGGGAAAGGATAGGACATGTTCTATCTTTTCCCCGTGTACGGAGCACATGCAACATGGGCCATTGCCATCCATGGGGGACATATGTACGGCCGCAAGCTTGCGGCTCTACATGCATCGCCCATATGGTCATGTAAATACGGCCTTAGTTATATATAGGGAAGTGGTGTTGTGGACTAGAGATACCAGGTAAATGTTTCATAGGTAAAGGCCGTGGATAGATCATAGAAGAAGTCAAGGGTGGTCAGTTTTAGAAAAAAATATGAGGTGAGAAATAGAGATGTCAAAAAAGTAGAAAAACCAAATGACAGGATTTTCCTGCGACAACAGCAGAAGCTTCCCGGTGGTATGTATGTTGTTAGTTTTATGTTAAGTCATAAATATAAAGAGGGTACTAAATCCCAAACTGGCTGATTAAGTAGAGAAAAAAAAACAGAAGGATCACTAATACTCCACCATGAGGAGACCATGAGGAGCCCCCATCCGAGTGAGAAATTGGAAAGGCATCAGAAGACACACTCAAGGTGTTTGGATGGATTTGGGTGGTAAACCAGAATAGAACAGTATCCTACCCTAAATTAGAATTGAACATTGACCTTGGCTGAGGAGAGATCATTACTTTGGTTACTGGTTTCAATGAACTTAACAGCACAGAAACCAGATGTAGAGGTCGTAGAGGTAACTAGCATGAATTCTCAAAGAGGGGGCTAGAAACAGGGCAATATTTAGCAGGAGACGAGGGGTCCTGAGTGGGTTTTCTGAGATTGGAGTGACAAGAGCATGCTTAAAAGATGAAGGGAAAGCTCCAGATGAGAGAGGGAGAGATTACTCATTTGGCTCAAGTAAGAAATGACAGCTGTTGACACAACACGGACAAGATGTGAGGGACTAGGATCAGGATGACAGGTGCTTATAGTGATAGATAGAGATAAAGACCACCGAGTACACCAATTAGGGTGAAAAATGTGCAGTGTAGGTGATATACTTGTGTATTAATGTAAAAATAGGGTGCAAGGTTATGGCATGTGGGATAACATTTTGGGTATTTTATGATAAAAAAATTTCTCACCATTCTTTTTGTTGTAAGTCTTATAGGAGGATTGGTCATGAACACTAAGATTGGTGGCTTCCCTTGCCATCTTATTCACAATTACCTGTGGGACTAGACAGTTCCCACTTATTTTTGCCCTCCAGACTGATACCCTTGAGTGATGTGGGTCTGGCCCAGGTATGCAGGGGCTCAAAGTAAAATGTGTAAAATGTGTTGAACAGCATACTGGTTTATTTGAAGGGGATATGATTGTGGCCTGCTCAAACCTCATTCCTCACTTCCTGTGTTGACCCACATCCTAATTGAATTTGAGGAATCATTCAACTACAAAGTAAATGTGTCCAAATCCAAAATCTAGTCTCCTCAAAGTTACGGTCTTCTGCATTCTACTACCTAAGTATACAGCTGTCACTCCTCCACCATCTTACCTTTTTCAGACAAAAACGTCTTTGTCCTTTTTCCAGACTTGTGGTCTAGATGTTTTTTTTGTCCAAAACGTGTAGGTAATTTCATCCTGTTTTCAAATGTATACAGGCTTGAATTTTTTGGTTCAGAATTTTTTCCTGTAAAATGTTATAAAACTATGAAATAAAGGATCGTTTTTTACCTACGAGTTTTGGGTCTTCCACTTAGCATGTTATGGATCAATGGCAACTTTGTCTCCTTTAATCTTCTTCAATCAACTTAAGATGTTCCAAACCATTACAAAACTCAGTCAAGAGATTCCCTGCCCTCTGGGACCCATGGTTGTCCAATGGTACTTTGTCTGTTTCCATATGACCTTCATGTTCTCCTCATTCTTGCTTCCCTACCCCCCCAGCTGGCAGAATCACCAAATCTCATTACACCAGTGACTTTTTTTTACTTTGCTTTACCGATCACATGGATCTTTGTATTGGTTGTTTGTTTCACTGTTTTTGATTGCATTCATTTTTACTTGAAAAGTCTCCAACCCGAGGCACCTTCCCATTTACAATATTAATTAGGACATTGCTAATGTTTGATACTATTTAACATTGCAAACTGTTGTATGCAAATGTTGCAGTAACACTGAAATGTGTAAGGGGGGGGGGCTTTCGATGTCTATAAAATATATAAGAAAACTTCTGCAAGGCAAGGCTTTTTGCAGCTACCAAAGCTCTCCCTGCTGCAGTCATGTCATATACAGTACAGTATGTGACACTCACTGGACTAACACAACAGGTGGCTGGAATGTCCGCTATGATTAAAGAGCTTAAAGCTGATTATGTACGGCTACAATGAGACATCGAAAGCTCTCCATGGCAACACCATGGCCTCTACCTTTGGTATCAGCAGACCTTGGTCACGCTGTTCCACAACCTCTAACCCGAGCATAGAAACTTCTGGAGCACAATAGTCCTGAATGAAGCTTTTCTGGAGGCATTACAATGAATTATCTGGATCCTCAGTGTTTCCAAAGTTTTCCATTACATCTTTACATTAGGTCATTGGAATTTTGGAAGTCTATAGTATAAATGTAAAATGAAAAAGGTCAACGCTGATGTTTGGAGTTGGTATTTATTTAAGTAAATTCCAAAATTTACTGATTCTCGGACTCTTTTTTCTCATAACTATTTGATGTGCTTTAATTATTAATAACCTAATTTAGAAGACTATAAAAATCCATACATCCAACTAACATCATACCCTGCAAGGATAATCCAGAGGAATCGCGAACCTTCACGGGGTCCAACCTTATTCCCTCCTGTGGCCAAAATTCATTCCTGACAATCGGAAAAAATACCTAAATTTCCACAATTCTATTAACTAGAATCTGAGATATTATTTCCCATTAACCCGCTCCCATTCCCACTCAACCAACTTAAGTGATTTCCTCATAGACTGTAGAGTTCCATAGTCTTATTGTTCTTTTACAGTAAATAGCTTACATCTATCTCAGTGGTGGGACCAGGATATGAATTCTTCATTTGAGAAATCTCTGTATTGAACTTTCATATATTAATGCATAGTTTAAAAAAAGTAAAATTGTATGGCGAGAGTTTTTACTGGCCCATTATTAGTGGTGGTCCACTGTTATTCAATGACAGATTATACATACTCATTTAATATACAGAAGTACAGTGCAAACATAAATTAAAGACTTACTTTGATGCACTGTAGATATGGAGTTAAAAATAACTATGGGAGGACTTGTTTTTTGCAGGACAAGTTGTATTTGTTAGTGATTAATATACTGTATGAATAAATTGAAAAAGAAAATATTTGAGGGGGGGGTGGGATGGAAAAAATGTTTTCACAATTTTGTTGTAGTTGTAGAAATACATTTTTATGGCAATAACTGTAAGATTTATTTAGTTAGTATTATTTCATAGATACCAAAAGTATATATAGTTGTATTTTTTTTTAGTCTACATCTTTTTCATAGTATCATATATATATAACTGGAAAAAGACGCAAGTCCATCATCCTTTAAGAACTAAACAAATGTTTTTACCCATAACCTGTGATATTCTTGCTCTCCGGAAAGTCATCTAGGTCTCTGGATTACAGCTGATTTTTTAAAGATTGACCAAAATTTTATGGTGCCATTTTTGGGTGACTTCTTGAACATGTTTTATTACATTTTTGCCATGGGAAGGATATTTTACTAGACTGGGATCCAGTTTATCCTAAGGTTAAATAGCATATATTGGGTAAAAACAAAACTAGCTTGAGGAGTCAATAAATGACTAGTTCAGATATCTGACGCCAAAACTATTTTTGAAGTAGACTATTTAGGTGTTGTAACAACACATAAATCCTTGGAAAATGTAGTCTTGTGTTAAGTATGTCAAACTTGAGCTGGAGCTAAGTATTTCATCACCTGGGGTGGCAAAGAGTCAGTAAATATACACCCCTAAGACATAACTAAATGTAATGCTTGCTGATGTTGGGAGGATGCATAGAGGTTTCCCAACGACAGCACAGCAGGAGGCCGTAAGGGAATATGATTAAGCGACTGTACCAGAAACCCACCTGTTCACTGTATATTATGAAGCATCTAAAGGAGCATCCATGTCCATGTATGAGGAAAAGGGGAGTGAGCAGAGACCAGAGTGGAGAGTAAGAAAAGACGAGTGAACAAGAAGAAAGTGTTTAGTCAGTGGAAGGACTATGGCCCTCAGCCTGTTACGTGACCTAGAGAGCCCAACTACAGCCTAGAATGTGACTGACCACTATCTACAAGTACAGCCACAAGTACAGAGATTGTTGGGTGACACCTCTGACTCTGTGTAATATACTGTATACTCAAGTATGGGAAAATTCTCTAAGTTTTCTTTTGGCAGCTTAGCAAGATCTACCATAGACTACTTGGGAGGAGTGGGGATAAAGAAAACCGGTGTGAGGTACGTATGATTGACTTGGTGGAAAGAAGTTCTGTAAGGGAACATAGTCCTCCTTAATTTTTAGAGAAACATTGAGCCCAGAAGGCTGAACAAATTCTTTTGCTTCTTCTTGAGCTGTTCAGCTTCTTGAGAATCAAAGATGAGGGGACAGAACTATTCCCCTTACCCCCTCCCACATTTACTACCCCTTCTTTCTTGTTTTTTTTTCTGTTTTTTTTTTTGTCTGTTGTGTTCTGTCTTTGCATAGATTTGACCAGATTATGTAAATGATGGCTGGATTAATCCCTCATTGACTTTCTTGTTTTTTATTTATGTGATGGTCTCCTTGTAGAATGTGGACTTCTCTAGGACACTTTTATCAGTGTTGTATGGTTTTTATTATGCACTCATATCCTCCACTTTGGGTGGGATTTGTGATGAACAAAATGTCCAACACCACCACTTGTGTTTCATTTTCTGTATTATTTTTTGTTAAAAATTATTGGAAATTCAATAAAGGTATAGTTTAGTTTAAAAAGAAACAATGATGGAGTAAAAAGGTGTATCTAGGCTACACATAGGATTTGGGCTAAACTTTGGTGCGGGAGTCTAATGACCAGCTACTCAATCTTAAAGGGGTTGGGCATTTTACATTATGTTTTTGTAATGTGTGTGTAAGTGTGGGGGGGGGGCAGGATATTAGGTAATTTACCAATATACATTTTTTAATAGTTCTGCTCCGCTTCATTGATATGTAAAGTGAAGATCATGTGATCTGTATCTGTCCATGAACAATCGCCCTGCCAGGACCTTATGATAGTATTAATCAATATAAGATCAAGGTCCTGGTAGGGCGTTTGTTCATGGACACATGACCCTCCATCTGCAGCCATTTTATGGACAGGAATCTCTGGCTAATGATATAATAAACAGGAGGCTTCATTTTACATATCAAGAAAGCAGTGAGGAACTTTTAATAGATGTATATTGGAAAATTACCTAATTTCCTGACACCCCCCCCCCCCCACACACACACACACACTTACAAACACATTACACAAAACATGAGGTAAAGTGGCCAATCCTTTTAAATATTTAATAAAAATGTAAAGTTTAAAAAAAATTTAATAAAACAACATATCAATCAATGATTTCCGTTTCCCTGCAAAGTGGGAAGTGTTGCAATAGTTACTCATTCTCCACCCCCAAAAGGTTTTTTTACACATTCTAAGGGGTGTCTCATGTTTAATAGTTTACCCAATCCACAGCATTGGATTGGAATTGGTCACGGTAAAAGGGGCGGATTCTCTTACCGATTGGGGCAACAGTACCAGCATGCAGTTTACCGCTCTATTCAAAATGTATAAGACTGACAAAAATAGCCAAGCACAGCCCTCAGATGATACCACCATTCTCATAGAGAATGCAGAAGGACACATTCTAGTTCTGATAGACTGGAACCTCCATGAATCAAAAGGTTTACAGATCCTGTGGAAAATATGAAAAATAAACCTGTTTCAAAACCTTTAACTACGGCTTAAGAAAATGACTTGCATGTAACCCCCCCCCCCTTCCCCAACATAACACAAAACATATAAATGTTGTGTTATATTAAAAGGCCATTTCAAATCCCTACGAGACAAGAGAGTCTGGGAATAGAGATTTATGACAGTTGTTGACACATCGGACACAGGACTAAATATGTTACAGGATTTATGTCATGTTACAGCATCTAAGGAATCTGCGACGGAGGTCCTATGGTGGGGGGGCATCAGGTCTCTGAACCAACATCAGTTTAGATAATCACTTATCTGTGATCTACTGTAATTGGGGATTTACTGCCTAAGCTCACATTGTTGTTTATAATGTCTATTTATTGTATAGTGAAAAGCTTCTAATCTGTTGTGAATATCTATCTATCTATCATGAACTTGGGGTCTAGGTGACCTTGGGGTCTAGGTGATCGATCCATGAACTTGGGGTCTAGGTGACCTTGGGGTCTAGGTGATCGATCCATGAACTTGGGGTCTAGGTGATCAATCCATGAACTTGGGGTCTAGGTGACCTTGGGGTCTAGGTGATCGATCCATGAACTAATTTTTTTTTCTTAAACAAAAGATCCTCTTGTCCTTTAATGATTGAGGCTTTATTTACATGCTTCTTTCTGATGATGGTAATTCTAAGCAAACATTAGGACATCCACAATTTTAAAATGTAATAAAATACCATATGAGAAACAAAAATTTGCCAAAAAAGTACGATATAAGATTTCCAGTTCAAATTTAGAAAAGTCACCCAAAAGTGCCAAAGAGAAGTTTCCAGGAATTGCTATGGAAAAAATAATAATAATAATAATAATAAACCATTAACATAAAGAAAAGTGTTGTAACAATAAAACGTTAAATGTTGCCGAGTGTACCAAATCGTAATCCATCGTTCAATGATGTCAAATACCTAATCTTACACAAGAATTTTGGTGAAGTGAAAAACGTAACTGATATTGTAATAAACAGTGAGATTTATACAAGGACCCTCCATCAGTCCCCTTGGAATGTGTGGGCCTGTGTATCTGTTCATAGAATCTTCCAGTTCTTTATACCATTCAGTGCAACCCACCAAATTCTTATCTACAGTATCTACTGGCGTGAAGGTGGCAGATTGGAGCAAATAATCAGATTTCTGCAAACATTTGCGATTATTTCATGTCCTGATAAATATGCCCCAAAATGTTTACCGTGTTTTCTTTTTAATAATATAAAATTAAAAAAAATATTGATCAATTTACATTCATTTTTATCAAGGATGTTAAAAAATAAATCCCAATTTATGACTTGATCAACTTCTTTCCAGAAGTAGATGGTGTTTTGTTTGATGTTGAAGGGCTATTCCTATTTCAGCAAATTAATGTTATTGTTTGTATCATGATAAGTTATACAATTTTCTAATACAGATTATGCATCAATTCCTCATGGTTTTCTAGATCTCTACTTGCTGTCCTTCTATACAAAGCTTCTGTGTTTACTACCAGTAGATAAATATCTGACCATGGTCACACAGGTGCACGGCTCGTTAGTATTATAGAGCGTAATCAGAGCTGTGTGATATAACGAGCCGTGCACCTGTGTGACCAGGGTCAGATTTCTGTCCATTGGAAGTAAACACAGAAGCTTCCTATAGCAGGACAGCCAGCCGAGATCTAGAAAACCACGAGGAATTGATACAGAAAGTATATTGGAAAACTGTATAACTTTTCATTAAACAAACAAAAATATTTGCTCCAATGGGATTATCCCTTTATGTTTTTACCAAAATAATTTATTGGAGCACATTTACTAAAAACAGTGCAGTCTGTACTAGGTGCAGTTTGTCTGTGTAGTGTGCAGGGGGCGCCACATTTGAGATTTCTGGTGCCCGTTCTTCATTATTCTGTGTGTGCCAATATTTTTTTGGTGCACCGTTAACATGAGGCATACGACACACTCCTGTAGGACTTTGCATGTGAAATGTGGAGTACGGTCCGACTGAGCACCGGAACGCCCCTTTCAGTGCAGAAATTTGAGTCGCGTAAGGAGTAGTGTAGCCGCGATACAAAAGGTTATTGTGCTACACATATGTGTCTTGGACACTTCTTACATACCTGTAAGACATACCATGCATTTCCGACAGAAAACTGAAGCACGCCCCTTAGTAAATGTGCCCCAATGTGATTTAAATTTTTTACTTTGGTGTAATATGTATTTTCCATGTATTGAAAATATACAAAGCAAATAAATGGTTAAGGGGAATGAGGGAGCAGAAAGAAGACCACAGCACCGCACAGATGAGGTGAGATCATTGGGGAGTTTTATCACCACTACACAACATTTCAACTACCATAACTTATTATAAAGTGACAATGACTACAATGTAGACAAAACATTGTATTGTGGTGAATAAAAACTATCCAATGCTTTTCACCTCATCTGTGCAGTGCTGCGGTCTTCTTTCTGCTTATTGGATTTTATAGGACCCTCAATCAAGGCAGCCGGTGGTCAGATGAAGACCTCCATGTCTGCCATGTATGGTGGCAAACATTGACAGATTGACAGAAGTACTGCAATGTATTGTATGATGGACCAAGGTATCCCCAGTGTAAGTCCCCTATTGGGACAGTAAAAAAAAAGTTGAATAAAAAATGTAAAAAAACACAAAAATCAACCCATTTTGATATATACATCATATTTCGTGCCATAAATTACCCCCCCCCCCACACACACACACACACAAAATTGGTATTGTCTCCTCCGTAGCAACCTTAGCCAAGCAGATATTACATTATTATACCTGCATTGTGAGTGGTACAAAAAAAATTAAAATGAAAAATTAACAACTTGCAATTTTAGTGCTTCCTAACTCCCAAAAATATGTTATAGAAAAAGATCAAAAAGTCAGATGCACCCTATAATAGCACCAATCTAACCGTTACCTTTTTAAGCATTAAACGAGCCCTAATAGTACGCATTTGCTTGAGGAATAAAAATGTTATGGCAACAAATCGGCAAATGCAGTTTCCTTAAAAAAAGTGTTTTATTTGGTAAAGAAGTAAAACATATGACAACTTGTGAATGTTGGTGTCATCTTAATTGTACTAACCTACAGAAAAGTTTTATCATGATTATTATACTCTTCAGCAAACTGCATAAAATTTTTAATTAGAAAACAAGGAAAGAGTCAATAAATTTGAATCATTATGTTATTTTTACCATAAAAATTAGCGAGTTAAAAAATACAAATCTTACCACAAAAAACAAGCCCCAGTCGTATAAAAAAAAAAAGTTATGTCTTTTGGAATTTGAGCAGAGGAAAAAAAAAAAGTGTTGTGTCCTAAAGGCAATTTTAGGCAGTGTCCTTAAAGTGTTAAATTATTCATTTTAAGTATAGATCTTAATAAATCTAAATAAATAAATATATAATCAATGAAAACCTGTTCTATGATCAGTCTCTATTGCATTAATCCTTTATATTTTTTTCTCTTTATATAGATTATGGATTAGGAAAAAATTTAGGAAATTTAGAAAGACGACCTATATAAATAAAATACTAAAGAAAAAAAGGTTTAGCTTTTAAAGATGAGATGGGGAGGAAAGAAATGGAAATGCCTAAATCAAAAAGGGCAAGGTCATTAAATTGCTCCTAAAACCACAGCAAAACTGAATGCAATTCTCAACAAGTTTTTTTTCCTTCAGTTCTTTTTCAAAAACTTGAATACAAACTTTGACTCTGTAGAAAGGTATCCAACGACGTCTGCAGCTGAAACCGGGAGCACACTTCCTGGACAACAACCAATGCACAAGGGTCCGGTTGAGTAACACTATTTTCGTGTTCCGTCAAGGAATCAAAGTGTGCTCCCGGGATTAGACCCACATCCTTTCCTTGCCGTGGAACTGTGTACAGCAGGTGGAGTGGTTTTAAATGAGAGGGAAGAGAGAAAAGCAAGGGGATAGTGGGAGGTATTTTGGAACAGCGAGTGTCTGGAGTGGTGATTTGTGGTGATTATACTGATCTGTAGAATGATAGTAACATGTTTTCTGTGCTATGCAATAAAAGGCAAAAAATTTTTTTTGCATCATCCCAAAGAAAGGGTTAATACATTTTCAGTAATGAGGTATTACCACCCCACAATGGTATACCAGTAAAGTTCATCTCATCCCAAAAAAGTAAGCCCTTATATGTTAATATTGACAAAAATTTTTTAAAGAGAACCTACCACCACGAATCTACCTATAAAGGTAGATCGGGTGGTAGGTGGATGTAAGGGACATGAGGATAGCTCTTTTTAGAGCTAATCCTCACGTCCCTGCTAACTTTATGTAGACTTAATTCCCCTAATATGTAAATTTCGTTATGCGGCTACTGGGGCGTGGAGTAGCCGGCACGAGGCTACACAGCGCGGCTACTCCACGCCCCAGTAGCCACATTACTCCTCCTACCCGGTTGCGTGCGGCGCGCAGCTCCTCGTAGCTGCGCGCCCTCGTTCGTCATGATGAGCCTTGTGCCGGCTACTCCACGCCCCAGTAGCCGCATAACGAAATCTACATATTAGGGGAATAAAGTGTACCTAAAGTTAGCGGGGACGTGAGGATTAGCTCTAAAAAGAGCTATCCTCACGTCCCTTACATCCACCTACCACCCGATCTACCTTTATAGGTAGATTCGTGGTGGTAGGTTCCCTTTAAATGTTACAGTACTCAAGAGAAATTAAACAACACATTTTGAGATTTGTTTTCTCCTTTCATGCGGCGTAATATGTAAATTTGGGGGCTAAATAAGTCTTTTATTGTCAAATTTGAAACATTCCAAATAGAACTTCCCTTTCACTTTAAATCATGTGAGATGCTTAAAGGTTTTACAAGCTTACCGAAAGCTGTTTTGAATAGTGTCAGGGGTTCGGTTTTAAACATGGATGCTTTGGGAAGGTTGGGAAGGGGTTGATATTCAATGGGACTTTCCAAACCTCTATTAAAATAAATTACTGTCAAAAATTATTCTGAAATTTCCTTAAAAATTGTATAAGTGCTTTACGCTTTGTAAGCCTCCTATCTTCCTTGAAAAATAAACTAACATAAAAAACTACACCAATACACCAATAAAAAATTGGTTAATTTAAGTTAGTTACTCATCTGGATGGTAGCACTATCTGTCTTAGAAAAACATTTAGAATTATGAAAACGGCAAGGTTTTCCAAAATTTCACCAATTTCTTTACATTTAAATGCAAAATGTGTCGACCAAAATTTCCTACTAACGTGAAGAACAACATGTTATATAAAAAAATCTCAAAATCACTTGGTTAAGTAAATTGTTCTTAAGTTATTACCTCATATAGTGACATTTTGGAGAAATTGGACTTGGTTCTCAAGGTGAACATGAGCTTGGTCCTTAAAGGAAACCTACCACTTGAAGTGGCAGGTTTCCGATGGCAATACCGAGCACCAGCTCAGGGTGAGCTGGTGCCGGCGCTTATTTTTGTTAGTGTTTTAAACCGCTGTATCACGGTTTAAAACACTTTTTAAACTTTATAGCCGGCGCAGGGAGGTATGCGCTCGGCGCTTACCATGCGCGCGGCTCTCCTTCACTACCTATGTAGCCGCGCGCACGGTAAGCGCCGAGAGCGTACCTGCCTGCGCCGGCTATAAAGTTTAAAAAGTGTTTTAAACCGCGATACCGCGGTTTAAAACACTAACAAAAATAAGCTCCGGCACCAGCTCAGCCTGAGCTGGTGCTCGGTATTGCCATCGGAAACCTGCCACTACAAGTGGTAGGTTTCCTTTAAGGGATTAAGGAGAATGTCAACAATGAACATTTTTGAAGACCTTTTAAGGTCCATCAATCTACATGAAAAATGGAAGAGTGGAAAACATTCAAGACAGTTAACAATCTGCCCAAGAGTGGATGGTCCAGCAAATTTAGACCACGCAATGCTCAGAAAAAAAGGAAACAAACCGGTACCTACATCTCGGACTCTAAAAACCTAAGAAAGTTAAATATGACCTATTCAAATTACATGTATTATAGTAGAGTAAGTCAAGGCAAAACATCTCTCCAGTTTCCACCAAACTCTTCCTTTATAATCAAGTCTTATTCTAGAAGTTAGAAACTGATATTGTTTTTGTCAGAAATAAAAATAACATTTTACATAACTTTTTGAAAAACTGAAATAAGTAATTAAGTCAAGTTTCCATATGACTTAAACTCCAGTGTTCCAAGATATTGTCTTACATATCAATTTTTCACATCTAAGGGCAAATAGCGAGTGATATGTATTTCTGTAAGAGGCCAACTATCGCACTTTCTCAATTTCTGGCTAGCAGCCATCACAGGACCTTGGCTATTGATTCCTTACGGATGGAGCTAATTTTGGCCATAGAGAGGAATTCCTTAACTATGCAAATATCGTCTTGAATGGAAACATTTAGAAATATGTTGTGTTTCAGTTCATCTTCATGTTATAGATACTCGTTTTCTGTCAATGAATGAGAATGCTCTTGTTTAAGTGGTAAGTCCTGCAGACAGCTGACACAGTGGGGTATATTTACTAAGGGTCCGCAGCCGCGAATCCGTCGGTTTTTTCCCGAATATTTCCATTTTGCGCTGTATTTCACGGGATTGTGGCGCATGTGAAAATTTTTTGGTGCAATCGCGCGACAGAAATCGGGGGGCGTGGCCGCCAGACAACCCGAAGGATTCGGAAAAAAACGCAGAATTTAAAAAGCCATTTGTGTCGCAAGATCAAGCACTCACATACACCAGAAAAAAGCAAGTGAACTCCGGCGGACCTCAGCGGAGCAGCGACACCTGGTGAATATCGGCGCACGGACTTTAGTGAATCCCGGCAGAACCCGAATCAGCGTCGGAGAACCCGCCGCTGGATCGCGAATGGACCGGGTAAGTAAATGTGCCCCATTGATAGAGACACTGTTGAGGAGCATGACAATGACAGTGATGATGACACCATCAGCTACAATCATACACAATCATCACAATGGGAGGTTGCCATGTTGCCATGAACTAGCTCCTTGACCATGCTGGCCAAGATGGCGCTACTTTACAGGTAGCATATGGCCATTTTCATACATTCGTGTTAAAGAGGCCTAACATGGGGGACTGTTTTCCTCCTGAAGAAAGAGACAATAAATTAGCTTGTGAAAAAGGAGCAAAAAAAAACCACACAAGGTGTCGATTCAGCTCACCCCTTCCAGTTGCTCCATCTCTGATACTGTGCAGGTGCTCGCGGATCAGTGTGAAGGCTGGAACACGAAGACTCGCAAGACATTCGTAGTAAAGATTCTCTTTTATTGAATACACAATATAAAACTGAGAACACCTATCCAAAGAGTCCAATACACAGACCTACGCGTTTCGGCGGTCATGCCTTATTCATGGTCTACTACTCAGTGGTAAATACATGCTATTTAAAATAAACCATCATGTCATGTGACACTAGGTAACTTCCCTTCCCAGATCACGTGATAGCCGGTAACGCTCACTAATCACATGATCTAGGAGGACACCAAAACAATACCTCCGGATGATCGTAAGTATACAAATTATAAAATGGGTATAAAATAAAATTAGCTTATTACAACAAAAACTATGATAAACTATGATTGCCTGATAGGGAGGTCCTTTTTTGGCACAAGCAGAGTCACCCACCTCCTGCCAGAAGTGCAACCGCAGCTAGTTCAGCCTAATGACATGATGAAGTAGTTTTATAATGTCCTAAAACATGCTCAGTCAGCAAGGCCAGTCCAACTATCTCAACCGGCTGGTTTAGGTCCTTCTGAAATCACAAATCCAGTTGACTTTTGGGCAGGTAAACTGACCTACTTTTTTCCTCAGCAGCCTCCAGTGTCATGTCGGATAGGGTTTTTAGTGCTCTGGGGGGTAACAGCCAAAAGGACCAATTTGTCTTCTGGCAGGGTACATCGATTTGATTTTTTTGATGACAGTGTACAATCTTTCCTCTCTAGTCTGCCTTTAAACCATCATGTTCCTCATGTGTAGGACTGCTGCTGCTCTCATGCCATGGCCACAATCATAGCACATAAAAGCCGCTGTTGATGCTGCAACCACCACAAATATTCTTGCTACTGAAGCCCTACTGCCACCACTACTAACACTATTATGCATTCCCCTCTACTACTATTAAAACCACCCATAAACATCAACTCTACTGCCATGACTGGTTGCTACCACTTCTACTTTTAGGGAAGCCACATTCCTCTTATACCTTACCGGGCCTTAATCCACTTAATTAAGTATTTTTTTTACACTTGGTCCAAACATTCAAGCCAATTCTGACAATACTATGGGTTTTAGCCTTTGGAAAATTCAATTCAAATTTCTATAGGGCAAGCAGTGCTGACTGCACAAACCTTTTAAAAGCTTGTACTTTACTGATTGAGTGTGAGTATACTGATTAAAAATAAAACCTTAAATAATTAAATAATTTTAATATCACAAAACCTGGTTACACTATTGCGATCCTTTCCTCGCTCTGGAGGAACAATTGGAACTAACTAATCTTTGAGCTCCAATCCGACACCTTTTCACTCTTTGGACAGGACCAAGCAGCATAGGATGGGTCACTTTACAATAGCAGGGCACTACTTGGACTACCTGAGACTGCAGGAAGATGCCATGTCTGGCAAACTCTGTGCCTGGGAGACAGCCGTGTGCCCACAGAGAGGTCTTGGAGTGCCATCTCTGGCACCAGTGCCATAGGTTCGCCACCACTGCTTAACACGTACACCGCAACACTCCTCAAGCTGAGGAACGGTGAGCTACTCCAAGAGGACGAACGCCATACTGTGAAAATCCCCCATGTGATAGCTTTCTGCTTGGACTGAAGCTTCTAGAGGTACTGGTTTTATCCTATTAAGTTGATGAAAGAGATGTAGAAGCAGAGGAAGATTTTTGTATCTTTAAATTTCTATAGTGTTCTGTCACCATAAGAGGAAATTTTTGTCTATAGTAAATTTATCAGAAAGAAAGTCGATGGGGGCTCTCAAGTTATTTGCTGAACCCCCTTCTTTAAACTGCATCCTTCTGCTGCAAGAATCTTTCCTCAACTATTTTGTCCCTGTATTTATATTTTTGCTCATTGCCTAGGTTGGTTACATCCATTGCAGCAAACTTCTGCCCACCGCAGCTGAAATCTCAGTGTTAGAACTCCCACATGAACTTTGTTTCAAAGAATTGCGCAGCAGTAATGGACTGCAGTGAGCAATTGATAAACTTGGGTACAGTGGGGAGCCAGAAATAGTAGAAGAGGCGTCTGGCCGGCCTGCAGACTCATGCATAAGCCAAAAAAATAGACGAAAAAAGGGAAATCCATGCCAATAATAATCTTAGAAAATAGAGAATCTTTATTGATAACAAATTACAAATTAATTCTTTAAAATGTACTAAAAGAAATGATATTGTCTTTGTATGGGGGGGGGGGGGGAGTCAGCAGGATTGGAAAGCTTTCATTGACAAGTTGAATCACAACACTCGGAATAACGTGACATTCGAATGTAACACTCATTCCTTTAATTTTATGGATGTACGGATTACTCGTGATACAAATGGCCTTTTACATACAGATGTATTTAGGAAGGAAACATCCGTTAAAGGGGTTCTCTGGAGGTTGAAAAACATGGCTGCAGTCTTCCAAAAACAGCACCTCACCTGACCATGGGTAGTGTGTGGTATTGCAACTAAGCTCCATTCATTTCTATACAGCTGAGCTTCAGTACTGGCAGTAACCATGGTCGGGTGTGGTGCTGTTTTTGGATGACTGCAGCCATGTTTTTCCACCTCCTGAGAACCCGTTCAATGCATATCTTCATTATTCCTCAGCTCATCCTCGACGTGTGGTAAATGCCATTCCAACTGGACAATTTCTCAGGATAAGGAGGATCTGCTCCACTGAATTTGAAAATCAAGCATCGGAGCTACAACAACATTTTCTCGATCGGGGGTTACAGTAGACGCTCTATCAAAAAGGCTACAGGTTACAGTAGACGCTCTATCAAAAAGGCTTATAGAAGTGCTAGATATACAGATCGTTCTTATCTCCTTTATCCAAGACAAAAAGATTCTACTGTACAACCACCACGTTTTGTAACTCCGTTCCATAACCAATGGGATGAGATGACCGCCATCCTGAAGAAATATTGGCCAATTTTGACATCGGACCCAATCTTTAAACAAATACTTACTGAATATCCAGCCACTGCCCCGAAAAAAGCCCAGAACTTTCGTGATTTATTGGTAAGAAGCTATTTTCCTCCGATTAAATCCCAACCAAGTATTTTTGGAGCCCCAAGACCTAGATGGGGTAGCAAACCATGCGGCCATTGCATATCTTGTCCAAATATGGAAAGTGCAACAACCTTTTCTGATCTTCGAGGGAGCCATGAATACAAAATTTCTTGGACCATTTCCTGTGATACAAAGGGCATCGTTTACTTTGCCCACTGCCCGTGTCCTAAAATTTATATTGGCATGATGCATTAATGCACCTTAGTGCGCATGTCATGTTTGCCGCTGCTGCTCCGTCCGTGGCGGGCGGCGTGTCCGGTCGGTCACATAGGACGGACTTCAGCTCCGCCTCCTGTGACGTCACGGGCCCAGCCTCGCTGTTGACGTGACTCCATGGGGGCAGATTTATCAAGCAGTCTGAAAGTCAGAATATTTCTAGTTGCCCATGGCAACCAATCACAGCTCAGCTTTCATTTCACCAGTGCTCATGAATATTTTAAAGGGGAGCTGTGATTGGTTGCCATGGGCAATTGGAAATATTCTGACTTTCAGACAGCTTGATAAATCTGCCCCCATGTTTCCAAACAAGCGCCTGTTACACAGGTGTTTCCCGCATAGACAAATAGTGCTCCAGCACCATTGGTGGGGAGGAGTTTATATGCCTGGCTTGTGTTAGTGAGCGTTACCCCTTGAGAAAGACCGGCGGGTTGAAACGCGCGTCGGGGGCTGAACACCAGGTACTGTGGTCCACGGGATTTCCCTTTCACAGATTTTCATCCTTGTTTGGGTCTGATACTTTTTCAAATAACAGCATGTTTATTTGTAGTATTTATTTGCTTAACTTCTGTGTCTGGGCATGAGTTTTTGTTGTGTGGTGCAGTACACATTACTGCCATTAGGAGCTGCGCTCCCTTTGCACTACTCTATTTACAGCTGTGTACCCTTACCTGGGTTGTTCAGGCATTGTCTCTCCTGGAATTTTTTAGTACATTTTAAAGAATTAATTTGTTATCAATAAAATTTCTCTATTTTATAAGATTATTATTGGCATGGATTTCCCTTTTTTCGTCTATTTTTTTGGTATTTATTCAATTATTGTGAGGGCCACCTCTGACCACTCTGGCATAGTGGAGTTACCTTTATGATTAGGTCTTAAGTGACCTCTGTTATTGTTAGTACTGTTAATCGTTGTTGTGTTGTTCTGTTATTTTGAGTTCATGCATAAGCCAGACCACTCTTTTGAAAGTTTAGTCGATCAGACAGTTATGATACGATTTGTGTATTCAGCAAGCATGGTGTGATCACTGGCAATTTGAACGCCCCTGCCCGACTTCCGCCCCCCTACTCCCCCCTGCTCTCCGCCTCAACACAAAGTGGCGTGCAGGTCAGAGAGGAATGAAAACTGGTGGAGGAGATTACTTTATTTGCTCCACCAGACAGAAGTGGAGAAAGCCTAGTGAAACTCCACCAATATAAAGGTGTATGGTAAGTTGCCGGATAGACTAATATAGATGGTTGATGAAATATGGGCTTTAATTTTGGTTGACAGGTGTCCTTTTAGGCAGAAAGGTGTTATTCAGTGGGGCACATGTCTTTCTGTTTTGGGGACTTTTCTTGGCTTCTCTGCTGGTTGGATGTATCTTGGTGGTTTTTCCTTATTAATGCATGTGGCGCTTGGTCTTTAGTGAAGTCTCAAAAAGTTGCAATCAGTTACAAGCTAATTTTTATGCTGGGTCAGGGGCAGCCGGAGAATTGTGGCAAAATTTGTGACTTTTTTTACAACTTTTTAGAAAAGTCGCAACTTTCACATCTGGACTCAGGGGATGACTCAGGGAACAATTCAGAAAACTAGATAATAACAAACTTTGAAAGGAGACAGTTTTAGGTGCAAAAAAGTCGCAAATGAGCACAAGCAGCATAAAAAGTCTCAAAAATTACAGAAAAAGGCAGGCTAAAAGTTTAATACATGTGTCCCTCTGTATTCATTTACACTATACACTACAGAGTTATCACGTCTGATTAACGGGATAAGCCAGGCATGTTTATCAGTGCTACTTATGTGGGAAAAAGCATGGATTTCCACACCTCCAAACTTGCCTTTATCCAAAGCTATGTGTGTTAGTGTCAATCCAGTCCATGATGTTTTTCTACTGCTGTCACTCTTCCCCGAGCTGGGGGGGGGGGGGCGGTCAAGGGAAAATGAAAAAAAAATTAACAAAATGAGATCGGACCTCTTCATGAAAAGCTTGTGCTTTAGAGGACTGGAGAGGTTGTACACCAATTCCTCGGACAACTAGAGCAATATCTGTTTGGACTGAATAGATTCCGACCCAAAATGAATCTTTTGAAAAATTTGGTAAAGCTTTAGCCAAATGAATATTGGTTGATTCATTCTGCTCACAACCCCTTTCAAGCCAGTGACCTTTTGTTTGGGAATCAACCTAATAACACAATGGGGCTCATTTACTTAGGGTCACGTGCTGCACTTTTTTTTTTTGGATGGTGCACGTTCGTCATGGCTAAAACGGCTTGCACAGGTATTTAAGAAGTGTCTGCACTGCAATTGTGGCGCACGCAAATGTTTTGTGACGTGGCTGCGCAGGCTTTCATGCGACACAAATTAGGGGACGTGCCGTCGGATGGTCCAACTGAATCGGACCGAGCGCCTTATTTAACTTTTAAATTGTGTTGCACGCCCTATGATAAAGATGCACCACAAAAAAGATGGTGAACTCTTGTCGGACCTGAGGGGGAAGCGACACATTGAGGCTCATTTGCATACAGTCTTTCATCCTGTTGGTAGATGGCCTTTAAGTTCACTGAATTAGGCATCTCAAAAGTAAATCAAAATACATTCCCTTTCACCTGGTGGTAATATCCATCTTGCTGTAATTTCCTTGTAAATCCGTTTCTCTTCTCCCACTCGATCATAGGTGGAAAGGTGCCTCATCTTCCTCCATATATCTTTCTGTTACTTGCACGGTGGCAGTCTGGCCTCTCGGTGTGGCATGGTTACAGCACCATGTTCTGCCCTGATCTGGTATCTAGTCTTCACCTGCCTCTTATGTCTTATTCCCTGCTGCCCGTTGTCTCACATTTTGTCATCTGTGTTTATTTTCTTGGTCACAACTTCCCTGTCGATTATCACTCATCCCCCGTCAGGGACTTTTTCTAGACTTGGTCATCTAAGGCCACTTAAGTCAGCAGTAGTCTACATTAATTGATTGCATTTGCACATGTTTGATCTTCTGAAGATGGATCATTTGGTGCTTTTCCTGAAAGCCCCTCCTCCTATTGGACATGTGGGCCCATTCCCAGAGGGTAATATTTTTTGTGGTGCTCCTCTAATGGCTGGGTCATATAACATCACATCCCTTCTTTTCACAAAGCTGGTTTCTAGCCCAATTATTATTATTTTTGTGTTGTGTCTCCCTTGGGGTTACCAACAATGACCTTACACTCTATCATATGGGGAAATGGAGCCTCCTCCTCCTTCCATGTTGTCATCGGCCTAATAGCAGCGCCTAATAATTCCCCTGGTTTCAAAGTGGAGATAACCTCCTCCAATTAACTATCTACAGGTCGCCCTCCTTCTTTTTGGACAACCCTGGCCAGATGTAGCCCACCTTTTTTTTTTATGTCACTCCATTTTGTCTTGTGTCTGAAGTCTCCGAAGGCTTCTTTAAGAGAGAAATAAAGCAGAAAATTCAAGATGGCCGTCCCCTTCAACATCTACAGATAACGATTAAAAATCTACTTACAGACTATAAAAACATCCAAATATCAGTGTCTTATTTTACGAAGTGTAAAAGACTATAACCAGTCCAATCCCTGTGTGGGTATTATCCTTGTTGATGGCTTGATGTGCCTGCACAGTTTGCATAGTGTACATAATATACTGATGACAGAATAGACTTTCCTTCGCGTATAAATTATGTCACCAAGTCCATAAAACAATTCCTGGACAGAATAAAGTTCATCTGCCATGATCTGACTAAAGTAACTCCAACTCATCTTTATGATCTTACTGCTCCCCTTTAATGGAAATCTACCATCAAAATACATCAGGATAAACCAGTGACACTTACTCATAGATCCAGACCCCGTGACTGTGGTAATCTTCAAATAACTGCAAAATGATGCTGAGACACAAGTGCTCTAAGGGGCATTACCAGAGCCTCTCTGTAATGTTGCTTCACAGGCTGTTACACTGTGCAGGAGCACATTTCATCCCCCCCCCCCCTGCTCCTACAGCACTTCCCCTCCCTCTGCCTGATGTAATCTCAAGGCAGCAGAAGAATTTACAGAACACAGTGGAAGGTGGCGAGTGTACAGTATAGAACTTGTTGTAGAACTGAATGGAATGTGCTCTGTTGTATCCGGTGCTAGAACTGGTAATCAGAATTTATTGCAATTGTAACCCTAATGTATTTTATAGCTATAGTTACCAACACAATAAATTGCCCCCTCTGAAATTTTATTTTGTGATGCGATCAAATATTAGCTTGTTCTGCACAATGGTACCAACACAAAGTGCAGCTACTCCTCCAAAAAATAAACCCAGCTCCAGAACCAGAGCTTAATTTAACTTGAATATTAAATGTAATTGTTAATAATGGTAAAATATTTAACTGCACTATATTTAAATATACTTCCATGCATAAGTATTGTTCTATATTATATAAGCAAACTGCAAAAATCTAATAAAATTAAAAAATATTAAATTCATGCCCCTTTTTTTACTAGAATAGGATTAAAAATAAACATAAAATATAACTCTCGGATATTTCTGCTTCTCTCCTAATATAGAAATGTTGCCCCCCAAAAAAATAAACCAAATTAGCCATTTTTTTTTCATAGAAAAGCTTAAAATGTAGAGTTCTACTAGACTGTGCGTTGCTGTAATTTGTGCCAGAATTATTGATAATACACATTGGGGCAGATTTATAAAAAGTGTGTAAGGTTAGATAGCGCAGAGTAAGAATGACAGTTTTATTCTGCACCAGATTTGTCTAATGCTGGATGATAAATCTGTCCTAGTATGAGACCTCCTATTAGTTGGCTTACTTTACACCAAAAAGTTAGGACAAAATTTTGCCCTGGCGATAAGCCATGCCCCTTTTCTTAGACCACGCCCCTTTTGCCGAGCTCGTCGTTGGAGGGTGAGAAATCTGTCTAAAACCCTTTGTAAATGCAGACACTTTTTTTAGTGCAAACTATGGCAAAATTCTGTTGTAGACAGATTAATAAATCCCCCCCCCCATGGTTTGATAAATGTGGCACCTCTCACCACTGCACATACTCACACCTAAATTTAAACACAATGGGGGTCATTTACTAAGGGCGCGATTCACGTTTTCCCGACGTGTTATCCGAATATTTCCGATTTGCGCCGATTGTACCTGAATTGCCCCGGGATTTTGGCGCACGCGATCGGATTGTGGCGCATCGGCGCCGGCATGCACGCGACGGAAATCGGGGGCGTGGCCGGACGAAAACCCGACGGATTCGGAAAAACCGCCGCATTTTTTTAAAAAATTGTGTCGCAAAAATTTCACTCACCTTCATCCAGGATAGGCCGGTGTATTTCAAGGCATTCCAGCGGACTTCAGCGCAGCAGCGCCACCTGGTGGACGGCGGAGAAACTACCATCATAAATCCCGACCGGACCCGAATCCAGCGCAGAGAACGCGCCGCTGGATCACGAATGGGCCGGGTAAGTAAATCTGCCCCAATGGGGCTCATTTACTAAGTGCTCCGCGGCCGCACTTTCGTTGGGTTTCCTGAGGATTTCCGATTTGCCCTGAATTGCCCCGGGATTTTGGCACACGTGATCAGATTGTGGCGCATCGGCGCCGGCTTTCACGCGACAGAAATCGGGGCGGCGTGGCCGTCGGAAAACCCGACGGATTCGGAAAAAACGCGGAATTTAAAAATACATTTGCGTCACGATAATAGCACTCACATACACCGAGACGGAGAAGGTGAACTCCGGCGGACCTCGGTGCAGCAGCGACACCTAGTGGACATCGGGCGCACGACCTTAGTGAATCCCCGGCAGATCCCGAATCCTCGTCGGACAACGTGCCGCGGGATTGCGACTGGACCGGGTAAGTAAATGAGCCCCAATGAATAGCCAAAACCACCCAAATGCACCACATAACATGTATGGCATTCTCGTAATTCCAGCTAATGGCAGATTTGGGGGATTAACAGGTTGCATTTAGCTGGCCTGTGGTGAAAAAAAATATACATCTGTGTTTTGGTTATATATATGTTACCCTGGGTTTGGTTTCTGACCGAATATAATGCTGTTACGGACCAGGCTTATATCAAGCAAGAATTTGGTGGCAGTCTACCGTACTGATAAGATTCTGTTTCCCTGAGACCAATGAAAGGGGTCTTTCAGCTCTTCAGGGTTGTGGGCGAGTGTTGTGCCATACTGGAGTTTGTGTGGAGAACTATCCGGAAACGTCAGCGGTCCGGAAACGTCAAATCCCTTTTATGTCACTGTTTATTTTGCATAGTATGTTTATTCTGCTTTATTTTATGCATGCTTTTTTATATGATGCCCCTTTATTTGTAAGCACTTTCCTTTTTTAAAGTAAAACTTCGATTTAATAAGAGACTTCTTGTGTTCTAATGATTCTATGAATACAGAAGAGACATTGGGGCACAATTACTTACCCGTCGCGTTGACGCCGTCGATCCGGAATGTCCGACGAGGATTCGGAGCTGTCGTGATTCACTAAGATCATGTGTCCAATTTCCTGCATGTGTTGCTTCCCCGCTGAGGTCCACCGGAGTTCACCTTCTTCTTCCTGGTGTATGTGAGGGCTGATCTTGTGACACAATTTGATTTTTTAATTCCAAGGTTTGTCCGAATCAGTCGGGTTGTCCGAAGGCCACGCCCCCCCGATTTGTGTCACATGAAAGCCGGGGCTGGTGCGCCACAATCCGATCGTGTGCGCAAAAAACCTGGAGCAATTCAGCACAAAACTGAAAAATCCGGGAAACCCGACGGAAATGCGTTCGACGGACACTTAGTAAATGTACCCCATTATTTAACCCCTTCCCCATTTGCATGAGTTGGCACATCTGGAATAGAAGATAAATGTGTATTACTGACGATAAACTAATGTCCGGAGGACATTTTGAAATGTTGCTAAGAAGGTGCCAAAATTGCAATGCGCCAAAAAGGTCTCAAAAATTAAAGAAAAAACAGGAAGAAAAATGACCCCCTATATCTTTCCCAGGGATAAGTAATAGTTAAGCCCCTAATTTTAAAATTGTTTTTCTAAGTAAACCAAATGTAAAAAAAAATCTAATTAAAAGTGACCTTATTTTTCTCCAAACAATCCAGGGCTGCAGCTCTCAAAGTGCTACCTACTGGTCTTTGTGAATGGTCAGACACCACAACAACCAATCTTGATGTTCCAAAGCCACCAACATGATGCCAGTGATTAAAGAAATTTACTGCTTAGACAGTGGAGGGATGAGAGGGTAATATGTTAAGTTGTTGAAAAGTGTGGGTCCAATTAATGTCTGTTGTGCCTAAATAAAAATGCTTATTGCAAGTATCCCCTGTATATTAAAGCTCAGTTATCCAGGCACATACAACATGACTTGGACTTGGACCACAACGTCCATAACGTAGCTTGGCCAGAATAAAATCAAAATATCCTCGTTAAGACAGAGGCAACATAAACCCTGCACATATAGGGAAGGCCAAACCTCCTGGAGCCCTGCACCTTTCAAAGTGGTGGCCATGATCCTGAGAGGTGAAGAAACCCATGCAGCTCTAGAAAGTATCTTATTAAGTGTCCTATAGAAGAAGTACACAGGGATGACCACAGGGATTATTTGAAACACATATAGGAAGGACATAAATCTTTGAAGAATTAGGCTACATTCACACTGCCGTTGCCCGCCCGTACTGTACTGTAGCGGGCAACGGCAGTGCACGGGGAGAGGAGGAGGTGAGTGCAGCACGGCGCCGTATTACGGGTAAAGATAGGACAGGTCCTATCTTTTTCCCGGGTACGGAGTGGTACAGTGCCGCACGTGTGCTGCACCGTACCGCTCCCGTAGGGCGCCGTGCGCCCTTTGCCATCTATGGAGGGCGTATATCGGCCGTATATACGTCGGCCGTATATACGTCCTCCATACGGTCGTGTGAATGTAGCCTTAATCCTATCCAAACAGTAGATTTCCCTATTTCCCTACTAGTATCTGCCTTTAGGGTCCACAGGAAGGGAATGTTATTATGACAATAGGAATCTGAGACATCAGTGGGTATGTGGTTATGCAGGTAAAGAAGTACCACAAATGTAGGGCTCCCGCAACATCTAACCATATATTAAGGGCCATGCCAACATTTTTGGAGATATTTATCTTCTAATTATTGAAATAGATGAAGGTCTTAATGGCTGTGTGACATTTCTGGATGCTGGAAGGGTATGCAAGGTCTATTAATTATCCTTTTTATAGACACTATGTTAACGCGATGGTTCTGGTGGGAACAGGAAGTGAATTAGAGTTATCCACGCAACCTGTGGTATGGCACCAGTTGACAGCCTGTACAGTAGACTGCCCTCAACTCTCATTTCATATAAGCCCAGTCCATAACAAGATTGTATCGGGTTAGAGTCAACCTGGTAGTGTGTATATAACTGAAACAAGGACATGGGAATTCATAGATTGTGATAAAAGAGCAACACAGGTTAAATTTTTAACCCACACTTGTTGATCTTTCTTGCTCTTGAAGGCGGTAAAAGTTCCCTCAGGCAAAAGACAATGGACACAAGGGAAGAGGTGCCTTGTTATATTAGTCCAGACACACCCCTTCACACCCATAGGAAGGCTCTAGGAACCCTCCTACGTTGGATCCGATCCAGGATCTTAGGAGAAGTTCTAGCTTCTCAATTGGAAGTCATAGGGTCAGGGTTGTGGTCTGATCAGATCTGAACGAATTGAGACACAGGTATGAGCCATGGGTATGCATTTCCCTTGTGGTCCAGAACACAAATATGCATTTGGCCTTGAGCTGGAAGGGATCATAACTCCATAACTGTCCATAACTGACATATTGGTCATACAAGCACAGGGGTTTTTATGATTCTTTGTCTAAAAAGTGGAGGAAACTCTGGAGTCGCTAAGACTAAGGAGATGTTAGTTGATGACTACGACCTACAGAGCCAGAGATCCTCTTCAACCTGTGAAATGTGTCTTTCAGAGATTACATTAGTTCTTCAAGATAAGGCTAGGGGGAAGTAAGAGACCTGTGAGATGCATTGATGAACAAGACAAAACCTAACATGTGACCCCCCACCCCCTACCTTGTGTATGTATATTCATCAACGAGGGAAGATTTTTGATAGGTTCGGTAATATACAGGACCACGTGATCTACAAATGCATAGTTATGTTGGAACCACTCTGTACCTTCATATCCGAAATTATTCAGATCACCATACACCATTGTGTATCCCATCATGAGAGATTGAGTAAGCATGCTGTTAATACTTGTATATGTCTCAATATGGCTCCGCCTCCCTCAACCCATTTTGTTTTGGCTAGTTAAAAATTTCTGGCTAGTTTCTTTAAATAATGAAATTAGGACAAAATTCTCTCAGGTTTTTTGCAGGATTTTTTAGGCAAACTTTTTGGGACCACGCCCCTTTTTACAGGCCACGCTCCTATGTCCAGCTACTCATAGGAGAGGCAGAAAACTATCTTAAACCCTTTATAAATGTGGTGCAGATAGTGTGTGTTTTTTTTTTCTTTTTATGCAAACTATGACAGAATTCTGTCATGGACAGATTAGTAAATCTCCTTACTAGAGCATATAGAGACAAAGGGGGATATTTATCAGGACCTCTGCGCACCTCTGCGATTATTTTCCCCAATCCGCCACCTTCACGCCAGTGGGGCGTGAAGGGGCGTGAAGGGGGGGGCGCGGCCGGCCGAGCGGGGGACGCGGCCGGATGGGAGTGGGCTGGCGCGGGGCGTTACTGTCCCCGCGCCTGCGCACTCGCTGCTGCCGGCGACTTTTCAAACGTGAAAAGTCGCCGGTTGCGTTTTTTCTACGCCAGGCCCTGCCTGGCGTAGGATAAGCGCGACGCAACTGGCAGCCCGATACATCAAGAGGCAGAAGCCTCTTCATGTATCGGGCTGCGAATTTGTAGCGGCGGGGCAATATCCCCCAAAGAGGCATTCCCAGGTAAATCCGCACAACATAGGGGGTTATTTACTAAGGGTCACGCTACTCACTTTTGTTGGACTTTGTGCCGTTTTCGGGATTTTCTATAGGTATTCTATAGTAGGTGTCTGCGCTGGGATTGTGACATTTCACATCTACTACAATCCAAGAGCCAAGAGCCCTTATTCTTACATGTGTCTGGGCAGCGCATGTTACAGCGTAACCTACAGTATTTTCTTAATTAGCTCCTTGAGTAATCCCCTCTGTACTTGGCCACATTCATCTTTTCTTCAACTACAGCCAGTCATTCTGTCCCTACAACTGAAAAGCACCCCCATAGCATGATGCTGTCACCACCATGTTTGACGGGTAGGATTGTATTTGGCAGGTGATGAGCGGCGCCTGGTTTTCTCCATCGCTTAGAATTAACACCAAAAAGTTCTACCTTCATCTCATCAGACCAGAGAATCTTATTACTCATAGTTGCGGAGTCCTTCATGTATTTGTTTACAAATTGTATGCAGCTTTTATATGTCTTGCACTAAGTAGAAGCTTCCATCGGCGATAAAGTCATGACTGGTGGAGGCTGCAGTCATAGTTGTCTTTGTGAAACTATTTACCATTTTCCCACTGCATCTTGGGGTTCTCCTTTACCTCTCTCACTAAGGATCCCATGATTGTTTAGTTTGGCTGGACGGTCAGGTCGATGAAGAGATGTGGTCATCTCAAACCTCTTCCATTTAAGGATTTTGGAGGCCACTGTGCTCTTAGGAACCTTGAGTGCAGCATAAATTCTTTTGCAACTTTGGTCAGATCTGTGCCTTGTCACAATTCTGTCTCTGAGCTCCTTCTTGATGATTCTCAGGTGCTCTGACATGAACTGTGATGTATAATATAGACAAGTCCAATCAATTTAATTAAACACAGTTGGACTCCAATGAAGGAGTAGAACCATCTCAAGGAGGATCAGAAGTCAACTTTTTTTATCTTACCAATTGACTGCAATGAAAAGAGAATCTGAATACTTTCCGTACCCCCTGTATGTAAAACCGTACACTGAAAACTCCAGAATCTACAAGAATAAAAGCACATAAGTAGGAAGATGACCCTTACTACATCCCTTTATTCCACTGACATATGTAAAAGTACATAACAGGTTAGTTACAATGAATTGAATAACCTATTAATTATAACATAGTAAGACATTGGCAGTAAATAGTAGTCAATAACAACATACACAAAGATTATTCATACAGACAGTACCAGCAGTTGTAAGTACAGTTCATCAGGGGGCACAAAGAATGTGATACTGCGATCCACGAAATAGTGATAAAAATACATGCGCCATAACCCCATCCAAAATAGACAGTGACTCAAACTGATGTGTGTAAACATTACACAGAGGCATGAAGGGTCTGAAGCCCCCCAGGTGTGCACCCCCACTAATAGCTTACTATTTACACAAGGGAAAGGGAATTGGGGGAACTAGATACAATGTAACTTCTATTCATTATGATTAAAATGTTAATCTTTTTGCTAAATTAAATATTGCACAGGAAATGTTGAAACATAAGAAAACGTAAAGGGCAAGACCTGGAAGTGCTTGTTCTTCCTGCAGGCAGTTATTGACCCCTGTTATTTTTTTATTGTTATTTTTACTATTTTTATGCATGCACTCCCTTTAATTGAGGGAATAAGGAAGGGTCCAGCATGAAGATCCCAATTCTTAAAATTGAGACCTTAATTATTGTCGCTGAGGTTCTTGACACATTTTATTCAGTGTTCTAGTGTTTCAATAGCTGGGGTTCAGTGTGTTGATATACAATTTATACAATGTTGCACTTTGTGGTTTCTATGTGCACATTTTTATCACACTAAGGCTGCATTCGCACTGCCGCATGGGGGACGTATTATACATCCCCCATAGATGGCAATGGGTGCACGGCGCCCTAGGGGAGCGGTACGGTGCAGCACACGTGCAGCACTGTACCGTACCGTAGCCGGGAGAAAGATAGGACATGTCCTATCTTTCCCTGTAATACGGTGCACCATACATCGAATACATCCTCTCCCCGGCGACGACATGTGCCCGCCGTACTACAGTATGGCAGGCACATCCTGTGTATGTAGCCTAAGGTCACATTCACACGACTGTCGGGGGCACGTATGTAAGGGCACACTTATGGCTGTACTTGCGTCATCCATAGACGGCAATGGGCACACGGACCGATACGGTGCTCGCTCATTACATGGGGGAAAATAGGACATGTCCTATCTCTCCCCGTGTTATGGCGCCGTGCTTCATGCATCGTTATGGAGAGGGTAGGAGTCACCACTCCATCGCGACGAACGTATGGCCGGCCGCCCGGCTCGGACCAGGTGGGCATACGTTTGTGTGAATGCAGCCTAACACATAGATGTTCACTCCCATTACATATTCATTGGTCCGGGCATGCTCTTTGCTAGTATCATGATTTCACTTGTAGACACAATACTGCGTTAACTATGAGTTGCTGCCTTTACTTCCAGCGTCTGCAATGAGCGTCTATCTCTTTGCACCTCAGTTTGTTATTCCACGTGGCAGATCTAGTATTTTTCCCACACTATCTGTTGCTGAGAGCAGCGTGTCCAGCCAACGCCATCCCGATCCCGATGCATAGGACCACGGTGAGTAAACATCCACTGTCACCATTGATATATTCAAGAAACATTTACATATTCATTCTAACACTTTCCGTCCATATATTCTTTTTAGTCTTGCCCTACTGAGAAACCCTACGACCGTTTCGCCCCTATAACGCGGCTTCGTTTTTACCATGAAAATAGTAAAAATAACAACAAAAAATAACAGGGGTCGATAACTGCCTGCAGGAAGAACAAGCACTTCCAGGTCTTGCCCTAAACGTTTGCGTATGTTTTACACTTCTTGTGCAATATTTAATATAATCATAATGAATAAAAGTGACATTTTATCTGCCGTCTGGTTCCCCCTATTCCCTTTCCCTAGTGTAATTAATAATCTTCAGCACCCTAGACTTGTATGTACCTGGAAGGGTCATAGAGTTGTGACATTACACAATTTCAATCTATTAGCACGAGTAGCCAAGAAGCAGAGAGGAAATTTACTGGAAAGTATCGTAGTGAAATTGATATACGTTTCATGTCTTGACTAGGATTCAGGGGTATAACTAGGAAAGGGGGGGGGGCTCGTAGCAGGATTGTAATATGAACTTCTCATGAAACACTGAAATACACAACATTACGTGTAAGGTCTAAGAGGTACTAAACACATGCAAATGAATACTAATTGTCAGGATGTACCTTTATATGATAACTAGTCATAATTCACATGCATTTACCTTCAAAATAACGCATTATACATGGGCACTGTGTTTTGTTAAAGGGAACCTACAATTTTCCTACACTAAATGTTTGTACCTCACTATTCTGTGCAGGAGACTTGTGTATACAGTTACAGACACAAGGCTCTCCTGCTAGCTACACACAGAGAGCATCTTATGACCTTCCCCTCCCACTAGAGGGAGCCTGGAGCAGAAGCCCCTCCCATAGTTAGAATCCCTCTAGTTCCTTGTGTAAACACTCTACCGTCTCACAGAGATAAGCAGCACATCCAGAGGGGACAGATACTGTCAAGACACTGCTGAAAAATGAAAGTAATATGAAAGTAATAGAAAGTTAGATTTTTTTTATAAAAGAAAAGAAAGCTTTTGATTTTTTATAAAAGAATTTCAAAGAAATATCAGAGTTACGTTTTCAATGAACTGAAGGATGTCCCCCCCCCCCCTATGGATATTGGTTATTTATAAAGTTACGCCGCGCACCATGGAAGTAAGGAAAGGAAATAGAAAGGTAATAGAATATGCCTCTATGGGAAATATTTGTCTTTATTCCCACAGGGACGTGTATCTGGAGCTGTTGCGTCCTGTGGCTTGCAGGAAAGAATCCTGATGTTACAAGGGGTTGCGATGTAGATCACCAGTAGTTGGTCGCGCTGCTTATACCAGGATTTTGTGTAGTTTTAGGTTAGTATACTCATAAAAACAGATGTTTCATAATAAAGGACATTTATTGCAGTATAGCTTAAAGGATCAACAGTAAAATTTGGACAACGCGTTTCGGGACGGATAAACCCCTTCTTCAGGTCCACAGGATTCTGTAATGTGTAATAGCGTACTGTCAGATTATCTAAAATCATTTAGGTATACAAATACATACATAAATAACAGCATATTATCTATTTATGTATGTATTTGTATACCTATAAAATACTTGCTAAATAAATCCAAAATGTACATTATCCCTTCACTACCAGTAAATTTTGATGAAAATCCTCAAATCGGCTTATACACGAGTCAATACAGCCAGCCCGGCACTTTAAAAAAAAAAACGTATATACTCACCCTCCCGCGGCACCCGATGCGCAGCGCTGCTCCCCCGATATCAGCACGGGTCCTCTTCTGTCTTCTTTCTTCGGTAACATCCTGTAGGGAGTCGCCATGTTTTTCTCCCGGCCGGCGCATAGTATGACGTCAGCAGCGGCCACATCATACTATGCGCCCTACTGAAGACAGAAGACAGGCACAGAAGTCAGAACAGGAGCAGCGCGGACATCGGGGGAGCAGCGCGGACATCGGGGGAGCAGCGCGGACATCGGGGGAGCAGCGCTGAGCATCGGGGTCACCGGACGGTGAGTATATATACGTTTTTCTTAGTGCTGGGATGGCTGTATACTACTGGGGGCAAGCTGGGCTGGCTGTATACTACTGGGGGCAAGCTGGGCTGGCTGTATACTACTGGGGGCAAGCTGGGCTGGCTGTATACTACTGGGGCAGGCTGGGCTGGCTGTATACTACTGGGGGCAGGCTGGGCTGGCTGTATACTACTGGGGGCAGGCTGGGCTGGCTGTATACTACTGGGGGCAGGCTGGGCTGGCTGTATACTACTGGGGGCAGGCTGGGCTGGCTGTATACTACTGGGGGCAGGCTGGGCTGGCTGTATACTACTGGGGGCAGGCTGGGAAGTGCTGTATACTTCTGGGGGCAGGCTGGGCTGGCTGTATTCTACTGGGGGCAGGCTGGGCTGGCTGTATACTACTGGGGGCAGGCTGGGCTGGCTGTATACTACTGGGGGCAGGCTGGGCTGGCTGTATACTACTGGGGGCAGGCTGGGCTGGCTATATACTACTGGGGACTTGCTGGCTATATACTGAGGGGGTCTGTGATCAATGCATTTCCCACCCTCGGCTTATACTCAATAGGTTTTCCCAGTTTTGGTGGTAAAATTAGGGGTCTCGGCTTATACTCGAGTATATACGGTAAGTGTTTGGAAACAATCCTAATTCTAATTCGGCTTATACTTGAGTATATACGGTTAGTGTTCGGAAACAATCCTAATTCTGAATTTAAAATACTTTTGCTAAATAAATTCAAAATGTACATTATCCCTTCACTACCAGTATTTTTTTATCATTTGCTTTGCATGTAAATTTTTATGATATTTCTAAAATATTTCTTCTTTTTTAACTTATTTAAAAAAATGTTTAACGTATTAATATTTTACACACTGTAGCCACCCCCCACACTTACTCTATTGTTTTTGTTTTTTCAAAATTATGCTGATGTACTCCACATGGACTTTTCCAACCTCCAAAAGATTTTTTTAAGGCAGATAAAATGTGTGTAATGTGAGGATGCAAAATAAATTATAGATGACAAGTCATAAATGTAGCCATAACGGACGTAATGTTGCCTTAATGGAATTTTGAGGGTTTAAAATTGTAAAAATAAAATCTTGCAGTAAATGCCTGCATTTTAGTAAATCATAGCTTTTTAAAGAATGAGGTTGGCAACTTATTTTCTAAATGCAGCCCTCAAGTTTTGAACTTTAGAGAAATCTAGAAGTGGAAAGTGTTGAACCTTAATTATGTAGTTGTCAATTTTTAAGTAGTCTCTTCAAAATTAAATTGTTAAATTCTTTCCTTTTTTATGCTTGAAAAGTTTTTAATCTTTCCACAAACTTTACAGGAATCAGTAGTCCGGTGTTTTCACATGAGGACTATAGCTGATTCTGGACATTATGTGACGTGTAGGATAAATTTTCCAGCAATTTTTCGACCGACATTTATTAAAGCATTTCTGTCGCACTTTGCACTGAAAAGAACATGCAAACTGCTTGTACATGTAGTTATAAAGTGTCTGCACCAAATTTTGGTTGTGGCTGCAATGGACCATTTTTATCCAAAATGGTGCAACCTCCTTTCGGTGCAGTTTGCCTGTGTAGTGTGCAGGGGCCCCAGATTCAGCAATTGTGTCGCTTGTTCTTCATGAATCTGATGCCCCCTGCACTGCTCTGACAAAGTGCACCAACTTTTTTTTGGTGCAATTTAACATGGGGCGTGCAACAAAATTCTGTCTGACTTTGCATGTTAAATGTGTCCCAAAACCCGACTAAGCATCGGAACTACCCTTCAGTGTTGCGCGGGGTACCCCAATTAATTTGGGATACTCAGTCTGACAAGACAAAAAAAAAGGGGGAACCAAAAGGAGAGTTAGTGTTAAGCGCGAGTTTGCACCACAATTCTGCAGCCTGAACAAAGTGCACGAAGAAAAACTGCTGCCCACTTCTCGAGCAGTGCAGGGGGCGCCAGATAAAGGAAGACTGTGCACCAGTTGTGATGAATCTGGTGCCCCCTGCCCACACCTCAGGCAAACTGCACATAGGGGGATATTTATCAGGACCTCTGCGCACCGCCAGTGGCGCAGAGGCCCTGAAATAATCGCAAATGCTAGCTTATTGCTAGCTTTTGCGATTATTTTTCTCAATCCGCCACCTTCACGCCAGTGGGGCGTGAAGGGGCGTGAAGGCGCGTGAAGGGGGGGGGCACGGCCGGACTGTCCCCGCGCCTGCGCACTCGGTGCTGCCGGCGACTTTTCATACGTGAAAAGTCGCCGGCTGTGCTTTTTTCTACGCCAGGCCCTGCCTGGCGTAGGAAAAACGCTGCGCGGCTGGCAGCCCGATACATGAAGAGGCAGAAGCCTCATCATGAATCGGGCTGCGAATTTGCAGCGGCGGGGCTATCATACGCTGGCGCACGAGCGCCAGAGTATGATAAATATCCCCCATAGTACAGACTGCACTAGTTCTGATAAATATGGGCCATGGTGGTCAGATACCTGATTGACAGAGGACAGAGAGTTCTGCAGAGTAGAACATATAGCATCTATCTGACACAATAACAAGCACAAAAATAACAATGAAACAATAATCTGGTTCTCCTATCCATGTTAATAGTTGTATTGACAATGGAGAAAATAATTCTGGAGTAAATTTTCTTTCAAACTTTGACGCTTTTTTATCTTTCCGTCTGCAAATGTATGATTAAAGCAAGAACTGCGGCTAATTTTTGTCATTAAATGAGACCCCAGATTAGATCTGAAAAAATGTGAACCCTAAACCTGGTCTCTAAATTTTAAACACCCAACCCCAAACTGAATTCAGCCATCAGAACATTCCCATAAATAAACTCAGGCCAATAAAGAGATTTGGACTTCCATGCAAGACTCTTAGATCAAGTCAGATCCCAATTCTACACAAGAACCTAAAATTTGAAATGCAAAGTACAGTAAAGAACATTCGGACCCTAAAGTAGACTTCTCCGTGTATGTCCCACTGTACACAATGTCCTCATATTGGAAGGATACAGCTACTTCACAACACTTTCTTATTATAAGCCCCAGACTTCTTAAAAGACATCTACCACCAGATTTACTGGTGGTAGACTGTCTCCACTGTCATGCTCGTTACCTTAGGGCAGTGATGGCTAACCTATGGCACTGGTGCCAGAGGTGGCACTCGGAGCCCTTTCTGTGGGCACTCAGGCCATCACCAGAGATGACTCCAGGTATCATCCTGCAGTCCCAGACAGCCCAGAACTTGCTGTGCACAGAGCTATATTAAAGTGACAGCTCTACCTGGGACTATTTTCTGCTATATTGGTGCCTCAGGGTGCTGGTATCAATGAAAACTGTGACAGAGAAGGGAGTATAAATCACAAATGAAATTTCTGTGTTGGCACTTTGCGATAAATAAGCGGATCTTTGTTGTAGTTTGGGCACTCGGTCTCTAAAAGGTTCGCCATCACTGCCTTAGGGGGTACTGGACACCAGTTTTCTCTTCCTTTGTAAGGTCCATTTGTCCAAGCCATGTCACCAGCTGTCTGCAGCACTTGCAGGAGGGACAGAACATGAAATTTTTATTATGGGGGTTTGCAAAATTGATAAGCGGTTGGAGCCAGAACACGCTTGGTTGATGTAGGCCGTAGCGCCTCCTGCTCATTACCATATTTTTTTAAAGTGTATTTTTTTGAACAAACGAAATCTACAAAGGATAAAAAATGGTGCTCAGTACCCCTAAGGCAGCGGTGGCGAACCTATGGCACGTGGGCCAGAGGTGGCCCTCAGAGCCCTCTATATGGGCACCCAGGCCATCACCCCATGGCAGGGTTCGCCAGACAGGACTCAACGTCTCTTGCAGGCAACCCAGGACCCTAAAAGGAAGCTACAATGATAATCCAAACTACTTCTTCTTTCTACCGTATTGGTGTCCTCAGGTGCCTATACAATTTAAACCTGTGACACAGCAGGGAGTAATAAGTTACTGCTTAAATTGTCCCATTGGCACTTTGCGAAAAAAATGTGGGTTTTGGTTGTAGTTTGGGCACTCGGTGTAAAAAAGGTTTGCCATCACTGCCCTAAGGTAACGAGACATGACAGCAGGGAGTCTACCACCAGTAAATCCGGTGGTAGATGTTCTTTAAAACATACTGACTGAATTTATTTAATTTAAAATAAATTTGTTAAAATAAGTGTAAAAAAATAATATAATATAATAAATATAAAAAATTGCACTTATTCATTCAAATAACCTCAAAAAGATATGTGCCTGGTACCATACCAGTAACTTTCAAAAGACTCTACCAAATCTATGGTAGAGTTATTCAAATTATTCAAAGCTCCGCCATCGGATCTTCCTTTGACCTTGATGACCTCAATGATGTTCTCGTCTTATTTCCAGACTTGATTTATTATACTACAATGACCTACAAGACGAAGTACTAAATAACAAATAAATGAATTAGGGTCATCTGTATGTAAAAATTTTAGAATTGAAACAAAATGGATTCATTCTAAAAAAAAAAATCAAGATTTTTCTTTTGTAAAAAAAGGGGTTGGTTCAAAGTTCCTTTGACAAACATGAAGTATTTAGTGGCAAAGATGGAGACGACCTTGAAAGGTCAACCCCCAACTATTTCATTGAGTAATGATGTGCCCTTGTATTTAGACCTAGAAAATTATGGGGCAACTAAATCAATTTTTTTCGGAGTCGGCTAATATTTATTTTCATCAAATAAAATTTGTAACCCGAGATCGTGTTCCAGAAGCAAGAAGGCTTCCTGTTATCTGCCAATGTGTCACAGGACACCGCCGCGCTTACCAGATATCAGCCTCCAATCTCACATTGCATTTTGACAAGATTTTTTTCCACCTGAGCCGTAGAGAAATGATCCAACTTCTCCTCCCACGCAGTAACAACAGCTGTTTTTTTCCACACACTCTATTCTCTGTACATCCAATTCTATAAATAATGTCACACTAGGCTCTTTTAAAGAAGGTCAGCTGTCTTTTGACTAGAACAGGATAAATATTTCTTCAGAGCTAATTAATGTCCTTTTATCCAAAGGCCAGAACATTACTATTTGTTACACGGTTATTGAAGTTCAATCTGATAATATTAAAGGATGTAACGGCATACCGGGCCGCACACCCCCACATTAAGTTAAGTAAATAAATAATCGCCTCGCAAACAACCTCTTAGGCGGAAACGTTTAATCGGATAATCAAGTAATTAAATAATAATTTTTAAAAAAAGATGATTTAAAAAAATTAAAATATTTAGAGCTTTTATATTAAAAGATAAATGAGAAAAAAATCTTGAAATCTTGCAGTACTCCCAGTGAAGCTAACGCTTCCTGTTCTGAAGGGATCATGTTTCAGCAAGAATCTCCTTATCTTTACAGCTGGAATTACAATGACTGTTACACTTTTTAAGGTTACAGGTCAACTCCTCCCTTTACCTTGCCAGGTTACAGAACACTCCCATACCAATCTCACAGAGAAATTATTGAATCACTGATTGACTCTGGATTGCTATGGTCAAGGCTTCCTGTTCTGAAGGGATCATTTTTCAGCAAGAATCTCTTTCTCTTTACAGCTGGAATTACAATGACTGTTACACTTTTTAAGGTCACAGTTCAACTCCTCCCTTTATGTTGCCAGGTTACAGAACACTCCCACAACAATTGAGGGACTGACTCTGGATTTGCTATGGTGAACGCTTCCTGTTCTGAAGGGATAATTTTTCAGCAAGAATCTCCAGCTGGAAATACAATGACCGTTACACTTTTAAATCGGCAAAGGTCACAGTTCAACTCCTTCCTTTAATCTTGCCAGATTGTGAAATATTTTTACATTTTACCTTGTGTTTGGCTGGTTAGAAAGTGTTTTTACTTCATTGCTTGAAACGTTAACATTTTGACTACTGGCTAAACTTCCGACAATGAAGAGAAATGCTTTCAAATCAAACTAACGACTGGTAACATGTAAAACGCATGAGTTTCTACACTGCTTTGTAAAACACATCCCAAATGTCATGTGTGACCACACCCTCTTATGTCATCATGTCCCTGGGGTGTGACTAAAGTGCTTAAAAATAAAGGCTATGGCCTCAAATCCAAAATTTACAGTAGTGTCCATTACTGCATATAACCCCTTCACATGGCTTGTGTCCAGGTGCATTTGAGACATTTACAACTAAGAAGTCCCAAAAACTGTTTGGCCAAAAGTTGCACCTGCCAAGACAGGAAAAACGAAGCATGTATGAAAAGAAAAATGACGCAATCACACATAAGGTGCAAAAAATTATTTTTATTTATTAAAATTATAATTATTATAAAAACAATTATGCAACAAAAATTGAATATAACAAGACACAAACAATAAAATTGCATTGATTTTTATCCAGCTGGGTGAACATTATGAGGAAATAGGGAAAAACTTTCCTCACAAAAAATTTACAATAGATCCTGATCAAATTGTTGTATGTACTGTAAGCAACTACATACTGTCTAGCTTCCCAGTACATTTTGTGACATTAGGAAGTGTAACAAGTCCCATAAAAAGCAAGCCTGCATACATTTGGGTAAATGGAAAAACAAATTAACACTAGCATCTGGGAGGGTGGAAAAACACCAATACAGAGATCAAAATTAGAGAACAACTCTGACAATTTCAGACAACACACAATAAATGTCAAGGTTGTTATATAACCTATGTGACTATATCCTAACATGAGTAATATAACAATATTTGAAGCTAATTTCAGGCACCTGCAAGGTGTTAATCTCCGGCAGCAGGTTGTGCAGATGAAGGCTGACACTATCATGCGGAGCAAGAGAATTTGATCATTCCAAGTCTGTGATTTCTAGAATAATACATCTTCACAACTTCATAAACTCAACCCCAAAAAGGTTGGTGAGAGGACAAATCTGAGAGGACAGGATAATGCAGAGAATCTCCATGGGTAATAATTTCAACACTGCAGCTACTCACCAGTTCAGTGGTGAGCAGGATAAGGATCTGTCTCGTCATTTAGTGGCTTGATGTTTAAGAGCAATTGGACTGAAAGCAGTGACCAAACCTCTCATTACTAGAAGAATCAAAAGGTTAGACTTACCTTTTCTATACAAATGTCGATTATACAATATACGTGTCGAATTTGGTAAATCCTAATTAGGTACATTCTTGTATTCCTCTTATATAACAATTCTGGAGCATCTTTTCTTCTGTTCTATCACTTTTATAATGATATATAATATAATATATAATAATAATTCTTTATTTATATAGCGCACACAGATCAGTCCCTGTCACCCATGGGGCTCAAAATCTAATAAACCTACCAGTTTGTTTTGGAGTGTGGGAGGGAACAAGAGGACCTGGAGGAAATCCACGCAAACACAGAGATAACATATAAACTCTTCACAGATGTTGACCCTGGGACTTGAACTCAGGGCCCCCGCACTGCAAGGCTGTAATGCTCACCACTGAGCCACCGTGCTGCCCCTGATTTTTACTTTTACTCTTCCTACATTTTATGAGTAAACTAACAAGTAGGCGTTTCCATTCTCCTTATTAAAGGGATATGTCGAGTCATGATAAATACAAGTATTTACTAAAGCAGACGTGTCAGGAATGCTGACCTGTTTTCCCCTTGCGAAATAGAAAGCCATGTGTTACGCAGTGCGGTTTCTGTGAAACACAGAGGTGTAAGGTTCACAGTCATTAGTAGAAAGGTTACGGAGGTCGGTTTTTAGTATTCAGCTTCGAGCCGGATCCTAGTACCAGCAGTAAATAGCTTCTCAGTATGAGCCCATTCTTGTGTATAGTTTTCATTCCACCATTAACAAAGAATAATTGCTAGCGCTACATGTGAGACCCCCCGGCCCTCCACATGTAACAGAATATATAACAATTGTTTAGCATCCACTAATTATTTTATCAATCCAATTTAATTTAGCCCAAACTAAAACATTGACTGTAATATTTTGCGCAATATTCAAATTTTGGCAATTTTTTATTTTGGTTATGGAGGATAGATTATTCTATATTTGTATTTGTAAAATGGACCAGCACTACAGGACACTGGGGATCAATTTGTAGCATATTTCTTATTTCTGCTGATTTCAAAACTGCAGTAAGTTTTCTTAGACAACTCACAAGTTTTTTCTCTTCAGTGTTACTTAGTGGATGACTGTTGTAACGGAATTTGGATAAAACTTTTATTGGGCTATACTTAATGTCAGTTTCACTGGGAAGAATTCTGGGACTTCTGGTTCTTCTGGTGGTGCTAGCAGCTTTCTCCGACCGCCGGCGTGTATCCGCGCAAGCTCCACCTCCCGTTCGCTACTAGCGGTCTCTGGCGTGCGTCCCGGGCAGCAGCTGCTAAGACCTCGCGCTGTCTAGGAGTTGTGTTCTGAACTGCTGAGACTTGTTGTACCTCTGCATGGTGCCTGCTATTGTGCTTGGTTATTCTGCATCATGAGGGGTTAATTCCCAGAAGTTGTCCAGCTCCAATCAGGTTCTGGAGGTGGGGTTCTGGTTGCATAAATTGCAGCCTCACTAGTCACCTGTGCCAGTGTTTGAAATCCCTTTCTCCACTCGCTCAGCATTAGGTGTGACTCGCTCTGTATTTGTATCTGTATCGTTGTGATCTCCGCTAGTTTTTTGACATTGACTCTTTGCCTACTGATTTTGCTATTGACGTACCCTCTTGTTGTGAATCCGGCTAGTTTACCACTCTTTTGTGTTTTATGTTTGTCAGTCTGTTCGTGTTTCCCTTCCCACACTTATCAGTGTATTTCGAGTCTTCAAGTAGTCGCCCCACGGTTTAGCGTGGGGGGGCTATAGGAAGGGACAGAGGTTGGGACAAGCTCAGGGCACACTATCCCCTGTCTTCTGTGTTACCCAACCTTAACACTTAAAAAATGGAAGGGGATGACTATTTCAGTATCTGTCAGTGTTAATAACCTTCAACCCCCTAAAACTATTATAGACTGATCAATACTGACATAGTCGTCCCCTTCCATTTTTTAATTAACGTCCAGGGCCCCATCTGCCTCAAGATGAGGCGGCAATATTTGGGGCCATAATGTAGGCGATTTGGGTGGCTATTGCAGCCTGAATCGCCCACATAAAAAAATCAATTGCACCTGTACCTTTTAGAAAACGCGGGCTGTATATAATAGAAAAAAGGGGACTGTATATAATAGAAAAGGGGGGGCTACATATAAGGGGCTGTATATAATGGCAAAGGGAGCTGTGCATAATAAAAAAGGGGGCTGTATATAATAGCAAAGGGGGCTGTATAAAATAGCAAAGGGGGCTGTACATAATAGAAAAGTGCCACGTATGAAAAGTCGCCGGCAGCAGCGAGTGCGCAGAGGCGGGGACAGTAACGCCCCGCTCCGGCCCACTCCTGTCCGGCCACGCCCTCCGCTCGGCCGGCCGCGTCCCCCCTTCACACCTCTTTACGCCCCACTGGCGTGAAGGTGGCGGATTGGGGAAAATAATCGCAAAAGCTAGCAATAAGCTAGCATTTGCGATTATTTCAGGGCCTCTGCGCCACTGGCGGTGCGCAGAGGTCCTGATAAATATCCCCCTTGGTACCCACTGAATCAATATCCAATGATCAGCAGAAATTGATCAAAATTATACCGGACAGAATACAGATCAAAATCAGACAACAGTTCCATTGACCAATTTATATTTATCACACAAGCTAACTGGAGACCCCCTTTGTAGAGTCGTATGGGCACCAGATCCTCAGTGGCCTTAGAAACCATAATATGCAGCACTCTGTTACATTTTGACCTCTGACTGTTGTTGTTTTGTTTTGTTTTTATTTTGTTGCTGTTCCTTATCTCGCTCACTAGATGGCAGTCTTCTGGTTGAAACATCCCTACGAGCCTGTCTATTCTTTGGGTTTTGTTTCATTTGTACTCTTGATTCTTATGCATCTAATACAAGTGACTATATGCCGTAACACTTCTGCACAGTTATTATAAGTTTGCCCTTTGTTATATAACATGAAAATATCTCAATAAACACAGATGAAAAAAAAAAGAAATGGATCTAATAAACAACCAGTAAAGCACTTTACCACCTTCCAGATCCAGTTACTTTCATGGTCCTGCTTAGTGCCATCATACCGAAAATCAACTTTGAAGTGAGATGTAAAATGGTTGTATAAAGTCATGGAGGCGGAGAGTTTAGTACTGAAGTCAAGCTCTCCTCACCTCAGAACCCCTCCTTTGTTGTAATTGAACATCCTGCATCCAGAGTCAACAGTTGATTTTTTTTTTTTTTGCAGCCTCCCCCAATAAAATGCTAATAAAGGTCAAACAACAGGGTATTGCGCCCCCAAATATAGTGTTACTGCAATCCTTGTGGGGTCTAGTTTTTTTAAATGGGTCCACTGTTTGGAGGTTTTTACCGCCCCAACTATCTTAGGGGCTCAGCCAATGCGACATAAGATCTGAAATCTGTTCCAGCAAAATGCGCCCTCCAAAGGCCATAGCCGCTCTTTCCCTTCCGATCCAGACTCAGCGCCCCCAAAGCTTGTGATCACGTATGGGATATAACTACACGCTATAGAAACTGGGTAACACACTGTGGGGTTAAAGGTATTGGAAAAAAAACGATCCGGCTCACCTGGGGATGCACGGACCTAGTGCCAGCGTCCTAGCGACACGTGCAAACAAAGGTAAAATAGAACATAGGGATCAGCAAGTCCACCACGATGGAGTCTAAAAATGTTCAATTCTTTATTTCATTCTTCTTAAGAACACATAACCAACCACAGGACGGGAAGATCCATAAGTCTTACATGTTTCAAGTCATTACAGGCGGTCCCCTAATTAAGGACACCCAACTTACAGACAACCCATAGTTACAGACGGACCCCTCTGCCCACTGTGACCTCTGGTGAAGCTCTCTGGATGTTACTATGGTCCCAGACTGCAATGATCAGCTGTAAGGTGTCTGTAATGAAGCTTTACTGATAATCCTTGGTTTAATTACAGTTAAAAATTTTGAAACTCCAATTGTCACTGGGGCAAAAAATTTTTTAGTCTGGATCTACAATTATAAAATATACAGTTTTGACTTGCATACAAATTTAACTTAAGAACAAACCTATGGAACCTATCTTGAACGTAACCCAAGAGCTGCCTGTATGACTCTTAATCATAGATCAAGGGGTTCTTATATTTTTTAACCTCTTCTAAAAATAAAAATTTAGGGGCCAAAGTAAAGTTTTGTTTGGAAGAAGATTTTCACTTACACGAACCAAAGTAATTACTTTCTATAAATGTCTGTGGGGGTAAAAAGCTCAATATAGACCATGATAAAATCTCTGGGTGGTGTAGTTTCCAAAATAGGATCATTTGGGGGATTGAGGTTCTTTTTTTGGTACCTCAGGAACTTTTCACTTGTGTAATGTCACCTAAAAGCACAATGCCTCCTTCGTTTCTGCGCTCTGCTGTGGCCCCTATGGTAGTTTACATTCACATGTGGGGTATTGCCGCACTCGTAAGAAACTGCACAACAAAATCTGGGATGTGTCTTCTTATTTTATCCTGCAGGAACATGTACATTTTAGGGCTAAATAATCATTTTATTTCCAAAATGTTTAAATTCCATACATAGAACCTTTGTTCTAATTGTTTAAATCCTTGTGAGATGCTTGAAGGGTTAACACGCTTAGCAAAGGCTGTTTTGAATAGTTTGAGGGGTGCAGTTTTAAAAAATGGGGCGATTTGTGAGGAGTTTCTCATAACAAGAACTTTTGAATCTGAAATTTACGTAAAAATTTGGGAAATCGCTGCTCGCTGAAACAGCTGTAAACCTCCTAAAGTGGCTTGCATGCTTACAGGCAGCATGATGGCTCAGTGGATAGCAATACAACCTTGCAGTGCTGGGGTCCTGGGTTCAAATCCCAGGGTCAACATCTGCAAAGAATTTGTATGTTCTTTCCGTGTTTGCGTGGGTTTCCTCCGAGTCCTCTGGTTTCCTCCCACACTCCAAAATATACCGGTAGGTTTATAAGGTTGTGAGCCCCATTGTGGACAGGGACGGATTTGGCAAGCGCTGTGTAATCTCTGTGCACTATATAAATAAAGGAATTATTTATTATTAGACTAACTGTTTGATGAGCATAACATTTAGAAAACAGAAAACTGCTTGTTTTGCAACATTTTCACCACATTTCAATTTTTTTTGCAAAAAATGTAATCTAAAATCTGCCTAAATTGTCAAAGTCTCAGTAAGGAGAGGTCTTACTTCCCGATCCTAGAGAAAAAGGAATGAATTAAGATACTATGTGCTTTTTATATTGAATTACATCAGTGAAAAAACATTTCTGCTAAAAATACATTTTGAAACCGGTTTTAATAAAATAGACAAACGTTTGTTGTGTGCGACCTGCATGGGTCCTTGTAGATGGCAAACGTCTCAGTCCCATCCATCACACTCGCTGTCAGACATCGCACTCTATCCCCCTGATCTCTTCCCATGAGCAATGCTTCTGGCTGACATCTTTACAACCAACAAATAGGAGTAAATCATCAAACACCTCGGCTTAGAATATCATTCATACGTCACCTGAAACATAAAAGTCACCGCTCCTGGGATGCAGCGAACAAAAATCATTTTCTTCCATTAAAACGTGTCCTGATGGGTAAAAAGTACTAAAAATGTGAGGAAATATATATATTAAACATTGACATATATAATACATTACACATTGGGGGTCATTTACTAAGGGCCCGATTCGCGCCGATTGTACCTGAATTGCCCAGGGATTGTGGCGCACGCGATCGGATTGTGGCGCATCGGCGCCGGCATGCGCGCGACGGAAATCGGAGGGCGTGGCCGAACGAAAACCCGACGTATTCGGAAAAACCGCCGCATTTAAAAACCGAAAAAGTGTCGCTTGGGGAGCGCTTACCTTCACCTGGTCCGAGGTGGTGCATTCCGGCGCGATGAGATGACTTTCAGCGCAGCAGCGCCACCTGGTGGACGGCGGAAGAACTACATTCATAAATCCCGGCCGGACCCGAATCCAGAGCAGAGAACGCGCCGCTGGATCGCGACTGGACCGGGTAAGTAAATGTGCCCCATTATGTTTACTAAAGCGCAGAAGAGATGACGGGATAACTCTCCTGCAGAATCGTAGATGTCTCCGAACCGGAAATTCCCCATCAGGTTTGACAAAATGGGGGATATTTATCAGGGCTTATAGCTAGCACTTGTGCTTATTTTCCCCTAATCCACTGACTTCAGTCCAGGGGGAGTGGGGGACACGGCCAGCGGGGGCGTGGCCAAAGGGGAGTGGGCCAGCGCAGGAGTTTTCTGTCCCCGCACCAGCGCACTCGCTGGCTGCGTTCATTTCTACGCCAGACAGGGTCTAGCATAGAGATAAATGCTGCGCAGACCACGTCCGGATATATCGAGAGGCTGAAACACATCATAATACACACCTCAGCTGCTACAGTACTTCTTAATACAGACCTCAGCTTCTACAGAACATCTTAATGCAGCAGAACCTTATACCAGCGCCTGAGGCAGGCTATTCCATAAATTGACAGTTCTCATAGTAATAAAGCCCTGTCACCTCTGGTGATGAAACCTTGTTTTCTCCAGACGGAGACAGTGCCCCCTTGTCTTTTGATTTGATTTAATCTGAAACAACTTTCCATCATATTTTTTGTATGGACCATTCATATATTCATATAAATTAATCATGTCCCCTCTTAGTCGTCTCTTTTCCAGTCTTTTCCAGTCAATTTGCAAACCTCTCTTTACTGGTAGGTAAGACATTGGGGGTCATTTACTAAGGGCCCGATTCGCGTTTTCCTGACGTGTTACCCGAATATTTCCGATTTTCCCTGAATTGCCCCGGGATTTTGGCGCACGCGATTGGTTTGTGGCGCATCGGTAAAAAACGCCGTATTTAAAAATAAAATTGGTCGCACGGGCCATACTCACATGCACCACGATGAAGACGATGAACTCCAGGGCACTTTGGCAGACTGCGGCGCAGCAGCGACACCTGGTGGACATCGGGCGCAGGACCTTCATGAATCGCCGGAAGACCCGAACGCTCGTCGGAGAAGCCACCGCTGGAATGGGAATGGACCGGGTAAAAAAATGTGCCCCATTGTTGCTTTGTCTCACTCCTCCCTACTCCCTTCTTCTAGAACTTCCATGATATCGCAACTCAATGGGGGTCATTTATCTCATCTCTGTGTGTTTTGGCTAGTTTTTTCCTGTCATTTTTTCATCTGCTTCTTTGGTAATTTGAAGAAGAGTGAAGAATTCAAGTCACTTCTTTCCATTAAGTTTTCCTTAAGGGGCAGATTTATCATCTGTTTTGGCTCAAGTATGTGTTTGTACCATATTCGTGTCTTTTTTTGAGCCTTTTCAAAAGTAAGTGGCTTATGGATTTTAGCCAAGTTCACCTTATTTAACTTAGTAATCCAGATGTTTTTCCTAATTTATGATATGCAACTTTTTGAAAATGTCTCAAAAAAGTCTCAAAAGTGCCTCCTCTACAGAGCAGGCGCAGATAACCAAGGAAAACAATCAGACACATTTGATAAATCTAAAATATACAGTCATGGCCAAAAGTTTTGAGGATGATACAGATGTTAATTTTTACAAAGTCTACTGCATCACTCCAGAATGTTATAAAGAGGGATCAGCTTAACAGCAATTAATTGCAAAGTCAATATTTGCCTAGAAAATGAACTTTTCCCCCAAAACACATTTCAACTTCATTGCAGGCCTCTGCCTTAAAAGGAGCAGCTAACATAGTGTCAGTGATTGCTCCAGTAACACAGGTGTGGGTGCTGATGAGGACAGGGCTGGAGATCAATCTGTCATGATTAAGTAAGAATCACACCACTGGACACTTTAAAAGGAGGCTGGTGCTTGGCATCATTGTTTCTCTTCTGTTAACCATGGTTATCTCTAAAGAAACACAACAGTCTTGAGCGCCCGGGCTATATCCTAGGCATGACACAATAAACATGGCACAGAGATTGCTACCACGGCTATTAACGCATCTGTTATTTACACTTCGCTGCTCGCATCAATCATCGGGATGCACTACCAGCGGCCAGGGGGGTGGACCAAGTTACCTCTGGCACCTCCCCATCAGCGCTGATAGGCAAACGTACCTGGCATGAGGGAAACACACCCCTTCTGAAGCTGAGCCAGCCGATTGGTCTAGCAGGTAGGCTCGTCAGCGGTGACGAGCTACGGATCTGAAATGTAACAGCACGCGCTGCGGCCAGAACAATGCCGACATGCGCACACCACAGACCTTCATGATACATACGCTAGATTAAATTGCCGTTAGTTGAGACCCCTGATGAGTTTAGGCAGATGAAATGCGTCGGGTCCTGGGGTTTATGTGTGAAGCTGGCAGGAGCTATTTTAAGAGACAGCTCAATTATTTAGTTTAGCCACCAGATAGTGGAGCCTAGCATTGAACTATAGCTGTGGGATGTGTTCTGCTATAGCCTCATAATAGGGAGACAGAATGAGCGGACACGTCCACAGCTTATCTATTTAGTTCATGATTGATAGCAAATATAGCCGGAGTGGTTTTGAACAACAAATCTAAACAACTGGCTATTTAAACTATAGCACACTGTTGCTTTACATGACATAAACTACTGTATAATCGCTCCATCCGAGACGTTAGCAACTACTTAGAATTGACTGACATCAACGTAGCACACTGCCAAAGTACTGTGAAGTAGTGTGGACAAACCCAATACACACTGCCACAGTGAAAAAGTTTTTGAATAATTTTTTCTTAGTGTGTGTGTTGTAGAGAGTAAAAGCAACAATTAGAGTGGGATAGAATTGCAGGAATGTGCGGCTGCACCCACCTAAGATCAGAACACTTAGAAAAACGATTTATGTTTGTATGTCTGAATCTGAAGTCCTGTTTTCGCATTTTATATGAATGATAATAAAAGTTATATTTTAAAGTTCTTTTCCAAAACATACCTCCACCTACAGTGAAACTGCAGTCATCATTGCACTGCACAAAACTGGTCTAACAGGGAAGAGTATCGCAGCTAGAAAGATTGCACCTCAGTCACCAATCTATCGCATCATCAAAGAGAGAGGTTCCATTGTTGCCAAAAAGGCTCCAGGGCTCCCAAGAAGGACCAGCAAGCGCCAGGACCGTCTCTTATAAGTGTTTAAGCTTGGGGATGGGGCTCCCAGCAGTGCAGAGCTTGCTCAGGAATGGCAGCAGCAGGTGTGAGGCATCTGCACGCACTGTGACACTGCGGAGACTCTTGGTGCAAGGCCTGGTGTCTAGGAGGGCAGCAAAGAAGCCACTTCTCTCCAGATAAAACATCAGGGACAGACTGATATTCTGCACAAGGTACAGGGAGTGGACTGCTGAGGACTGGGGCAAAGTCATTTTCTCTGATGAATCCCCCTTCCGATTGTTTGTAACATCTGGAAAACAGCTTGTGGGGAGAAGACAAGGTGAGCGATACCACCAGTCTTGTCTCATGCCACCTGTAAAGCATCCTGCAGCCATTCATGTGTGGGGCGGCTTCTCAGCCAAGGGAATCGGCTCTCTCACAGTCTTGCCTAAAAACACATCCATGAATAAAGAATGGGACCAGAATGTCCTCCAAGAGCAACTTCTACAACCTTCCTTTTGGTACTGATATTTCACAGCCTAGTCCCAGAATCTTAGGTGGTCTCTGGACCACTATATGTGTGTTTTCTGTCTCCACATTATTGAGATGTTGCCTGTTAATAATAATAATAATAATTGTTTATTTATATAGCGCACACAGATTACGCAGCGCTGCACAAGCATGTCAAATCAGTCCCTGTCCCCAATGGGGCTCACAATCTAAACAGCCTAACAGTATGTTTTGGAGTGTGGGAGGAAACCGGATTCCTGTTGTGTTATTCCAAATAAATCCATATATTTAAATGGGTTTTCCCAACATACTACTAACATGAGACATTCCGGACAAATCCCTGGGTCACACTTGCTCAGTCGTTTTTCTACCCTTTACAGAAATGAAGGCCACTTCTTGGGTTAGTTTTTTGCCTTGATGAGGAGGTAGGCGGCAGCCTCTGTATGAGGACTATTTCGGAGGGGTTCCCTTTCTCCATATCTACATGACAAATACACATCTGAGATGGGAAGATCCCTTAAATGCCATCCCATGTGGGAAAAAATAGCTCTCCGGTGAAGGACAAGTTTCCACTAGAGTTTGTATCCCGTCGTAGTTTGCATTACTCAGATGCGGGGGACATTTTTCAAATTCCCAATAGAAGAAGTAGAGCTAGAAATCTGCAATATTGCATTGTGGGAAATCACTGTACTCAATGGCAACAGGGTAGACATGAGCTGGAGAGGGCACCTGCACCTGTGGACCTTTGACCTGTAAGCCATTACAAGAAGCAGGTTAGTGTCAGTATCTACTGGTGGAAGGTCTTTATTTGCATGGAGAAAGTCGTGCACGGCTGCGTTATTGGATATTTTCCTGTTGTATGCTATCGGAGGAGCTGGAAGGACCTCCTTATCCTACATTATTCACTCCACTAAGACAGGGTTCACTATAGATTTTGTGTTGCTAGAGCTGTATTTGCCATTAGGCACTTTAGGGCCAGTGCATAGGTCATCCACTTGCAGAGAGGGCATCCTCTGGAGGGCTTTTATTTAGAAATTTCTTTTAAACAGGCCCACATTTATCAAAAAAAAGTGCAGTTTGCCTGCGGAGTGCAAGGGGCTTCATGTCTTCATTAATCTGGCGCCCCCTGCACTGCTCTGGAACTCCGCACCAACTTTAGGTGCACATTTTTCTGTCTTGTCGGACAAAGTGCACCTGCGACACAAAACTGGCGCAGACACTTTATAAATACACTAGTTGTAGCTCCCGGCATTGCCCAGGATAGTAAATATCTGCTCTTAGCTATAACAAAATAGAATGGGTTAACAAAAAAATATTTTATATGTATCTATCGCTCTCTGGTTCTCTGTGTTTCTGGCTCCGACTTTCTCTATGTGTCTCTCTCTGACAGTCTCTGTGTGATTGTGTCTCTCTCTAACAGTCTCTCTCTCTCTCTGTATTTGTGTGTCTCTCTGACAGTCTTTGTGTGTGTCACTCTCTCTCTCTGACTGTCTCTGTGTCTCTCCCTTTGACTGTCTCTATGTCTCTGTCTGTATTTGTGTCTCTCCCTCTGTCGCTGTGTCTCTCTCTGCAACTCTCTCTATGACTCTCTCTCACAGTCTCTGTGTCTATGGGGAGATTTATCAGAAGTGTCTGAGAACATAAATGTTCTAGTTGCACATTGCAACCAATCAGAGCTCATGTTTCCTTTTCCCACAGCTGATTATAAAATTATAGCTGAGCTCTGATTGGTTTCCATGGGCAACTGGAACAGTTTTACCTCAGATATTTCTGATAAATCTCCCCCTATCTCTGTCTCTATCCATCTTACCACATACATAAGCGTCTTATACTCATTGTCTATATTAACCAATCACAGCTCAAAGCTCATATTAAGGATCTGTGGCAGAACAGCAACAATCACGGCTCCAAGCTCATATTAAAGGAAACCTACCACTTGAAGTGGCAGGTTTCAGAAGAAAACACTGAGCACCAGCTCAGGCTGAGTGCAGGCTATAGTGAGTGCACAGGCAGGGGGCAGGCTATAGTGAGTGCACAGGCAGAGGGCAGGCTATAGTGAGTGCACAGACAGGGGGCAGGCTATAGTGAGTGCACAGGCAGGGGGCAAGCTATAGTGAGTGCACAGGCAGGGGGCAAGCTATAGTGAGTGCACAGGCAGGGGGCAGGCTATAGTGAGTGCACAGGCAGGGGGCAGGCTATAGTGAGTGCACAGGCAGGGGGCAGGCTATAGTGAGTGCACAGGCTTGGGGCAGGCTATAGTGAGTGCACAGGCTTGGGGCAGGCTATAGTGAGTGCACAGACAGGGGGCAGGCTATAGTGAGTGCACAGGCAGGGGGAGGCTATAGTGAGTGCACAGGCAGGGGGCAGGCTATAGTGAGTGCACAGGCAGAGGGCAGGCTATAGTGAGTGCACAGGCAGGGGGCAGGCTATAGTGAGTGCACAGGCAGGGGGCAGGCTATAGTGAGTGCACAGGCAGAGGGCAGGCTATAGTGAGTGCACAGGCAGGGGGAGGCTATAGTGAGTGCACAGGCAGGGGGCAGGCTATAGTGAGTGCACAGGCAGAAGGCAGGCTATAGTGAGTGCACAGACAGGGGGCAAGCTATAGTGAGTGCACAGGCAGGGGGCAAGCTATAGTGAGTGCACAGGCAGGGGGCAGGCTATAGTGAGTGCACAGGCAGGGGGCAGGCTATAGTGAGTGCACAGGCAGGGGGCAGGCTATAGTGAGTGCACAGGCTTGGGGCAGGCTATAGTGAGTGCACAGGCTTGGGGCAGGCTATAGTGAGTGCACAGACAGGGGGCAGGCTATAGTGAGTGCACAGGCAGGGGGAGGCTATAGTGAGTGCACAGGCAGGGGGCAGGCTATAGTGAGTGCACAGGCAGAGGGCAGGCTATAGTGAGTGCACAGGCAGGGGGCAGGCTATAGTGAGTGCACAGGCAGGGGGCAGGCTATAGTGAGTGCACAGGCAGAGGGCAGGCTATAGTGAGTGCACAGGCAGGGGGAGGCTATAGTGAGTGCACAGGCAGAAGGCAGGCTATAGTGAGTGCACAGGCAGGGGGCAGGCTATAGTGAGTGCACAGGCAGGGGGCAGGCTATAGTGAGTGCACAGGCTTGAGGCAGGCTATAGTGAGTGCACAGGCAGGGGGCAGGCTATAGTGAGTGCACAGGCAGGGGGCAGGCTATAGTGAGTGCACAGGCAGGGGGCAGGCTATAGTAAGTGCACAGGCAGGGGGCAGGCTATAGTGAGTGCACAGGCAGGGGGCAGGCTATAGTGAGTGCACAGGCAGGGGGCAGGCTATAGTGAGTGCACAGGCAGAGGGCAGGCTATAGTGAGTGCACAGGCAGGGGGCAGGCTATAGTGAGTGCACAGGCAGGGGGCAGGCTATAGTGAGTGCACAGGCAGGGGGCAGACTATAGTGAGTGCACAGGCAGGGGGCAGGCTATAGTGAGTGCACAGGCTTGGGGCAGGCTATAGTGAGTGCACAGGCAGGGGGCAGGCTATAGTGAGTGCACAGGCAGGGGGAGGCTATAGTGAGTGCACAGGCAGGGGGCAGGCTATAGTGAGTGCACAGGCAGGGGGCAGGCTATAGTGAGTGCACAGGCAGGGGGCAGGCTATAGTGAGTGCCCAGGCAGGGGGCAGGCTGTAGTGAGTGCACAGGCAGGAGGCAGGCTATAGTGAGTGCGCAGGCAGGGGGAGGCTATAGTGAGTGCACAGGCAGGGGACAGGCTATAGTGAGTGCACAGGCAGGAGGCAGGCTATAGTGAGTGCGCAGGCAGGGGCAGGCTATAGTGAGTGCACAGGCAGGGGGAGGCTATAGTGATTGTACAGGCAGGGGGAGGCTATAGTGAGTGCACAGGCAGGGGGAGGCTATAGTGAGTGCACAGGCAGGGGGCAGGCTATAGTGAGTGCACAGGCAGGGGGCAGGCTATAGTGAGTGCACAGGCAGGGGGCAGGCTATAGTGAGTGCACAGGCTTGAGGCAGGCTATAGTGAGTGCACAGGCAGGGGGAGGCTATAGTGAGTGCACAGGCAGGGGGCAGGCTATAGTGAGTGCACAGGCAGGGGGCAGGCTATAGTGAGTGCACAGGCAGGGGGCAGGCTATAGTGAGTGCACAGGCAGAGGGCAGGCTATAGTGAGTGCACAGGCAGGGGGCAGGCTATAGTGAGTGCACAGGCAGGGGGCAGGCTATAGTGAGTGCACAGGCAGGGGGCAGGCTATAGTGAGTGCACAGGCAGGGGGCAGGCTATAGTGAGTGCACAGGCAGGGGGCAGGCTATAGTGAGTGCACAGGCTTGGGGCAGGCTATAGTGAGTGCACAGGCAGGGGGCAGGCTATAGTGAGTGCACAGGCAGGGGGAGGCTATAGTGAGTGCACAGGCAGGGGGCAGGCTATAGTGAGTGCACAGGCAGGGGGCAGGCTATAGTGAGTGCACAGGCAGGGGGAAGGCTATAGTGAGTGCACAGGCAGGGGGCAGGCTATAGTGAGTGCACAGGCAGGGGGCAGGCTATAGTGAATGCACAGGCATGGAGCAGGCTATAGTGGGTGCACAGACAGAGGGCAGGCTATAATGAGTGCAAAGGCAGGGGGCAGGCTATAGTGAGTGCAAAGGCAGGGGGAAGGCTACAGTGAGTGCACAAGAAGGGGGCAGGCTATAGTGAGTGCACAGGCCGGGGTCAGGCTACAGTGAGTGCACAGGCAGGGGGCAGGCTGTAGTGAGTGCACAGGCAGGGGTCAGGCAATAGTGAGTGCACAGGCAGGACGCAGGCTATAGTGAGTGCACAGGTAGGACGCAGGCTATAGTGAGTGCACAGGCAGGATGCAGGCTATAGTGAGTGCACAGGCTTGGGACAGGCTATAGTGAGTGCACAGGCTTGGGGCAGGCTATAGTGAATGCACAGGCATGGAGCAGGCTATAGTGAGTGCGCAGGCTTGGGGCAGGCTATAGTGAGTGTGCAGGCAGGGGGAGGCTATAGTGAGTGCACAGGCAGGGGGCAGGCTATAAAGAGTGCACAGGCAGAGGGCAGGCTATAGTGAGTGCACAGGCAGGGGGCAAGCTATAGTGAGTGCACAGGCAGGGGGCAGGCTATAGTGAGTGCACAGGCAGGGGGCAGGCTATAGTGAGTGCACAGGCAGGGGGCAGGCTATAGTGAGTGCACAGGCAGAGGGCAGGCTATAGTGAGTGCACAGGCAGGGGGCAGGCTATAGTGAGTGCACAGGCAGGGGGCAGGCTATAGTGAGTGCACAGGCAGGGGGCAGGCTATAGTGAGTGCACAGGCTTGGGGCAGGCTATAGTGAGTGCACAGGCAGGGGGCAGGCTATAGTGAGTGCACAGGCAGGGGGAGGCTATAGTGAGTGCACAGGCAGGGGGCAGGCTATAGTGAGTGCACAGGCAGGGGGCAGGCTATAGTGAGTGCACAGGCAGGGGGAAGGCTATAGTGAGTGCACAGGCAGGGGGAGGCTATAGTGAGTGCACAGGCAGGGGGCAGGCTATAGTGAGTGCACAGGCAGGGGGCAGGCTATAGTGAATGCACAGGCATGGAGCAGGCTATAGTGGGTGCACAGACAGAGGGCAGGCTATAATGAGTGCAAAGGCAGGGGGCAGGCTATAGTGAGTGCAAAGGCAGGGGGAAGGCTACAGTGAGTGCACAAGCAGGGGGCAGGCTATAGTGAGTGCACAGGCCGGGGTCAGGCTACAGTGAGTGCACAGGCAGGGGGCAGGCTGTAGTGAGTGCACAGGCAGGGGGCAGGCTATAGTGAGTGCACAGGCAGGACGCAGGCTATAGTGAGTGCACAGGCAGGACGCAGGCTATAGTGAGTGCACAGGCAGGATGCAGGCTATAGTGAGTGCACAGGCTTGGGGCAGGCTATAGTGAGTGCACAGGCTTGGGGCAGGCTATAGTGAATGCACAGGCATGGAGCAGGCTATAGTGAGTGCACAGGCTTGGGGCAGGCTATAGTGAGTGTGCAGGCAGGGGGAGGCTATAGTGAGTGCACAGGCAGGGGGCAGGCTATAAAGAGTGCACAGGCAGAGGGCAGGCTATAGTGAGTGCACAGGCAGGGGGCAAGCTATAGTGAGTGCACAGGCAGGGGGCAGGCTATAGTGAGTGCACAGGCAGGGGGCAGGCTATAGTGAGTGCACAGGCAGGAGGCAGGCTATAGTGAGTGCGCAGGCAGGGGGAGGCTATAGTGAGTGCACAGGCAGGGGACAGGCTATAGTGAGTGCACAGGCAGGAGGCAGGCTATAGTGAGTGCGCAGGCAGGGGCAGGCTATAGTGAGTGCACAGGCAGGGGGAGGCTATAGTGATTGTACAGGCAGGGGGAGGCTATAGTGAGTGCACAGGCAGGGGGAGGCTATAGTGAGTGCACAGGCAGAGGGCAGGCTATAGTGAGTGCACAGGCAGGGGGCAGGCTATAGTGAGTGCACAGGCAGGGGGCAGGCTATAGTGAGTGCACAGGCAGGGGGCAGGCTATAGTGAGTGCACAGGCTTGGGGCAGGCTATAGTGAGTGCACAGGCAGGGGGCAGGCTATAGTGAGTGCACAGGCAGGGGGAGGCTATAGTGAGTGCACAGGCAGGGGGCAGGCTATAGTGAGTGCACAGGCAGGGGGCAGGCTATAGTGAGAGCACAGGCAGGGGGCAGGCTATAGTGAATGCACAGGCATGGAGCAGGCTATAGTGGGTGCACAGACAGAGGGCAGGCTATAATGAGTGCAAAGGCAGGGGGAAGGCTACAGTGAGTGCACAAGCAGGGGGCAGGCTACAGTGAGTGCACAGGCCGGGGTCAGGCTACAGTGAGTGCACAGGCAGGGGGCAGGTTATAGTCAGTGCACAGGCAGGGGGCAGGCTGTAGTGAGTGCACAGGCAGGGGGCAGGCTATAGTGAGTGCACAGGCAGGACGCAGGCTATAGTGAGTGCACAGGCTTGGGGCAGGCTATAGTGATTGTACAGGCAGGGGGAGGCTATAGTGAGTGCACAGGCAGGACGCAGGCTATAGTGAGTGCACAGGCTTGGGGCAGGCTATAGTGATTGTACAGGCAGGGGGAGGCTATAGTGAGTGCACAGGCAGGGGGAGGCTATAGTGAGTGCACAGGCAGAGGGCAGGCTATAGTGAGTGCACAGGCAGGGGGCAGGCTATAGTGAATGCACAGGCATGGAGCAGGCTATAGTGAGTGCACAGGCTTGGGGCAGGCTATAGTGAGTGTGCAGGCAGGGGGAGGCTATAATGAGTGCACAGGCAGGGGGCAGGCTATAAAGAGTGCACAGGCAGAGGGCAGGCTATAGTGAGTGCACAGGCAGGGGGCAAGCTATAGTGAGTGCACAGGCAGGGGGCAGGCTATAGTGAGTGCACAGGCAGGGGGCAGGCTATAGTGAGTGCACAGGCAGGGGGCAGGCTATAGTGAATGCACAGGCATGGAGCAGGCTATAGTGGGTGCACAGACAGAGGGCAGGCTATAAAGAGTGCAAAGGCAGGGGGCAGGCTATAGTGAGTGCAAAGGCAGGGGGAAGGCTACAGTGAGTGCACAAGCAGGGGGCAGGCTATAGTGAGTGCACAGGCCGGGGTCAGGCTACAGTGAGTGCACAGGCAGGGGGCAGGCTGTAGTGAGTGCACAGGCAGGGGGCAGGCTATAGTGAGTGCACAGGCAGGACGCAGGTTATAGTGAGTGCACAGGCTTGGGGCAGGCTATAGTGAGTGCACAGGCTTGAGGCAGGCTATAGTGAATGCACAGGCATGGAGCAGGCTATAGTGAGTGCACAGGCTTGGGGCAGGCTATAGTGAGTGTGCAGGCAGGGGGAGGCTATAGTGAGTGCACAGGCAGGGGGCAGGCTATAAAGAGTGCACAGGCAGAGGGCAGGCTATAGTGAGTGCACAGGCAGGGGGCAAGCTATAGTGAGTGCACAGGCAGGGGGCAGGCTATAGTGAGTGCACAGGCAGGGGGCAGGCTATAGTGAGTGCACAGGCAGGAGGCAGGCTATAGTGAGTGCGCAGGCAGGGGGAGGCTATAGTGAGTGCACAGGCAGGGGACAGGCTATAGTGAGTGCACAGGCAGGAGGCAGGCTATAGTGATTGCACAGGCAGGGGGCAGGCTATAAAGAGTGCACAGGCAGAGGGCAGGCTATAGTGACTGCACAGGCAGGGGGCAGGCTATAGGGATTGCACAGGCAGGGGGCCGGCTATAAAGAGTGCACAGGCAGAGGGCAGGCTATAGTGAGTGCACAGGCAGGGGGCAGGCTATAGGGATTGCACAGGCAGGGGGCAGGTTATAGTGAGTGCACAGGCAGGGGGCAGGCTATAGTGAGTGCACAGGCAGAGGGCAGGCTATAGTGAGTGCACAGGCAGGGGGCAGTCTATAGTGAGTGCACAGGCAGGGGGCAGGCTATAGTGAGTGCACAGGCAGGGGGCAGGCTATAGTGAATGCACAGGCAGGGGGCAGGCTATAGTGAATGCGCAGGCAGGGGGCAGGCTATAGTGAGTGCACAGGCAGGGGGCAGGCTATAGTGAATGCACAGGCAGGGGGCAGGCTATAGTGAATGCACAGGCAGGGGGCAGGCTATAGTGAGTGCACAGGCAGGGGGCAGGCTATAGTGAGTGCACAGGCAGGCGGCAGGCTATAGTGAGTGCACAGGCAGGCGGCAGGCTATAGTGAGTGCACAGGCAGGGGGCAGGCTATAGTGAGTGCACAGGCAGGGGGCAGGCTATAGTGAGTGCACAGGCAGGGGGCAGGCTATAGTGAGTGCACAGGCAGGGGGCAGGCTATAGTGAGTGCACAGGCAGGGGGCAGGCTATAGTGAGTGCATAGGCACTCCACTGCAACTCGGTGTGGAAGTGACTTAAATGTGGAAATAATCACAATTACTGACGATTGTGATTATTTCGGGGCCACTTCAATCCCTGATAAATCTCCCCCATAATGTATATGAGGGCTTATGGCTTCATACTATACAATGAGGGATGGTTCAGGCTTGAGCTCCAAGTTGGGTGGTCCTGGGGTCCAGTAGATAGTTCAAGTCTGTCCACCTGACAGAGGGGAGCCAAATTAGCATATGAGGTACCAAAACTAATATTTTGGGAACAGCGGGAGCTATTGGTGTTGGTGCTGGAATTGGAATTGGTAGAGGTGGTGCAAAATCCTACTTAAAATTTAAAGTGATTTTTACTTTTCGAAAAAATTGTCCACGTTTTTTTTTCTCTCTCATGTTGTCAGTGTTGTCGCGTAGCTTTTTCTTTGCTGAATATTTCTTACTGTAAGTAACTGGATGTTCTACAGTCTGGGGACATATTTTACTATGTATTTTCCATGGAGCCCAAGAATATTTTTTTTCGTCAGGTCACTTACTGTACATTGTCATCTGTCAACGACATCTTAAATCTGTGGACAAAAATGTAAACAGTTCCTGTACACACTTGTGTTTCCGAGAATCCTTTGGGAAGAGCTGCTAATAGTATCCCGCTTTCTGTAAGGACCCGCGACCATTGTAACCAGGACAACACATCAACAAGTGACTCTGAGAGAAAGTCATATGTCCTGCTATCAGGTTTCCTTCATGTTGTGCCCTGACTGCTATTCTCCGGATGCACACGGACATCATAGGAAAAATTCTGTCCTCTGTTTTGCATTCTATTGTTCCCGTTATCTTCTTTGCAACTGATATGTGGACAAGTTGTGTTGGATACATCCTAATAGTAATAATTCTTTATTTATATAGTGCACACAGATTACGCAGCGCTGTACAAAGCATGGCAAATTGGTCCCTAACAATTTAACAACCTAACAGTATGTTTTGGAGTGTGGAAGGAAACTGGAGGACCCGGAGGAAACCCACACAAACACGGAGAGAACATGCAAACTCTTTGCAGATGTTGTCCTGAGTGGGATTTGAACCCCGGACCCCAGAGCTGCAAGGCAGAAGTGCTAAGCACTCAACCACCGTGCCACCCTACACCCACTTTTGGTCTCACGACCCCCATTGCCTTTGTACTATCCTTCTACTATCACTTTCCTTCTCTTCCAGCTGCCCCTTAAAACAGGAATTCTGCTACGGAAAAACTAAATCTGTGTCCTGTCAGAACCTCGTAAAAAAAAAGCTTAAGAAATGACAGAGCAAAATAACTAACCCCCGCAACGTAATCCTCCATTGGACCGCCCCGGATCCGATGCCAGAATCAGGGCTAATATTAAGTGTTCTGTCCCTTCACATGGGGACATTTTGACATCTTACGTGCAACCAATCAATTTGCTGGAGTTTTGCTGAGTACATCAGATACTTTCCATGGCCTAAGAGATTTGGCAAGTGACATGAAAGCAGAACAAGATTCATTGCGTTGGCAAAAGCTCTTGAGAAATCGTGAAAAATGAATTTGTTTACCAATTTATTAATCAAACAAGTTTTATATGGACTTTTACATGGGTTCCCAATGCTAGGAATATTAAAGGAAACCTACCATTTCAAATGGTCGGTGTAAGCTGTAAATACCGAGCACCAGCTCAGGGTGAGCTGGCGCCGGTACTTACTTTCGTTAGTGTTATTAACCGCTGTATCGCGGTTTTAACACTTTTTAAACTTTATAGCATCTCCGTACATTTCCTATGTAGGCGCGCACGCAGCGCCAAAGCAGCTTCTGATATAAAGTTTAAAAAGTGTTAAAACTGCGATACCGCGGTTAATAACACTAACGAAAGCAAGTACCGGCACCAACTCACCCTGGGCTGGTGTGCGTTACTTACAGCTTACCCTTTGCCATTTGAAATGGTAGCTGAACAGGCTGTACATAGTGTCCTATCTGTAGGCTGCATGTTATAGAGCAGGAGGAGCTGAGCAGATTGTACATAGTGTCCTACCTGCAGGCAGCATGTTATAATGCATGAGGAGCAGAGCAGATTGTACATAGTGTCCTATCTACAGGCAGCATGTTATAGTGCATGAGGAGCAGAGCAGATTGTACATAGTGTCCTATCTACAGGCAGAATGTTATAGAGCAGGGGGAGCTGAGCAGATTGTACACAGTGTCCTATCTGTAGTCAGCATGTTATAGAGTAGGAGGAGCTGAGCAGATTGTACATAGTGTCCTATCTGCAGGCAGCATGTTATAGAGCAGGAGGAGCTGAGCAGATTGTACATAGTGTCCTATCTGCAGGCAGCATGTTATAGAGCAGGAGAAGCTGAGCAGATTGTACATAGTGTCCTATCTGTAGGCAGCATGTTATAGAGGAGGAGGAGCTAAGCAGATTGTACATAGTGTCCTATCTGCAGGCAGCATGTTATAGAGCAGGAGAAGCTGAGCAGATTGTACATAGTGTCCTATCTGTAGGCAGCATGTTATAGAGGAGGAGGAGCTGAGCAGATTGTACATAGTGTCCTACCTGCAGGCAGCATGTTATAGAGCAGGAGAAGCTGAGCAGGTTATACATAGTGTCCTATCTGCAGGCAGCATGTTATAGAGCAGGGGGAGCTGAGCAGATTGTACATAGTGTCCTATCTGTAGGCAGCATGTTATAGAGTAGGAGGAGCTGAGCAGATTGTACATAGTGTCCTATCTGCAGGCAGCATGTTATAGAGCAGGAGGAGCTGAGCAGATTGTACATAGTGTCCTATCTGTAGTCAGCATGTTATAGAGCAGGAGGAGCTGAGCATTGAGCACAGATAGAGAGCAGTCAGCCACTGATGAAACTGACTGGATGACTTGCGGACATAGAGAGAGTAAATATAACATATTTTCCTTATAACTATATATCAAATTGCTTAGTGCCTTCAGTTTTACAATAAACTTTGTGTAGTATATTGGTCTGAGTTTCCATGGTGACAGATAATTCATTGTGGAAAGGAACTTATTCCATTGTTGTCTTCTGAAAACCATGACTGTCCTATGTTTTCCTCCCGTGATCTGCTGTTTGAAGAGACATTTAGACAATGACTACAGTTTATTCACTTGTTACTAAGTACAGCGCTGTACATTGTATAGTGGCTGTGATTTGTATTGCAACTGAGTTCAAATAACTAGAATAGAACTGAGCTGTAAAAAGGCCATGTGAGGAATCCTTGTGGTTTCTGTTCCCTTCAGACAGATAAGGAGGCTAATGATTAACTCTTGCCATCCCTAGAGAATATTCCCCTTGATTATACAGAGCTCTGAGGTGATTAGACTATCCAGGAACTGTCTGTAAAGAGTTAAGTCATTAGACACTTTATCAGGTCCATTTATCTCTCAGCTGTCAGTAGATACCGGACAGGAAGCTGATTTACACAAACTGCTTAAAAACAGAAGAAAGGCTGGAGAAAAAGAAGGATACGAGAAGAGATATTGTTTAATAAAGTATATTATAAAGTTTTGGCCCCCGGAGAGCTGTGCAATCATACCTTTGTGTGTGGTGTTAGTAGCAGCAGGACTGTTAACAACACATTAAAATGTCAGTGTTGTAGCTGCAATTAGTGTACAGAAACTCCTATGGCCTTAGTCCTCTGCATTATAAACAAAGATATGGTTACACAGTTTTCAAGGGCCAATATTAAAGCCAACCTGTCACCAGGGATTTTGGCTGATACAGCACAACATAAGCTAATTGAACCTGTACCAGCTAAAATCCCTGGTGGCGGGTTGGCTTTAATATTGATAAAAGATAAAGATAAAATTATCTTTCGATTACTGCCATTACTTTATATAACTTTATTTCACATTACCTGGCTCCCAGACGGGCAGGGGACAGCTGCTGCAGCATGCATGCCTGTGTCAGTCTCCTCAATTCATTCTTCCTTTACTCCTTGCTCATGCAGCTCCCTTCTTCCCCCTCTTCTTGTCATGTGCATTGAACAGGCAGGAAAGGTGTGGGGTAGAGGAAGAATACATTGCGAAGAATGAGACACAGGCACACATGGGCTGCAGCTACTCCCGCCTACCATACGCTGCTATCAGGGAGTCAGATAATGTGATGGAAATTTTTATAAAGTACTGACATTTTTCAGAAGGCTGAGAAAGACATTTTTAGAATCAGCATAGCCTAGGCTATTGGAACCTGTCACCAGTTTGCTTTAAAGGGATTGTCCAGAGGTGCTTTTTTCTAATAACAAAAATAGAATAAATAATTACAGGTGCTTGGACAACCGCTAATGCATTCAACTTTTTGTTGCATATTCAGTTTGTAGGTTTACTGTGATTTATTTTTTGCAATTCAGTGTTTTCGCTTTGTTTTTTGTGCAGGTTGTATATTGTGCTTTATTAGTAGAACTTTTCAACTTTTCTTTTATGCTTTTATATGTTGATTAGAACAAGGAGCGCAGTTCTGGTGCTCGTATAATCTACAATATTGATATGGAAGACGACGTATAAATAGTTCCAGTGATAAGAGAAAACAGCAGACAACGTGTGAGCTAAAAGGTGCTGGTTCAGACTAGTTGAATGATGTTAATAACAAGTACAAGTACGAGGAGGGTGTAGGACTAAATTTAGAAGCACATTCTGGAAACTGCTTTATAAATGACACACATGCAGATTCACCTCTAGCTCTATTTTGTCCAACCTGTCATGAATAAACCCTGGCAGGGTCTCCGAGCAGCCTCACAGTAGTAGTAGGGTCTCCGAGCAGCCTCACAGTAGTAGTAGTAGGGTCTCCGAGCAGCCTCACAGTAGTAGTAGTAGTAGGGTCTCTGAGCATCTGAAATCCACCATAGAAGAGCAACGATAGCAAACCCAAGTGTTGACTCTTGTCTATCGCTACCGGTACTTTGTGGTCAAGGAGGAACTTTCAAGTTAGGAGGACATCATCCAAGTTCTCCTGCACTTCTATAAGGTATGCAATGACTGTTATATACGTAGCACCTTGTGTCTTCAGATATATGTTTATATTGTGTATGTGGAGTAAATCGCACTTTACCCATCTTTTTTAGTATTTTAGCAGAGTCTGAGTTACTGATGTGCAATGTGTTTCTGCAGCCCCTGTGCACACGTCACGTTATGCACAAGTCAAGCAAATGTCTGCGTTACGAAATATATAGATGCAAAATAGATATATATTGAGGCGGTAAAAATGAAGTCGATTTTTTAATTTTAGCGTAAAAGCCATTTTTAGTCTGCAAAAGTTATGCAATTTATTTTATACGCGTCCAATAAAATAAATGCATTAAAATGTACATGCATCGTCCTGCTTATCTGGCCTGAATCCATGGGAAGTGCAAGGAATGCTCATGGGTGGTACCTTCTTAAAAAATATAAAAATGACAAAAAAATGATAAAGCGCTGCGGAATTTGATGGTGATGTATAAATAAAGATTATTATTATGCTTTGACTATGCACAGGTTATCCTGCTTCTTTGAGGACCACCTAGCGTGAGTGGATATGAGCAGGAAGGTCTGACCATGTGCAGAGTGGTTTTATAGCACTGCCCTCAGTCATTCAGGGGCTGCTCAGGGGCGGTACCTAGTCTAGTCACTACAGGCAGTCCCCGGGTTACGTACAAGATAGGTTCTTTAGGTTTGTTCTTAAGTTGAAGTTGTATGTAAGTTAGAATTGTAAATGTTGTAATTGTAGCTCCAGACAGAAAAAATTTTTTTTGTCCCAGTGACGATTGGATTTTCAAAATTTTGTGCAGTCATGGTAACAAGGGTTATCAATAAAGCTTCATTACAGACACATTACAGCTGATCAGTGCAGCCTGGGACTATAGTAACATCCAGAAACTTCACCAGAGGTCACAGTGGGCAGAGGGGTCCGTCTGTAACTAGGGGTCATCTGTAAAGTCATACACCTGGGGGCTGCCTGTACTTGAATGTATATAGAAAGTTGATAAGTTGATGCACAGCTCATCCTTAGAGGGAAATCTTTGAAATTACTGGAATGCCCACTGTTTTCTCCCTGTCTGGTTGGAGCACATGCACCCTCAGGCCATCCCTGTCCTAGTGCATTTGCCATTATATGTGTAGCTGCTCATGGGCGGTAACTTCCTGTGAGGTCACTTCTACTAATGTATTTTAAAGTTTATTAAAACTGTGCTCCAAAAATACTATGAACCGTGTGCAGCTGCTTAGGCTGGAGAACTGTAAGCCTTATGATGCACAATGCTACACGATGTCTGCAATATATATATATATATATATATGGTACTTAAAGGGGCTGAATATGATGGACAAATAGAGGTGACAGGGCTTTTTTACTATGAGAACTGTCAATCTGTGGAATAGCTGAGCTCAAGCGCTGGTCACAGCAGGGACAGCAGAGAGCTTCAAGAAGGGTCTAGATGTCTTTTTACACCTAAATAACATTGATGGTTATGTTATATAGGATTGTTTCCCCTAAATCCCTTCCTCATCCAATCCCTTTACCTTCCTTGGTTAAACTTGATGGACAAGTTTCTTTTTTCAAACGTATAAACTATGAAACTATGATGATACCTATGATGATATGCTTTACCTTTCTTAAACACAGCAAATGTATTTCCTTTTTCAAAAACATAATATATAACATTATAAAATGTATGTACCCAAAAGTGACAACATCTAAAAGTGCATCTCCTCACACAAGAAACAAACACTTCAACGTCGAGGAGGGGAAGAAACATAGAGCAGATAGACAGGGACAGAGAGACACTTCTGCTACTTTTAGTAACTTATTAGTAATGTAACAATACTGCTCATTGCTTGTATGTGATGTCCTCCATGCTGCTGCTGATTCAGGGTATATGGAACAGAGTTACAGCTCAATCTCCTCTAATCCTTTTACATTTCTAAAGTTATCGTTACTATCATTATGTTTTCTTTTCTTTAGTAATTTAGTTTATTTGTTAAATAATATAATTTTATCCCAATGCAGAAGAAAAAATGAACCTCAACGAGAAAAGGTGGAATGAGAACTATCTGGAAGAAATGCTCCTTCTTACTTCCCAGAATATTCCCTTGATCAAGATAGAAGATAACTACGTCATAGTCAAAGAGCTGGGCAGCGGTTCTTATGGAAATGTTCTGCTGGCGTTGAACCAAAGAAAAGGTATTGGATAATATATGGATTATACACTATAATACACCAGTGACCTTCTAATAGTGCAACACCATGAAGACGATATGGAGATATAGAGGCCGTCGTTATCAGAGAGAACACAAGGCACAAAAGTGACGCACATTGGGGAACATTTATTATTTTTGGCACTAGGTGTTTTTTATTTTTGGTTATTATATTGTGGCGCCCGGCCTTAATGTACTTGGATTTGTACTAAAGAACAAATGAGCGTCATAAATGACAAACCACATTCATTTTAGAAGGTTTAGAAGTTGGTAGACTTGCTTCTTGTTGGCTTTATTATGCGCCAAAAAAAGTGTAAGGAAACTAGAATTACAGGAAAAGTTTTGGGATTCAGAAGCTGCACCCAAATTTAGTGACAAAGAAAGAAAATCCGGCGTGAGTGTCAGAAAAATTTGTTTTTTTGTGTGGTTCCAATACATAATAAATATAGCAACACGACAAAGAAAGGACAAGAAAGGATTCGGGTGCGAGGAAAGACTTGCCCTAAATTCAAGGGTAAACAACAGGCCCCAATTTACGAGGCTGTTGAGTGCACCAGCACTGGATACAGCCAGTTCCTGGTTTACGTAAAAGATAGGTTCTGTGGGTTGAATTTGTATGCAAGTTGGAACTGAATATTTTATTATTTTAACTCCCAGTGACAATTGGATTTTCAAAATTTTGTGCAATTTTGGGAACAAGGATTATCAATAAAGCTTCATTACAGACACCTTACACCTCATCATTGCAGCCTGAGACTATAGTAAAGCGTCCAGAGATCTCCACCAGGGGTCACAGAGGTCCATCTGTAACTAGGGGGTCATCTGTAAGTCGGGTGTCCATAAGTAGGGGACTGACTGACTAAGGAAGGTTGAAAGGAGTGCAATGGTGCCCTGGTTGTGATCCACAGAACAAGAATCATGCAATCTCCATGTGTCCACCATGTGGTCCTGTAAATAGAGATTTCCAATGTGCATCTATCGACCCATTACCTGTGGTGTAGAGCGAAGGTAGTTGCAGAAATGGCTGCCTTGAAAATCTTGGGTTCTTGATTTTGCTGTAATATCCTAGATAGTTTGTATCACATTTCGAGGACAACAAAGGTCCATTCATGGTGTTGCATTTTTGAAGGAAAGATGTGACTATACTTGTTATAACACTTTTCTAAAATAATGCACTAGAATGTAAACTGCAGTAACCTGGACTGCCCACTGCACAGAAAATGGAGCTATTTGCTTCCTTTTATATTCTGTTGGGTCGCTGGACCACCAGACATATTCTATAGATATGTTATGTAAGTATTTTTAGACTCGAAAACCCCTTTAAATAGTGACCATTACTTTTTTTTTCGCAATTATTTCTTGTGTCATAGTGTTTGACCCATGTAACCTATGAAAACGTAATGAAATTTTGTTTCTGTATTTATAGGAAATTTCATGGCCTTGAAATTCATGCAGAAAAACAAGACGGATCTCCACATGTTCCTGATCGAGTATTGCGTGTCGCTCTGCCTATCTACGCACCCCTGCATCATTGACACGTTTGGAATCGCCTTTCAGACGGAGAGACATTACATATTTGCCCAGGAGATCGCACATGATAATCTCTTCTCTCTCATGAAGCCTCAGGTCAGCATTAGCTTTGGTTCTTGAAAGTAAATATTGTCTAAAAAAAAAGACATAAAACTCAAACTGTTTGTGTAAACTCAGCACTGAAGTCAAGCTGTATTTTACGCCCCTTATGTCCAGAATCATCACCATCTTTCCTGAAGTCTGGTGTGTGAGGGGGGCATTCTGAGGTGGGGAGAGCTTGACTTCCGTTCTGATCTATCCATTCCATGACTTTATACAACTGATTTACATCTCACTTTAAGGAGGACCTGTCAGGTAGATTTGGGACCCTAAACCAGTTACAGGTCGAAGGACCTGTGGTTTAGGATTGCAAATTGGCTTGCATGAAAACTGTCCTTGATAAAAAATTTTGAAAATATACTTTAGTACTTACCAAGATGTAAGTCCAATGAGGCACATCGGACTCACATCTTAAGATCCTACGTCGATGTCTCCTCCTGCATTGCGGCAAGTGAATCCAATATAATGGACAGACTTCAATGCACCCGCGCCCCACGAATAACGCACTGATAGCAGCATCAAAGACGACTATAATGCTTGGAGTCCAGTTAGTTAGTTAGTAGTTTAGTCTGGAAACTACATATAGTACATGAACGGTGTTTCTCAGAGCGAACACAATTATGTCCGACAGCCCTCAATCTCTGGGGTTGACCATTGACTAGTCACTAATTTGCTTAAAACATAGATGGCAAAATAATACTATAATCTATAATAAAACTGCTATATAGTAAACCACTTGATAAAACCCTCCACCATCAGAACAATTTTTTAAGAGATTGTATAGATTTTGGCAAATATCCCATACTAGCTATAGACTAGCTCGTATAAGCTAGATGTACCCTAATGTGTACAGGGTTGTACCAACCCGGTGGGAATTTGTAAGTTCTCCGTAAATTTTATCACAAAATTCTAAAACTTGAGCCTAAAGATGAAAACGAGTAATAACTACAACATTTTCTTTAGACATACGACAAAGGATTATCTTCCATTTTTTGTGATAAAAACGTTGGTATGTTTTTAGAAAATTTTTTGTTTTATAAAGTAACTGAAATCATTTTTTTTTCTCCATTTACAGATTGGATTGCCTGAAAATACGGCTAAGCGTTGTGCCATCCAACTTTCCAGCGCTCTAGATTTCATGCACAAGAAAGGCCTCGTTCATCGCGACATCAAGCCCGAAAATATTCTCATCTTCGATCAAGAATGTCGTAAGGTTAAACTGACAGACTTTGGACTTTCATGCAAAGCTGGAACTTACGTTGAATCGATGTCTGAAAATTTGCCGTACACGGCTCCGGAGATGTGCCGTTTGGGATCGGCAGATAAGCTGAATGCACAAGGAAGTCTGGATACTTGGGCATTCGGAGTCCTTCTCTTTTGCATATTGACTGGATATTTTCCATGGAGCGCCGCCATCTTAGCCGATAAAAACTTTGTTCAATACACTAAATGGCATAGAAGCAGCAGAATATTTCAGCTTCCGAATCAATGGAATACTTTTAGCACAGAGGCGCTAGAAATGCTCAGGAAGTTGATGGTACCAGAAGCAAACAAGAGATGTGCAGCGACCGAAGTGATCAATTACGTCAAATCACCTTGGAAGATGATCTGTAATAACGCCAACAAATACAAAAAGATGTTTTATTAAAAAAATATATATACACATAGATAGTAAGGGGGCTGGGTTCACATCTGGCTTAGATTTCCATTCTAAACTCTTCAGTTTAAAAAAAAAATGAACACACAAAAAAAAGGAAATTTAAATTAAAGTGTTGGATATTTTACCTAATATTTTAGACACTAAGGTCTACCCCCAGCTACGAGGGAGCTGCTACTGGAGACGTGTAGAGGGTTTATATACAAAAGTATCAAACACAGCACTTTACTTTTTTTTAGGTTTTTTAGGTTAACCAAAAAGGTTAGGCTTTTTAATTTATTTTTTAAAGGGAGCTATAACAGATAAAACTATTTAGGAATCAGCATCCATCTGTATTGAATACACTAAAAGGGGTTTTCCTACTAAACAAGTTAGGCCCTATCCACAGATGATGTACCCCTGTCGGACCCCTCGTTGCTCTCCAGGATGAGCGGAGAAGCTGGTGGGGCATGGCAGGGCTTCCCCGTTCAACTCTATGGAGCTGATGGAGATTGACTAGTACGGTGCTGGTCAATCCCCGTCAACTCCATAGAGAGCCTGGCCATCTCCATGGTGCTACGAGGGGTGCGATGGGAGTACATTGCACCCCATTGGATCCCTGCTCTATTCATCTGTGTGGGTGCTTTCAATATGACCACCACCAAGTTAGACCCTAGGGCCTAGCAGGTGTTGATCCATTAAATTAAAGTACATAATCAAGAGCCATCACTTAGGTCGATGGAAATATTAAGCAATCTCAATATATGGGATATGCACAATTTTATACGGAAGAAAATAACGGAAGTGAAAACAGATGTGAAATGGCCCCCAGACTTTATTCACAACCACTTGTAAGTTTGGCTTAGTAGCACTACAGGCAAGTGCAGATACACACCAGAGTGATGGAGGCTTTACTTATGGTTTATTACAAGTTTATTATCTAGCAAATAAACCGTAGTTACTACTTTATTATATTCTTATAGAATAGCATAAATATTACATTTGTTGCTCATAGAAACCAATTGCACAGTGATTAGTTGCTATGGGTATCAAGGTTTCTCAAACTATTTTGATACATTGCCTTTAGTTTTTTGTATATATTCTGTATATATGTTATGGAGGTGTGCAATGTACCATAGACATAAGAAATTTGCTAACCAAAATGCACTTTAAAATAAAAATTATTCCTACCACCGACGGGCGGCACAAGGTTTACTATGGCGCTTTTTTATGCGGAAATGGAAAAAAAAATCACAGAAATGAAAGGAGGAAATTTATCGGAAGTGTCTGAGAGCAAAACTGTTCTAGTTGCTCATTGCAACCAATCACAGCTCAGCTTTCACTTTGTGAGAAAATGAAAGCTAAGCTCTGATTGGTTGCCACTTCAAATAAATCTCCTCCAAAGTGTACATGGACTTTGTTGTTGACCACTATTGGTATCCAATACTTGTTGCACACGTGACACTCGTGTTTTTTCATACATATAATAAACATTTTTAAAGATTTATATTTTTGTGATGTCTTTTCTCTCAGTATCATATATGCCGATAAACTCTACAGACGTTATCATCACTCTCGTCCCAATTCTAAATTATCTGCCAGGATTTCTTTGGAGGTTGTGAGGAAACTGGAATGTGTGGGGGGAAGTCTACGTTAAACACAGGAAGAACATAGACATTGACCCACAGATGTTGTGTTACCGGGTCACAGCGCCAGCCTTCCGGCCTTCCTTCGAGAAAGCAACCACTTCCAATGGCGTCTCCCTCCGACGTTCCCTTTGCTGTAATTCCAGCATTTGGAAATTGTTAATTTGCTGAGGTAATCTGGAGAAATTTCACCCCATGCATCTAGAAGCTGCTGCTTCTTCCCTAAATAGTCCCTGCATAATTTGGAGATGGCTTTGGGTCATTGTCTTGTTGTAGGATGAAGTTGGCTCCAGTCAAGCGCTGTCCGTAGGGTATGGCATTGCAAAATGAAGTGATAACCTTCCTTTTTCAAAATCCCTTTCTCCTTGTACAAATCTCCCACTTTACCAGCACCAAAGGCACCCCAGACCATCACATGACCTCCACCATGGTGACAGATGGCCATAACCTCCACCATGATTGACAGATGGCGGCAGACATCTTCCAAACTTAGATTTGTTTGTCCATAACACTGTTTCCAATCTTCCTCTGTCGAATGTCTGTGTTCTTTTGGCCAGATTTATTAGCCAAATATGGCTTTTTCTTTGTCACTCTGCCCTGAAGGACAGCATCCTGAAGTTGTCTCTTCACTGTAGAGGTTGACTCTGGCATTTGGCAGGTACTATTTAAAGGACACCTGTCATCAGGTCTGTGTCACTAGTCCTGTCACCTCTTCCTGTTGGAGCAGCTCACAAGGATCCCATCCCAGCCTTTATCTAGTTATTTCATACATTATTCATTGTAAAATCATCTATTCTTTATCATGTAAATGAGGCTGGTCACATGGTCAGAGGCAGTGATGTCACCCCTGTTACCCCTCCCCTCTCCTCCCCCTGCTCATGTCTGTGTGTAATGTATAGTAAAGCATGGCTAGTGTGTGTGCTGCATCTGCTGACAGGCTGCATCCTCCTAATATACAGGTGAGAGACACAGACATCAGCTACACATGAATCTGACATATTCTGCTGTAACATGGCTGCCTGGAGCTGCTGTATCTCTCCTAAACACACACACATGCACACACAGGCTGCAGGAGGCATGGCCAGCACGAGGAAGCACATCATTATACAGCCTCACATCATTACACAGGCTGTCAGTCATGCACTGGGGGTGTGGCTGTGCCTCCCACTCATGAATAAGGTGGACAGCTTGAATATGCTAATGCTTCATTGGACATTTCACAGGTCATTTGCATACAGCTTTAGGACCTCATTGCTTAGGTTTACAGGCATGTAGAGGGACAATGAAGGGATAGAGACAATGCTCTCTAATGGCAGTTTATGAAAATATATTTAGTTTAGGGGGGTTATTTTGCATGACGGGTTCTCTTTAATGAAGCTGCCAGTTTAGGACCTGTGAGGCGCCTGTTCCTCAAACTAGAGACTCTAATGCACGAGTCTTTTTGCTTAGTTGTGCAGCGGGGCCTCCCACTTCTCTTTCTACTCTGGTTAGAGCCTATTTGTACCCTTCTCTGAAGGGAGTAATACACACCTTTGTAGAAAATCTTCAGTTTCTTGGCAATTTGTCGCAAGGAATGGCGTTCATTTCTAAGAATAAGGATAGACTGTGAAGTTTCACATGAAAGTTCTTTTTTTGTGGCCATTGTGGGGGTTTCAGAGAACAAACAAATGTGATGATTCAGATTCTCAACCAGCTCAAAGGAAGATCAGTTTTATAGCTTCCCTAATTGGCCAAACTGTTTTCAGCTGTGCTAGCATACTTGACCAAGGGTTTTAAATACATCCATTAGCCTGCTCATGTGTCCTTCCGCTACACTGACTTACTAAGCAGTGCAGAGGTACGCAAACTCACTATGCAATTAGTAATTAGTGTAGCGAAGGGATGCACGCGCAGTGAGGTGCTCTCTGCGCATGTCAGGATTACAAAGCCCATGTTGTTAGTGTGAGCCTACGTCATTAGGAGAGTGAATAGGATGTAGGAGGGGCTTTAAGCTGACTTGGGGTGCGGTCACACGTCGCGTTTAAAACCGTGTCAACAGCTGTTAACACTTGCGTTTACAAAATGCAAGTGTTAACACTTGTGTTAACACCATGTTAACAAGTGAATGTGTCAACAGCTATGTTAACACATTTTGTTACCAATGCGTTAACGGTTGCATTTTGTAAACACACTAGTTAACAGCTGTTTAATTAGGCAAATCACTTTTCAGCTATTGCAATGCGTGTGACCGCACCCTCACAATTAGCGGGCGGACAAGCCTCTCGTGGATTCAAACAAGCAGGTGCCCGTTACCATTTTGAAAGTTCAACCCCTGGGACTTGTGAGCACGAGCCAGGTAAAGTTTAAAAGAGCATAATTCTAAAACAAAGTTCAGAACAGCAAAGATAAAAGCATGTTTGCTGTGTACCGTTGCTTCTACTTGTGTTTTATCCTTGCCCATCAGAATAGAAAGTGATTCCCATTAAGTTGGGACAAGTAGTAGATGTACACTTTAAACACATGTATGTAAGTGGCTGAAAGTGTGTTCTGTACTCAGTATTTGTGGCACATGCTTGTACTGTTATTAAATGTTATGCCTCATTAAAAAGGAAAGTAGTCAGCACACACTGAACCCCAGGAAAAACAAGACTTTAGTTTTATTTTCGCAGTTGGGAAATGCATGTGGTGCTACATGTACAAGGATATTTCCCAACGCATTTCAGACCCTACTAGTCGTTAATCATCAGGTCTGAAACGCGTCAGACGATATCCTTCTACCTGTTGTATTAGATGTATTTTCCAACTGAAAATAAAGCTAAAGCCTCGTTTTTCCTGGAGTTCAGCGTGTGCTGGCCACTTTCCCTGTTTGTGTTCCAAGAAATTGGACACTTTTCCTTAGGTCATGCACTGGGAAGGTGAGGAGACCACACATGTTTATTTTTCAACTTCTACAACCTCTTCCAAACTAAGAGCAGATGCAAATAAAAGCAGGGGAAAAAAAAGTAACTATTTGTTAAGCAGAGTAGCCTACATAAATGACAGTCTTGCAGACCACCTGGCTATGTACAGTCCTACTTTACCAAGCCAATTATTAGTAAGCAATATTGTTGATAGCATATGATATGTAGGGAGAGCAAATTTCCAAATGGTTGGTCCTCTATATTTCAGTGCACACTTTTTAGTGCTTCATTTATCTCAGTCATCCACTGTTCCGAACCACAAAGGTTTAGACAGATGGAAGAATGATGCGGCACTCACCGGAGTAATCCTTCAATGGGTGCAAGGACAGTACAGGCTTGAAGGGCATAACGGCCCATCGCCTTGCGTGTGGGAGCAGTGCCAGTGCCGCTCTTTCTTTTGTTACTATATAAAGGTTTAGATGGTTGCTCATATTACTTTCAGGAGGAGCATAGATCTCTGCATCTCAAAAAAACAAAGGATCGGTCGTTGTTATACACTATTCTGTTTGGCCCCTGGGGGCCAGGTCCATGTCTTTGTCCTTGTTGATGACTCTTACAATTTACATGGAAGCCACATATCGTATTGTCTGAAATGTCTCCTCAATGACAAGTCCAACCCTTACCGAGGTAGACAAGGCATTGCTTTCGCTATTAAAAATACAGATACACTTGGCTATATACAGTATTTTTCAGACTATAAGGCGCACCGGAGTATAAGGCGCACCATCAATAAATGCCTGCTAAAACAGCTAGGTTCATATATAAGGCACACTGGATTATAAGGCGCACCTGATTATAAGGATGAATGACCAGCAGGTGGCAGACCTGTGCAGTTCAAGGCAGCTGTTGTCTGTAAGTACGGTTCATATATAAGGCGGTAGTTGTTTGGCACCAAACTCATTTTTCATCCAATCTCAGACTGTAAGCTGTTGCAAACAAGGCCTTCATACCTACTGTATTTTCTTACAATGTTATTGCTCTGTAATGCATTATTTTGTCAGTATAGAACCCCCATGGTCTGTAAAGTGCTACAGAATACGTTGCCGCTGTATAAAGATTTATAATTATTATAGTAAGTAGATGTTTTGTGTTCTTCAATGTTTAAGCCGATCTAGAAACCAAGATGGTAGTCAATGTCTAGGCACTTTATATTCCGTCCTATATACCTGCGCCCAACATACATTCATCAAATACAATTATATACATCTCATCTTGATCTTTGTCGCACTGAATCAAACTGAACAAAAACCACGACACAAGACTCTTGAATTTAATCTACATTTTGTAACATCAATATATTTAGAAACATAACATAAAAAGTTGGTCATAGGACATTAAAAATGTATTCAAGATATAAGCATAAATTATATTCAAATGGATCCTTCAAATATAAGCCGAAATGTAATTAGTTGTTTTTTAAAATTTTGCTCCCCTAGGAGAAAAATACTGTGGTCATACACCATAATGAAGAATTAAAATTCTCCTGGCCCTTTATTCAGTCCTGTGACTTTATCCCTGTGGAGGAGACAAAGGACAGAAAATGGCCGCTTGTCACATGTCCACAGGTCATGTGATCACCACTATGTATGTTTGACTGAAGTTGGTTGGTTGGTTGCAGTGCATCCAGTGTTGTGGTGAGACGTCATCTCGGTGATAATAATAATTAATAATGTGCAGTGATGACAGTTACACATCATTACTATGGTAACAGAACAAGACAGTCAGTTACATCATCACTGGGAGCAGAGCATAAGAGGGAGGAGTTGTTACTGAGAACTGAGGGATCATGGGACTTTTAGTTGTAGATAGCGACCATCTTGGAGATAACTACACCTAATTTAGAAAGCCCATAAAATTTTGTGAATCATAAAAGCAAACTATTTAAGCTCAGTTTGGTGATGAATGACAGAGTTTTGTTGTATTCAATGATTTATACAAAAACCCATAATGGTATAAGAAACCAGAAACGAGAAAATACAACTTAATTCGGTTTTGTAAAAAAAATTATAGATTGTAATAAATTCATAACAAAAACTTTATTTAAAAAAAAAAAAAAAGAAAGAAAAACAATACGTTTACGCCATCATGTGATATTTGCTGATAAGTCTTTATTTATTTATTTTTTTTACACATTTCTCACTAGACAAAGGAGTAGGGACAAAACTTTGCACTGTGGTTGAATAAAGTACCCACTTTTTGTTATTTTTAGAAAAAGCTGGAGTTTTGACGATTTTTCTAATATATCTCTGATATAGAGATGTGAAAAATAAAACCTTTGCATATACATATATATAATGTATATAAACACTTGAATGATGGTAGATGGACAGGTCCAGTCATAGGGCGACAACAAACAAAGGAACTCACTATAGGAATGTATCTACATTACAGAATTTTAGATGAGAAATTAAGTGAAGTTATAAAAAAATATTTATTAAAAAAAAACAAAAGAAAAAACTTGAGCACAATTTAAAGGGAAATGATATTCCCTCCTGATTGGAATGATCTTCACTCTTCTAATAGAAGTCGTCATCTTCTTTCTCTGTGGTAGATGATACATTTTGTATTTGCTGCTGCTTCTTGTAGAGATCTGCAACCTAATCCAGACATAAAAAAAAACACAATGGTGACTCCGTCTACAAACCGTACGGGAACTCTGGTTACATTGGACATGATGCTATATACATATGTAAGGCTCCGCTGTGTGCAGTGAAGAAACTCCCTTAGAATGAAATGGAGGAGCATGTGTTTAGTGCCTTCTCCTTAGATGAGATTTATGATACGCTTAGGAACCAGGAAGGTTAAACCACTTTCTGGATTGCAGCCTGTCAAATAGTTGATCCAGAATAGCTTAGGCCCCACATCAATCTAGACATCCATCAGAAGCTGCCCAAAACACATTCCACCTTAAGTCTGCATTCACATTACGTTCAAGGAGATGGTTCTTTCCCATAACGTCTTCTTTGAGAGGGAAAACACTTCCGCAGAAAACCCACTTATTCTGGGCCCATTCCCACCACAACGAAGAAACGCTTATGGGAGTCTTCCATATGCAGTGTAACGGGAGCCTGTACATGGAGGTTGTGCTGACATTTAGTAGCCTTCCACCACCTGCAGGGACACGAGGGTGACAATCCTCCTGTGTACTCTTGCTTCACACCCGCTGTCATTATAAATTAGTGCTTTCACCAGATGTGTGGATTACACAGCAAATCTAATAAGGGCACCACTGAGCCACTCTATAACCTTCTTCAATACAGAAAGCGGATCCACCGCTATGGGTAGAGCCAGAAAACGGATTGCCTTCTATGAGTGGGGCCGGAAAGTAGATTCCCCGCTATGGGTGGGGCCGGAAAGTAGATTCCCCGCTATGGGTGGGGCCGGAAAGTAGATTCCCCGCTATGGGTGGGGCCGGAAAGTAGATTCCCCGCTATGGGTGGGGCCGGAAAGTAGATTCCCCGCTATGGGTGGGGCCGGAAAGTAGATTCCCCGCTATGGGTGGGGCCGGAATGTAGATTCCCCGCTATGGGTGGGGCCGGAAAGTAGATTCCCCGCTATGGGTGGGGCCGGAAAGTAGATTCCCCGCTATGGGTGGGGCCGGAAAGTAGGATTCCCCGCTATGGGTGGGGCCGGAAAGTAGGATTCCCCGCTATGGGTGGGGCCGGAAAGTAGGATTCCCCGCTATGGGTGGGGCCGGAAAGTAGGATTCCCCGCTATGGGTGGGGCAAAGTAGACTCCCCGCTAGGGAGGGATGATCAGAAACGGCTATTCCTATGAATGTTCATTCCTTATTACTCCCCACTACTTCATTGCTAGTGGTTTTGCACTTTGTTGATGTGTGACTACATATCGGTCTCCTACCAGTGACTAGGCCTCAGCAGATGCTCCGATGCTTTTCAGTAATGACAACAAAGTGCAATAGTAATGCGCTACCTGAAAACTGTTCGTTGCTTCTTCAGGCTTTTTGTCATCTCGAATACGGAGGAAACGAGGGAAACGCAGGGAGATTCCCCTCTCGTCTTCTACCTAAAATCAAATGATATAATTAGGCAATTTAACAAAAGTGTTGTTAGCCTGCCCTGGCTCCCATGTCACACGAGTACTCCCACATCAGCCAATATACACTCTCCTTCAACCATAGGACAGCACAAATAACCTCCTGTGGTCTGAGGAGGCCATGGACTTCCAGAGATGGGCCCTGTTACCCACCTATGAATGTGCAATGTAGTAACTGGAAGTGAGGGAAGAATCCTGGATACAGTAATCTGCTGCAAGTACATCATGTATATAAAACCCCTAATAACCCATTATGAATGTGCAATGTAGTAACCGGAAGTGAGGGAATAATCCTGGATACAGTAATCTGCTGCAAGTACATCATGTATATAAAACCCCTAATAACCCATTATATCATGAAAGACCTCTGTGGGACAGTCACACAGGTGCTTGCAGAGTCAGCAGTTGAACTATGCTGCGGGTACCCAGGTGATAACACACGGGTGCAAAATTTTGGAGCAAAAAAACTTTTCCGGCACTCCGACAATGTTGTAAAAAAAGTGGAAAAAAATTAGATTATTACTAAGAGCGAGATGTAAATGCTCAAAACACGTAGTGTCTGACAGACATCGGCTGCTGAGGTCACATTTTAGTAAAACACGTCATCGCTGCAAGCGAGTAAACTAATAAAACAGCATGAGGCCAAGGAACAGGCAGTGATGGACACAGCCGAGCTGTTTTAAGGTACACAACATCAGAGGAACGTGGTCACAAGGGGTCGTGCTTAGTACACACTGAGATCAGGCATTGCACAGTATAGTGAGTTCATGTTGTTATTCAATGTTACAGCCCCCCCCCCTCTCTGAGACCTTAACATATATCCAAAGGTGGCAGAGAGGGTACTAGCCTGTGATACTCCTTTTCTCTTCTTATGTATTCATACACATTAGACCCTTCTCTTCCTCTCGAGTTGTAGTTGCAGAGTTATTGGGATGCATAGACACCTACCATCCCTATGGCTGCCTTATGTACAGGGGATATAGAGAGATCTGCACATTTCACTTCCCAGACTTGAACCGGCTCGAACCAATGGTCGGGCTCTGCAGAGCTGTCCCAGCGGTAGTAACTTCTCGGGCTGTCAATTACATGATCCTGCAAAAGAAGGCAGGAAAGGATTTAACTTAGAATGCAAATTTGCATCTACATCAGGTTATCGTTGACTATATGACTTGCTGTTTGGCAACTATTTACATCCCATATTGATCCCATTAACCTCAAGTGGGTCTTGCATATGGCTACTTGGATATTTTTCCCTTAAAAGAAACCTACCCCTGCGAGAGTTAGTATCTGCGCATGCGCGATAGGTGCCGAGAGCCTACCGGGTGGTCTGCTCGCATGATTTCATCATGCGAGCAGTGGTAGGTTCCCTTTAAAGGGAACCTGTCACCAGGAGACCCCCTTTAGCCCCCCCCCCCAGTCCCTATAGAGCATTGCACATACACCGCTAAACATTTTTTGTCTGAAAAATCGCTTTTACAGAACAAAAGATATCTTATATATTACCTTTGAATGACATGTGCTGCATGACTAGTCAGGTCGCCCCGTGGGCGGGGATGAAGAGGAGTATATCCCTCCCACCCACCCTCTGGAAACCGCTCCTCCGTGTGCAGTTTTCAAACGAATATTCCCGCCCCTCAACTGCCCTTCTCCGTCATTTTTATGCCCCCTCCCATGGAGACATCACCTACCCACTTCCCGCCCGCTGTCTGGAACTCTCGCTGACCGTGTCAGGCACTCTCAGGTACAATAAACAGGTATGTTGTGTATTTGTATCCCCATGTTACATCCCCTTAGAAGTATTGTGCATACAATGAGTAATGTCACACCTTGAGAAAACTGTGATGATTTTCTAAGTCTTCATCTGTGAAACCAGTGCCAATCTAATGAGAGAAGAAAAAATAAGCCATTAAAAACGCGTCATCTGAAGAAGCTTACAATTACATATATGCCTTCTATTACCTACACAGTAGTAGAAGCACCATAGAAGGCAATATACAAAAGATGCTTAAATTAAACCACCTACAGACTATTCCACACAAACCTTGCAGATGGTCTGATACTCCTCACTTTCTTCATCGTATGATGCGAGCAGGAACCCTCCGTATATGCCAGTGCGCTTCCCTTTCCCCAAATAACCACCGATCACCACCAGATCCAAGGTGTCTCCCACACCTTCTAAGTAATCTTTTTTCAACTTGGAATAAAAAATTAAAAAAAAATAAATATCTAAAATATCCAATTATTTATTTTACTTTTGGCAAATAAGATTTTTTTAAACTTATCTGCAAATAAAATGTCATAAATTATACAATTTTTACAATAGAATTCTAAAGCGTTCAAATATTTGCTTTATTTTCTGATGAACCATAAAAGGAATAAGAATTCGCCGATACCCACCTTTAACCAGTTGTGAGAACGTTTGGCGATCTCATATGTTGCGTTTTGTTCCAGTGTTTTTACCATTAAACCTTCACAGGAATCTAAAACGGGATAGGAAGGGACAAGAGAAGAATGAAAAAAAAAATTAATTCTGAAATAAAAGCCTACGTCAGCATAAATTTAGAATACCGTCTACACGGCTTATGTACCTTTAATAGACTGATCGAGAAATTCTGAGATCTCGTCTGTGTTTGCTGTGTCCATATATGTGGCAAACATGAACTGGCCTTCCACTTCAGTAAAGGATTCTCGAAGTAGCTGCCTTCTTTTAGAAAATGGCTCAGTGACAAGGGACTGAAAGGAAAAGGACAATATATAACATGCATTACTTTATACTCGGGTCAGATAAGCCAATCCAAGTATAAACTAAAGTACCGAATTATACCACAAAAAAAATGGCGGCTCCTCCCGGCACTATGGGCAGAGATACATCAATCCGCTCCACCCACTCACACACTATGTCATCAGCAGGGGGCGACACCACCGCATCATAATGTGTGTTAGGTCCACTCATCTCTGCCTGTGAGCTATGATTTCCTACTTGTACATTATCTCCCAATTCCCCCAACGGGGCACACAGGAGAAGCCATAGCCGCTAGGTCCCCGCCCTTATGGAGTGTACCACAAATTGATATAACAACTTTACATAATCATACTGCAAGTATCTCCTGCCAGTACCAGCATTCATACACGGTGCCAACACTACTCGGGTAACAACATGTACTCTCCAAATGAAAACGGAGATCCAGCAGTGTTGCTCACTACTAACAGCTGCACAAATCTGAAGTGTGGACGACAACCCCTTTAAGATTTTAGGTGTTGGTTAAATGTGTGAAAGGAGGGTATGGTATGAAAATGCTGCATAAGTAGTCGAATTTGTGAAAAAAAAAACCACACGACTTACCTCTCCATTTAGGTAGAGCATGTCGAAAGCATAGACGCACACCTGCACCTTTATGTCAGAAGCTTCGACGTCCTAAAATAGTCAATAAGATGAATGTGTTGGATAAACGAAAACAAGGGGCAGGGACTTACAGTAAGCATTAAAAGGGGGTAATATAAACCCACCGCAGGTCGTAAACATATCATCGAACAACTTGACCTTCCACCTTTACCCTACTGTTGCATAGCACAGAAATAGCGTGTCCCACGGCAGTTGCGTCCATGTGATCAAAACCGCGGCAGGATTTTAATTTATTCACGTCCATTATGCACAAAAAAAACCAGACCTTAAATCTGTGCCGAAGCAGAAATAAGAAGTAACGTCTGTCCCTCAGAGGGTCTACAGTAAGAGCGGGTTTGCTCAGCTACGAGATGGAAGGTCTAGGAGCTCAGGGGTCACTGCGAGGTTTACAGTTTCCTGGAACGAAGCGCAGCCATAAATCTAGAGATATTCCTGTCCAGCCGTAAGACTCACGTACAACTGAATGGCAAGGTACAGGCAATTTCTCTGAAAATAAAAACCTCCACATCTAGATATTAGCTGCAGATCAGTTGGGCATAATAGATACACTATAGACCATGCTGCTTTTGAGGAGAAGAAGAAAAAAAAATTTGCCACTTGGGCACCGCTGGTTTCAGACTCTCGACTGAAAGGAAATCTACATATAGATCCAGCCTCATCCCATGCCATGGCTGGTCCATGAAACTAGCCAATCTGAACTATGCAAATTAATTTTAAAGGGGAGTGGAGTAGCCTTCCTGAGCACTAGGGCTAGTCCCACCACTGTAGCACCCTGAGTGCCACCTATTTAAAGGGGTTTTCCCATGAAACACAGGATAGGGCCTAACCTCCAGTTCGGTGATGAGACCCCCCACAGATCACGAAAACTGGGGTTCAAGGTACCTCTGTCGTGCTCGGCGATCTCCATCAGCTCCATAGAGATGAATGGAGCAGAACGGACATGCATGGCCATCTGCTCATCTCGGAGAGTGACGAGGGGTCCTACAGAGGTACCTTGGACTCCCTGTTCTCATGATCAGTGGGGGTCTCATCATGGAGACCCCACTGATCAGAAAGCAGTCATACGGAGGGAAGAAAAGTATGAAACGCTCTGCGTAGGAATCGGTTCATGCAGAGTGCACACGAGCCAATTCAGGAGTGCAAGGACGACATCAGAGATGTGGCACCCTGAAGGCTCCTCAGCACCAGGTGAGGCTACTCCACGCCCCAGTAACCTTTCAAGTTAATCTGTTAAGATAACATTATTAAAATTATTTAGTTTCATGGATGAGGTAGGCAGGGAAAAAACTACTAATGGGATCTACATGTAGAATTTCTCAAAGTTATGAGGAGGGGTCGCAGGACCTGCTACATCCCATAACTGGCCTCTTTGGACACAGGAAGTCACTTCCGTTTTCCAGGAGAATTCTTTTGCTGTGTCTGAGGTCATTTATTGGATGAATCGGGTTGCAGGGCCCCAAACCAGAAGTAACGGTGTGACACAGAACCGAAGCAGGGTGAATATGTGGGTTTGTTTTTTTTTTTTGTTTTTTTTTTACAGCTCCTCTATTTCTAGAAAAGCACTTTAAGGCCCTCCAGCTCACAATGATGTCCCTCTGGGAGATTCAGGATTCCAAAAGGAAAAAGAACGACAATACTTGGGGGGTGGAGAAGAGTCACACAGTTATATTCAGCATCTGTCCCCAGAACTGTGACACTGTATCTGGACAATGTGACATCGATAAGACCCAAAGGGGACATCCTAGTGTAATCTTCTCTGCCCTTGTGACTCCTTCCAAGTCATTTGAAGGCAGAATTTAACAATGTATTTCTGTGTAATGCTGAATAATAATAATGCTGAATAATACAGAAGTACATCACTGTGATCCTCTCACTGACCTGGTGGCCAAATGTGGGCCTTAAATACTCATGACAGGTTTCCTTTACAACAAAAAAGGAACCAAAAATAAATCCAGGCCTGACAAAAAGCCAAACAGAACAGAATGCTTCACCCATCTGTATAATGAAATGTGCAAACCTTTCGCTTCCGTGTAGTCAGAACTTGGAACGGCTGGATTTGCTTCTTTTGAGGGTCCCATGCAACGGCTTCAGAGTCGAAGATACAGGATTTCACTGTATCTTTTTTCACCTAGTATACAGAAGAGAAATTAAACAAAAAAGTGCAGTATCGTTAGCGGAAAAAGATTCTCTATTAAGTATTTGATGAAAAAAAACAAACGTTAGGACCCGAAAATATGGGAGGCTCTCAAACAGTAGGAAGTTCAGGTTCTTGTAACATATTCCTGTGTGCCTTAAAGGAAATCAAACAAAATACATAATGAAAAACCAGGGACACTTATTACGAGCCTGGAGTATTTCTGGGGGTGTTACCAGTGCCCCTCCGTGCTGCAGATTCACAAGAGGTTACACTGTGCATGAGCACTTCTGGTCTCCCACTGTGTGAGATTATAGCAAACAGAGGTGCTGAGGGAATAGAGGAGGAGACAGAAGGACAGCCTGTGAAGTTCCAGCACAAAGAGAATCTGGTAACACCATCAGGAGCCCTTCTGGCTCATTAGCATTCTTTTTAAAAGTTTATTTTAGAGGGAAGGAGGCCATGGATAACAAATATAAGTAGATAACCACAGTCACAGCTTGAATCTATAAGCAAGTGTCCCTGGTTTATCATAATGGATATAGATTTCCATTTCACCGTATTGGCATCCATAGGATACAAGTATAGTTTAAAGCTAGGGCACCAGAATGCTGTACACCTCGCAGTGCTGGGTATTTCAGTGTTGTAGCACCTTCCTAACACGTCAAAGCTGTCAGGATTTTCAAGTTCACAATATTTTGGCAGATTAGAAGGGTGAAAGTGGAAGGTAAGGATCCGTCATTCTTCAGAAGAATTACCTGTGGAATCCTGGCGATGATATCGGGATATTTTGTAGTGTTATTCTCCTGGTTCCTGCTGTAGACATGTACTTCACCATTCTCCAATATGTGTATCTGAAAGAGGGAAAGGAGTTAACCCTTTTATAACCATACATATAGCTGTTAACAAGTTCACAATATAAATCAGGGGCGTAACTAGAAGAGGTGAGGCCCCATAGCACACTTCTTAATGAGGACTCCCTTCCCCCTCAAAAAAATTATACATATTTATATCCTCACACATGTTAACAATTACACACAGAATATACACATACATTTCCATATAGGCCATTAGCTGTTCAGACATACAGCATATACACATCACATATACACAGCAAATATATATACACACAATACCATATACAGATACACAGTATATACACACACACACCACATGCACACATATACAGCATATACACACCTAATAGCCCAGATGCTGTGGGCCCCCTAGCAGCTGCTATGACTGCTACCCCTGTAGTTACACCCCTGGTATTTATAATAAATTATTAATGTATTATACACATACCTGGGCACGCTCTCCATCATACTTATATTCACAGGTGAAAGCGGCTTCTTCAAATCTTTTCAAAACTTCACCGACGCCCTTGGTGGGGTGCGCCAGCATAGGCTTTAAGGGCACCCCTGCAACAAAGCAATCAATACATTTGCTACTGATCAATACAAGATAAATCTCAAGGGAATATTACAGTAAGAATGGGTATTACCTGGGGTGAGTTTACAATGTTTAGGCAGTTCTTTAATTCCATACTTCAGGAGGGCAGGGATAACCAAATCGTAGTTCGGTAACTCACTAAATAGAAACAGAAATATTAGGATTAGGGGATGGAGATTATAGCTTTCTAACATGTTTTGTTCTGGTCCTGTTCTTAGCCGAGCTGTGAATACTCTTGTATGTGGTCTTAGCCAATGCTCTGTGGACTCAGCTGATCTGATACAATGCATCTCTCCAGAGTCCAGGCTGTTTAGCTCGCAGAGCATTGCCTTCTCTGAGACTATCTTTATAATAGATTTCCAAACCCAGACATTTTAGATGCAGGTACCACATCTCTGTGAAAGAAGAGGTGGTTGTATAAGCGAGTCCTGAAAACAGAGCAATGCGGAAATGCCATCAAAAATAAAAAGGACATTACCCCTTCAAAGGTTACAGTTCCAACATAAAGTAGACTCTCACCAGTACGTCTGCTTCAGAATCAAGGCGTTCTCTTCAATCCAAGATTTTTTTGCATCTGTACTCATACCCTTTGAAGCATCTAAAATACCATCTGGAAATGCTTTAAAAAAACACGAAAAACAAAGCATAAACATAACAGTCCATAGATATATATGTAAAGAAAAATCTTACATTTTAGCCACTGGTCAGACCAGAGCATCCAATGCTGCACCATACAGAACTCTTATATTCCTCTACTAAAATAATAACGGAAGTCTAAGGACCCACTAAAATATCGGAAGACATTAAAATTCTATTAAAATCAACGGACAGATCAACACAGTTGTTAGTTTCCATCATCATTGTTTGCAAAACTGTGAAGCTGCAGCATGGAGGGTCTCTAGTAATGGGAGACCATGGATAACACATATAAGAAGGTTATCACAGTCACGGGGCCTGGATCTATGAGTAGGTGCCCCTGGTTTATTATGATGGATTCTGAGCTTAGATTTCCTACACTTGTGTACATCCTCATTCTGTTCCAAACAGGTTTATTAATCTGTCCCACTATTTCCATAACTTCTATGGCTGCTTCTCTGTCTCCAGAACCACCTTGATGTTTACTCCCATCTCAGCTATGAAAGGAAATAACCCTTGAACTTCAGTTTGAATCATTGAAATCCCACAATCTCTCTTCACACTTGGGTTACATATCTAGTATTCTTTCCATACTTATGGAAAGACCCAGCGGCACTATCTGGTTAGCTATGGCGGGTGCAGGCGTCCTGGGATAGGGCCTCAGATCCTCTAGTAGTAAATTTCCAAGAAATGAGCAGCACTCCAGATGTGTGAAAAACGTGATTCTTTTTTTATTCCATGATGAGTAATAACAGCAACGTTTCGGCTCAAGAGAGCCTTTTTCAAGCCTTGAAAAAGGCTCTCTTGAGCCGAAACGTTGCGGTTATTAATCATCATGGAATAAAAAAAGAATCACGTTTTTCACACATCTGGAGTGCTGCTCATTTCTTGGAAATTTAGTATTCTTTCCATAAATGTCCCTCTCCAGTCATTACTTACATTGCCCTGGGGGTGTTAGGGAGACGGCCTGTGCAATAGCTGAGAGAACGGAGAGCTCTGCCAGTCCTATTCGAAGTTTTCCTCCCAAAGCTCTAAATAGTAGAAGACAATTTTTTTTTTTAAATGGATAAAAAAAGGGACTAAATCTAATGAAAGTGGATGAGAAATCTCATACCTGGCGATGTATCGCGCCTCAGAGTGCCTGCACGCCACAAACAGCCCTTTAATAATATCAATCTTCTTATTCATAGCCTGAAATATCAGTGATACAGAGGGGAAGTGAGTAACATATACAACATACCAGAAGCCAAAATGGTGACACAATGGGTGTAGTACAAGTACTGGAGTGAATTATAGCGACCGACAGAGCATTTTGGGTTTGTTTAAAGGATAACTTGCATTTTCCAATGGTATAATTTTAGGGCAATTTTCCAAAGCGTCATTGAACACAGAAGTCAAAGTCTGATTTAGTGGCCCAAATACATTCCAGCGCCACTGAATGAAATGCTGTACCCGACTTGGTAGAAGGTGCTGGACTGAATACCTTTAGTCCATTTTGCAGGCAAATCTTTGATAATATAATGTAAAGGAATTGTCTCAAGTTTAGACGTTTAAACATGGAACCCCAAACGCTCATGAAAACGGGAACCCTGATATTCAAAGAATGGGGATCCCTTTCTCACTAATGCCGCTTCAACAATAAGTGAGAACAGTACCCTAGGTTCTCCAGATCGTTGTCGGTCCTGTTCTCATGATCAGTGGGGGTTCCAGCTGTCAGACCCCACCAATCACCTTAATATCCTGTGTCCTGTTGATGGGGGATAACATCTAAACTTGAGACAATCTCTTTAATCCATTTGTTTATGCAAAGCCTTTAAAACATACTGTAAGCTTAGTAATGTAGACTAACACTTACTCCCAAGGATATGTATGCACTAATAGACGTTATCCCCCATCAAACAAGGCAATTGTCAGACAACTGGTACTCCCACTAATCATGAGAACAGGACCCGAGCGATGTGAAGAACAGGGCATAAGTGAACATTTATGTAAGAGAGCTTGGCATGTAAGGAATGAGCCGATTCTGTTCTCACTTACAGCATTACCAGACATCTTGGCTATCTCTTTCAATTTGTTAAAAACTCCAGGGACTGTGAGCTTGGGAGGGGTAAACATGGTTCGCTGATTGCCACGACTGCTCTCTGCAACCAGCCCTAGATCGCCCTTCTCCTGAGCTTCTGCCTTAATCTTGTCCAATTGTCGGCCTAAGAAAACATGAACAATTAAGATAAACCTGATACATAAAGGCTACACAGCAGATGTGCATGTAAATACTCTCTGCAAGGACTTTTACTGTACAGGGAACCACTGGATAAATTACTATGTGCTCAGTGCTAGAATTACCTGTTGCTTGTGCGACGGCTTTCATCAATATGGTTTCTCCAATGCCGAGCTCAAGACCCTCGTAGGCAGGACCCAGGCGGTTCAGACACAGGTAGATAGACGACAGCAGGTCCCCCGGGGACAGACAGATGACAGATCGCAGGAAATTACTCAGGGTTTCTATGTTCTTTAAGCTAAAAATAAACAAGTAAAGAGAATCTTTGAGCTGGGAAAGAAAAACAGAGGATCACCCGAAGAACTACAGGGGCAGATTTTTTTTTAACCACAATATTTAAAAATATGGAAAAAAAAATTGGGTCAAAATTGCGTGCAAAAGCTTGAGACACTTTTGTGCTGTGCAGGAATGTGACGTGAGTGAACACACATCACACTCCAAAAGTGGCCTACGGTTAGGGAAAGGAACCTAAATATCTACCAAACTTCTCATCCAGCATAAGGCAGTGGGATAAACTTTCCGCAATTAATCTACATCTAAACAGACGGAATAACATGAACACAAGTCAATTATAACAGATACTACACAGAAAGGATTCCATTAAAAGGGTCAGCAAATAAGTGATTTTTTTTATAATAAAAAGTTATACAGTTTTCCAATGTACTTTCTGTATCAATTCCTCCCTATTCTCCAGATATCTGCTTGCTGTCATTCTATAGGAAGCTTCATTGTTTCAGTGATTCTTGGTCATGTGATGTCACACGTGCACAGCTCGTTATATCCCTGGTCATGTGATGTCTCACGTGCACAGCTCGTTATATCCCTGGTCATGTGATGTCTCACGTGCACAGCTCGTTATATCCCTGGTCATGTGATGTCTCACGTGCACAGCTCGTTATATCCCTGGTCATGTGATGTCTCACGTGCACAGCTCGTTATATCCCTGGTCATGTGATGTCTCACGTGCACAGCTCGTTATATCCCTGGTCATGTGATGTCTCACGTGCACAGCTCGTTATATCCCTGGTCATGTGATGTCTCACGTGCACAGCTCGTTATATCCCTGGTCATGTGATGTCTCACGTGCACAGCTCGTTATATCCCTGGTCATGTGATGTCTCACGTGCACAGCTCGTTATATCCCTGGTCATGTGATGTCTCACGTGCACAGCTCGTTATATCCCTGGTCATGTGATGTCATACAGGTGATTGGCTCGTTATATCCCTGGTCATGTGATGTCTCACGTGCACATCTCGTTATATCCCTGGTCATGTGATGTCACACAGGTGCACGGCTCGTTATATCCCTGGTCATGTGATGTCACACAGGTTTACGGCTCGTTATATCCCTGGTCATGTGATGTCACACAGGTTTACAGCTCGTTATATCCCTGGTCATGTGAAGTCATACAGATGGCACAGCTCGTTATATCTCTGGTTATGTGATGTCACACAGGCGCACAACTTGTTATATATCCCTGGTCATGTGATGTCACACAGGTGCATGGCTCGTTATATCCCTGGTCATGTGAAGTCATACAGATGCACAGCTCTTTATATCCCTGGTTATGTGATGTCACACAGGCGCACAACTTGTTATATCCCTGGTTATGTTTATTTAACACAAGTGCACAGATAGTTATAACACACAGCTCTGATTACTCTGTGATATAAGGAGTTCTGCGCCTGTGTGACATCACATGAATAGGGGACATAACGAGCCGTGCACATGTTTGGCATCACATGACCAGGGGCCGGCGTTTATCCACAAGAAGTAAACAATGAAGCTTCCTGTAGTATGTCAGTAAGCTGAGATCTAGAAAACAGGGAGGAATTGATACAGAAAGTATATTGGAAAATTGTCTAACTTTTCATTGACAAACAATATCACGTTTGCAAAAAAACGTGAACAGCCCTTAAAAACATCACATTGTCAACCAAGCAGAAGGGAAATTATTTCCTTTCAGACTTACCGAGCAGACTCACTTTCTATCATCTCAAAGGTCCGTGCAACAGCCAAGTATGGAACCCTAGAACAGAAAATACAAGCATTTCACATGTACCCTACAACTTAACCGGTTCAGGACCAGGCCCTTTCCTGTTTAATTTCTATTTTTCACTCCCCACCTTCAAAAATCCAGAACTTTTTTATTTTTACACGTAAAGAGCTGTGTTTGGGCTTGTTTTCTGCGTAACAAATTGCACTTCATAGATTAATACGGTATTGAATATTCCATGCCGTGTACTGGGAAGCGGGAAAAAAATCCAAATGCAGTGAAAATGGTGAAAAACCGCATTTGCACCATTTTCTTGTGGTTTTGGATTTTACGGCTTTTACTGAGCGCCCCAAATGACAGATCTACTTCATTCTTTGGGTCAATACGATTATGGGTATACCAAATTTGTAGAGGTTTTATAAAGTACAAATTAAAACCTTCTGTATAAAATAGTTTATGATTTTGTCGTCTTCTGGCGAACTTTTTCATACTTTGGTGTGGGTGGTGTCATTTTTGCGACTTTTGATGAAGTTTTCAATGATATTGTTTTTAGGACTGTACGACCTTTTGATCACTTTTTATAGATTTTTTTTTATATTTTTCAAAATGGCAAAAAAGTGCCATTTTCGACTTTGGGCGCTATTTTCCATTACGTGGTTAAATGTTGTGAAAAACCGTTATTATATTTTGATAGATCAGGCATTTTCGGACACGGTGATACCTAATGTGTTTATGAATTTTACTGTTTCTTTATATTTCTATCAGTTCTAGGGTTTAGGGGGCGATTTGAATTTTTAGGGTTTTTTAATTATAATTTTTTTTTTTTTTTTTTTTTAACTTTTTTTAATTTTTACTTTTACTATTATTCAGACTCTCTGCTGCAATATGCAGCAAAGATTTACCGGCTATGGAGAGGGCTCAGCCTGTGAGCCCTCTCCATGCATCGGGAGCCGACCCCCGCCATGAATACACGGCGGGCGATCATGAACCAGTTAAGAAGATGATGCTTCTTAGGTTCACAAATGTCAGCCGCTTTGATTAACCCTTGCAGACTCGGCAGTCACATGACCGCTGGCTCTGCTATTCACTTCATAGCCCTACTTCAGCACTATGCAGTGAAGAAAGGAGAAGGCAGAAACGTTAATAAACCGCTTACACCTCCTTCCCAGGGTCTCCCACATCAGACTCGGTTCTGCTCCTGTGCTAAGAAACTGCAGACTCTGGACCTGCACCAGCTGACGTCATTCATCAGTGTCCGGGCCGAATGCATGAAACTTTTAGGTGAATATTTCTTATATAGGAGGTGAAGGTGTTGGACTATACAGTAATAAACAACACCATACTTAAAATTCAGTATTAGACAAATAAATCCAGTGCTATTCACGATTGCGTGTCTACTTTCAACGCATTTGTGTTAGATAGAATGATTGTGAATACCAGTTGCTTTTTTTTACTGGAACCGTTAAGAAAATAGCCGCATCTGATCAGTTTACAAAGCGAAAATGTACAATTTTACAACATGGTTTTGGTTACACCGAGTTGCGGGATCTTGTATTTCATGTATAGATTTTGTTGTTGGCAGAGACACCACCAGGTCAAGTTTCATGACTTGGATTTTCCGTAATGGTCTGTTCCATATATGTGGTGTTATTGGATTGTTGGTATGATTATATTATTTATTTTTAGTATTTTCCATATGAGAACACAACAGCAAATTACAGTAACCATAGTTCTAATGTTTGACTCTTTCTATAGAATAAAGATCAACACGGTGCAATCAGCTGCAATGCCTAATACTATGTGCGGGGGGGGGGGGGGGAGGAGGGGACTCTACTTTCAAGAAGTATTTGTGGGTTAGAAAATTAAAAAAATAATATATATATTTTTTCCCTTTTATACTGTAGATACTTTACTATACTATATTTTATAGATACTATAACAATTCCAGTCCCCAGTGAAGTTTAGTATATACTCCCGTATTTACTCGAGTATAAGCTGACCCGAGTATAAGACGAGGCCCCTAATTTTACCACCAAAAACTGGGATAACCTATCGACTCGAGTATAAGCCGAGGGTGGGAAATGCATTGGTCTCAGCCTCCCAGTACATAGCCAGCCCCTTGAGGTATACAGCCGGCCAGCCCCCTTGAGGTATACAGCCGGCCAGCCCCCTTAAGGTATACAGCACATTTTTTGTGCTGAAAAACTCGGCTTATACACGAGTATATACGGTACCTGACGTTCTTTTTAGATACATAGCAATATGTTGATGTGCAATATTTCCTTGGGCAAGAAGTCAACCAAGAAAAAAAACCAAATTTGTACAAAATCCATCCTGCAGACGCTTACATCTGTGCGCTATTCCAGCAGGCGTCCTTTATAGGATGGTAACCGCTTTTAGATGGATTATAATCTGTTTCCTTCTGTGAATCTTCTTGCTTCGGGGATCCAAAGAAACTGAAATAAAGTGGTTTACATTTAATAAGCATATGACTGTATGCTTTATAATACAAGAACATAGGCTTAAAGGGAACCTATCACCAAGATTGTGATTTTTTTATTTTTAGCTGGTGACAGGTTCCAATAGCCGCCTATACTTTGCGGATTTTATAAATGTTTTGTTCTCCATTCTGAATAATTTCATTACTTTATATCAGTTTGATTCACATTACCTGGCGGTCTGCCAGCAGTGTATGGGGAGTCCCGGAGGTCGGCTGCAGCCTGTATCGCCTCATGCACTCTTCCTGTACTCTACCCCCCTCCCTCTCTTGCTTAATGCACGTGACAGGAAGTGTGTGTGTGTGGGGGGGGGGGGGAGCTGCAGAAAAGACTGACGTGTGTGTGGGGGGGGGGGGAGTGTAGAGGAGAAAAGACTGACGCAGGCTGCAACATCCCCCCCTCCAGATCTCACCTCATGCTGCCATCAGGGAGCCAGGTAATGTGAATTAAACTGATATAAAGTATTGAAATGATTCAGCGTAGCATAGGCTATTGGAACCTATCACCCGCTATACACCCCATTCCTGGTGACAGGTTAATTTTTCTAGTCATGTACTTTATTATTTTGTTCTTACCTGCCCATATTTTTGGGTCCCTTTGCGGGGGCAGGAGACTTGTCCTTGGTACTTTTTTCTGGCTTTTCTACACTTTGTTCGGATTTAACAGGAACAGGGCTTAGCTCTACAGTAAGAAAAAAAAGATCCTGAATACATTTACACAAACACACAATGTAGTGCAAATACTTCGAGAGAAAACTCAACCATAGACATGTACAATTTCCATAATCAGGAATATACTGTATTATTCATACCAAAAGATGCATGTTTTAGCTAGAAAAGGTCCATAGTCGGGAGAAACCAGCCCTGCCAGACCACAAGTGTCTCTGTACTTCTATATCCTTTACCCTGACCACCATGAAAAAAAAAAGGACCCGAAGAGCGAAACAAGAAGAATGTGACTCATCATTCTTGTATCTGACATAATAATCTTTATTTACATAGCGCCATCAAATTCCGCAGTGTTTTACAGATCTGTGTGTGAGTCAATGCATGCAGCACAGGTGTGTGTGTGTGTGTGTGTGAGTCAATGTATGCAGCACGGGTGTGTGTGTGTGTGTGTGTGTGTGTGAGTCAATGTATGCAGCACGGGTGTGTGTGAGTCAATGTATGCAGCACGGGTGTGTGTGAGTCAATGTATGCAGCACGGGTGTGTGTGTGTGTGTGTGTGTGTGTGTGTCAATGTATGCAGCACGGGTGTGTGTGTGTGAGTCAATGCATGCAGCACGGGTGTGTGTGTGTGTGTGTGAGTCAATGTATGCAGCCCGAGTGTGTGTGTGTGTGTGTGTCAATGTATGCAGCCCGGGTGTGTGTGTGTGTCAATGTATGCAGCACGGGTGTGTGTGTGAGAGTCAATGTATGCAGCACGGGTGTGTGTGTGAGTCAATGTATGCAGCACGGGTGTGTGTGTGTGTGTGTGTGTGTGTGTTCGCAGCCCGGCAGGGTGAGTGAATGAATGAATGTAGCAGAAAACTAGTAAATAATGAATGTGAGCCAAATATATTTAACTTTTTTTTTTTTTTTTTTTATCCCTAATCCAAAAAGCACCTTACGGTCCGAGAAATATTGTACACAGTGTGTTAAATTTTTCTTTTACTATACAGGCAGTCCCCGGGTTAAAAATAAGATAGGGTCTGTAGGTTTGTTCTTAAGTTGAATTTGTATGTAAGTCGGAACTGTATATTTTATCATTGTAATCCCAGCCAGAACTTTTTTGGTCTCTGTGACAATTTAATTTTAAAAATGTTGGATTGTCATAAGAACCAGGATTAATAATAAATCTTCATTACAGACACGTGTGATATCTGTTATAGCTGATTATTGTAGCCTAGGACTAAAGTACAATAAATTACCAATATCCAGTGGTCCGTTTGTAACTAGGGGTCGTATGTAAGTCGAGTGTTCTTAAGTAGGGGACCACCTGTACTAAAATAATATAATATATATGTATCCCTCTTGATGTCTGAAGAAGGCAGGATGGATCACAGGCAAGCAATGTTCATTATTATCTATAGATGAATGTTGTGGGCATGCTCTGTGGCCTGTGCATTGATGGTGTACGAGGCGAGCTGCAACATCATCTATTGCAAGTGGCATTTTTCGACATATTTTTTGCAATTTTTGCCAGTAACATGCAGGAAATAATAGGACATTTTACCAGTTTTACTTTTGACACTTTCTTCAGGTCTCTGCTCAGTAGATTTATTGTCAGGGCTTTTTGGTTCATCCTTTTTCTCTTCCTTAATCAAGGGCTTTGCAGCTGTAAAAGAAAAAAAAAAATATCTAAAGATGGATAACACCTTCAGGAGACTAGTACTGTATAGATAACCTTCAAATCCATCTGTAGTCCGTTGTGAATATGAGAAATAATGTGATTTTTGTCCATTATATGAATCATGTTCAGATATTTTGCGCAGGTTTTCTAGATGCTGTGACTCACTGCCCCCCAACACTTCGGTATGGAGCTTCTACGTGTTCACAAACCTCACGGTCCAGTTCGGTAAAACATTACTGACAATTTAATGTTACCGTATTTTTCGGACTATAAGGCGCACTAAAAATCCTTTGAAATCAAAGGTGCGCCTTATAGTCCAGTGCGCCTTATATGTGCACCGTACCTTACAGACAACAGCTGCCTTGAACTGTGCACCAGCCACCTGCTGGTCATTCATCCTTATAATCAGGTGTGCCTTATATACGAACGTAGACGTTTTAGCAGGCATTTATTGATGGGGCGCCTTTTAGTCCGAAAAATACTGTAATTTTGTTTTCTATGTCTGGGTTGTTTTTCATGTGATAAGTTCTATTGTTTGAGGATGCATATAGCTTATCTTATTGCTTAGCTCTTTGTGGGCAATAATGATAAGAAAACCGCAACATTGCTAGGGCTTGTTTTTTGCAGAATCAGCTGATGTTTTATTGGAGGAAGATGAGGTTAAAGCAATAATGCAGTTATTTCCTTTACACCATACACACACACATCTTCCTTCTACAGTCATGAATAAAAAAAAAAAGTCAAAAAGAAGCAAAAAACCCCCCAAAACAAAAGAACAACAAATTCATTCACCTGTTTCTTGAAGTTGACGCTTTGCTTTGGTCTCTTGGCCATTAAGGTCTTCATTCTTTTCAGCCACACTTTCTAGTTTCCGTTTTGGAAGCTGCTTCCGAGCTTTAACCCCATTCAAAGATTAAAAAAAAAAAACACGAGGATGTAAGATACGAGACCAATAACAAACCTAAATATAAATGAATTCAGAATTGTTCATTTCGCTGCACAATACCTGTTTTACGTTTAGGGATGTCAGTGGTAGAAATAGCTTTGGTACCAGTGCGACAGGTGGTGTCTGGGGAAGGGCTACTACCAGAGGTCCGAATTATTCCAGTGGGGACAGTCTGTGTAATAAAATGTATTTAGAAAAAAAAAAAAAATTAAGTGTCTAACCAAATTAAAGAGAACATACTTTTTTAAAAGAAACCTACCACCAGGAATCTAGCTATCAAGCGCCTCCCCATTGTGCTTCTCAGCAAGGCTCAGCAGAGGTATCAGTCTATGGCAGTGGTGGCGAACCTATGGCACGTGTGCCAGAGAGGGCACGCGCACCATCTCCACTGCCGTCTCTATAGAACTGGCCAGGCAGGAAAAGCTGCCGATCGCCGAGAGTGCTCAACAGTGCTGCCTACAGACACAGCAGTAGGTCAGTGCCCCCCCCCCCTCCACTCACTAGTTTTGGGTCACCGGCCCCGCCATCTGCCAGATGCAGCAAAAGGCCTAAGCCTCTTGATGTATCCAGCATGACTAGGAGAGACAAATCTCCCCCATGCAGTGCAAAAATTCCTGAAGTTACGCTCCACTCCTCTGAAAGGGGGGTAGGAGTGAAAATTGGCAACAGGCAGTGATTCGATGCTGTCAATGTTCAGGATATCTCTCGAATAATGTCATTGTCCATTTTGGACAGCTATATCACCGGGAAACACCCACAGCATACGCTCAGGGGAGGCCAGGAATGGATGCCATACAGTGACATCCGTCCCCCATGGCCTCCACGTAACATATACTGCTCTCTCCAGAAGTAAGCAGGACAGAAAAACAAACAAACAGTCTACTACACTTTATCCTGTATTCCTGCTGTTTGTGACATATACTGAGCAGACGCAGGCAATAAAAGAACGCCAGTATAGGTCTATGGACTAGTTCAGTGTATATGTCGGGAGGTTCCCTGATAGAAGTAGCCTGAGGCCTGATGCAGGCAAAAAAAGTTCAGTCCAAAAAACTTGCTCCATGTGATTGTGGGATTTCCAGGAGTGTATCCCTGAAATGAAATGATGAGTTCAGGTCAACAATTAGAAGTTTGGTAATAAAAAAAACCATAAGCCACGGGAGAGAATCTCTCAGATCAAACACTATTGTTGACACCGCAGTTATATTAGTTACTGCGAGTCAAAACCAGAAGTGCTGGAACACATGGAACAAGTGCAAATTCTTCCACTGTACCCAAGGTCTATGATGTCTTTAATCATGGTTTTGGCTCACACACATGAGTATAACATATTCCATAACTAAAAGATCGAAAGGAACGCCTGGAGTGTGCTTTCAGCTGTGGAATCAACCAAAAAAGGCAGTTTTTTGGAACTGCAGAATACATCTGGTGAACAGATTGCCACAGACCAAAGCGACTACAGTCTGCAGCCTCCCGTGGATTGTAAATTGCCTATGAAGATAACATTGGTAGGTTACACATAGGAGTTGGTTATTTCCTACTCTCTGGGATTGTTACGTTGACCCAGTTTTTGGTTCTGCTGCTGTGCATATGCCATATAAATATAGCCCTCCTCCAGAAGGAAGTTTATTTAGGAGAGGTTTGCGGTCGCTCATATTAAATTTAAAAATAACCCTAACCCTGGGTGACTCCAAGTAACCGAATAGTCCTAGATCCATGCATGTAGACCCATTAGGCACGGCAGTCATGTGACAGAGGATTACATTACCCTCGGCTACAAGACAGCGCTCCCTTAGTTTACCACCTTAATTAGTTCCTGGACGACCATTGTAATCCGAGTCCGGAATTCAATGGGAATCTAGGAATTGGTTCCGGTGTCACTAAATTATAGATAACAAATACAGATAAGTCATTACAAAAATGACCTTGGCAGACTAACATAATTTCAGTGTTGAAAACACTTGGGATCTCAGGGTCCTGTACAGTACAATATACAATATAAAGGGGGGGGGGGGGGGTAACCTTTCCTGTTGTCCAAATGAGAAGAACTTGTCGGAACATGTAGAAAGAAGTGCAACAAACTTCTTATTCATGCCGATTTCGTGGAACTGACCGTTAGGAACAGACACCATTGTCTGTAGCAGAGCTTGCTAAAATTTGTTTAAATTAAGTGCCCCACGAATGTCAGAGAAATGTAGCTTATGAGACCACTGTATTCACAAGCAGAGATCCATAAGGGTCTGTGGGTGGTTTAGTGTCCCAATACTCCCTATAGGAGCTCTTTTGGAGATGAGTTTCTGCCAGAAAATACTAACCTAGTAAGCTCTAAGTTGGCACAACAGATATAAGTAGCTATAGGCTGCAGTATTTGTCATGATTATTTGACTTGGTTATCTCGGCCATCTTATTTTCTGAGAAGGCTTCCCTCCAGGTTTCTGATTACTGCAAAATACTGAGCAAAGTACTAGCGTGCAAGAGTGGCCTCAACATCAACGAGCATCAGTCAGCATCGGCTAATGAATCAGAAAGAAAAGCAGCGCTCTGGAGGACTTTCATAAGCTCCTGTTTGACAGATAACTGCTTGAGAAATAGAACTTAAGCCCACGATACATGTGGCTTAATACCATCAGTGACCGTCTCCTGGATGATCTGGGGATAGACTTTCTCCTCTCGTTTTTCACGTTCTGTTCTGACCAGGCTCCAAATATTTGTTTAGCAGAACCTTTTGGCGTCGTACTCTCCGATCACTCATTCAGTCTATTCGCATGATGGATTGGGGTGAAGAAACATATTACAGAAGTAGGACAATCTCAAGCTTCGGCAACTATCCCTTCCCGGCATCTCTTCGCTCAACCTCTTTTGCAATGTTGCATCCTGGTACTAAAGAAATTCACTTTTGCCGTTGCTTGAGTCTCTTCCATTTGCCTTAAGAATCACAGACGACCACTCCCAAGAATTTTGTTGGATGTGTTAAAGGATAGTCCTGGAAAGTGATTTAATTATCCGTATATGTGTGTCCATGTGTGTGTGTGTGTGTGGTAGGTAGCTTCAAGAGTGATTGATCTTCAGGATTATAGCGTCTTCAAGTGCACGGTTTAGGAGTCCTCACACTGCTGTGCTCTTAGCTCTCTGGATTTAACTGCTCTACGGCCCCTCCCATTTATTTGGGTCATGCTTTAGTCTCCAGTATATCCTCACAATACCGGGATGTAGATGGAGCAGCTTGATGCAGAGAGTTAAGAACACAGCAGTGTGCGGAGACACCCACGATGCACTTGTAGAGGCTACAATCCTAGAATATACATTTTTCCACACACCTGCTGCTCCTACAAAGATACAAAAGGTCTGATAAAAGTATTCTCCAAGGTTACTACCCAATACCGTCTACTGATTTGCAAGGTCAGGTTCTGTGTAATGTTATCCGAGTACTAGGATCCATGCACTTTTCTTTGTTTCCCATATATTATGCAGACATAGTAGCGGTTTACTTGCATCTTTGACTCAGACATCTATCCACCCGGCTAAACCCCGGCATCCACACCAAGGGTTACTAGGGGTAAGTTTGTGTTCTAGAACTGTAAGCCAGTGTAGTCTACAGATCAGGGGCAGAACATAATTACGACTGCTCTTACAATATTGGAGGCTTCATCGAATGCATGAGAGAAGAGACCTGTCATTGCTGTCACTGCTCATCCCTATTTATGGCTTCAGCACCTTCTCCCCACAGTCAAAGTGGTCATCATAGAGGACCACAATCTCTTGGAAACAGCCACAATGACCCCCTCAGTGGGAAGTCCGTGACCCCCATCGATCAACTCTACAAAGTGGCAGGGGCGACAGCAAAGTGCCAAATGCCACTATGAGCAGGGGGTATGTGCGGCAGTGGATTAGGCTAGCTGAAGGTTAGCCAACTAGAGAGAGCTGGAGTAACAGTGCACAGACAATGCACCCAAATTAACCAAGAAATCAAGTATCTGGTTAAGTGGAACGTAAACTTCAACACCTCCAAATGTAAGCACGTTTTTATGTGTCACGTTAATACGCTTAGGACCTTTCTGGCTGGGATCCCAAACGCTGCGAGTGATACCGAGCAGGAATGTATTGGCGGCGCTCCAGACTACAGTTCTAAAGTGTCATGGCAATCTTAACAGCCCATAGGACTTGCAATGTTAGATGTGGAGCTGCACCTGCTGGAACAAGTGGTTGCAGATAAACAACAGCCAATGATCGTTTCATTAAGCACTAAAAGCAGAGTGTAAATGACATACTCGAGGTATTTTCAAATGTGTTAATGCTTGTGTACAGTGAGATGGATCGTAGCTCCCTGTGATACGGATTGGAAAACAAAACAAGGCAGGGGACGCTCCATCGGGAACATTTAAAGGAACACTAAACAGATTCAGCAGCTAATAAAAGTCCAGCTTATAGCCTCAGAGCTGATAATACCGGGGAAACACATGCAGAAGGTTCCTGGAAGTCACACGACCTGTCACAATGTATTGTTCATCGGGGTCCAAACGTGCCAAGATTTCCTGTCATTCACTCCGTTAAGGAGCATTTAATGTCCCTTTAAGGGTAAGGTCCCTTGCACACAAATGATTTTTGAGAAAAACAGAGCATGGGTGCAAAACTCAGTCAATGGGTACATGGAAGGAAAAAAAAAAAAAAAAAAAACAGGTGGTACTGAGATGCCATTATAGTGTGGAAAGTTTTTTAACCAAAAATAAGGGAACCAGTTGTTGACAACTATGGGCTGTCCTTTTCTTTTCTTTTTTGCCTTAAAGGACATCTACCATCAGCTTCACGGATGGCAAATGCCCAGCATTAGATTCCCATTTCTTTATGCACTAATTGGAACAGTTTTTAGTGTATAAAGAAAGGGCACAAGTATAAAGTAGAGATGTGTTTGTAAATGGATGGATGGATGTAGTAGGGCTGTGTGAACACATAGATGTAGCAAAGCTGTGTGAATGAGATGTAGCAGAGCTGTGTGAGTGAATGAATGGATGTAGCAGGGCTGTGTGAGTGAATGAATGAATCCAGCAGGGCTGTGTGAGTGAATGAATGGATGCAGCAGGGCTGTGTGAGTGAATGAATGGATGCAGCAGGGCTGTGTGAGTGAATGAATGGATGTAGCAGGGCTGTGTGAATGAATGGATGGATGTAGCAGGGATGTGTGAATGAATGGATATAGCAGAGCTGTGTGAATGAACGGATGGATGTGTCAGGGTTGAGTATATTGATCTAGAAGACCTGTGTGTTCTGTGCATGTATGTGACCAACAGAATTCTTAATTGGTTTAAATTTATTTTTCCATTTTTCTTTATTACTTCATTCTGGGGTGCATATTATAGTCCGAAAAACATGGCATGTTGCAAATCTGAAGAGGCCTCACTAAGGATCAATATGAACATGTTGCCATAAACGTTTACACCATACTTCTCAAATAACAAATTCAAAATTAATGAACTGCTATAATTGCAAAGTAACACCCCCCCCACCTTTTTATTTTTATAAAGGATTCATTACAAAAAATATATATATATATATATATTTGGCTTGAGAAAATAAGCATGTATCTCATGTGCCTGCTTTGACCTCTGCTGCATAATGTGTTTTTTGGGTTGTTTTTTTAACATTTGATCATTCAAAATGTTACATAGTTTTCATTACCGTCCCCATGCTATCCTCCATGTGACTACCTATATTACACATCTGCTTTGTAAACTGAAGTCGAAAAAAAAGTACACAATACACATGCGCCACCTGCTGGCTGGTTTGCAGATATGATGGCACTTAGGACATAAATGCACACATTTCTCCAAACCGCTGACCTCCACATCCGGACACGACGTGGCGTCTGTAATTTACCTTTTTTGTGTCGTCTTTTTTTTCTTTAACCTTTTCTGGGATGGACGACACTTCGACATCCATTGCTTCTTCCTCTTCACTGTCACTGGTCAGGACTTTTACTGTTTTCTTGGACACACATTTTACGGGAGACTCCGTCTCCTCGGTAGGAAGATCACCATTTTTTTCTTTTAGGGGGCGTTCGGTGCTATTTATAAAGAAGGGTAGAGAAAACATTGCACATCATTACATGGACATCTTATGGCTGGGGATCTGCCATCACTTTCTGTGTGGTTGAGGGTTCTACTAACGGAACCTCAGGATGAACTATTGTCAGTATCCTGTAGCTTCACAGATTCCACTACTCAAGCTACTAACCACCCAGACAGGCAGCTGTGCTGAACGTCCCTGCACGGTGGGTGGCTGGGTGCCCCCGGTACAAGTGAAAACTAGTACAACATTCCTGTTCTTAGGAATAGCAGAGGTTTCCCAGGTCAAACTACGCACAGGCATAATACACACGTCTTAGCAAAAGGTCTTTGAAAGTGAATATTATTGATCAGGTTTTGTGTTTCCAGGGTTTTCTAAACATATGCAAGTAAATATACAGGCAGTCCCCAGGTTACATACAAGATAGGGTCCGTAGGTTTGTTCTTAAGTTGAATTTGTATGTAAGTCGAAACTGTATATTTTATAAGGGTAGATCCAAACAAAAACCTTTTTTTGCCCCAGTGACAATTGAAATTTCAACATTTTTAGCTGTAATTGGACTAAAGATTATTAATAAAGCTTCATTACAGACACCTTACAGCTGATCATTGCAGTCTGGGACTATAGTAAAGCATCCAGAGAGGTCACCAGAGGTCACAGTGGGCAGAGGGGTCCGTCTGTAACTAGGGGTCATCTGTAAGTCGGGTGTCCTTAAAGGGAACCTATAAAGGTAGATCGGGTGGTAGGTGGATCAATAGGACGTGAGGATAGCCCTTTTAAGGGCTAATCCTCACGTCCCCGCGCTTTTTTGAAAAGTTTTATTAACCCTATATTCACCGCATCTGAGGTTACACGGGGAGGCTACTCCACGCCCCAGTAGCCTCTTTTCTCCTCCTACCGAAAATCTTCGGCGCACAGCTACGAGGAGCTGCGCGCCCTCGTCTGATGAATCTGCTGTCTGCGCGCGTGCAGAACAGCAGGCCCGCGCCTGCACAGTCACTGCTCCGAAGCTGGAGCTGCACAGGCACGGGCCTGCTGTGCACGCGCAGACAGCAGATTTTCGGTAGGAGGAGAAGAGAGGCTACTGGGGCGTGGTTACACCAGATGCGGTTACTCCACGCCCCAGTAGCCGCATGAAAAAATTTGATTATAGGGATAATAAAACTTTTCAAAAAAGTGTGCGGACGTGAGGATTAGCCCTTAAAAGGGCTATCCTCACGTCCTATTGATCCACCTACCACCCGATCTACCTTTATAGGTAGATTTGTGGTGGTAGGTTCCCTTTAAGTAGGGGACCGCCTATATATGAAAAAAACTATAAATTGAAGCACCAAATACACAAGAGGGGAGGTCTGACCGCAGCAGGAAAATTCAATCCTCCGAGCTTCTGTACTGTAGCAAAACTATCCCGAGTGTCAGAGGATCAATTTCCACAAAGTATCTTTGCAATCTGTTGCTTATTAGTCAGGGCTGCAGAATCCGCACCTCCAACACTTCAATGGGCAGATTTGTGCTCTAGTCCTGAATGATCAATGTAAATTTTGCACCAATTGCACCATTGTTAGTCTACGCAAAGGGGGTAATATACAATAACACAAGAGCACATTGACATCCGATTATGACCATGACCCACCTTTTATCTTTGCTGCTCTGTTTCTTTCCCTTAGAATCGGCCTCAACCGGCTCCTTTTTCTCCTTTTTTGTAACAGCTTCACCCTTGGGTTGAAAAAACGACCTTGAAGAGTAAAATTTAAAAAAAAAATAAATAAAAATAAAAAAATAAAAATTATAACACTTAAAAAAAAGCATTTACAGGCCGTTAGGATAGTAGAAAGCTGAAAGCTGGGTGGCCGCAGCCGTATTAGGGCAAAATATAAGACAGTGTATGAGACGCAGTGTGCTCTCTGCAGCGTGACTGCCGTATACCTCTATGGGGGCCATGATAAGGCCACAAATTGTGCGGTAGTATCATGGCCCCCAATACGGTCCTGTGTATGGAGCGTTACTAATTAAAAAAAAAAACATCATAGACCATGGAATTAGAAGCAAAGATAAGTTCCATAGGTTTCTTCTTAAGTCGAATTTGTATGTAAGTCGGAACTGTATATTTTATAATTGTAGTTCCAGACAATTTTTTTTTTTGTCCCAGTAACAAATGGAGTTTCAATTTTTTTTTTGCTGTAATTGGACCAAGGATTATCAATAAAGCTTCGTTACAGACAAAGCATCCGGAGAGGTCACCAGAGGTCACAGTGGGAAGAGAGGTCCGTCTTTAACTAGGGGTCATCTGTAAGTCGGGTATCCGCATGTAATGGTGATCTATAAATAAATTATTATTAGTAAGCGCATATACTTGCCTCTCTCTCTTCTCCTGGTTAGCTGCCGTACTGCCCATTACTGTCGGGTCTCTGTTAGTTTATAGAGGCTGAAAGTGCAGCCCGACCGCCACCGACAGCCGTGCCACAACTGAATGGGAAGCGTCAGAGAGGTAAGTACAGGCGGTCCCCTACTTAAGAACACTCGACTTAGATACGACCCCTAGTTAAAAACAGACCCCTGGATGTTGGTAATTTATTGTACTTTAGCCCTAGGCTACAATGATCAGCTGTAACAGTTATCACAGGTGTCTGTAATGAAGCTTTATTGTTAATCCTGGTTCTTATGACAATTCAACATTTTTAAAATCCAATTGTCACAGAGACAAAAAAAGTTCTGACTGGGGATTACAATGATAAAATATACAGTTCCGACTTACATACAAATTCAACTTAAGAACAAACCTACAGACCCTATCTTGTATGTAACCCGGGGACTGCCTGTATATGCTTTTTATTATTTTTAAAGCCCCCTGCCTCACCATGAAGAGCATATACATATCGCTCTCCCCATACCTGGGCAACTGTGGCACAGGGGGTCAATTTCAGGCATCTTTACAGAAGCTGGCAGTGTTGCCCTGACCAAAGCCGAACCCCTGCTACAGCAGCAGTTTCAGGTTGTAGCAGGCGCTGATATCCGTTTTTGGGACAGCACTTCCGGCCTCTGGAAACAAACAGATCAGGCAGCTGACAGGACGCAGGGAGAGAGGCAAGTATACGCTCTAACATTTTCAACCATCTGTACAACCCCCTTTAAATATAAAAAGACAGGAGCATATTTCTTTAATCAAGTACAGTTATTTATACTATTGATTTATACAATTTTGAAGAAAGTTTAGTTACGTGTTAACATTAACCTCAAAGTACCTTACAGGCAGTCCCCTACTGAAGAACACCTGACTTACAGACGACCCCTAGTTACAAACGGACCTCTGGATGTTGGTAATTTATTGTACTTTAGCCTTAGGCCACAATAATCAGCTGTAACAGTTATCACAGGTGTCTGTAATGAAGCTTTATTGTTAATCCAATTGTCAAAGAGACCCAAAAATTTTTGACTGGGGTTACAATAATAAATGTATATAGTTAACTCAAGTTAAGAACAAACCTACAGAAACCATCTTGTACGTAACCCGGGGACTGCCTGTATAGTGGGATGGTCTTGATGGGGTTAGGTAAAAAAAACCCTCTATAACGTACTTTTAAACTAGCACACTGTGCTGTAGATTATATTAAAAATAGAAAAACCTATAAAATAACACGATTGTGTGTTTTACTGACAAGGGGAAGCCCTGTGTGTAAAATGTCACTTTGTTCTGAGGATTATTCAGTCCCCGGGTTACATACAGGATAGGTTCTGCAGGTTTGTTCTTAAATTGAATTTGTATGCAAGACAGAACTGTGTATTTTATAATTGTAACCCCAGTCAAATTTTTTTTGGACAATTGGATTTTAACCCCTTCACGCAGTGACTTAGCGCTCAGTAGCGGATATAAGTAGGGGACCGCCTGTAAATTCCAGTATGCCCCATAATCCACTGATCCTGTCCTTGCATTACTATACATCAAGGCCGGAGCTGTTTAACATAAATGATGTATATTTCCATCTATTAGGTTTGCAGCGTGTGCTTTGCACCCACTACCATGATCTTCTTACAAAGGGTGTTAACTAGCCTTTAGATTTGTCAAGTGTCAAATCTCTGCAGCTGTCAGATGTGCTCTCGGGTCCTTTCTGAGTGACATGTAACCATATCCCTGTGTGTACTACATCCCACATGCACCAAGCTTTTTATAAACATGACCCGCACAATAAAGAGCAGCGGGGAGACGAAAAATGTAAGAAGTCCTGGTTTACAGAAATCCCATTTCCTTCTGCTGGTTTCGACCCAACTTTGTTTTTGTAACAGCGATATTAATTTCTATGCACCATCTAAGAGACCATGAGGATTTTTTATAGAAATGTTTTGCTGCTCACTATATTACAATTCATTTATGAAGACACACACAAAGTCTCACAGATCAGCAGGGCAAATACCTAATTAAATACGGGCTCTTAGAAGTGTGCACATGGGGAAAGGCCCCTTACTGTATCATTGCTGATGTCCTCCTGCATGCTGAGATTTAGGGTCCAAAACCAGTCTATATGAACAGCGTCTTTCCCTACAATTTTTATTAATATCTTTGCAACATCCTAATACATCCTAATTGCACATAAACCATGCAGCGTGTGTATAGACGTCACGACAGTGGCCAACTTTAAATGGTTACATCTTCGGAAGCATGGCACCTAGAAACACCACTCTGGTGTAATATTAAAGAATCTCCCCTTTCCTATGTGGGGTGTCACTCTCGGTCCCACAGAACAGGAGATATCCACGGTTTCATGTTTTGTTTTTTTTAAATGCAATTTTTATATTGAGCTGGTCACTCCCAACATTAACATGTGATTTTTCCCCGGTTCTGCGATACCTAGGAACACAGTCTATCATATTAAAGAGGAGATTCTACAGAGCCAATCAGTCAGCTTTACGCCCCAAGCAACTACGCATGGTTGTGATAGGCCAGGAGTGTCCACCAAGACAATTATTGCCATGCTTGGCTGCTAGGGGCGTAAAGCTGCCCGATTGGCAAGCAACATGCCCGGGTTCGGCAGAGCTGCCGAATGGAGGAGGCAGAATCTAAAGTTCGGGTATGCTCACCTCTAGTTATTAGTTAATCTTCCACAGAAGGCTTGGTAGATTTCCTTTAAAGAGGTTTTAACACGTTTCCAACTAATTGCAGATGTACAAGGTAGAGGATCTGGGCAGAGCTCTGGTCACACAGTCTGCTATTCTACCATGTAGTGTTATGGCCCTACTAGAGAGATACCCAATTGCAGAATTCACTTCCAATAGAGGTCTCATACCTTCTCAACCGGGGGTGCAGATTTGTCATCCTGCTGAAAGGATGCAGGACAGAACGCTTGTGTACAAACAGCGCCCATACACAGGACGCCATTTTTTTGGGTACTATGATAGCACATCTTCAGTCAACTCTTCCTAGGGAAGACGAGTCAGGATATAGATGTCAAAACAGAGGGGGAGAAGGAGTCAAATTTTAACAATATTAAGTCGCAAGATTCTGAGCCTAGGAGGTTATGCAGGAGAGGTTTCCTGTTCGAAGGAGAAGATTCTATCCAACCTTAAAGGGGATGTCCCTTTAATACAGCATATTATTTAAACACTGACCCCTCTATCCCCCTGTTCAACCTGGTGCTACTCCCATTTTGCCTTTCCAGTAAAGTGATATTAATAGGGAGGTCTTGGCTCCAGCAAATTAGATATCCATGACCGGGAAAGAAAGCTAGAATAGTAAAAAAAAAATATATATATTATTCTTATCTAAGGAAAAAGAAGGTTTGGATTCCACAGATATTTTTAATCACTAAATGCCAATTTGACAAGAGTGATAGATAGAAACAAAACTATGGGTAGAAATGGAAGATAATGCCTCCCCGATCGCTCTTAAAGTTGTGTCTTGGGTTTTGCTAAACACCCAACTATATCAGCAAATATATGCAAGAAATATTTACAAGGGACTCATTTATCCCCTCAACCATCTCTAGTTTACCCAATCTTGGATAACCCATCATTTATACCAGACTATGAACAGAAATTTTAAGAATGGATCCAGTCTGGCAAGTTTCGAGCTTGAGATTTATTTTAAAAGATAATGGGGCAGATTTATCAAAGCAGTCTGAATGTCAGAATATTTCCAGTTGCCCATGGCAACCAATCACAGCTCCCCTTTAAAATATTCATGAGCACTGGTCAAATGAAAGCTGAGCTGTGATTGGTTGCCATGGGCAACTGGAAATATTCTGACATTCCGACTGCTTGATAAATCTGCCCCAATGTCTGGCTCACAGTAGAAGAATTACATTTTCAGAAGGTTCTGACTCATGTGGGTTTTTGGAGAGCGATGCAATTACAACACTTTATATCTCCATTACCATCTGCTATATTATACAGTAGGGAACCAACATCGTTTGAAGCAAGGTGTCTAGGAGAAGGATTTATTACACACTCACTTTCGGTGATTTGTAGAATGCTGATGGACAGAATGGATAAAATGAAACCAATTTTTATTAGGTAAATGGGAAATAGATTGAGGGAGGACTATATCTGAGCAACAGGAGAAAAATATTCACTACCTTGTCCATGGGTCTACAATAGCTCATCGTATCCTAGAATCTGGGCAAGATGGTATAAGTTTCCCAAGTCCCTGAATAAAAACGTATCCATCAATTTCACCGAACTGTTGGAGATGCGACAATGACCTAAGGTACACTAAAGGTCAAAAAATGACGTTAAACAAGTTGTGAATAAAATTGTTGAACAAAACCTGGAATTAGAACCTGCTTTTTTTTCTTCTTCAGATTCCAAAGGAAAGGTGCAAGACTTCGGTTCTAGGCCCTTTAATCAGTGCAGCAAATCTAAAGAATGGGATGGAGGAATTAACAGCTCCAATGAGGGGTTCACATGAAAAAAAAAAACTGTGGGATATGGGAGAAATTGACCCTCCGCAGATATTAAAATGGAATAATTACCAAATACATGGTAAATACGGTCCATATTTTGAGAGTAAAGTAAGGGTTTGGAGACTTGGAGAGGCAGGGAGGGGTGGGCCTTGTGAATTGTTATATACATATGGATTTTGTGTGTGTTCATGGAGTATATGTTATTGTAAAAAATTGTTAAATAAAGAATTTTTTTTTTTTTTTTTTAAAAGGAGAAAAAAAATGCAACAACATTTTGCCAATTATTTTAAGTCTCCATAAATCACGAGGAAGAGAAGGGTTGATTCCCCTGAACAATAAGATAAGGCGGCGATCAAATCCAAGATAAAGGCGCACATCTGCCGCCAGGATTTAAATGCCTCCGGCAGCTTTGCCAGATGAGTGCAAATTCGTACCACCCAGTGGGTGTTTACTGCAATTTGGAAAGGGATCTGCCCGTGAGCCCTCTCCCTACCTGCTTACAAACACTGTGTTAGTTTGCCATGCGTCAGGAAGAGGTTATCATATTTTTCGGACTATAAGTCGTACAAAAAATCCTTTTATTTTCTCAGAAATCAAAGGTGTGCCTTATAGTCCAGTGCGCCTTATATATGAACCGTACTTACAGACAACAGCTGCCTTGAACAGTGCAGAGGTCTGCCACCTGCTGGTCATTCATCCTTATAATCAGGTGCGCCTTATGTATGAACCTAGACGTTTTAGCAGGCATTTATTAATGGTGCGCCTTATACTCCGGTGCACCTTATACTTAGAAAAATATTGTAATCACAGCACGTCTAGAAAGTACAGAGCGTTAGGTGAGGACGCAGGAGATAAAATAGTGTCCCTGCTGGAGTTGTTCTTTAATATAAATATGGATATAGCTCATATTGAGAGTGCTAGCAGTCAGGACAATGTTATAATATCATAACTTCTGTCTGTTACCTACAGCACACAGTCTGGGCAGCAGAATTTATAGTTTACCATCTGCTCGGCCTGCATTGATTATCTGTTCTGTCAGCAAGACTGCTATCCCACCTGTTGCGAAAGAACATAGGACACATAGCAGGCTTCCTCTTACACCTACTACAACGTGCTGCTGAAAGCTCGGTATTCACAACTGGAGTGGATTTAGAGACAAGAACTTGTTGGGGCTTTCGTCTAAAGTAAAAACAAGGGATATCATATACTGAACTTATAAGTTTAGTAACAGCTCCATCTTCTGTTCCAGGAGGACGGATACACTGTAGTCATGAAAAGAAATGATATAATTATAGGAGTAAACACATACTCTACACACTGCGGCTCTACACATAGGGAATGATGCAAGTCTGTGTGTACGCTGCTACATAAATCAGCTGCAATTCTGGGATTCCTTACAAACTCGGCAGGGGTTTCCCAGAAGACGGCCGAAGCGTGGACACTTTTACAACTGGAATGGAAAACTTGCTAACAGATGCTTGTCCCTGGAACAACTCTGACAAAACATGAAATAAAGAACTTCTTCAAGATGGGAATAGGAGAAGGGTTTCCCAGCATGTGTAAACCATCTCCATCTGCAGTAGGATCTACAGTAAAAATGGTAGAAAATTGCACACTCAGGAGCAGTGGTGCTGGATGTAGGATTCTAAATCCAATTGTATCCATTCAGAAAACATGGAACACACGAAAATTGTTCTTCACCGTAATGCGCTGCTTCACCGACCCTCTATGCCCAATTCGGAAAACCACATCTAACTTGACAAGGGTCGAGATGACCGAAACGTCGTCATTTTTTCATCTGTTGTATATACTTCCGCTTGTTCATGCATTACGGTGAAGGCTACACTGTGTGAAATAATCACTAAAAACAAAATAGAACAATTTTCGCGTGTGCCGTGTTTTCTGAATGGATATGTGTTTGATCCCAAGCCAATTTTGAAAGTTTTCCCACCTACAAAGAATCATAGTGCATGGGGCTAAATTAGGCTAAGTTCCGCCCCCGTTATTTTTTCCGTAAAATAAAAATAAAAAATAAAGCATGCATAACGGATATCTGCCTGAAACTGAACATATCGGATGACATAAAATTTACACTGATGTCAACGGGATTTTTAATTGATAGGTTAAACTTCTTTTCTGTAAACGGAGGTAAGGGGCGGAGGTTTGAGCGGTGGTAGTGCGTCTTGCAGTACATTACATGCATCCAGGGGGGTGAGTTTGTAACTAGGGGTTGTCTGTAAGTAAGGGGTTCTTAAGTCAGGGACTGCATATAGCAAGGAATTCGCCAGCACAAGAGTTAGACACCCCCTCAGGCTCACAATCCACAGCAAATCTTCTAATCGCAGGAAAAGCAAAACCACTAAAGATTTTTTTTACGTCTCAGAAACTTTTATTGACCTCATTGCTATATAGTTTACACTTCTACAACTCAGATTCTTATATAATCTATAACCAGCGTGGAAATAGCCATGTGCCAGCAGCTTATGTTGGGCTGTGGTCACATGACATGCTATTTGAGCTATTTGAGGGCAGGTCACCTATGCAGCAGATCACTGGCTTCCGTGGTGACCTCTGCACCCATGACACGTCACCGACTGATGTCAGCAATGACGTGAGATGGGAGAATAGGTCACCCCTTAGGTCACTTACTGACAAAAGAAGTGACGTGCGCTGAACAGCACTTGGCGATGGACTTTCACGTCAGTGAGATGAAAGCAGAGCTGTCTACTTGTCAATGTTAACTATGACCCCAATGGGTGACCTTACACCATCACTGGGAACTGCTGCCACTGCACAGGACTTACTGTAAACTGGTTGAACCTGGACTCGGGCAACAGAAAAGCGAGAATTAGACTCACCGGTAATTCGTTTTCCATCTAGTCCACCATGACGGCCCACCTGGAGGATTACCCCTTGACCTCTGCAGGGACAGGAAGAAGAGAGGTTAAATGTCCCTCCCCCTGCATCCCTCGCCAGTGTTCTACCAAATAATCACACCAAGGAAGGATGCAAGAGGTTTTATTAGCATGTTACTCCACATACAATGAAAAAACCAGATAATCACGTTTTGTAAGGGTTGGGAAAAAATTCCAGGCCGTCATGGTGGACTAGATGGAAAACGAATTACCGGTGAGTCTAATTCTCGCTTTCCATGACGTCCCCCATGACGGCCCACCTGGAGATATACCAGATAACAAAAGGAATTTTTTAGGGAGGGACTACTGTTTGCAGAACTTTTCTACCAAATGACAGGTCCTTGGTAGAATGCAAGTCCAGTCTGTAATGTTTCGCAAAGGTTGTGGAACTGGACCAGGTTGCGGCTTTACAGATTTGGTCCAGGGAAGCTCCTGCCCGCTCTGCCCAGGAAGTGGCTACTGCCCTGGTAGAATGGGCCTTAAGATTTGTAGGAGCTTCTAAGTTTTGGATAGAATAACAGTCCCGGATAGTCTGTCTAATCCAGCGGGCGATGGTGATCTTTGACGCTTTTCTTCCTCTGTTCTTGCCCTGGAACTGAAGAAACAAGTTTGAGTCTTTCCGCCAGTTATTAGTTGTTTCGAGATAGTGTAACACTATTCTTCTCACGTCTAAAGTATGCCATTTAGCTTCTCCCGAGGTTTTTGGTTTTTGGCAAAAGGAGGGGAGAATAATTTCCTGGCTACGATGGAAATCTGTAGTTACTTTGGGCAGGAAATTTGGATCAAGCATCAGGGATATTCTATCATCCGTAATTTTAAGGTAAGGTTCATTAATGGAGAGTGCCTGGATTTCTCCTAACCTTCTAGCAGTTGTTATAGCAACAAGAAAGGCAGTTTTAAGGGTGATATTTTTTATGTTAGCGTCCTCTAGAGGCTCGAAGGGCCCCTGTATAAGGCCATTCAGGACTATTGATAAGTCCCAGGGAGGAGTCCTGACAGGACATTTAGGACTTAGTCTAGAAGATGCTCTAAGGAATCGTCTTACCCACCTATGGTCAGCCAGAGAGACGTCAAAGAAAACGCTGAGGGCTGAGACTTGGACCTTTAGTGTGCTGGTCCTTAGGCCTTTGGTCAGTCCTGCTTGAAGAAACTCCAATATCTGCTGTATGTTAGGAGAGGACAGATTAGGAATTTCAGGATGGCAAAAGGATACAAATCTTTTCCAAATTTGTGGTAGATTGCTGAAGTAACTGGCTTCCTACTTGCCTGTAATGTTGCAATGACTTCTTCTGAGAGACCTTTAGCTTTCAGCATTTGTTTCTCAGGATCCAGGCTGATAGATGGAGTGATTCTGGATTTGGATGATGAACGGATCCCTGGTATAGGAGATCCTTCCTTAGAGGGAGAATAACTGGTTCTTCCAGGGCCAAGTTCTTCAGTGCTGGAAACCAACTTCTTTTTGGCCAGAAGGGTACTATCAGGATAATTCTGAGATCTTCTTGTCTTATTTTTTGTACTGTTCTTGAGATCAGAGGAAGTGGAGGGAAGGCATAGGCCAGTCTTGAGTGCCAACTGTGGCAGAAGGCGTCTAGAAGATAGTCTGGGGTATTCTTCTGTAGGGAGAAGTAATGGTCTGCTTTTTTGTTTTCTCTGGTGGCAAATAGATCTATTTGTGGTACTCCCCATTTCTGGGTTAACTGGAAGAAGATTTCCTTGTTTAGGCACCACTCGTGGGGATCCAGAGTGTATCGGCTTAGGAAATCTGCCTCTTTGTTTTCTGACCCCTTTAGATGGGTTGCCGTCAGAGACAGGACATTTTCTTCCGCCCAGAGAAAGATCTTCCTTGATATTTTTTGGAGAGATGCTGATTGTGTGCCCCCCTGGCGTCTGAGATAGGCGACTGTGGTCGTGTTGTCCGATAATATTTTTAGGTTTTTTCCTTGTACTTGATCCGAGCAGGCCTTCAGGGTTTCCCAGACTGCCTTCAGTTCTTTGTAATTTGATGATCTGCTTATCTCTGACTGGGACCACTGACCTTGAATCAGTTTCCCCGGAAGTTTCGCTCCCCAACCTGTCTTGCTTGCATCTGTTAGGATTGATGTTACTGGCCAATTGTTCCATTTTAGGCCCTTGGAGAGGTTTTCCACTGTCTTCCACCAATTTAGTGAACTTTTTACCCATAAGGGAATGTTGGTTTTTCTTTCCAGGTGGTTTAGATTTTTGTCCCAGGACGAGAGAATCCAAATCTGAAGATCTCTTGTGTGACTTTGAGCCCAGGGGACAGCAGCTATACAGGATGTGAGAAGGCCCAGGAGTTTCATAGCTTCCCGGATTGAGCACTTCTGTTTGGTTTGGAACAGAGATACCTGTAGGGTGAGATTTTTGATCTTCTCTTCTGGGAGAATTGAGTGTTGATGTACTGAGTCCAACAATATTCCCAGAAATTTTTGCTTGGTACTTGGCTGGAGGTTTGATTTTTCGAAATTTATAATCCAACCTAGGCTTTTTAGGATTGCCAATGTCATGTCTCTCTGGGATAACAAGGTTTCTTCTGAGCCTGAGACTAGGAGGAGATCGTCCAAGTAAGGAATCAGTAGTATGTTTCTTTGTCTCAGAACTGCTACTACCTCTGCCATAATTTTTGTGAATAGTCTGGGAGCTGAGGAGATCCCGAATGGTAGAGCTCTGAATTGGAAGTGTCTTACCTGGTTTTCCGGGGACCGGATGGCAAATCTCAGGAATTTTTGAGAGATGGGATGGATTGGGACGTGGTAATACGCGTCTTTTAAGTCTATGGTGCAAAGAGCTGCCCCTTTGGGGATCAATGGTGTTGTGGATTTTAGGGACTCCATCTTGAATCTTCTGTATTTGATATGGGTATTCAGACTCTTTAAGTTTATGATCATCCTGTAGGCTCCATTCGGTTTCTGAACTAAGAAGAGGGGGGAGTAGAACCCTTCCTTTTGATGGTGGGGAGGTACAGGAGAAATAACATTTTTGAGTAATAGGGATTGAACCTCTTCCCACATGAGCAGAAGCATTTGTTGAGAAGATGTCTTTGTTGTTACAAATGTTTGAGGGGGAGGGGTATTCAATTCGATCTTGTAGCCATCGCGTATGACTTGTAGAATCCAGGCATTCTTTATGCTTTGCTCCCACTGAGAGGGGAAAAGAGCTAGTCTTCCCCCCACCCTGGCGTCATTGCTTTCTGGCAGGGTTGGGTTGGGTATTCTGGAAGGAACTGTAACCTCTACCTCTACCTCCTTTGGTATAGCTCCATCTGCCTTGTTTTCCTTTCCCACGATAGGATGGAACTTTGTCGCGGGAATCACGAAAGGAATGCCTTTTCTGTCTAGGTTCTGGAAAGCCTTTTTTTCTATCTGCAGCTTTCTCCAGGATCGTGTCCAGTTCCGGACCAAATAGGAATTCGCCGGAAAAAGGTATGCCACATAGGTTAGATTTAGAACGGAAGTCACCCGACCACTGCTTGAGCCAGAGGGCTCTGCGGGCAACGTTAGAGAGTGCTCCTTCTTTGGCGGAAAACCTGACGCATTCCCCTGATGCATCTGCAATGAAGGTAGTTGCTAGTTTTAGCAGTGGCAAAGACTCCAGAAGCTTCTCTCTCGAGGTTCCGCCAATAATTTGGTTCTCTAACCCATTTAGCCAACAGGTCATTGTCCTGGCGATAGATGTGGTTGCGACATTTGCCTTCAGATTTAGCATTGCCGATTCCCAGGTCTTTTTTAAGACGCTGTCAGATTTGCGATCCATGGGGTCTTTAAGTTGGGTCGCATCCTCAAAGGGGAGATCGGTCTTCTTAACCATCTTGGTAATCTGGATATCCACCTTTGGGATTGAATTCCAGTATTTTGACTTCTCCTCGTCGAATACGAGTCTGTTCCTGAAATCCCTGGTCACTGATAGCCGTTTCTCTGGATCTTTCCACTCTTCCCGGATAAGGTCTTCTAGTACATTATTAACTGGGAATACCCTCTTCTTTTTTGCTCTTAAGCAACCAAAGAGTTCGTCCTGTACAGACTTAATCTCCACAGGATCTTCAATGTTTAGTGTTTCTCGGACTGCCTTTAGTAAGGTGTCCAAGTTGTCCATAGAAAAAAGGAATCTGGTGTCGTTTTTTTGTTCTTGGCTATCTAACTGTTCTTCCTCGCCTCCTTGGTAGGAACAGGAAGCCCTGTCTGGGTCTGAATCCATCTCCTCCGGATTTGGTTCAGAGGGTTTGAACCTTTTAGGAGGAATTCCTTCAGAAAAGAGGGATGCAACTGTGTTTTTTACTTCGGATTTGAACATGGATCTCATCTCGTCCATGAAAGACGCTTTTTCTTCCCGCATTATGCTGTCAAGGCAGTCTCTGCATAGCGGTTTTTTATAGGATTCTGGAAGTTTATTAAAACACATATTGCATCTGCGAGATGGAAGGGTTTTAGTCTTAGACTTGTCTTCCTTCTTTTCCTCTTTTTTATCCTCTTTCTTCTCTTTGTCTTTTCTCTCCTACATGTGAGAAGAAGACAAGAGGAAGCATAGGGGATGTATATATATATACAGGGCCCCCCCTCCACGAACCACCCTCCAGACCCCTTACTTACAGATATCTGAGGAAGGGGAACTGGGTCCATGCTTGCCTGTGGACAGGGAAGGAGGTAGAGGTGTAAGTGGAGCGGTGGTACAGATAAATGATCAGCCATCGTGTGTTTCACTAACCTGTCTGTGACACACTTAGATCTGCAATAAATCACCTGCGGATATCTCAGAAGCAAGAGAAGGTCTCTAGTAGACTCTCTGCCTTTTAAACTCACCGCTCCACGCTCCTGACTCCCGAACGCCAATGACGAGCGTCACTTCCGGTGCGCGCGGACCGGAAGTCGTCATCCGGCCAGTGGAACGCAAAACCGGAAGTCGTCATCACAAAACCGGAAGTCGTCATCGGAGGCCGGTGGAACGCAGCTGCGCCTCACCATCGGGAGCCGGAACATGTGGTGCTGCCGTGGATCAACGCAGGACCGCAGGGATCACACCAATACCTCCCCATTTAGATGTCAGCCAGGAAGGAGATCGATCGAGGCCAGGAGAGGAGAGGATCTTAGTACCAGGTACCGCGCCTCATAAAGGCGTCCCCCTCCACTCCCACCCCCCTAAGGAGATGAGAAGGAGAGAGACCCTCTCTTCCCCCTGCCTGTGTAGGGACAGGAAGAACACTGGCGAGGGATGCAGGGGGAGGGACATTTAACCTCTCTTCTTCCTGTCCCTGCAGAGGTCAAGGGGTAATCCTCCAGGTGGGCCGTCATGGGGGACGTCATGGAAAACAAGGACATGACCGCGGACAGTCTGGCTGTAAGCAGCAGCCTCCGTCACTTGTGGGTAAGAAAGATGATTCTTGAGAGGTCAACTATGAGGTCAATAGTAGCCCCTATATCAGTGATGGCTAACCTATGGCACTGGTGCCAGAGGTGGCACTCAGAGCCCTTTCTGTGGGCACTCAGGCCATCACCAGAGATGACTCCAGGTATCTTCCTGCAGTCCCAGACAGCCCAGGACTTGCTGTGCACAGAGCTATTTTAAAGTGACAGAGATACCAGGGACTATTTTCTGCTTTATTGGTGTCCTCAGGTGCTGGTATCACTGAAAGCTGTGACAGAGAAGGGAGTATAAATCACAAATTAAATTTCTGTGTTGGCACTTTGCGATAAATTAGTGGGTCTTTGTTGTAGTTTGGGCACTCAGTCTCTAAAAGGTTCGCCATCGCTGCCCTATATAATAGCTCTGGGTATTTTCCTGGTGGAAAGCACAACTCCATTTGCAAACAAGTCATTTTAATTAGATGTGAGATTTTCCAAATCTGGTTTCAACACAATGGGGCTCATTTACTAAGGGTCCGCGGAGCGCATTTTCGGCGGGTTTCCTGACGATTTCCGTTTTGCGCCACATTTAACAGGGGATTTGGGCGCACGAGATCAGATTTTGGCGCATTGCCACCGGCTTCTACGCGACAGGGGAGTGGCCGTCGGACAACCTGACTGATTCGGACTACACGCGGGACTTAATATTTCGAATTGTGTCGCAATTTCAAGCACCGGGAAGAAGAAGGTGAACTCCGGCGGACCTCGGCGGGGAAGCGACGGATGCAGTAACTCGGGAGCACGAGCTTTGTGAATCGCGCTGGACTTAATTTTCGTCGGACCTTCCGAATCAGGGATCGCGACAGGACCGAATAAGTAAATGTGCCCCAATATCTTTTCTTGCAGTTTACCAATATTAAAGGGGTTGTCCAGAGCCAATTGTGTTTTAACATATGGCTTTAGGGGCATGTACAAATAACAATCCTCTTATACACACCTCTCTTTGTGCTTCCGTCCAGCCACGGACTTTTTACAATCAAAAGTAAAAGTCGCAGCCATTTATGTGAACAACTGCTCTACCATTAATTGCACCCGTATGACCATCACTGAGAGATGGCCAGCAATAGCCTGTCCTTTTGTGGGAACAAGTCAATTCCATGAAAATCATGGATACCAATAGTATAAGCTGCCAAAATTACAAAACCTGCACGAAGACATCTAAATAATAACAGGATATTCTTCAAAATTAAACTCAAAAAAGCGCAGTTCCCAATTATTCTGCACAGCAGTTTCCAAACATTTTATAGGTTGTAAAGAACTGAAAATGGTCATTTGTTGACTTTGCAGCATTAGCTTTTGATTTCAGTGAATGCGACCTCCTATTTCAATACAAAACATCCTAACAGGCCAAGTTACATGTAACATAAGAACCTTCTTTGATCACCTTCACAATTCTTGCATCAATTGAACTTGTGGGTTTTTGGAGTTTGTTTGAATTTCTTTGCAGGTCCTCCCAGACCTCCTCTCAACTTAAAGAGAACCCGTCATGCAAAATAACCGCCCTAAACTAAATATATTTTCATAAACTGCCATTAGAAAGCATTGTCCCTCTACATGCCTGTAAACCTAAGCAATGAGGTCCTAAAGCTGTATGCAAATGACCTGTGAAATGTCCAATGAGTCATTAGCATATTCAAGCTGTCTAGCTTATTCATGAGTGGGAGGTACAGCCACACCCCCAGTGTTTGACTGACAGCTGCTCCATATAATGGTTGCTCCATGTGCTTGTTGGTGGCCACACCCCCTGCAGCCTGTGTGTGTGTATAGGAGAGATACAAGAGCTCCAGGATGCAGCCATGTTATAGCAGAACATGTCAGGTACTTGTGTAGTTGATGTCTGTGTCTCACACGTGTATTAGGAGGATGCAGCACACACACTAGCAATGCTTTACTATACATTAAACACAGACATGAGCAGGGGGAGGAGAGGGGGAACAGGAGTGACATCACTGCCTCTGACCATGTGACCAGCCTCATTTACATAATAAAGACAAGATGATTTTACAATTATTAATGTATGAAATAACTAGATAAAGGCTGGGATGGAATCCATGTGAGCTGCTCCAACAGGTAGAGGTGACAGGACGAGTGACACAGACCTGATGACAGGTGTCCTTTAACAACAAACTTAGGGTGAAGACACACGTGGCGTTTTTAGGCCGTTTTTGGGCCGTTTTTAGTTGTTGGGCGTAAAAAACGCATTCTGTTTTTTAAAAATGCATCAGTTTTTTGAAAATGCATGCGTTTTTGTCCGTTTTTAGTTGCGCAAATTCGGAAAACTGACAAAAACGGATGCGTTTTCAAAAAACTGATGCGTTTTTTAACACATCCGTTTTTTACGATCCGAAAACGCACTAACTAAAAACGGCACCTATGGAACCTATCTTGCACGTAACCCGGGGACTGCCTGTATTTTCTTCCTTGGTGCGAAAAGAAGACTCATGCTTTCTGGAGTAAAATCACCTCCGCGCAGGACAGTGCGCCACCTCCGCGCAGGACAGTGCGCCACCTCCGCGCAGGACAGTGCGCCACCTCCGCGCAGGACAGTGCGCCACCTCCGCGCAGGACAGTGCGCCACCTCCGCGCAGGACAGTGCGCCACCTCCGCGCAGGACAGTGCGCCACCTCCGCGCAGGACAGTGCGCCACCTCCGCGCAGGACAGTGCGCCACCTCCGCGCAGGACAGATACTTCTGTGTCATTGGCCGCTATGGGCGTTAAAGGAGAGAATCTCACGGTGAGGCCACCATCTTCCCCCTGTTCAAGAAAATGAAGCAGAAACTCTCCAAAAACTCACAAGTTCAATGGATTCAAGAATTGTGATGGTGATATCCTAACAGCCCAAGTTACATGATAACATAGGAACCTTCTTTGATGTGTTGGATAGAAATAGCTTTTGATTTCAGTGAATGTGACCTCCTAATGCTGCAATTTCAATAAATGACCATTTTTAGTTCTTTACAACCTATAAAATATTTGCAAACTCTGCTGTGCAGAATAATTAAGAATTGTGAATTTTGAGGGCTTTATTATTGGGAGGTTTGTTCAATAAAATTAGATTTATACTCTTTAACGAGTGATGACTTTTTTAGGAAAATCTGAGAAATATCATATGCATAATAATTTGGAACGTGGTGTAAACATCTCGCCAGCATTTCTTTAACTTACTTTATGCTGCGTTGCATCCTTAGGCCGATGTGATAATTGAAGATGATCCTAAAAAGAAGAAAAAAAAAAAAAAAAGAAAAATATTAAGCTTTGTTTATACATGCACCAACAGTAAGTAAATTATTTTACTCAAAGGGCTTTTCAGAGGAAACTTGAATAACCCCAAGGTCATGACAGGGGCAAGCAGATAAAATAAAGTGGACTGAGGGCGGAGGCACACGTGGCGTTTTGAACCCGTTTTTTAAGCAGCCTGTTTGTGAAAACGCATCCGTTTTTGACAGTTTTTTTTCAATTATCTTGATGAGGATAATTGGAAAACGGACAAAAACGGTCAAAAAACGCAGCGGACTGCTTAAAAACGGCACTTCTCCGCTGGATGGAAGTTTTCACAGTTTGCTCACAGCGTCCTAGTGACATTACAAGAGTTGTTTGCAGGTGGCCCTGTGGTCAACAAAGCTGGAGTAGCGCCTCAATGTTGGAAACGGAAGCTAAGGCAGGGTAAGTTCTCTTCTATTTTATTTGCCTACCCTTGTCTAGAGTATACAACTGTCTATGTTCCTATGTGCCTGTGTCTCCTCTGCTCCACACCATCCCCCTCCCTACTCTGCCTCCATCATGCATGTGACAGTGGGGAGGTAGTTGGATAAGTGAGGAGGAGAGGAGACAGACACAGGCACACACAGGCTGCAGCTGCCCCCTCAATGCTGCTGGTAAAGTTCGCTTTAAACAACATTTTCATGGGAAACATTTTCAATAAACTATGGTGTTAATATCATTTAAAACTCTGAATTGTGGGAGTTTTAGCTTGATTTTAATGTACACACATGCCGTCCACTAAACAAGTAGATCAAACATGGCCCAAACTTATGCTACAACAAGTGCCGTTTCTATATAATGTAAAGCTACTATAAAGTAAAAAAAAAAAAAAAAAATACTACCCTGATCCCTACTGGCAAACAAATGCGTGTCTGGCTGGAACTCCGTGGTAAGAGACGCGCAGGAAGATGTGAAATGTGGTTTAAAAGTGGAAATTTATTTATTAAAATATGCTCTTAAAATGCGTTTCGAGCTCGTCAGCAACAAAGCAAAATACATTTTACACAAATGACAATGTTTAAAGGGACCGATATTTGGCGAGAAAGAAGATGTGGGGATATCTCACTCATAAATCGTTTCAATTAGGGTTAACTGGCAAAGAGATCCCTGGATGAACATCCTACGATATTACCTGGATGTTGTTCAAGTCGAAGAAGAATGATGGATTCTCAAAGTGGACTGAGCAACAATACATCGGGGGAGATGTATTAAATGTGTTGTTCTTTAGACCAGTGCAGATTAGAAATAGACAGATCTCCCCTGCACCAGATTAATGCCAGTGTCTGATGCTGGATGAGGAATCTGATGCAGCACAAGGGTAAGAGGCGCACGTCAGCATTTTGAACCCGTTTTTAAGCAGTTTTTTTTACAGGTTTTGAGGATAATTGGGAAAAACTGTCAAATACGGATGAGTCTAAAAAAAAAAAAAAAAAGCATGCTTTTTTTAACGGACTGCTTAAAAACAGCCTAAAAACGGGTTCAAAACGCCACATGTGCCACCACCCTAAGACTGGCGAGTCTCCTATTAGTTGGTCTGTGTTGAATATTGAATTTTCTGTTAAGAGCGCTCTTTCCTGTTAGATCACGCCCCCGTTTGCGCGATTAGGAAAACAGCCTAAGGGTGATGCCACACATGGCGTTTTTAGGCCGTTTTTGTGCCGTTTCTACTAAGTGCGTTTTCAGATCGTAAAAACCGCATGCGTTAAAAACCACATGCGTTTTTAGAAACCGCATGCGTTGTTTTTAATTGCGCAAAGTCGGAAAACCGGACAAAAATGTATGCGTTTTCAAAAAATGCGGCCGATATACGTCCCCCATACACTTCTATGGGCTCACGGCGCACGTGCGGCACCAGACCGCTCCGTAGCCCGGGAAAAGATAGGACATGTCCTATCTTTTCCCGTATTACGGCGCCGCAGCCAAGTATCGCTGCGCTCACCTCCTCCTCCTCTCCCCGCGCTGCCGTGTGCCCGCCGTGTTACGGTGCGGTGGGCTTACGGCAGTGTGAATGTAGCCTTAGGGTGAAGACACACGTGGCGTTTTTAGGCCGTTTTTAGTTGGTGCGTTTTCAGATTGTTAAAAACGCATACGGTTTTGTCCGTTTTTAAATGTGCCAATTCGGAAAAACGGGCAAAAACGTATGCGTTTTTAACAATCTGAAAACGCACTAAGTAAAAACGGCCCAAAAACGGCCTAAAAACGCCACGTGTGTCTTCACCCTTAGGGTGGTGGCACACATGGGGGGTCATTTACTAAGGGCCCGATTCGCGTTTTCCCGACGTGTTACCCGAATATTTCCGATTTGCGCCGATTGTACCTGAATTGCCCCGGGATTGTGGCGCACGCGATCGGATTGTGGCGCATCGGCGCCGGGACGCGCGCGACGGAAATCGGGGGGCGTGGCCGAACGAAAACCCGACGTATTCGGAAAAACCGCCGCATTTAAAAACCGGAAAAGTGTCGCTTGGGGAGCGCTTACCTTCACCTGGTCCGAGGTGGTGCATTCCGGCGCGATGAGATGACTTTCAGCGCAGCAGCGCCACCTGGTGGACGGCGGAGGAACTACCTTCTTAAATCCCGGCCGGACCCGAATCCAGAGCAGAGAACGCGCCGCTGGATCGCGAATGGGCCAGGTAAGTAAATTTGCCCCATGGCGTTTTGAACCCATTTTTAAGCAATCCGTTAAAAAACTAACACATCCGGTCTTTGAAAACGCATCCGTGTATGACTGTTTTTCCCAATTATCTTACAATAGTTGGTAATAGCAGCATGCGTTTTTTATGGACTGCTTAAAAACCACCTGGAACAGCTAGTGATCTATATATTCTTTCCTCAGGCTGCATTGACAAGTTCTGACTGAATTGTGTATAGAAACGCAATTCAACCAGGGGCTTGTCCCAATCACATATGCAGTTCAACTGAAATGCATGACATTGGTAACTGACGGTGCGGTCACACGTCGCGTTTACTGCATGCGTTTAAAAACACATTGGTACAGCTGAAGGGAGATTTGCCTAATTAAACAGCTGATAACACTTGCGTATACAAAACGAATGTACCTGTGGCGCTTGTTACTAATCGTGTGTGTTTCAGTGCAAACACAAATGATTGGCCCAAGCCCCTCCTCCAGATTTTGAATAGAGTTTCAAACTGCAATTCAAACACCACGTACAAATCTAGCCTCACAATGAGACATTCCAACACATGTAGATGTCACCACTCACTGAACTGAGCGGTGACCTGTTAGGCCCCTTTCACACTTGCGATTTTCACGCACGTTTTCTGCACGTGCTTTTGACGCACAGAACTTCCATTGCACTCTGACCCATTGTAATCAATGGGTCTTTTCAGACTTGCATTTTTTTTCACGCACACACGCGCGTTTTTTTAACTCGCGTTTAAATCTTGACATGCTCTACTTTTGCAAGTCACGTGCGTGAAACACGCACCATACAGGTCTATGGAGATGCATCAAAAACGCATTGCACTCTGAGACACACACAAGTGCAATGCGTTTTTCACGCATCAATTGACACTGAACAGACTCCGACTGAAAACTGATTGAACTCTGATGCAAAATGTGCGTTTTCACTGACAAAACCCTGATCGCACCCTGATCAGACTCTGACGTGATCTGCAACGCAAGTGTGGAAGGGGCCTTACAGTCAACGATTGGCTAGAGTGATAAAATTGAGATGCTCTAACGCAGAGGTCCCCAACCGCCGGTCCGCGGACCAGGACCGGGCCGTTGGAGTTCATCAGCCGGTCCGCGCAGGGGCGGCACCGGCCAGCACTGAGCTCCCGCACCGGACGGGACCACATTGCAGCCCTCCGTCCGGCACCTTGCTCTCCGACGCTGCCAGCACCTTGCGCCCCGGCTCTCCATTCCTGTCTCAACCTGTCTCTGCTAACGCCCCCCCCCCCCCCCCTCCAGGCTCTCGGCTCCCGGCTCCCTGCCCCTGCTCAAGCTCCACGCTCCCCTACTGCTCCCACCGCTCTCGGCTCTCCACTCTCTCTGCCACCCCGCTCCCGGTTCTCGGCTCTTGACCTACCCACTTCCGGCTCCGGGCTCCCCTTCCACTCCCGTCTCAACCCGGCTCCGCTAACGCCCACCCCCCCCTCCAGGCTCCCAGCTCCCCCTGCCCCCGCTTAAGCTCCAGGCTCCCTAGCCTCCCGGCTCTCACGACCTACTCGCTCCCGGCTACCTCACCGCGCCACCACCGCTGCAGGACAAGGCACCACAATTTGCAAGAACACAATAGGTAAGGTTACTTTATCTTTGCATATATATGTGTAATATGTGTATATGCTGTATCTACTGTTTATGTGCATATATGCTGTATGTATATGCAGCATTTGTGATATTTGTGATATTTATCAGGGCTTCTATTTTGTACTACACGGCGATACGCTGCATGCATTTTATACTACACGGCGATACGCTGTGTGCATTTTATACTACACGGCGATACGCTGTGTGCATTTTATACTACACGGCGATACGCTGTGTGCATTTTACACTACACGGCGATACGCTGTGTGCATTTTACACTACACGGCGATACGCTGTGTGCATTTTATACTACACGGCGATACGCTGTGTGCATTTTACACTACACGGCGATACGCTGTGTGCATTTTACACTACACGGCGATACGCTGTGTGCATTTTACACTACACGGCGATACGCTGTATGCATTTTACACTACACGGCGATACGCTGTGTGCATTTTACACTACACGGCGATACGCTGTGTGCATTTTATACTACACGGCGATACGCTGTGTGCATTTTATACTACACGGCGATACGCTGTGTGCATTTTATACTACACGGCGATACGCTGTGTGCATTTTATACTACACGGCGATACGCTGTGTGCATTTTATACTACACGGCGATACGCTGTGTGCATTTTATACTACACGGCGATACGCTGTGTGCATTTTATACTACACGGCGATACGCTGTATGCATTTTATACTACATGGCGATACGCTGTGTGCATTTTATACTACACGGCGATACGCTGTATGCATTTTATACTACATGGTGATACGCTGTATGCATTTTATACTACATGGCGATACGCTGTATGCATTTTATACTACACGGCGATACGCTGTATGCATTTTATACTACATGGCGATACGCTGTATGCATTTTATACTACATGGCGATACGCTGTGTGCATTTTATACTACACGGCGATACGCTGTATGCATTTTATACTACATGGCGATACACTGTGTGCATTTTATACTACACGGCGATACGCTGTATGCATTTTATACTACACGGCGATACGCTGTATGCATTTTATACTACATGGCGATACGCTGTGTGCATTTTATACTACACGGCGATACGCTGTATGCATTTTATACTACACGGCGATACGCTGTATGCATTTTATACTACATGGCGATACGCTGTATGCATTTTGCATTGCTTTATTTTTAAACCAAACCAATATGATGGATCTGGTCAGGACACTCCCTGATATCTTATATTATAAGCTCCACCCCTCCATAACCCCACCCCATATGACCAAAGCCCCGCCCCCACCCCCACCGGGCCATGGAAAACTGGTCTAGCTTAAAGCCGGTCCCTGGTGCAAAAAAGGTTGGGGATCTCTGCTCTAACGGAACAAGAAAGCACCTAGCAACGCTAGATCTGTCAGAACAATTTTTAAAAAAATGTGATCTATGAGAACAGTAAGGGCCAGTTCCCATATGCATTTTTGTTTCTGTTTATTGTTTTATTTATTTTTTTTAAGTATTGCAATGTAAACAGATGTCTGTACAGATACATTATCAGCAAAGTATCTTTTTTTTGTTAAGGGATACCTTTAACGGGAAACTGTCAACAAAAATTGACCTAATAAACCACTACCAGCATGTTGTCATGCAGCTGAATGCCTTTTCTATCGTGTTTCTTTCATGACCCAGTGTGGTGGAGGCATTCAGAAAAAAAGATGCTTTGAAATGAGATGTAAATTGGATGTATAAAGTCAAGGAGGAGGAGAGTCTAAAACCAACATCAAGCTTCCTCTTCTGCAGAAAGCTCCTTCACTATAACTGATGGTCCTGCATCCAGAGACATCACTTACCAGATCTCCTGGAGTCTTATGCACAATGTCAATCACAGAGAAGGAGACGTTTAGAGCTCCACAGCTTGACTTCAGTGTTAAACTCTCCTCCTACTTGACTTTATACAACCAATTTACATCTCATTTCAAAGTTGATTATCAGGATGATGCGACCACACTGGGTCATGAAAGAAACAAAAACTAGAAGGTGTTACGCTGCTCGACAATGTTCTACTTGGGGTTTATTAGGCCACTGATGTACCTGATGACAGGTTCCTTTTGAAGGAAACCTACCACTTAAAAATGGTAGTTCTAACCCTCAAATATATATATTATTTTGCACCGGAGCATATTTTCATTAATTCCAGAAACCACCGACTGCTTTATTGAACTGTTTTATACCTTATATCAGTGATGGCGAACCTTCTAGGGCGCGTTCACACGTTGCGTTTTGACCTGCGTTTTCATTGCATTTGAAACGCATATACAACAGCCGAGGAGGGGTGATTTGCCTAATTACATCACTGTTAACATTTCTGTTTACAAAACGCATCGTAAACGCGATGTTAACGCATGTGTTAACAATGCTGTAACGCATGTGTTTCGTTAACACACGTGTTAACATTGCGTTTACAAACGTAAACGGCAATGTAATTAGGCAAATCACCCCTCATCAGCTGTTGTATATGCATTTCAAACGCAATGAAAACGTGACCAAAACGCAACGTGTGAACGCGCCCCTAGAGACCGAGTGCCCAAACTACAAACACAATTTTTTACAACACTTATTTACCATGAAGTGCCAACATGGCATTTTAACCCCTTACCGCTCTGCGCCGTAGCTGTACTGCGCTGAGTCCCGCGAATAGCGCTCAGCGCAGTACAGCTACTGCGCAGAGACGATGCCGGTTCAGCGCTGTATAGCAGCCGAACCGGCATCGTTAGCCGCGGGATTTCAACGGTAATCTACCGTTGACATCCCCGGCTAACACCCGCGGTCGGAGTGGGCTCCGATCGCGGGTGTTTAACCCGTTAAATGCCGCGGTCAACGCGACCGCGGCATTTAACATGCCTTCTGGGGGTCTTTACATCACAATCGGCCCCCCCGCACCGTTTTCGGGGGGGCCGATTGCTGTTTTGCCACCTCTGGGGTCCGATCGGGACCCCAGAGAAGCCTTGAGGGTTTACCTTTAAGATGGCGTCTGTGACGTCATCTTAAAGGCAAAGTGTCAGCCTATGCATCTGCATAGGCTGGCACTGATAATACCCTGCAATACATTAGTATTGCAGAGTATTATCAAGAACAAGCAATCAGATGATTGCTTGTTCATATCCCATGGTGGATCATGTAAAAAAATGTAAAAAAAATGTTTTTCAATAAAAAATTACTTTATAAATCACTAAAAATGCCCATAAGCCCCAAAACATATAAAGAGACATATAACACTCAAAAAAGTCTAAATCATAACACAAACCCCACATATATAGTATCACCGCGTCCGTAACAATCCATAGAATAAAACTAAATAACTATTGAACCCATATGATGAACGCCGTAAAAAAAAAAAGTTAAAAACCCGCCAAAAATTATGATTTTTACCTATTATATCCCACTAAAAATGCAATAAAAAGTGATCAACAAAACATATGTACTCCAGAATGATATTGTTGCAAAGAACAACATGTCCCGCAAAAAACAAGCCATCAACCAGCTCTGTAGCCAAAAACGTAACAATGTTATGCCACTTGGAAGACGGCGATGCAAAAATGATAGATTTTTCCCCACATTAGGGTTTTATTTGGCAAATTTAGTAAAACATAAGAAAAAATATTCATGTCTGGTATCCCCGTAATCGTATCGACCCATAGAATAAAGATAACATGATTATTAGGCTATACGGTGAACACAAAAAAAAAAAAAAGTAAAAAATCCAGTACAGAATTGATGCTTTTCTACTCATGACCTCAAAAAAAGTTCCAAAATTTTCAACAATAGGTGATACCAACCCCAAAATGGTAACACTGGAAAAAGCATCTCGTCCCGCAAAAAAAATGCCGTCACATGGCCCAAATAACGGAAAAGCGAAAATGTTATAGCCTTCAAAAGGGGGCAACGAGGAAACTAAAATCCTGGCAGCTGCAGGGTGCTCCTTCCCTTCTGCGCCTTGCTGTGCCCCCATAACACAAGTAATGTCCACATGTGGGGGGTCGCTGCACTCAGGAGACATTGTAGAACAAATTTTATGGTGAGTTTTCTCTTTTTATCTTTTGGAAATGTGTAAATTTTAGGGCTAGATGAACGTATAACCGACAAAATTTGACCATTCTAAATTTCACCGCCATTTTGATTCAATTACTATGAAGATCTCAAGGGGTTAACAATCTTTGTAAATGCTGTTTCTGATAGTTTGAGGGGTGCAGATTTGAAAATGGGTTGGTTATATAGGGGGTTTTGTTGCTAAATATGTAAAATTTGATTTCAAACAGTATTTATCCCCAAAATAGTCAATTCCGAAAATACGGAAAATCGCTATTCGATTTGTAGGCCGCGTGACGTCAAAATAAATTATCCAAACATTTCAAAAATTATGAAAATGTTAAGTAGACAAATGGGAAATGTTATTCTGCAAGTTATTTAGGTGGTAAATCTATCTGCCTGAAAACGCGGTGATTTTGAATTTCGAAAATGGCAAATTTTTCTAAAAATTCATCACTTTTTTCTTTTTTTTGTAAATAAACGCAAAACGTATCAGCCAAAATTTACCACTAAAATGAAGTACAACATGTGGGGAAAAAACAATATCAGAATCGCTTTGATAAGTAACAGTGTTCAAAAGTTATAACCATATAAAGAGACGCAGGTCAAATTTAAAAAAAAAGTTGCGAGCCTTAACCTGCAAACAGGCTGCGTCCTTAAGGGGTTAAGCAGTAACTTATTGCTACCTGTTCTTCCACATCTTTCAATTGTATCGACCGCCTGAGGCTACCAATACAGTTGAAAGGAGGAGGGCAAATGCAGACTCGTCGTAGCTTCTCTCCAGGGTTTCTCTGTAGAAAAATGGTGGGTCCAGCAGGAGGACCTTTAAAGATAATGCAGTTCTGTAAACACCTTCTTGCTTTTCTTGCAAGTTCCAAACAGCCAATGAAATGTCGCTTTAAAATAGCGTTGAGAGCAGCAAATCTTAAGTTGCCTGGTGGATTTGGTCCTATTTGGTGAACTCTGTCCTGGAGCAATGGTCTGAGTGCCCACAGAAATGGCTCCGAGTGCCACCTCTGGCACCTGTGCCATAGGTTCGCCACCACTGCCTTATTTTGCAAGGACGCTTCGGCGCACCATGATGGGGCTCGGCACACCTGATTCAGAGTACACTCTCGAGTACACTCGCGCCTGCGCTATTTCACCTGCAGAGCCGGACATGCGAAGTTGCACAGGCGCGAGTGTGCCCGAGAGCTCGGTGACGTCACTGGCTCTCCGGCACTTCCGAATCAGGCGAACGCACAGTCACGCGCATGGTGCGACAAAGCGCGCTTGCAATATAAAGTATAAAAGAGTTTAATAAAGCAATCGGCGGTTTCTGGAATTAATGAAAAATATGCTCCGGCACCTGCTCACCCCGAGCTGGTGCGATGTATTTGAGGGTTAGACCTACCATTTTTAAGTGGTAGGTTTCCTTTGTGGGCGCGTTCACACGTTGCGTTTTCATTGCGTTTGAAACGCATATACAATAGCTGATGTGAGGTAATTTGCCTAATTACATTACCGTTTACGTTTGTAAACGCAATGTTAACGCTTTATAAATGGAAACGTTAACAGTGATGTAATTAGGCAAATCACCTCTCCTCAGCTGTTGTATATGCGTTTCAAACGCAATGAAAACGCAACCAAGACGCAACGTGTGAACGCGCCCTCACAGATCCATTCAAAAAACTATATACAGGCAGTCCCCGGGTTACATACAAGATAGGGTCTGTAGGTTTGTTCTTAAGTTGAATTTGTATGCAAGTCGGAACTGTATATTTTATAATTGTAGCCCCAGCCAGAACTTTTTTGGTCTCTGTGATAATTGGATTTTAAAAATGTTGGGTTGTCATAAGAATCAATATTAACAATAAAGCTTCATTACAGACACCTGTGATAACTGTTACAGCTGTTTATTGTAGCCTAGGACTAAAGTACAATAAATTACTAATATACAGAGGTCCGTTTGTAACTAGGGGTCGTATGTAAGTCGAGTGTTTTAAGTAGGGGACCGCCTGTACAACTAAAACTATATATAACCATAGTTGTTAATGAACTCGTGCCCACTGTGTGTTTTTCCTACTCCCTTTATTTGTCCCTCATTCCTATTGATCCATGTGACAGTTTATAATGTAGCATGTTATTTGTATATGTCCCCTATGGTTTGTAAAGTGCTATGGAATATGATGGCGCTATATAAATAAAGACTATTATTAAAGATGATTATTCCTTGGGTATCAAGTCCTATTGAAATGAGTTGAAATACAAAGAGAAAGGAACTCGCGTGTAACAAATGCGCAGTCCTTTTTTGCGTTCTGTTGCAATCACGTGACCTTAGGGCTCCATTTTTGGCAATTACATCATTGACAAGCCTTCTTTCATTTTAGGCCTCATTCACACGGCCGTTCAGGGGACATATATACGGCAAAATATATATGTGGCATATGTGTCTACAATAGGCCGACCATATATCCCTATGGAGAGGGTCGGGGGTGAGCAGCGCTCACCTCCTTTTCTCCCTGGCGCCGCCTTTACAGATCCGCCAAAAACGGATGGCATAGGGATGACCCACAGACCATGTTTGCAGCGATATGGAGAAGATATTGATTGCATAATGACTACACGCTGAACGCAAATATGGACAAGTTATGTCGCCTTGTCAATTTCTGGTTTTTCATTATTTATATAGATTACACATCAAAACAAGGCGCCACAGCTGCTGCAGAACTTCCTGAGAGATGCATAGAAATACTTAGATGTCTGTAGGCAATGCTCACACCTTGTAGCATCATCTCTCACCCCGACTACATCTCCCCTATAAGTAACAGCACAAGTGCCGGAGCCATGGCGCATCCTCATAACGCACCGTAAACCGGAAGAATAACAAGAGAAGACACCCTGGCCCCTACATACACACAACCGCACGGACATGCCGGGCCCCGGCCGCGCTACTCACTGCTTTACGTCCTTCTCCCCGCGTTCGGCTTTCGCGCGAAAAACCAACTTCAGCGTTTCCCGCCCACCTCAGCGCCCGGTCACGTGACCGCCCGCCTCCCGCGAAAGTGACGTTTCTACACGGTAAACGGCCGTTGGGCCGCAGCGCGCGCGCCTCCTCCTGCTGCTGACTACGACGACAACGACGCCGGAGCCGTGTGACAGGACGCGAGGGACCCGATTGTGGCGCCAAAAACAAGGGGCGCTCCGTGTTCCTCTGCTGGCGACTCCCTGAGGAAAAGATTGTGTCAAATAGCTGCCTGCAGAGCCGGATTATAGGCGGGGCTCCCGGGGCTCAAGCCCCGGGGCCCCCACCATCTTGCTCCCACAGGGGCCCCCACAAGGTGACAAAGACTGACACTGTCAGTCAGATATTTGTATACTTTAAGCGCGCCGTGCGCTGTTAGTGATATGGGAGAGTGGGGCGGTGCCGCGGCACATCGTTCTGAGGGCGTAGGGAGGGGCTTGCGTGAGCTCCCTGTGTGCTCAGCGCTGGCCGCTCTGCTGAAAGCCCTATACAGATACAGTCAGCTGTAAGCTGACTCTCTGTGGCTGGAGCAATGGTCAGCAGCGCTGCTGCAGGGCATTGCTCCACCTCAGAGAGTCAGCGCAAAGGCAACACACGGGACACAGACAGGGCCGGATTAAGCTTGGTGGGGGCCCCTGGGCGCAAAGTCTGGTGGAGGCCCCCACTTAATGTAACATACACATCCTCTTGCTCATTATTGACTATCCCCAGTGCCATATCCACATACAGCCGCCGAGCCCCCCAGTACCACATCTCCATACACTTCAGTCCGCTCAAAACACGCAGCCCCATGTAACATACACCTCATTCACCCCCAGACACGCAGCCCCATGTAACATACACCTCATTCACCCCCAGACACGCAGCCCCATGTAACATACACCTCATTCACCCCCAGACACGCAGCCCCATGTAACATACACCTCATTCACCCCCAGACACGCAGCCCCATGTAACATACACCTCATTCACCCCCAGACACGCAGTCCCATGTAACATACACCTCACTCACCCCCATACACGCAGCCCCATGTAACATACACCTCACTCACCCCCATGTAACATACACCTCATTCACCCCCATACACGCAGCCCCATGTAACATACACCTCATTCACCCCCATACACGCAGCCCCATGTAACATACACCACATTCACCCCCAGACACGCAGTCCCATGTAATATACACCTCATTCACCCCCACAGTCCCATGTAACATACACCTCACTCACCCCCACAGTCCCATGTAACATACACCTCACTCACCCTCAGACACGCAGTCCCATGTAATATACACCTCATTCACCCCCAGACACGCAGTCCCATGTAATATACACCTCATTCACCCCCAGACACGCAGTCCCATGCAATATACACCTCATTCACCCCCAGACACGCAGTCCCATGTAATATACACCTCACTCACCCCCAGACACACAGTCCCATGTAATATACACTTCACTCACCCCCAGACACACAGCCCCATGTAACATACACCTCACTCACCCCCAGACATGCAGTCCCATGTAATATACCTCATTCACCCCCAGACACACAGTCCCATGCAATATAAACCTAATTCACCCCCAGACACGCAGTCCCATGCAATATACACCTCATTTACCCCCAGACACACAGCCCCATGTAACATACACCGCATTCACCCCCAGACATGCAGTCCCATGTAATATACCTCATTCACCCCCAGACACACAGTCCCATGCAATATAAACCTAATTCACCCCCAGACACGCAGTCCCATGTAATATACACTTCACTCACCCCCAGACACACAGTCCCATGCAATATAAACCTAATTCACCCCCAGACACGCAGTCCAATGCAATATACACCTCATTCACCCCCAGACACGCAGTCCCATGTAATATACACTTCACTCACCCCCAGACACACAGTCCTATACACCACAGTCTTCACCAGCTATAGACATACAAGTCTTGTTCCTGTCCTGTCAGGCCCTCACCTCCATACACATGGATAACACAGTTCATTAGAAGTTTCTCTTCTCCTGTAGTCACACATGGCAGCTTGTTCCTGCTACTTCCTGCTTTTCGCGCGAGGCTCCGCCCCCTCCCGTGACATCACGTGATCACATGCTCTACACTTCAGACCCCGGAGGAGGGAGGATAAAGTTACCGGAGGAGACATCTGTGTCCCGTGTGTTGCCTTTGCGCTGACTCTCTGAGGTGGAGCAATGCCCTGCAGCAGCGCTGCTGACCATTGCTCCAGCCACAGAGAGTCAGCTTACAGCTGACTGTATCTGTATAGGGCTTTCAGCAGAGCGGCCAGCGCTGAGCACACAGGGAGCTCACGCAAGCCCCTCCCTACGCCCTCAGAACGATGTGCCGCGGCACCGCCCCACTCTCCCATATCACTAACAGCGCACGGCGCGCTTAAAGTATACAAATATCTGACTGACAGTGTCAGTCTTTGTCACCTTGTGGGGGCCCCTGTGGGAGCAAGATGGTGGGGGCCCCGGGGCTTGAGCCCCGGGAGCCCCGCCTATAATCCGGCTCTGGACACAGATGTCTCCTCCGGTAACTTTATCCTCCCTCCTCCGGGGTCTGAAGTGTAGAGCATGTGATCACGTGATGTCACGGGAGGGGGCGGAGCCTCGCGCGAAAAGCAGGAAGTAGCAGGAACAAGCTGCCATGTGTGACTACAGGAGAAGAGAAACTTCTAATGAACTGTGTTATCCATGTGTATGGAGGTGAGGGCCTGACAGGACAGGAACAAGACTTGTATGTCTATAGCTGGTGAAGACTGTGGTGTATAGGACTGTGTGTCTGGGGGTGAGTGAAGTGTATATTACATGGGACTGCGTGTCTGGGGGTGAATGAGGTGTATATTGCATTGGACTGCGTGTCTGGGGGTGAATTAGGTTTATATTGCATGGGACTGTGTGTCTGGGGGTGAGTGAAGTGTATATTACATGGGACTGCGTGTCTGGGGGTGAATTAGGTTTATATTGCATGGGACTGTGTGTCTGGGGGTGAATGAGGTATATTACATGGGACTGCATGTCTGGGGGTGAATGCGGTGTATGTTACATGGGGCTGTGTGTCTGGGGGTAAATGAGGTGTATATTGCATGGGACTGCGTGTCTGGGGGTGAATTAGGTTTATATTGCATGGGACTGTGTGTCTGGGGGTGAATGAGGTATATTACATGGGACTGCATGTCTGGGGGTGAGTGAGGTGTATGTTACATGGGGCTGTGTGTCTGGGGGTGAGTGAAGTGTATATTACATGGGACTGTGTGTCTGGGGGTGAGTGAGGTGTATATTACATGGGACTGCGTGTCTGGGGGTGAATGAGGTGTATATTGCATGGGACTGCGTGTCTGGGGGTGAATGAGGTGTATATTACATGGGACTGCGTGTCTGGGGGTGAATGAGGTGTATATTACATGGGACTGCGTGTCTGAGGGTGAGTGAGGTGTATGTTACATGGGACTGTGGGGGTGAGTGAGGTGTATGTTACATGGGACTGTGGGGGTGAATGAGGTGTATATTACATGGGACTGCGTGTCTGGGGGTGAATGTGGTGTATGTTACATGGGGCTGCGTGTATGGGGGTGAATGAGGTGTATGTTACATGGGGCTGCGTGTATGGGGGTGAATGAGGTGTATGTTACATGGGGGTGAGTGAGGTGTATGTTACATGGGGCTGCGTGTATGGGGGTGAGTGAGGTGTATGTTACATGGGACTGCGTGTCTGGGGGTGAATGAGGTGTATGTTACATGGGGCTGCGTGTCTGGGGGTGAATGAGGTGTATGTTACATGGGGCTGCGTGTCTGGGGGTGAATGAGGTGTATGTTACATGGGGCTGCGTGTCTGGGGGTGAATGAGGTGTATGTTACATGGGGCTGCGTGTCTGGGGGTGAATGAGGTGTATGTTACATGGGGCTGCGTGTTTTGAGCGGACTGAAGTGTATGGAGATGTGGTACTGGGGGGCTCGGCGGCTGTATGTGGATATGGCACTGGGGATAGTCAATAATGAGCAAGAGGATGTGTATGTTACATTAAGTGGGGGCCTCCACCAGACTTTGCGCCCAGGGGCCCCCACCAAGCTTAATCCGGCCCTGGCTGCCTGTGTGAACTCTGTCAGGGTTTAGTCATAGTCTTACCCGCAGACGCCGTTATTCCTTATAGAGTTTGTCAGTTGCCGTTTGAACAATAGTTTGAGGACTAACATGGCTCCCTCCTAGTAACGGGCGCTATACGCTCACCTGAGATGGGCACATTTGTGGTGTACATGGGTGCAGGCCGTATTGTATCCGTTTTTTTAATGATTTTCTGCCCAGCAACGTTTAAGAAAAAAAATGAACCACATACAGATGTCATTCATGTGCTGTCAATTCCTGGTGCAGAACCTTTGACTTCTATGGAGGTCTGGGGTCCACATCATGGACGGATTCAGACTGCTATGGGCAGGATGTGTTGTTTCGGAACGAACCGGCTCTTGTTCGCAAACGACAGGAAGCGATTACCGTCAGTGAGCAGATGGCTCACTTAAGCCTGCCCCTAACCAGCTCACCATGCCAGCTTTAACGTGAAACAGTCGGGGTAAATGTGGTGTGGGGCGACTGACTGGCCTGTGGCTCCCTATTATATATTTAATAGCGATCCGTCTCTTCTTAGTGAGCAGAGCCTAATGAGCATCACTAATGCGTTCCCTTCTGACTGCATTCAAGGACCTTTGGAGCACTTTGAGGGCGCGTTCACACGTTGCGTTTTGGTCGCGTTTTCATTGCGTTTGAAACTCATATACAACAGCTGATGAGAGGTGATTTGCCTAATTACACTACTGTTAACATTTTAATGTGTTAACATCGCGTTTACGATGCGTTTTGTAAACGGAAATGTTAACAGTGATGTAATTAAGCAAATCACCCCTCCTCCGCTGTTGTAAATGCGTTTCAAACGCAATGAAAACACAGGTCAAAACGCAACGTGTGAACACTCCCTCAGGGTGCGGTCACGCGTTACGTTTTGTAACGCATTACAATAGCTGAGGAGAGGTGATTTGCCTAATTACATTACTGTTAACATTTTCATTTACAAATCACGTTTACGATGCATTTTGTAAACGCAAATATTAACAGTAATGTAATTGGGTAAATTATCTCTCCTCAGCTGTAGTAATGCGTTCAACAACGCAACATGTGACAGGACCCTACAGGGTCGGGGAAATTGCTTGTGTACGTGCTCATTGAGAGCTAGTGATGGGAAGTCCGGCTCTTATTTGTGAACTGGATCATTAGGCTCAGCTCATTAATAAGAGTCGTCTTTTCTGGCTTCTGAATGCCTCCCTATTAAATGTATAATAGGAAGTGTGGGGGCCTGGTTACCCAATCAGGGGCGGGATTATGTGAGACGATTCCCGTGATTCGCACCAAATAGCCGACTCTTAGTCCCGATTCATTTACTATTGAGATTATTAACAGATATATGAGGATTTCATGGATTAAGGTCCTTCTCAGTATAAAAGGCTTGGACCACGGGGTACTGGCCAAAACACCAATATTATAATCCTCTACTGGTTTGCATGTGAGAAAAAAAATAGTGCATGCAGCATTTTTTTTTCCTCAGTCTGCACATAAGTGAAAAAAACGGACACGTGAACAGAGCCACAGAAATCAATGGGGTAGATGTATAATAAATCTATCTTTGTTCATCTGTTTTTTGGGGATTTTTCTAGGCTCTTTGCTGGTCAGATGCATCTTAGCGGTTTTTCCTTATTGATACATGGGGTGTCTGGTCTTATGTTTTTTGTTTTTTTTAATCAAAAAGTCACAATCCGTTCCAAGCTAATTTCTATGCCTGGGCAGCTGTAAATTTGGACCCAAATTTGTGAATATTTTTTAAAAAAAGATGCAACTTTTACCTCAGGATTCAGGTGACAAATCAGGGAACACTGCAGAAAACTAGACAATGGTGACCTTTGAAAGGAGACTATTTTAGGCACAAAAAATGTTGCAAATGAGCACAAGCACCATGAAAATCTCAAAAATGAAAGAAAAAGGCAAGCCAAAAGTTTGATACACATCCCCCACTGAGTCAGTATGCTATCCTCAAAGAAAAAAAAACTGCCCCCCTGGCATACTGATGTCAGAAATGCTTCCCCAGAATCAGCCTATAGTACTCATTCAGACGGGCGTGTCCACAAAAATTGTGGATGTGTGTTAGCTATGTGCAATCCGTATTGTATCCCACATGCATTTTTTTCTTCACATCCCTATGCCTCGCAACATTTGAGATGTTGTGTGATTTTTTTTTTTTGCAGATCAGTTGACATCTATGGAGGTATGTGGTCTGCATGTGAGTCACACTGCACATCTGGAAAAAAAATGGTCATGTGAACAGACCCATAGATATCAATGAGGCAGCATGTTCTACGTAAAGAAACCGATAGCATACAAACACACTTGTCTGAATGAGTCCTTATTTTAGAGGCCACATCATGGTATAGACTTCTACATGTGTCATATCTGCACATGTTTAGTTTCAGACTATGTTCACAATGTCCTATGCTAGAGCCTCTTTTGCCAATTCAGTGCAAAAGCACTAACTAAAAAGTCCAGCTTTTTCATATAGTAAAAGGATGCAGATTTGGAGAACAGTGGAAGCCCCAGCGCTGGTGTGGAGCCTTGTCATTCTCCACAGTGATGCAGGGCCTTAAAATTAACGGGCAGTCTCATTCTTTCTACTAACCATTATAATCATGTTCACAAAAGTGCCCAGTTTTAGGTGGCACCACCATCCTCTGCACAAACCTTTTGACGCAAATGTTGGCAGCCTTGGCACATGCTGCAAACTCATTTACTTTGGCAGCTGTGCCAACCATCTGTGGAGAAAATACTGCTTATCATCAGATTTTCTTCATTTCAAATTCGTACACAGAACCTATAACACTGCCCTTCACCAACCTAATATGTGCAAGGTGACATTTTTGAGGATATGTTGAGGTTTTTATTGATACAGTACTGTACAGCTTTAAGTGGCCATTTTTTTTTCCTGTTATGTGGTTCACTGCAGGGATTAATCATTTAATTTTTTATAGCTTTTTGGGGGGGATACTAATTTCTACAGTCATGGCCAAAAGTTTTGAGAATGATACAAATGTTAATTTTTACAAAGTCTACTGCATCAGGTTTTATAATGGCAATTTGCATACACTCCAGAATGTTATAAAGAGTGATCAGCTTAGCAGCAATTAATTGCAAAGTCAATATGTGCCTAGAAAATGAACTTTTTCCCCCAAAACACATTTCAACTTCATTGCAGGCCTGCCTTAAAAGGAGCAGCTAACATTGTTTCAGTGATTGCTCCAGTAACACAGGTGTGGGTGTTGATGAGGACAGGGCTGGAGATCAATCTGTCATGATTAAGTAAGAATCACACAACTGGACACTTTAAAAGGAGGCTGGTGCTTGGCATCATTGTTTCTCTTCTGTTAATCATGGTTATCTCTAAAGAAACATGTGGAGTCATCATTGCACTGCACAAAATTGGCCTAACAGGGAAGAGTATCGCAGCTAGAAAGATTGGACCTCAGTCACCAATCTATCGCATCATCAAGGAGAGAGATTCCATTGTTGCCAAAAAGGCACCAGGGCACCCAAGAAGGACCAGCAAGCGCCAGGACCGTCTCTTAAAAGTGTTTCGGGTTCGGGCTACCAGCAGTGAAGAGCTTGCTCAGGAATGGCAGCACGCAGGTGTGAGTGCATCTGCACGCACTGTGAGACTGCGGAGACTCTTGGAGCGAGGCCTGGTGTCAAGGAGGGCAGCAAAGAATCCACTATTCTCCAGAAAAAACATCAGGGACAGACTGATATTCTGCAAAATGTGGTCCAGAAGTTGGTCCAGAAGTTGACTGAGAGCTGCCAGGGAGAATTGCAGAGGTCCTGAAGAAGAAGGGTCAACACTGCAAATACTGACTCGCTGCAGTAACTCATTCTAACTGTCCATAAAAGCTTTTGTTACATAATATGATTGCACTTGTATTTCTGTATGTGATAAAAAAAACATCTGACAAACCAGAGGGCAACAGATCATGTGACAATATATTTGTGTCATTCTCAAAACTTATGGCCATGACTGTAATTATGCTTGTTTTTCATCTATTTTTTAGGCCCCCTAGAGTACTTGAAACTAGGGGGTACTGATCCAAAATACTGCAATACTACTGTATTTTATTGGCAATTCAGTGGATCTGCATTGAGCCCTTTGTCTGACGAGGTATATTAGAGATTAGAGATGGCTCTGACAGCCAAGAGATGTGATTGATGTCATATCAGCCCCCAAATATACTACAGGGAGAGTAATATCCATGATCGTGGCACCAATTTGCAGACATCATTTATGTGCCCCTGGCATATTTCGTGTATGAGTGGCAGAATAGGACGCAGCAAAGAAATTGTTGCAAAAGTTTTGTAATTCTGTTGCTGGCCAATTAGATGGGAAAGGACACATACAAACAGTGAGCGCTGACGCTAAACCCACCCTACTGTTTGTACCAACTTGCCTGTCCTACCCTAGAGGGTAATTGGTCAAGGTTCTCTTCCTTCGCCAAAGTGACAAAAACAGGACAAGCACAGAAGAATGGTTGTACAAATATGGGTCAAATATAAGAGGATAATTCAGTACAGAATGAAGAGAAAAAAAGAAAGCTGGTCTTAAGCAAGGTTCAGGAGATCAAGAAATACGGAAGTCCAGAAAACACTAGCGAGCTTCCAAGAAGACTTATAACAAGTCCAGGGCGATGGGTAGACAATCCTCTTATCAGATACCAGCGTCCCAGTCCATAAACTGATTGGACCGGTCCCCTGAAATCCAGACAAACCATTTCTGCAGGGGAGGAATGTGAGTAGAGGAGTCATCTGACCATCACAACCAGCTGAACTGCGTAGAACAAAATCAACAGATGGGTGTGGTGGAAATCAATTAAGACAACCAGGAGTGAAATAAGGCAGTGTGCAAACTAAGTATAAAATACCAATCGGCAGTGCATCTTCAGCTGTACTTTATGGAGAGGATGAAGCTGGACTGCCTCCAGTTATTGAACGGAATGCAATCAGGAACAAAACCGCCCATAGATCACCCTCTGTGCCCTAGAAGACCACCCCTGTGAGAGGATCCCCTCTCCTAAAATTAACAATTTTCTTCTGCAGACCAACCCCCTTATAAAACCAAGAACACCTCTGAGAAGACCAAGAATCATTCTTTTATAGAGCACCATTATTTCCATGGTGCTGAACATCTGATTTGGGGTTCAGTCTTATTTGGAGATCAGAATTAGGGAACAATGTATGATTACTTTATTTAATTAGATATGTTATCTCAATTGATCAATATTTCATAGAATTTTATAAGGGGTACGCCATGCCACTGCAGTAGTGTTTTCGAAAATTACCAAGTGTATCAACATAAAACGTTATTTTGAAAAAACATGATGCTCATAATTAAAGAACAGCTTTGACTGTAGCACCGAGAAAGATTATAACTAAATGTTTGGAGTTACACAAGTCACCAAAAGGTAAGAAGCGCACAGGTCTTTGCTGTGGAAGACTTCAGCACATCTGTAACCACAGGACATCACTAGTCTCACATGGCTCTGCTGAGACATGGGTCCACTCTTGTCATCAAGGATTTTACAGACATTTTTTTTACTTGGTTTAGATCAGGACTCTGGGTTGGCCGTTTCAATATTTTCTGTTTCTAGGAACTGCTGTACCCATTTTGCTGTGTGTCGGGGGCGTTGTCTTGCATGAAAAATGCTGGCTGATGCAAGGAAGAAACCACATGTTGGGGAAGAAGATTCTGATACACGGTTGCCATGTAGCTGTATGGAAGACCCAACTCTGGCTGCAGAAAATGTTCCCCAAACCATTACACTTCCTCCAACTTACACTGGCTTTTTTACACACTTTGGGTTCAGTCTTTCCCCAGTTTCTCAATAATCCTGTTTGCCATCAGACCCCAATCGATTAAACTCTTATCACTAAAAGGAATGGTGGACCACATCTCTGTCCGCACAGACACACGTTAACTGTTGAATTTTATAAACAAAAATGTTAAAAGCCATGTGTGACTGCGCCCTCATAGTGTTCTCTAATTTTGATCAGTGTCTTTTACAATGATCTCATTTACAATTTTTATTACCTGCTTTAGAATATATACAATTATGAAATACACTTAAAATACTGTTATCTTACGATATATCCACAATGGCCTTGACATTTAGGAAATTGTGTGTCGTTTTGATTTTTGATCTCCATTGTACATTATATATAAAAACAAATTCGGACAAAGGACACAAAACTATACTGAAGATGGCCCCTTTATTGTGTAGGGGGTATATCAAGCCCTGCCCTCGAAATTTAGTTTTATTAAAGTTGCTAAGTAGAGTTTTGTGACGTATTGAGCTAATTTAAAATAACATTATGCAATGTGTGGACGTGGCTAACTTCTTCAGCTATATGTAAACCAGATTTATCAAATAGAAAATGGGTTATGCACAGGTAGAGTGAAGTGGGAGTACACTCAATTAAGGCACTTTTATTATGCTAACAAGGGTACTCTAAATCTACACAGACCATTGACACCATTTGAACAACTGTGCATATCTCAGAACCCAATTCCTCACTCCATCTCTGCAATATATGACCTACTTCTAGATAAATGGGCATTAGCTGATTTACCATATGTCAAAATATGGGAGCTGGAACTAGGGAAATCCTTTTCTGAGGAGGAATGGGCCAAATCATTTGAGCTATGCCATAAACTTTGCATATCAGTTAGGGCTCAGGAATCCAATTTTAAAATACTATCGCGATGGTACTGGACTCCCACGAAACTGAGTAAAATCTACCCCTCGTGCTCAGATGAATGCTGGCGATGCAGACAAGCCCAAGGCTCTATGACTAATATTTGGTGGGGATGTCCCTTATTGAGGCCACGTTGGAACAGAGTTATAAATTTGATATCAAAACTGACAGGTATCAAACTACACAACGACCGTGCCACTCTTCTGCTGAACATCATCGCAATCCCAACGCACAAGGCTAAAAAATCACTCATGGGTTTTCTACTGATAGCAGCCAGGTTATTGATACCGCGATTATGGAAATCCACTAGGGTACCTTCTGGCTCTGACTTCCTTTCAGAAATTTCAACAATACACAGAATCGAAGAACTCACAGCAGATTCCCACCACACCACTGAACAACATATTAAGACATGGGGTCCGTGACTTGAATTCAGGAACTCCCCGGATTTTCTCTCGTTCTCATAAACCCTGGGGTATACGTTTACGTTTAATCTCGAAACAGAGATGCCTTCGCAAATCCTAACTCCCCCTCTTTCCTCCCCACAATTTTCCTCCCTCCCTCCCTCCTTAGATAGAGTTTGTTGCAAATAGTATTGGGATGTACTTCCCACTGGTTAAAAGGGGACTTTGAGAGCATAAGCTAATCCTGATACTAGAAGTAATCTGGGTATAGATTATGATCTATGAAAAGCAAATATATTCTATTGAGTACAGGATTACCTCACCTTCAATCATATCCCCTAGAGTACATCTGAAATAAAATGTTCCCGAATATACGACTCTAAAAGTGTATCTTTTCCACACGTGGAACAAACTAATGCCTTACAATTGTATTCAACTTGTCTGCTCATGTCCTTACGCCTGTGTGAGAAATTATTTGCATGATGTACTATGCATTACATGGTTTGACTTTTGTATCTATGCCATAAAAAAAAAAAATAACATTATGCAATGTGTGGACGTGGCTAACTTCTTCAGCTATATGTAAACCAGATTTATCAAATAGAAAATTAATAAAATTCTCGGGACTAAAGTGTTAGACTTGCACATAAGGTAAGTGTACCAAATGTGAAATACCGTATATATTGAGTATAAGCAGAGTTTTTCAGCACTAAAAATGTCAGCCGCTCACTGACATTCTAATAAGTGCACTGCCATCGGCGAGCGAATCACTTCATGGTGTGTGTACAGATCGGGCGGGGACATGGAGCATGGAAGAGGACCTCCTGGAGGGGATTCGGAAAGTGAGTATACATTTTTTTTCCTTATAGACTAGGGTATATCTCAAGGAGGGGGCTACAGGTTATATATTGGGGGGAGAGGCTGATGGCTATATACTAGGGGCAGGGGTAACAGTCTATATACTGGGGGCTGATTGCTATATACTAGGGCCAGGAGAAGCAGGATATACTAAATACTAGGGGACTGGCTTTTGGACATATACTGGGGGAGGGGCTTCTGGCTATATATTGGGAGAATCATCTGGCAGACTGTATACTGGGGGGGGGGGGCTGTGACCAATGCATTTCCCGGCGCTCAGCATACTATTGAGTCAATAGTTTTTCCCATTTTTTGTGTTAAAATTAGGGGCCTCGGTTTATACTCGGGTCGGCTTATACTCCAGTATATACAGTATAATAAATTATGCCATTTCAGACTCCATCAAAGCTAATTTAAAAATTCCCTTAATAAATATTCCCCTGTGTGATTCTTCTGTGGTAGACTGCAGCGAGCAGGAGACTGTTCTGAGACATCAATGTAGAAAGGCCATTAGCATCACACTGGAGCACAGAGCCCATGTCATTGTCAGCTTGTGAAGACTGAACAATGACTGCTGCTGTCTGCCAATGAGGTGCCAGGTCCCCACCTTAATGGTAACATGAGTTGTTTTGTTGGTACAATAGCAGGACCTTGGACTACAAAAAGAATAGAATTATGTAAACTTCAAACCAAAACTTAAGAAGCATTTTTTGGGCAGAGCTTAGGGTGCGTTCTCATGTTGCAGTTAAAAACTGCATCGCATTCAGTTTTGCTGTGGTTTTAGGTGCAATTGTTTAACAGGTGAAAGACATGAACTCAACAGTTTAATCACCTTAAGCAGTTTTTCCATAAAAAAAAAATCACGTCTTTTTTAATGATGTTTTTGCACATTTTTCGGGTGCATGTCATTATTTTTTTGTGGCATTATGTGTTGCGATATAGTTTGTTGCCTCTAGTGTTTTTTATTTGCTCCTCATTGGTCTTTTTCATGCACCTGGTTCCAGACGCTTTATTTTATAACTAGTCTACAAACACAAATTAGGCATAAAAAACACTTAAACACAGATTTAAAGGGGCAAAGGGAAGGAAAAGAAAAACCACGAAGAAAAAACTGATTGCAATGTAGTTCATATGCAGTTTTAATTGCAATATGTGAACACACCCTTAAAGTGGTACTTTTATTATCCTTTTTTTAATCCCAACTTTGGCATTGTTCCACTGTTCTTTATTCCCTACAATACACAAGCATTAATGTAATCATTTTCGGCTCTATGCTTGTGGGCAGAACCTGGCTGTCTTCTCAGACATCTGACAGTAGACAGTCTAATTACCATAGTTTCAGTGTAGTTTCTGTACACAAAAGGCTAACCAGGCGCTCTACTGTCAGACATGTGGTCCGGGGCTGTTGTAGACAACCTGGCTCCCCCAATATGTTCCGAAAATTATTACACTGATTTCTCCAGAATTATGGGGCCTTGGGAGAAAATTCCTGATTCATGCCAGAATCAAAGGATCTTAATAAAGGAAGTAGTCACTGGAGGTAGAACCTCTTTAGATGTTATGATTTGGGAACAGAGAGTCCTGTTGGTGTATAAAAAATGAAAGGGAAGCCATGCTGTAGCACAGAAAATAGTGTAGCACCATGCAGGGTTCAGGAATAAAAAGGAAAGCCTCATGAGGGTCAACATTTAAAAAGGGATATCTTCCAGGGCCCATGAATATGTAGAACTAAGATTTAGAATGGTGGGATTCTGGGGAGAATGAATGATGGAGCTAAACTAGAAAATGGATAGGTCACTTATTTATAGTGTTAGGGTTTATGGTACACCCTTCCCCCGATGCAACTAAGAATATCCATGAGGATAGGATATGGCCTCATGGCCTTTTCCTATGTGTTGTGTATCCTATCTTGAATATGTAAAAACTATACTGTAAAGTCATCCCTGTAATAATAATTCATTGATTTCAACTACTTGTCTATGCATTAATGATTAGGGTCTTTTGATACTCTTGAGTTATTAAGCACCAAGGGTCTACATTTAGAAATAAAGATGAGTGGACCCAAACTTTAGGTTTGGTGTCCTCCTTTTATGTCCGCTCATCTCTAGTCAGGAAGCCAATTATAGTATTTATTAGTTTTATTATTAGTCTTTTGGATCAATGTTCGGTATTGCTAGACTGGTAAATTCATACTGGGGAAATTGATGGCTATACCTTCTCTTTAGGGGACATCTGTGAGAAGACATTATATGTGTTGGAAATATGTCCTCACACCTTGGTACAGTTGAGGTCACACCCCTCTCACATGACAAAGGGGGCAGGATAACAGAGGTGTTGAAAAGAGCATGGTGGCACCCACTCAATGCCAGACTCAGGACAAGCAACTCAACTTGCAGAGCTGATCCAGGATTTCACTTGCACCTCTAATTAGTAAGTGGTCTGTTTTTCTTTATTTTATTCCCATTTTATTTTTGCTGTTTTGCCTTTATGTAAGCACTAAGCCTTTTTGTAAATTACTGTTACGTCGTCTTAATCTGTGAGTGTATGTGTGCTAGCAGATAGCTGGTGGAAGTTGTACCGTACCCATAGAGTAGTATGTTTCTGGGTGTACTTGTTCTGGTTCTGTAGTAGGTGAGTTATTTGTAATCTGCTGATGGGATACCAAGCATATAATATATCAGTGGTGGCTAACCTATGGCACTCGGAGGCTTCTCTGTGGGCACACGGGCTTTCTCCCAGGCACAGAATTTGCCAGACATGGCAGTCTCAGGCAGTCCAAGTAGTGCCCTGCTATTTTAAAGTGACCCATCCTGTGCTGCTTGGTCCTGTCTGAAGAGTGAAAAGGTGTGGACGGGGTCGGATCGGAGCTCCAAAATTCTGGTAGCAATAAGTTTATTACTGCCTAAATTGCAGTGTTTGAACTTTGGGAAAAGCTAGTGTTTTTTTGGGTCTCATTTTGGGCACTCGATCTCTAAAAGGTTCACCATCACTGTAATACATCATCATTGCTTGTTTGTATTATGGGATGTTTTCTGACTACATTGTATATTATCATTGAAAGATAATTGCCCAGCCCAGATCACCCGCTCCTTGTTAAACACAAGTTACATCTGTCGTTTGTGTCCACTATACATTGGGAAAAGAGCACAAATAGCTGTATCCATGTAAACAATAAATCCTGGGACTGTGATAAAACTTTTATAATTAATTCAGCAGAAATGTTAATTAACCTTAGAGAGGGATTTGGCCGACACCTTTCAAGCTCCTTTTGCTCTTAAACTTAACTGAATAACGTATAGAAGTTTTATCAGTGCCGAGATCAGTTTACTTATACTTTATCGTGCATTCTGTATACTTTTTCCTTTGAACAGACAGTTTCTCTGGGAAATTTGGGTGGTCTGATGAAAACGGTTTCATTTCTATGCAAATGAGATGCTGTTGTGATTCTCTACTTGTACTTTCAGACAAAAATTAACCAATGTATATTGGGTCCAGCCACAACTGTGATCCTTACCGTGGCGGTGTGATTGTGCCCTTTGTGACTCTCTAGCTAGTGGATTAGCTACTTGAACCCCTCCTCTTCTGTCTCTTTCTTTCTTGTCTGGTCTTCCTTACCTGTCCCTTGAACTGTTATCCTGTCTTTTGTGATGCTTATTGACCTGCAGCCTTATGTCTGGCAGTTGTACGTTTACATTGACTTGGTGTTGTATCTCTTGTTGCTTTTCTTTGTTAAAATTTCAATAAAAATGCAGTTGAAGCAAAAAAAAAAGCCCATATGGTAATGCCATGTAGTACACTGTAAACACAGACGGACATACAAATGTGTGTACACCCAAAAAGAATCCTGAAATTGTTGCAAAACTCCAGAAATTTCCCTTCTGATCTTTAAAAAGGCGCTAAGAGGCTACATTTGGATGGTGAGCTTTTCGAAGCATAAACACGTTTATGTCATCCTCTGTCCTTGTATACGCCTGTAGAGGTGGTGATTGTATTTTTGTGCCTTTCTGAACAACCACAGTGTGAACATAGCTATTAATTGCTTATGGTGTATGGATTGATTTTTTTTTTGTGCAGCATTAGCTCCGATTCATCATAAGTTGACTCAGCTCAGCTTTTTACACTTCTCACCTGGTCCCTTTGTTACCAGGATTCATGGCCCATTCACTATTGAAAATGGCCACCCTTCCTAGAGTGCTGGCAATAGAGATTCTTCAGTTAGCTCCATACTTTGCTGGTGACTGTCATCATTTTATTTCCAAACTACTCTACTATCTTGCAATATCGTATTGCATCTGCCCTCTTTGTTGTGACCTGGCTCTGGTGATTATTCTTACCTGTCTATACTGTTTTGTCTATGTCTCCATGTTTTGCACTTTGGCGCAAGGAAGGACCAGCTACTAGGCACTGCCTTGAGTGGTTTCAAGGAAGTAGGTAGGACAAAATCTGTGGGTTCAGAATTAGAGGTCACCGTCTTGTCCATTCTTCTGTATCAAAACCTCAGATGCCTGCGAAGCAGGAAAAAAAATTCCTTTTTTACAGCTTTTACTTTGCTCTTTAGGTCGGTGCAATTTCGGAGATACAAAATGTATATAGGTTTTAATAATAATTTTGTCATATAGTGCTGTAAAGTGTGTTTTTTTTTTTTGCGGGGCATGATGACAATTTTATCGCTACCATTTTGGGGACTGTACTACACTTTTTATTCAATTTTCTATGTACTGCAAAAAAAGTTGCTTTTTGGGGCATTATTTTCCATTAAGGGGGTCACCGCTGGGAATAACAGTTTTTATATATTAATAGATCAGGTATTTTAGGATGCAGCCATACCCAACATGTTTATGATTTTTATATCAGTTTTAGGGAAATGGGGTGATTTTAGGGTTTTTTGTATTTTAACTTTTTTTTTTTTTTTTTTTACTGTATTTCTAGACACCCTAGGGTACTTTAACCCTAGGGGGGTCTGATTATTAATAGAATATAATGCAACACTACAGTATTGCAGAATATTGGAAATTCACTGGCTCTGTAAAAGAGCCTGCTGAGTGAAGGCTGTCATAACAACTGGTGGACGCCCACTAATGACATCAGTGGGGGAACTGCCAGATCCAAGATGCTTAACAAAGCATAATGCAGATAACACCTGCTAAGTGTGGAGTACACTCAACCCATGATCCTGCTCTATACAACCTTAACCCGTGACAAAATATTTAGTCTCCATCATAAAAGGAATTGTACCTCAAAAAACCTCAACAAGTCCAGTCATGTCTCAAATGGTCTTGACATGAAAATGCCGGCCTGTTAGAGAACAGAATCCATTTTGTTAATTTATTCTCTATCGTGTCCGTGTATCCTATATAATAACTTGTGCCGAGTTTTCTGGGTGGGCTCTCCTACACATTCCTGCATTTTCTGCTCAGCAGATAAATCTGATAAGTTTAAAAATCCTTCACATCTTTAAATGTTTGGCACAAAGCCTTCGTTTGGTAGAGACCTAAATACCACCTCTGATTGTGTGGATGAAGTCGAGTCATCTTGAAGGACACCAGCGAGAATGTCTCATGTTTCGGTGCTTCGAGCCATTCGTTATCTTGACCCCATAGAACAAGCCTGGGCATCATCCCGCACTTTAAATGTATAGGTTTTGGTAGAAAAACATTCATTACAAAAACCAAAACACAGAAAAATAGAGCAAAAGCAACAAAAACTGAAAAAAAAAACCAGACACAAAAATCTAAAAGAAAAGTCCAAGAGCAGGCTGGCAGGAAAGCTGGGCTCCAGGGCAGGCTGGCAGGAAAGCTGGGCTCTAGGACAGGCTGGCATCTATGACTAAAGACAGACTCAAGTCTGCACGGTGGCTGGGTGGGTAGCACTTCTGCCTTGCAGCACTGGAGTCCTGGGTTTTAGTCCCACCAGGTCAACATCTGCATAGGGTTTGTATGTTCTCTCCGTGTTTGCATGGGTTTTCCTCCGGTTTCCTCCCACACTCCAAAACATACTGGTAGGTTGTTTAGATTGTGAGCCCCATGGGGACACATGCTTTGTGCAGTGCTGCGTAATCTGTAGGCACTATATAAATAAAGATGGCATCTTCCTGCCACGTGTATACAACTAATACTTTCATCCTGGACCAATAAGGAATATATTCACTTTTATACTGACAAGTGAGTGCTGGACTGAATTTTGCTTCTAAGTTTCTAGGCAGGCAGGAAAGCTGGGCTCCAGGGTAGGCTGGAAACAAACAGGATGCCGCGTTCTAGGCCTGCAGCTGAAACGGCCCTGATCACAATCACCAGCAAACCCAGTTTTCACAAGCCTGCCACCAGGGGGTCATGACATTATCTTTGACCAACCCGAGATTGTTGAAAAATTTTAGCTCTCCTCCCCATCATTAAATAATGATGCAATTAGGTCGTCTATTTTCATTGAATCATTGTACTTTTGATCCATTTACATGGTCGTATTACTGTACCGTAAGCGAGACATATAAAGTAAAGAGCATGTCCTATTTTCTCCATTCCTATGTATTTCCATTCCGTATGCCCCATATAAGTCTATGGGAACATATAAAATACAAGTTGCATTTATACTGCATATGGTCGTGTACATATACGTGCAGTATCAAGTACCATCCATCATTTGCCAGACCATCTTATTTTATATAATTACGGTCAAATGGAAAACGTCACGTATATACGGATTCATACAGCACGAAAAATACAGGCCTGCAGAAATCACACACGTTCGTGTGAATGCAGCCAAAATCAATAAACTCTGTTCGTATAGCTCAATTCGACCCACAAAACACCTCACACTGCGAAGTTTGTAAAGCTGAGGACGAAAACACGACGGATGGCGCGTAAACATCTTGTTGTCGCGGAGGTGCTCTATCGTGAGCAAAACATATTTTTGGAGAGTCATTTTAGAGCAGTAACTCTATTTCAGCCATAGCTATGAGCATATCTCTAACCCTTGGGCTGGTATAAGTACTAGGGTATAGTTTTTAGAAGCCTCAGTGTGAGGTAACGGCTGTGGATGGCTAAGTGCGCGCCACACAACATGGCGGCGGCCGCGCTCTCCTCACAAGTCTGTAACCGCGATTTATGAAACCTGGTGAAAAGCAAACTCCGTGCTGACGTGCCGCTCAGGCCGCCGCTGATTGGCTGCAGCTCTCTTCCGGCTGGAGGGCCCTCCTCCTTTGTATCGGTTGGTATAGGAAAGAGTTTTTTTCCCCCTTTTTACGTCATTTACCGGAAGCCGCTCATGAATATAGGGAAGTTACAAGTGCACCGGGAAGCGCCTGCAGTAAGTGACCTCGTGTCTTTCGTTACACTATTTAAAAAAAACGCTCACAAACGGCGGGCGTTGGCAGCGTTGAGCGCGTCGGCGGCCGCTCTTTAGTGCGCGCGCGGGGGGCGCCTAATCGCCAACGCCGCTGCCGCGTGCAGGAGGCCACCGAGCTCCGAGGCGTTATAATAATCGGGCTCCACACCCGACCGTGATCCCCAGAGTGATCGGCGCCGATCTGTGACTTGCACGTTGGGTTTTGAAACCCTGACAGCGTTGTACAAAACGGAAAGTGCTGGAGAGTTCCAAAAGCGCCAATCAGGAGGCAGATTTTAAGTTTAAAAGGGGGGGGAGCAACTGATAGTTGAGTGGTTTGTATGGAAACTGCCCCACTTTGCTTTGTAAATAGTCTCCAAGTTCCACCTGTTATGATGATTGCTTTTAAAGGGACCAGTCATCGGTATATAGAAACGCAGCTGGGGCTTAGAGTCAAATTAAAAATTTGGCTTGTAACCTGCTACAAGTGGCCTCAAGTTTGTGGAAGTAGTCCCCTGTAGAGTCAGTCACAGGGTTACGTTTGTTTTTAAGATGAATTTGTATGTTGCACGTATTATCTGTTAGTCAAAACTGGTATTTTTTTGTACGGACAAACTACAGACAGATTTATTTTTTTGTCCTTCTGTCAATGGGATTTTTAAATTTTTTTTTTATAGCCGTGGGAACAAGGATTAACTATAAAGCTTCATTGCAGACACTTAACTCCTGGGGGCAAAGGTCAATAAAAAGGTCAGTGGGGGGAAGGAAGTCTGAAAGTTTTGGGTGTTCTTAAATCCGGGAACTGCCTGTAGTAATGTTGTACTATTTATTTATTTTTAATTGTAGAAATTGACAAAATATTTTTTCTTTCTTTATTTGATATGCCTAGATCCCTGGTTCATCCAGGAATCACGGGCATCTTATTCATGGTGGTTCCGATTAAAAAGTTTGTTCGGAATCAAATACTTTTATTACAATTGGACCCAGATGGTGTAAAAAAAAAGAAATAATTAATAGCTTACACTTTTCTTTACTCTGGTGTAGTGTCGCACCTCCTGCTGGTATGTGAGTTGAGATGACCCCCACGGTTGCGTTTGGGGTTTGGTTGGGTGACCCGGATGTCCACCTTGTCATGGACGGTAATAGATGGCCATAGCCACGGCTAGTAACGTCCTGGATTGACTGTTCGTCCGCCAATCTGGGATAATGTTCGAGTCGTGGGGGCGGAACCTGAATGCAAATATCTGCTCCACGCGTCTCTATATTTGGACATTCAACTGTGACATTGGGTTTTCAATCTACAGAGTGCGGTCTGTTTTAGGCCTCTCGTTACTGACTAAGGCAGTTGACAAGAGAACCACCACTTTAATGTGAAAAACTGACCAGTGGTCAGAAAATAGATCAATGACATCTACATTCACATCCGTGTCACGGCTACAGTGGGAGCTTTCATAAAATTTGAGACAAAATGGGGCAGAACGCTGCACGCATAGAATCTTGGTCATGCAGATGCTTGCTATGTAGTGTCGGTACATGCAGGTTGTGGTATTTTTAATAAAAACATACTATAAGGCCATGTGTTCACCGGGACACAATGTAGCGCACATCCGTCTGAGAGGAGAGCGCTCCTGTCTCCGTAGTTGAGCATGCTGTGAAGAACTCAAAACATACACACATATCACGGGCCTGTCATATGGTCGTGTGCAGGGAGCCTGAGGAAGCTCTCGTCTTGTTTCCTTCATATAATTAACGTCAATGGAAGCTTTCCGTTTTGTGTCCGTTTTTGATGTTTTGCGATTGTAGATTAATAGATACAAGTTTACAAGTTTAGGAATGACTTTTCTTTTAATACATTGCAGTAGGAAGGGTTTATAAGCCAGGGTGGAGATACTTATCATTGGTCACAAAAGCCTGAAAAGAAAATGACCAACGTGGGGCCGTCGTCCAGTGGTTAGGCAGAGATTCTATCTATCAGAGAACTTGTCCTTGCACAGTGTTCCCAGACCTCACATGGCCTCTAAAAGTGGCCGAAAAATTTATTTAATAAGCAACAATTTGTGGAATCGCAACAATTTGCAGTAAAAAGAGTTGAAGTTTTGGATTTTCATCAAGAACCAAAGCACAACCATTATGTCTGAAAGTACACAAGGCCTGCACATAAGCTCCTGAAAAGAAAAGATGGCGCTTGCTGTAAATGTCACTCCCACATTTTAGTAGGGCCAAAACAAATGCTTGCTAGATGAGGCTGTTAAGAGTAGTGACATAACTTCCCAAGAAGCTTGAGAATTTATGATGCACATTCGACTGATGTTACACCTTGTGGTCCGAGTGACGCTGTCTTAGTATAAGGTCCTTTCTCACACATGTATATGGCAGCCATATACGAACAGCAGTTAGTACACCTCCGCCATAGAAGTTCACGGCACAGTATGGTGAGCCAACACGCTCTATCTTTTGGCGAACATATGGCACGGCTGAACATCTTACTATGGATCATCTCTCCAGCCGTACGCTAAACCCGAGCCAGGTGTATCATACATGTGTATTAAAACAGCCTAAATGAACAATCACGAAAGAACTAGGTGTCGCAGTGGACACCCAGTTTCACAGACCTTCTACAAATAAAGCCTTTTTAAAAAAAAAAAAAAAGTCTGTATTTTAGGCCAGGACCACACTGCGACCTGATTTGGTGACTCTCATTAGATGTTAATGTTACACAGGATCAGTGCTCAAGTATCACATTCTGAAGTGCTATTATCTTGTGTGTTGCAGCTGTCGGTAGTACAACAATTACTCAGGATTTATTTGGAGGGGGGGGGGTGATCACCTGTCATTCAGGTCAGTTGTGCTCACCATACCAAGCCCGGTCACCATAGACACATGGGTCAACGATGGATGGATGATAAATGGGGGGTTTATCTTGCACAACTTCTTTAATATTGGTCACTAGTGTGACAAAGGGCTGCCATGGAAATTTCATTAAACCTGTTAAAAAAAAAAAAAAAAAAAGGTGTCTTGGGGTTAGTAACTGGATCTGTGCCGTAAAGCAAATGTTATTTTGTAAGATATTGACATGTCTGTAATAAATAGCTTCTAAATATAAAAAGTTTGATGTGCTGCTAGAAATGATAGAATTTGCTAAAATTAGTTTCTGGCCTGTTTTCCTTGAAATTTCTAGTTGGCTTCCTGATTTGGGTTTGCTGTTTAATGCCAAGATGTCAGTAGTGAATGTCGAAGTGACCATAACATTTATTAATATGAGTGAAGGAATATCGGGCAGCAGCGTGTTTAAGAGCGCAGTGCATTGTACCGCTGTGCTCAGCAATTTCCGTCAGCTCCATTGAGAAGTATGGAGTAGAAAGGTCATGCGCGGCCGTCTGCTCCATTACTCTCCCCGAGCGATGAGGGGTCTGACTGCGGTACCTGGAAGCCCATTAGACCACTTGTTTTTTTGATCTGTGGGGGTCTCATCACTGAGACACCCAGTGTTCAGAAAGTTGAGCCCAATCCTGTGGTTAGGACCTAACTTGAATTCGTGGGAAAACCCCTTTGAGTTTTTTATCTATGGAATGGCAGCTCATACATTGAGCGATTTTCTTTGTGTTGAATCCCAAAGGCTTCAAAATTCTAATCTTTTGGGAAATTCATAACTAATTTGATTCCTTCCAGACTGAATCTCTCATCTAATAACTGCTACTAATGTCTATTATTTTATAGAATTCCTTTAGAAGAGCGAAGCCAATGTTTAAGTTTGGGTTCAGCTTCCAATCCGGCAGTATGCAGCCGAACCCGAACTTGAACTTTGGACTGCTCATCTCTACTCGTAGCCATTCCCTGCTGCTTTTGAAGCTCAATTCATAGTATGGCAACGTCTTGAGGGTCAGTAAAGAGTGATATTTTTCTCGGGTGGCGATTGCTCTTCAACCATGTCCACACTTTGCACCGTTTGAAAATTGGGCAAGCTTTAATTATTTACCGTACATTGAATAGAACATAAAAATGTTTCCAGGTCTCTGTTGACAGATAACTATACAATTAGATTTGTGGTGTTCAGGGATCTGTAGTTCCAGGGAATCAATCAGGCAATCCTTCGGTCAACCAAGGCAGCAAAGTAAAGGAATTTACGTTGCGTTGATCTCCTACATAAACGTATAGATCATAAGGATAGAACCGAGAAGGCGAAGTTGTCATAGTATGACTATATAAGTTTTTGTGTTAAAATAAAATTCTATTACTACTGTACAATTTTTTCCTCGCAAACCTCTTACCCACCTTTTTCTTTTTCAGACTTTGGCTTCGTCCGCTAATGGAATACTTCCTACTGGGTGAAGATGTGACTGTTGTCAAGTGACCTTTCTGGACATTTTAAAGTTTTTATCCTGGGTTCGTAGACTTTAAATATTTGTTTATTTTTTTAAGAGCATTACATGTAGAGGTATCGAAGGCATCATAAATGCAGCAATTATAGGGGTTGTCTGACCATGGTTTGTACTAGTGTTGAGCTCAGATCTAGAGAGATGAATGGAACTTAGTTGCAGTACCACAAACTACTCATGGTCAGGTGTGAAGATGCTTTTGGAAGAAAGCAGCCATGTTTTTCAACCTCCAGACAGTACATTTAAAGGAGTTTTTCAGGAAAAAGCGTACTTGCCCTGTTCTGGTTCCTGTATTATGTTGATGCTTCCAGACTTCATCAGCTGTGCCTGGATGCAAGTGCTGGAGGATTGTAAACCAAGCACACTGACATACCGGTGTGTGCCCCCTCTGGCAGGATCTGCTCTTCTTTTAGCTTCTGTTTAGCTCCTGTTTTTTCAAAAAAGGCTTTTTCAAATAATGCAAATAAGCCCGAGGGGCTACAGGTTCCAGAGCCCCTCATATTTTAAAGCCTAGTTTCTTAAAAATAAGGGCATAAAAAGATAAACGAAAAGTGGATCCTACCAGAGGGGGCACACACCAGTATGTCAGTGTGCATGGTTTACAATCCTTCATCCTGGTGGTAGATGTCCTTTTAAAGGGGACCCATGCTCTCCTCAGACAAAGTGACCTCCCATGGTCTAAGGAGACCAGGTATTTGCAGAAGTAGATCCTGTGACCTCTGGGAGGTCAGTTGGGGGGGGGGGGGGGTTCACGTGACCTGCAGCTATCAACAAATTTAAGTTTAGTACAAGTGGCAACCCCTTTTTAAAAGGGATTGTCCGGTCTTAGCAAATTAGGCTCTATCCACAGGGTAGCACCTAACTTGCTGATTGGTGTTGATAGGACCCCCATGGATCACGTGAATGTTGGTTCATTGAACTCCTGTTGAACCTGAGAAGATCGGAGCAGCTAGCTCTGCTTTGTTACTCTCCATGGAGCAGGTAGATATAGATGAGCGTGGCCCTTGGCTATCTCCGTCAGGGCTGTAGAAATGAACTGATCAGCCAGCGCATGCGCGCCAGTTGCTATGAACTGGGAACCCCTTTATCAAATCAAGGTCTATTCATTTCAGCATTATTATTTGTCTTAATTCCGTTTTTTTTTTTTCTTCCTATTAGGTTGCCTTTTTATTTATATTGTGGGGATTTACAAATTTGTTTTTTTAAAAAAAAAGTCCTATTACCTACAATAGGCTGAATAACCAAATATGGCTCTACAAGAGGCGAGGAAAGTCCGAGCACTTAGTCTTGCGGGAATCGCTCAAGTCTCCAACGACATCTCTAGGAAATTCCTGGACCGCAGCGATTTGTCCAGGCTCTTAAGAATCGCTTCGAATTTTCTTAAGGATCACACTCAAGTGCTGTCTGAACTGGACAGTTTCTTCGTTCACGACCCAAATGCCAAAATGAAACTTGTGTTTGTAGAAGATAGTGTCTTAGTCAAAAACATTTTTATCATGTCCTCATCTATGCAAGAGCTGGCACAAAAATCCCCCGAGAATCTTTACATTGACTTCTTGAGTAACATCGGCCCCGGGCTGAACCTTTACAGCGTTTCTTGTGAAGATGAATCCGGGTGGAAAATGTGCGCGTGCTGCATATCCAAGACGAATAACCAAGACACATTAAGGTTCCTTATAGTTTCCGTCTTACAAAGTATTCCGAAAATGAAAGCGCAGATCAAATCCATTATAATTCACCCAGAAATTTCGGATTCCCTAGACCTGGGGATGCTCTTGCCGAACACCACGGTCCGACACTGTATGTTGTTAATCGTGAAAGTTTTGGAACAGAAAGTTGCTCATCTACAATCAGAGACTCAGACCCGTATAAAGTCCACCTTACAAGCCATGTTTAATGCCCGCTCACTGAAAGTCTACAATCGCCAGCTCAATGACCTGAAAGCTTCGTGCCCTGCAGAGGTTTACCAATATTACATCGACACCTGGCACCCGAGTAGAAAAGTTTGGTGCACGAAAGACACCAAAAGGATAAGAGCCGAAAAATCGATACTTTCTTACGTTGCGTCTCTTCATTACACGTTGTCGGCGAATATGGGCATTTTACCTTCCCTCTATCAGTGTTTAAAAGTCATCCTCCGTCAAACCCACGAGCTGAAAAGTGTTCCGGACGCTTTACTAGAGCCGGAGCCGCAACCTGTGGTCGAACCGCCCCCAGATCCAGAAGAACAGGTAAGAGAGGACTATCGTGTTTATTAGATGGAATTTTATCATATGCTTGTTTTGCTGTGAATTGTGTTGATTGGACTTGGTAGTGGATGGAATCGTTTGTAATGATGATAAGTAGTATGTTATTAACCCTTTCCACATCCAATATGCTGCCTGCAGATAGGACACTGTGCACAATCTGCTCAGCTCCTCCTGCTCTATAACATGCTTCCTGCAAATAGGATACTATGTACAATCTGCTCAGCCCCTCCTGCTCTGTAACATGCTCCCTGCAGATAGGACACTATGTACAATCCGCTCAGCTCCTCCTGCTCTATAACATGCTCCCTGCAGATAGGACACTGTGTACAATCTGCTCAACTCCTCCTGCTCTATAAAATGCTGCCTGCAGATAGGACACTATGTACAATCTGCTCAGCTCCTCCTGCTCTATAACACGCTGCCTGCAGATAGGACACTATGTACAATCCGCTCAGCTCCTCCTGCTCTATAACATGCTCCCTGCAGATAGGACACTATGTACAATCTGCTCAGCTCCTCTTGCTCTATAACACGCTGCCTGCAGATAGGACACTATGTACAATCTGCTCAGCATCTCCTGCTATAAAATATGCTGCCTGCAGATAGGACACTATTTACTATCTGCTCTGCTCCTCCTGCTCTACAACACGCTCCCTGCAGATAGGACACTATGTACAACCTGCTCAGCCCCTCCTGCTCTATAACACGCTCCCTGCAGATAGGATACTATGTACAATCCGCTCAGCTCCTCCTGCTCTGTAACATGCTGCCTGTAGATAGGACACTATGTACCAGCTGCTCAGCTCCTCCTGCTCTATAACATGCTGCCTGTAGATAGGACACTATGTACAATCCGCTCAGCTCCTCCTGCTCTATAACATGCTGCCTGCAGATAGGACACTATGTACAAGCTGCTCAGCTCCTCCTGCTCTATAACATGCTGCCTGTAGATAGGACACTATGTACAACCTGCTCATCTCCTCGAGCTCTATAACATGCTGCTTGCAGATAGGACACTATTTACAAACCTGCTGTTCTTGCAGACACATGGTCATGTACAGGACAATACTTCTACTGTAACACAATCACCTGTCCCTGCGTTGTAACCCCTCAGATGCCCTGCTTATTGGTGTTCGAAAGGAGGAGAGAGTTCCCTATGTCAGCCCCTTGACTCCCTGATGTACAGGCTACTTGTAGGTTACTATTGTAGTTGGTGTGTGCGCCCATTAGGACCTGCCACAAGTATAATACAAGTGATCAGACTATAAGCTCTCCTTCAGCCGCGCTCTCGTGCTATAAGTGTATTATATCATAGAAAGCTATTACCATTGGCAGCAGTGCAAATCCACTAACTCCAATAACAATCTCTTCTTTCCTCCCACCAGGCATCTCAGGATAAAAAGAACGAACTGGAGCAGATGGAGTTTTATAGTTGGGACGATTTTCAGTCCTTTCTGAATATTTGGTGCGAAGAGCAGAAAATTATATTTGTTATCCGTAACTCGGTGCCGCTGAGTAACGAAGATATGAGCAATGACCTGATGCAGTCCCTGAAGTACAGCATGGTGAACCTGGGTTGTAGCAGTTACACCAGGTAAGTCTCACTCATATGTGTAGAAGATAAGTGCCAGAAGATGTAGCCAGCCCATGCCCCCAGTATGTAGCCAGCCCATGCCCCCAGTATGTAGCCAGCCCATGCCCCCAGTATGTAGCCAGCCCATGCCCCCAGTATGTAGCCAGCCCACGCCCCCAGTATGTAGCCAGCCCACGCCCCCCAGTATGTAGCCAGCCCACGCCCCCCAGTATGTAGCCAGCCCACGCCCCCCAGTATGTAGCCAGCCCACGCCCCCCAGTATGTAGCCAGCCCACGCCCCCCAGTATGTAGCCAGCCCACGCCCCCCAGTATGTAGCCAGCCCACGCCCCCCAGTATGTAGCCAGCCCACGCCCCCCAGTATGTAGCCAGCCCACGCCCCCCAGTATGTAGCCAGCCCACGCCCCCCAGTATGTAGCCAGCCCGTGCCCCCCAGTATGTAGCCAGCCCGTGCCCTCCAGTGTGTAGCCAGCCTGTGCCCTCCAGTGTGTAGCCAGCCCGTGCCCCCCAGTATGTAGACCTGCGTCGGAAAGGTGAGTTTTTCATTATTTGGAATCGTCCCTTATGTTCCAGCTATAGAAAACTATGTTACAACTACAAATGTCCTACACATAGTTGTTTTTTTTATGTTCTCCAAGTGATGTTTTGTAAAAGATTTTGAAATAACCTGTTTTCACAGGAAGCGATGTCCCGCCACCATCCAGCTGCGCCTGGGCCCAGAAATGGACAAACTCATCATCACAAAAGCCGACCTCAACCACAGCCACGACTCTGAAATCGACCTCCCGTCTCGTTTTACGAGAAAACCTGCATCCTTCGTGGAAGTCCCCGAGAAAAAACCTTCCGACTCCACGGATAAGTTCATGGATAGAGCGGATTTGACAAAACTTCTTCAGTTACACTTCCCGTTTGGCAAGGAGTCCCAGTTTCTGGATGAACTCGAGTCCCTTTTTAACACGGACCCTGGTGTGAGAGTAAAACTGTTGTATTTAGACGATAAGTTTACAGTGAAGAATATCTTTTTCATGACTACTGGCATGCAGAATCTGGCGCAGCAGTTCCCGGAGCACCTCTACATCGCTTTCCTTCCCGGTCTCAATCAGGAGTTTGATTTGTATTCCGTGTTTTGCCAAGATGAACATTCGAAGTGGAAAGTCTGTGCCTATTGTCTGGCTAGAAAGCATTCACCCGAAACGTTTAGGTTTCTCTTACTCTCCCTTCTTCAGGTGCACTCAAATCTGAGCAAACAAGTCAAGTTTTTAACCCTTAACCCAGACATCCCGAATCATGTAGACGCTAAGACGCTCCTTCCGAACGCCACCGTTAAGCTTTGCCTGCCGTTTGTCTTCGACTTCATGCATCACAAAATGACTTTCTTGAGTCAGATGGAACAGTCTCAAATCAAAAAACTGCTGGTCAGTATTTCTCAGGCCTCATCCATGGACATCTATAAGCAGCACCTGGGGGAATTGAAGGGCGCCTGTCCCGATGAGGTCTTTCAGTACTATTTCGACATTTGGCATCCATCATGGAACTTGTGGTCGGGGAAGGGCAGTCGGACAAACGATTTGGAAAACTCGATCTATAATTGCGTGAAACGAAAGCACGAGGATATAAAAGCGCAGCTGGGGTCTTTGCCCACTTTGAGCCAGTGTATACACGCTTTATTGGCGGAAGATGAAGGACAAGTGCAGGAACAGACTGAGTCCAAAAATGCTTCCCTCGCTGAGGAGAGCATGCAGGTGGGGGACGTGGAGGCACCGCCTGTGGAGAACAAGGAGGAGAGCGCCGCTGCTGCTCCTGCCGCCGAGGTGAAACCCGCAGAATGTGAATATGTTCAGGTATTTACTGTTTCGGCTTCTTGGTTACATGATGGCTGGATAGATCATTTTCTTCGTGGGATCATCACTAGAGATGAGAGGACACGATGTTCGGGTTCGTCAGCGTGATCTGGACCGAACAGCCAATCCAGCAAATTGACGTCACTAGCAATTAGCCGTGGCTATGGTTGGCCAGGGGTTCCCCTTCGACAATCATAGCCAAGGCTTGTTGCTAGGACTTTCAGTTTGCCGGATTGGCTGTTCGGCCGCCAATACAGCAATTTGTCCAGTTGTGCGGCCGACCCCAAATGCATCTGCTTATCTCTAATTATCACTTTTCTCCTATAATTTGGATTGGTCAATATCAGATACTATGGGTCTAACTCTTTATTATGTATCGGGAACAGCCACTATAATATAAGAAGTTATGTAGAGGTTGCAACGACCAAAAATATGCCGATTGTTTGGATCCTAAGTGTAGCTTATAGGCATAAGGCTCAGGCCGAGACCCATGCGTAGCACACGTCCTGCAGAGGTAGAGGGATTTGCACTGCTCACCCCTTCCCTCTCTATAGGGACGCCTGGTGCCTGGCCGTACGTACGGGGAGAGCTGGAGCATGCTATGGGGTCCTATATCTGGCCTCAAATTGTGCGGCATGAAATGTTCTTACAACACTCGTATCAAAGGGGACTAAAAGTATTGCCAAAAATTTCTTGAAGGTGTTGTCCACTTTCAGCAAATAATTGATATTGTTTGTGTAAAAGTTATAAAATTTATCAATATACTTTGCCTATCAATTTATGATGGTTTTCTAGATCTCTGCTTCCTGTGTATAAAAAACTGTCCATGGTGATGTGATGTCACACAGGTGCACGGCTCTTGGCATCGGGGAGGGGGGGGGGGTATCCTGATGGATTTTTTTTTCTAAGTGCCATTAAGTTGTCGTAATCATTTAAAAAATGATGTTTCTCCTTCAGGATTGTGAAGATGCGAGTACCGTGCAGATAGTCGGCAAAGAGTTTCACAGCTGGGATGAGTTCAGTGAGTTTCTGCAAGGATTTACCAAAGAGAAATATAATCTGCGCTTTACATCTCTCGGCGAGGAGGATCAGGCTGAGGAGCCCTCTGCAGCCAATGTGAACGAGTCCTTGAAGTACAGCTGGGCACATCTCTCTTGTAGCTGGTATGTCTTCTCTACTCATATATGAATATTTGGATTATGTTAAGTGATTATAAGGGTGTTCCCATTTTGCTGGGATATGACTTTAGGATCAGAGGGAACCCTGAATTTTGGCACCAATCGCGGGTGTTAACCTGTCCATCGCTACTGGCAAAGTTGCCGGCGGCTGTGATATCATCGAGGGGCGGCCATCGGTTGCCATGACAGCCTCGGGTCTTCACAAGATCCGAGGCTGTCTCGTTTTAACCTACTCATTACAATGTGCGATTCATTTTAATTAGGAGGAAAATGCTGCCATGCTACCCAAAAAAAGTTTAAAAAAAACATAAAAATTCAAATCGCCCCCCTTTCCCTAGATCTGATATAAAAATAAACAGTAAAAATCATAAACACATTAGTAATCTCTGAGTTCGAAAATTCCCGATCTGTCAAAATGTAATAATGGGTTTTCACTGCGTTTTAACCCTGTAACGGAAAATAGTGCACTTTTTTTGCCATTTTGAAAAATATAAAAAAAATCTATAAAAAGGTTGCACAGTCCTAAAAATGGTAGCAATGTAAATGTCACCAAAAGTCGCAAAAAATGACACCACCCACAGCTCTGTACACCGAAGTATGAAAAAGTTATGAGAGCCTAAAGATGACAAAATAAAAAAAATAATATGTACAGAAGGTTTTAAGTTTTATAATGTTTTAATACATTTACAAAAATTATTTGGTATCCCTGTAATCGTATTGACCCAAAGAATAAAGTAGACATGTCTTTTGGAGGCGGACAGTGAAATCCGTAAACTCCAAGCCAAATGCGTTTTTTCACTGCATTTGGAATTCTTTCCCCGCTTCCCAGTACACGGCATGGAATATTAAATATCATCATTTTGAAGTGTAATTTGTTACGCAGAACATAAGGCATCACACAGCTCTGTACATGGAAAAATAAAAAAGTTTTAGATTTTTTGAAGGTGTTAAGGGGTTAGCACACATTGAGATGGAGGGATGGGCGCTGCTCTCCCCTCTGCATAGGGACACCTGGTGCGCGTCCATCCTTATGGGAAAAGATGAGGCTGCTCAATCTTTTTCCCAGGGACGGTACAATGCCACGTGTGTGTGGGCGTGGCCGGGCACCATATGGGAACATATTCCCGGATGTAAATTGTGCGCCCGGATATACACATATATTTGTGTGCAAGGGGCCTTACTCACAGTTCAACTCTACAGAGCCGAACCAGTTAGGTGAGAAAAAAAATTTTGTGGTGTCCATGTTAGAATTAAGTGTCATTTCGATCTCTTTGTAGGAAAGGCTGCTTCGCGTTCATCGAGCTGACGTTAGGCCCGGAAAAAGACAAGCTTGTCGTCACTCATAACAATCCCCAGCATAATCACGTAGACGAAGAGGCGGTGGAGGCTCCGCCGGAGAAGAGATTTAAGCCATCCGCGGCGGTGGGTCTACCAGCACAGGTCGCTAACAACATATCCAAGAAGTTTCTGGAACCGAGCGACTTAAAACAACTCCTCCGCTTCCGCTCCGGAGCCTTCGAGGACCGGACACAGGTGCTGGCCGAGCTGCAGTCCCTCTTCTTTTCCGACCCCGAAGCAAAAGTGAAACTGGTATTTGTGGAAGACAAGCTGCACGTGAAGAAGATCTTCATCATGACCTCGGCTATGAAGACTCGAGCGGAGAATCATCCACAATATCTGTTTTTCGACGTTTTTTTAGAATTTAGTCACAGTTTTGATTTGTACACCATTTTCTGCAACGTCCGGGGAGAAGGGTGGACACCGTGTGCCTATTGCATTGCCAAAAAAGGAATCGAAGACATATTCAAGTTTCTTTCAGACTTGCTCCTCGAGATTATTCCCACCATCGGTAACCAGGTAAAACTAGTGACCCTCAATCCCGAAATCCAAGAACCGATTAACGTGGAAACGGTTTTCCCCAATGCTAATTTGCGGTACTGTATGCATTTAGTCCTCAATGTCATGTACAGCAGAATCTCTCACCTCAATGGTACCGTGGAAGCCCAAATTAAGAACTTCCTCCACATTCTCTCCCAGACTTGCTCCATTAAGGTCTACGAACGATATTTAAACGACCTGAAAGCCGTCTGTCCCGGAGGAGTTTTCCAGTATTTTATGACGACCTGGCACTCGCGTCGGAAATTGTGGGTTAAAAAAGATAATCGGACTGAAGAGACTGAGAGGAATCTGTCAGAACTCGTATCCGTCAATCATGTCAAGCTGAAGCAGGCGGTGGGCTATATGCCCTCCTTGCACCAATGCCTTTGTTCTATACTCGGCAGCAGAGTGAACGCATCGGGCAATGACCTCCATATCCAGAGAGCGGATATTTCATCTTTTTGTGATTATGAAAAACCCACAGTCCCACTTCTGGATCAGCAGGTAACCTCCTCTGATAGCCGGCGCAGTTTTCACCTTTTTGACATTTGTACCTGAAGCAGACGTTAGAATGATCCTTTATAGCCCTATAAGTCTACGTTTACATCACGTTTTATGGATACGTTCAGCATATACGTCACAAAAGTTTCCACCCCTGAACAGATCTATAGATGTGTACTTAATGTATACGCTCAGCGGAGGCCATAATCGGTATTACATCCATCCCTGGCCTCCGCTGAGCATATGCTTTGGGAGGTCCTAAGTGATGTAACTGCCTGTATATAATGATAGTTACATCACTGGGGGAACAACCTGAATATCCTACGCCTGCTCTCAGGGGGCGGAGCTGATCTGGATTTGCATCGTTTGTGCTCTTGCTTTTCGGGGGAGGAGCCAAACTGTGACAATGTATCCCAGCCTGAACATTCTACTCCCGCTTTAAGGGGGTGCAGCCTAACTAGATGATGTGGGATACGCCCTAAACCTCTGTTGTTAGGGTACATCGGGTATTCTTACAACAGAGGGATACAAAAAGATGTGAATGTAGCCTAACCATGTATTTTTCCCGAAAGGGGACACCTTGTCACATTGTCAAAAATTACACTATGCAATCAATGGATACCGACCCGATTTTTCTTATTTGAAGTGTGAATAAAAATTGATCCATGTGTATAAACGAGTGGGTAAAAACGTGATTTATTTGCACCGCACCTCCTAAATATAACGGCTGAATATCTGCTGAGGCAATAGAAAATGACAAGGGCCAAAAAATCCCTTTTAGGCAGGAGAGACACAAAGGCTGTAGAATCTGCGGCGTGTTAGTTAGGCTTCCGTATCGACCCGTTATTTTCCACCCGTTTTTTTTTTTCATCAGATCCTCATTAACTTTAGGCTAGGAGTATAAAACGGTTCTGAATCGGATATGCTCCACTTTTATAGGATTGGGTCACACTTTTATCGCCCCTTGGGACTGATCCATTACAAAAGTTATTACTTTTAGCGGAGACCTGTGCCGTCAGTTCAAAAAGCAGATGGCACACGGAAGTTTTTCACTGTCGTGTGCTTCTAGCCTTAAAGGAAATCTACACCATCAGGGACACTTACTCATAGATCCTTCCACCATGACTGTGGTAATCTTCTTATAGTTGTTCTAACCCATGGCCTCCTGGATTCTAAAATCAACTTTTAAAATTATGCTAATTAGACTGAAGGGCTCTGGGGGCGTTACCAAAGCTTAACATGCTGTTACAGTGTGCAACAGCAGCATGTCTCACTCTCAACCTGCTCCCTAATCTCAGCAGCTTTAAAGTGTCATTCAGCAAGGAATAACCTTGGGAATGAAAGTTTCTTTAGAAGAACGGAGACCTGAAATCTGCGACTAAGATACTTTGCGCCTCTTTCCAGTGACTCTTCTTGGTTGTCTGTGGTTGCAATGTCAACCAGAGGCAAAAACGTGGCCTCTTGATGGGCCATTAATTGAAGCCTATTGCTTTCTTCTAGAGGCAGGGTCTTATGGGCTCCCTGTCAGTTCTATGCTGACTGGTCTAATATAGAGCAATACAGATGTATTTGAATGTAAAGTCAACTTTTAGTGGGAATATAAAGTAGACAAAAAACACTAAAAGGTCAAGTACATTGACCTACTAGTTTGTGCCCCCTCTGGCAAGATTGGATCTTTTTTAAGCTTCTTATTTACTGGGTTTTTATTATGCAAACGAGCTTTTTAAATTATGCAAATGAGTCCGAGAGGCTCCAGGCGGCTCCATAGTTGTTTATGGAGCCTGGAGCACCTTAGGCTCATTTGCATAACCCGTAAAGCCTTTTTTTCTTAAAAACAAGGGCATAGAAAGCCTAAAGATGAGTGGATCCTACCAGAGGGGGCACACACCAGTATATCAGTGTGCTTGGTGTACAATACTTCATCCTAGTGGTAGATGTACTTTAAAGGGGACCTGTTACCACAGCTAGTGACAGGATTCCATAGAGCCCTAGTAACTGTCTGACACCCTTCTTTTAGCTAAAAATTGTTCCCCTCAGATTCTGTTATATTCAGCTTAATAATTTTACCTGGTGTCCAAGCATGTCTATAGCGAGTAGAGGTGGGGGTGGCCTGCTCGGGCTGAATCCAGCAGTTCCTCCCCATGTTCTCTCTGCATGCAGCAGTAATGTCATGTGACCAGGGTGACATCTTTGCAGGTCCTTTAGCATTCTAACATTAGAAAACTGTACACCAAGCATATATCTCATGAGAACACAGCAGCCTGCATGGAGAGGAGTAGAAGTCCATGCAGTCTGCTGGTATTTTTTAGGTGATTAGATATGTGCATGGGGTACAGTTGGCTAATGTTAAGAGGCTAAAGGACCAGTGATGACCCTGGTCACATGACATTTGTCCACGCCCCTTGACTCGCACTAAAGATGCATAGATAACAGGCAAGTTTATAACTCTGATTTTGTGGGGATCTGGGTGAAACAATTTTTGCCTAAAAGCAGGGTGTCCGATAGTTACTAGGGCTCTATAGGAACCTGCCCCTACCTGTCTTTGTTAAAAATGTGGTGTCAGATCCCCTTTAAAAAGGTATTCTGGTAATCACAAGGACCCTCAGCAAGTTATCCCCAATTCTGTGGATAAGGGAAACTGCCCAAATACTGCTATTCTGTAGTATGGATGTATATGGCAGGATCGATCAGACTCCCTAGGGTTAGAGTCCCCTAGGGGTTCTAGAAAGTAGCAAAAAAAAAAAAAAAAGAAATTAAAATTTCAGTCCTCTTTTCCTTGAACTGATATAAAAAGAAATAAACAATAAAAATCATAAACGTGTTTGGTATCGATGCGTCCCAGAATTCCAGATCTATCACTATATAAAAACGTCTATTACCGTCGGTGAACCCTGTAATGGAAAATAGCGCCCAAATGCCCGAAACGCCTTTTTTTCGTCATTTCGCAATGGATAAAAAATTTAAATAAAAAGTGATAAAGAAGGTTATACAGTCCCACAAAAGGTATCAATGTAAATGTCTTCACGTCCTATAAAAAGTGACCCCTCCATACACCGTAGTATGGAATAGTTTATTATAGGCAGATTTTTTTTTTTTTTTTGGGGGGGTACAAAATTTTAATTTTTCTTTTTTTAATTGTTGTTATTTTTATTTTTTAAAACCTTTTCAAATTTGGCATTCCTTTTATCCCCCTGAGCCATAGAATAAGGGGATGTCTCATTTGGAGCGCACAGTAAAAACAGAACCCACAAGAAAATAGCGCAAAAGCGTTTATTCAGCACCTTCACCCCATTTTGGAATTTTTTTCTATGTTTTGGGCAGTTTTTAGCCACGGGAGAATTATCCCGTATCCGCTGCTCATTCCCTGACACTAAATTCTGGGGTTGACACTTCCATTAGTAAGTCCGATTAGACGGAGATAATAATAGGTGGGGCAGAGCCCTCTATACCAGGTGAGTCGTTGAAAATTATAAATGCGTCTTATTTATTCATATTTTTTTTTTTTCCTTCAAAGGTTCCGGAGTGTCCCAAACCGAGTGAAGAAGGTCTCCAGAACATGACGTCAGAGAATAGTACACAAGAGGTATCACTGATGAGCAAATGTTCTTGTAATTACTTATCTCAGTGCGGCTCCATAATCCTGCGGCTGTCTGGATCTGCTGCGCATGCGCCGTTTTGTGTCTCGGGAGAGGACCAGGTAGTCAGGGACAGGCAGACGTGTATTTGGTAACCCGTCACGCTCGTGGACATCGGTAGTTACGTAGTGATGTGAGGTACAATGGAAGAAGCAGGGAAAGAATAGTGACCCGGAGACCGCAGAGTAAGTTTATTCATATACCTACCTACCATCAGGAATACACTAAGGTATTCCTGATTGTAGATACCTCTGTCTACTGAGCCCTACACTGCCTTCACCTAAACTTTTAGCCGTAACTAACTAAAAACTTTACCCATCCTTTATACTAATGAAGTTCAGAGGCTACTAGAGCGTGGAGTAGCCTGGCTGACCACCGCGGGCTAAGGCCACACCATGCCTCTGTAGCCTCTGATGTCTTAGATTTGTGCACTGCCTCTTTTCGGCTATTCAGCCGTGCCCATACATGTGCAGTAACTTCTTCCTATTTTAGGCACCGAACAGAGTTACTGTGCATGCGTAGCCACGACTAAATAGCCAAAAAGTGCAGTGGGACTGTGCACGGAGGTAAGACTACGGGGGCATGGTGTAGCCTTGGCCCCTGACGCTCAACCGGGCTACTCCACCCTCCTGTAACCTCTGAAGCTCATTAGCATAAACAATAACGTTTTTTGAGTTAGTTATGGTTAAAAGTTTAGTTAAAGGCAGTGTAGGGATTAGTAGGGTGAAACGTATCTACCATCAGGAATACCTCAGTTAGTGTGGGTTTTCTTTAAAGAGGACCTGTCACCCATTAAAAAGGCACTAGGAGCTGGTTACTATAGTAAGCAGCTTCTTACGCTATCTCTGATGCAGCAGTGTTACACTGCTAGCGTTACCGAAAACCTCCGATAACACTTTTGCAGTCCAATAACACGTTTAAAGCGCTCCGGTGTATTCATGGGGGAGGGACTAGGAGGCGGTGACTTCCGCATCAAGTCTGGCAGTCACCACCGGCCTATGGAGTGGGAAAAGCAGCGACTCAGACCGCCCCCTCATGAGCGTGGTCCTGACCTTTAGGCTATGCATCTACGTAGAGTTGGTTTACTAACAGGATCAGGCTACTTTACATTTTTTGGGGGCTTTTGTTTCTTTATCAAATACAGTCATATACTAAGCAGAGACCCCAGAAGTTAGCAGATTTGGGCAACATAATTCCTCCTGATCACCCCCTTACAGAATGGACACTTTCTTATATTAAAAGAAATCTACCATCAAAATCCATCATAATAAACCTTTGACACTTACTTATTAGATCCATGGGCTGTGACTGTGGTAATCTTCTTATATTTGTTATCCATGGCCTCCTTTCCTCTAAAGTCAACTTTAATAATTATGCTAATGAGCCAGAAGGGTTGTGGATGTGTTACCAGAACTTCTCTATGCTGTAGCTACTCAGGCTGATAACACTGTAAAGGAGCATGCGCCCACACACACTTGTTTGTGAGATTACAGCAGGGAGTGGGGGGAAATGCTCCACAGTGTTTTAACCCTTATAAGCTACAGCAGAGAGCTCTGTCCCTGCTTTATCATGAGAGTTCTTGATAGTAGATTTCCTTCGAGCTGCCGATTTTCCCGTAGAAGTGATGGTGCTTCATCCTGCACAAGGTAACTTGTTGGATGGCACATCATAGAAGTCCATTTATGTCTGGGAGGACTATAGGTGCCTTGTACTATCAGTTGCCAGTGTTGACACATTTATACCTCATCCTGTGCTCCCTTTGACCTTATGATTTTTATTTGTGACCTATGTAAAATAATAAACTGGTCATGCTTCGCTTCTCATTGCATAGTCACATCTTCACTTCTCGTTGCATAGTCACAACTTCACTTCTTGTTGCATAGTCACATCTTCACTTCTTGTTGCATAGTCACAACTGCACTTCTCGTTGCATAGTCACAACTGCACTTCTCGTTGCATAGTCACAACTGCACTTCTAGTTGCATAGTCACATCTTCACTTCTCGTTGCATAGTCACATCTTCACTTCTCGTTGCATAGTCACATCTTTACTTTCTCCCCGCAGAAGTCGGAGGACCTCCTGTGATGAATCCATAAGTCCAGCTTGGATATAGCTTGTGATCTATGAAGACTTCACACCATTGGATCTACTCAGACTTTTGGTTGTACTGTAAACTTTATATAAATTTTTTTTTTTCTCGAGTCAATATTTTGGATCTGCATGTAAATATAGATGAATCTTTCCAATATTTGCTGTTGGAGTCCTTTTGTTCTATTTTTCTTACGGTCAGAAATTTTTATGTTCTACATTTGCTTTTTTTGGTGTTTTTCGGCGCCTTTAAAATCTATTTAACCCTATTTATACAGGGACCTTGTCCTGTTTTCTAGTATAACGTGTCTTCACCAATAATAAAAGCGTTTGAGAATAACATCAACGCAGGAATCTACTTTTATCGTCAGTTCACATGTTCAGGAGGTAGAAACGCATAATGTGAATGTTACTTGATTGCCTATTGTTTGACACAAGGGAACAGAAACAAAAAGTTTGCTATCACTTATTGCATCGAGTTGTTTCCAAACCATATAACACAAAACATGGCTGCTTTCTTCCAAAAACAGCGCCACCATGGCTTGTGCCAGTATTGCAACTCCATTCATCTCTATAGAGCTGAGCTGCAATACCGCATAGTTAGGTGTGGCACTGTTTTTGCAGCCATGTTTTTCAACCTGCGAACATCCCCATTTATAAACAGGTAGAAGAAGAAGCCCTTCTTTTAAATTCCCCTTCCTACTGCACTAAACACTGCATAGGTTTTATAGATTACTTACAGCAAGGGTTCACCCTTAGAGCATCAGGGGGTTGCCCATGTGCCTTTACTGCCTTGTGAACAATCTCTGAATGTTGATCAAGTGATTAGCGGTCCTGCTACTTGCTTTGTGCAGACTCTCTGTGATTCTTTGTTTGCATGTTTGAGCTCTGCTGAATAGAAGGAGCTGTAGCAGGAGAGTTAGGACTCATCCTGCTCCTTCCCTCTTCCGGTCTCTGTCAATGAGCATGCTCTATCTTTCCCCGTGTGTGCGGCCGTGTTCACACTGTTTTCAATGGAAGGGTCATCTCCTCCTCACCAGCGCACAGCGGTAAGCCGGCCGGGCTGCGGCTGGGCGGGCATATGGCTGTATGAATGTACCCTAACACTAATCTTGGTGTAGCCCTTGTAAACTTAAAGGGATTCTCCCGAGGTTGAAAAACATGGCTGCTTCCAAAAACAGCGCCACACCTGACCATGGTTTGTGCAGGTATTGCAGCTCAGGTGTATAGAAATGAATGGAGCTTAGTTGCAATACCATACACTACCCATGGTCAGGTGTGGCGCTGTTTTTGTAAGACAACTGCCATGCTTTTCAACCTTGGGAGAACTCCTTTAAGAACAAGGAAGTTAATTGATGAAAAGAGGATCAGTGCTTGATACATTTAAAAAAAATCTAAATGATCACTGGGGGAGGGTGTAAAAGTTTGGGATAAAATTAAGAGCCTTCATCTCGGGCTCCACGGGTCAAGGCCAGTTCCCATCTGTGTTTTTGGTTCCGTTTGAAAAAGAAATTGTAATTTAAACAGGTGTCTGCAATCAGGTTCATAGCAAAGTATCGTCTTTGTTTTTTTTATCTGATACCTTTAATTGATCAGTTTAAAAAAACGCATATACCTCGCTTTACTTTAGTGTCCGTTTCTGTTTTTCATTATATTACAACCATCTGTCTGCTTTGGCCACTAGAGGTCACACTGAAACTCTGGAATGTAGGATCGGAGCATAAACTCTGGAATGTAGGATCTGAGCATGCTCAGTGTAAAAATACAGATGGATCAACTGATGGTACAAACTGGCACAGATCAAGACCGTCCGTGTTACGTATAAGGTAAAGAGTCTTCCCTTAGCCTTACGTTATTTCTGAAGAAAGAATTGCTAAGCCGTTTGCTTCCAACTTTACGTTCAAATAATGGAAGGAAGATGTAGAAACGGATACTAATGGAGACCACTGCAAGTCCATTGAAATCAATAGAAAAAAAGGGCAGTGCATGTGCCCCTGCTTAAAGCTGCCTCTTCCCACCAGTAAATTTGTAACCCGAACGTTGTATATGTTGGCCACACCCACTGCCATGTGGTCCCGCCTACCACCACTTGACCGAGCCCACTGCAGACATTCTGTAAAATGGTGAGAAGATCTCTAGTTTCCCACACAGCGAGAGGAACAGCATTGTGGTAAGGACAGGGAGATGACTTCCTGTCTGCTCAGCTTTGAAGAGACACTGAGCTGTCAATCAAAAGTAGGAGGCGTGGTTCACTGGCAGCCTCGGAGAAAACTTGACTCTTCTCTACAGAAGTTAACTCATGTCTATCAGAAAAATTGCTGTAGTTATGATACAGTATCTCCATGGCAGATAATTTAAGGTGATGGAGAGGGCTTTTAACCATTCACCAGCAGGTATTACTATTGTGAGGGGTAAATGTCTGGTGACGGGTCTTCTTTAAGCTTGGAGAGTTGTGTCTGAACATACTACATGACTCCTGGAACAGACAGCCAAGAACAAAATGGATATGTTTGGTCATAATAGGGTTGCACAATTTTGGTACAATAATCGGAATGGTACAATACTGGATCTCTATCATTTTTGGTACTGAATGCGGTGCGGTTCTACAGACTCCTAGTATCAGGGAAGCCGGCCGGAAGCTAAATCCAGCACTGCTCCGGCGGCCTTGTTTGTTTACATGGCACGCGGACCGGAGTGAAAGCAGCGTGGGACACCCAGAGGGCGTCGGAAGGTAAGTACATCTTTATTTTTTTAAGCAGCCGCCTCCCAGCCACCTATTGTTTTTTTCATAACTCTCGGACAACCCCTTTAAGAACAAACCTACAGAACCTATCTTGTATGTAACTCGGGGACTGCCTGTATTCTAAGTTCAGATGTGAGACCATCTATCCATCAGCTTAAGTTCATGTTATACAACAGGATATTTATCCCAAGTAGAGCAGCAAATCTACAATTGAACGGCTAAAAAAAAAAAAACAAATGGAGAAGTTATAGTAGAAATACTCTGCTGATTGATGTAAGATACTGATAATGTCAGACAGAAAATGAAGACAAGCAATACATATTGTAAAGTTGGTTCTATAAGTTAGTTTTTAATTGATAAATGTGTAAGTTTATAAGTTTGGATCGGGTGCTTCTTACATATCATGAGTTGTTCTGCTGCTTTATGTGTTTATGTACGAAGCTTTGTTCTGGTGCTGTATTTATAATGATGTATTTATATAAAATGCATGGTGCAGCACATCCGATTAGGTGTTTAGATACATAAAGACGAGAACAAATGAGTACAAGTACTAAACTACTCTAAATTGGTACAGGTGGAAGAAGGAACCTGTTGGTGAGGGCTCACAATCTAAATGGTAGAATAGATGGAGACACTGGGTGAAGGAGCATAGCACTGGGGTTATTCTATGTTGTAACCAATTCTGAACAGATGGTTTACTGGTTCCATTTGAAGTTTTGGAAGGTGGGGGACAGTTTGACCATGTCGGTAAGAGAGCTCTAGAGTATGGGGGATACAGGGGAGAAGTTCTGGGAATGAGAAGAGCGGATAGGAGGAAAGTGAAGCAGCAGGTCTTTTGGGTATTGGAGATGATGTGTGGGACCGTATTGGATAAGTAGGTCCTAGATATATGGGGAAGGGGCAGCTTGTGGACAGCTTTGTAAGTCATGGGTATTATTGAATTTGAATAAAACCTAATTAATTGTTGAATGAATAACCAGTAGAGCAGATGACAAATGTGGACTAAGATTGTTGTTAGATAGTTTGCCGGAGAGATCATAGTGAAGAAGGTTGCAGTAGTTGAAGAGGAAGATGAGGGCATAGACTCTGGGCAGAGGAAGGATGTTCTTGAGGTGGAGAATGTGAAGCCAGTAATCGTGATAGATAGGTCTAGTAGAAGAGATACATTGGTTGGTGGAAAGATTATGGGACAAATTAATTATACGCTGGTGCTACGTACACAGCGTGCTATGGTTCCCCCGTAATCCGGCTCCGGAATCCAAAAAAAAGCCACCGGGCAGCAGTAGGTGTCCACTTGACATGGGGGTGGGAGAAATATGTGCAATTCATTGCTGTGCGCCAAGAATTGCACATATTTCAGGGCTTGTACTCCAGATACAACAAGTTTCTCACCCCTGGATTTGGGGATCCTCTACCTCCTCCTTGCAGATCCTCTCCAGTTCCCTCTGGTTGGATGGTGAATGTTGGTGGAGGCCATTTTTAAGTCTCATAAAGCCTTGACGGGTGGTGACTTTGTGGAATTTTTTCCCATCACCCTACGGCATCTCTAGAGCTCAGACACCGTGATCATTGGGTTCTTTGTAACTTCTCTCACCAAGGATCTTCTCCGACAATTTCTTAGTTTGGCTGGATGCCAGATCCAGGAAGAGTTGTGGTTGTGCAAAATTTCTTCCATTTAAGGACTACGGAGGTCACTGTGCTTTTAGGAACCTTGAGTGCTGCAGAAGTTCTTTTGTAACCTTGGCCAGATCTGTGCCTTGCCACAATTCTGTATCTGCTCTTATATGGACTGGTGTGTGCCTTTCCTAATCAAGTCCTATCAGTTGAATTAAACACAGCTGGACTCTGATAAAGGCGTAGAACCATCTCAAGGAGGATTAGAAGGATATTTCGGTTTTTCTTGTTTAATAGCAAAACTTTGTCAAGATGCGGTGCAGAACTTTTACCAATTGGCTCCAATGAAACAAAGGTTTAAAGGGGTCTGAATACCCACTGTATGTGTGTATGTGTATATATATAGATCTCAGATCTATCTTCTCTGTAGGTGAACTTTCGTTCTAGTGCTGTATTTACCATCTTGACTGGTTCTGCATTTATTTAGTGATCTTGATTCTAGTGCTGTATTTATGGCATTAGCTTGTTTCAGACTTTGAACATAAGTTGATAGTAATAATAAATCTTTATATACAGTGTGGGGGAAAAAGTATTTAGACAGCAACCAATTGTACAAGTTCTCCCACTTAAAAATATGAGAGAGGCCTTTAATTGACATCATAGGTAGAGCTCAACTATGGGAGACAAAATGTGAAAACAAATCCAGGAAATCACATTGTCTGATTTTTAAAGAATTTATTTGCAAATTATGGTGATAGATCCTGTTGTGGTCTATTGGTAGATGCTTTAGCCCAAGTCTTAGAGGAGATCCCTCAGAACACCATCTGCTACCTCATCAGGAGCATGCGAGGCATTGCAGGGAGGTCATACAGGCACATGGAGGCCACACACACTACGGAGCCTCATCAGAAGCATGCTGAGGCATTGCAGGGAGGTCATACAGGAGCGTGGAGGCCACACCCAATACTAAGCCTCATCAGGAGAATGCCGAGACGTTTCAGGGAGGTAATACAGGAACGTGGAGGCCACACAGAATACTGAGCCTCATCAGGAGCATGCCGAGGCATTGCAGGGAGGTCATACAGGAGCGTGGAGGCCACACACAATACTAAGCCTCATCAGGAGAATGCCGAGACGTTGCAGGGAGGTAATACTGGAACGTGGAGGCCACACCCAATACTAAGCCTCATCAGGAGAATGCCGACACGTTGCAGGGAGGTAATACAGGAACGTGGAGGCCACACACAATACTGAGCCACATCAAGACCATGCTGAGGCATTGCAGGGAGGTCATACAGGAGCGTGGAGGCCACACCCAATACTAAGCCTCATCAGGAGAATGCCGAGACGTTGCAGGGAGGTAATACTGGAACGTGGAGGCCACGCACAATACTGAGCCTCATCAGGAGCATGGCGAGGTGTTCTAGGGAGGTCATACAGGCACGTGGAGGCCACATACAATATTGAGCCTCATTTTGACTTGTTTTACAGACATTACATCAAAGTTGGATCAGCCTGTAGTGTATTTTTCCACTTTAATTTTGTGGGTGGCTCAAAATCCAGGCCTCCTTTAGTTAATAAATTTGATTTCCATTGATGATTTTTTTGACATTTTGTTATCAGCACATTCGACTTTGTACAGAACAAAGTATTACATGAGAATATTTAATTCATTCAGATCTAGGATGTGTCATTTGACTGTTCCCTTTATTTTTTGAGCAGCGTAGAAGCTTCCTTTTTTTTTGAAGGACAGCAAGCAGAGATTGGGGACAGGGACTGATTTGGCAAGCTCTGTACATCGCTGAGTAATCTGTGTCACTATATAAATAAAGGAATTATTGTTATTATTATCTAGAAAACTGTGAGGAATTGATACAGAAAGTATATTGAAAAATTGTTTAAAACTTTTCATTACAAAAACAATAATAAATTATTCTGAAAGTGGACGACCCCTTTATGGATCAATACATGTTATGGAAAATAATATAACAATGATGTATAGACAGTAGAGTACCAATTGTGGTCATGCATAAATTCCAGCTCGTAAATGGGTACAGTATACATTAAACATAACAAGTTAGCATCAGGGGTATAGGTCTGGCACATTCTATACTTATATAGAGTACAGTGTCCCTCTTAGGACATGGTCAGAAGTCATAGATCATATAATGGCAACACTGACCCCTGCAGCCGAGACTGATCCCTGAGGCTGACCCCGACCCCTGAGGCCGCGACTGACCCCTGAAGCTGAGACAGACCCCTGAGGCGAGACAGACCCCTGAGGCTGACCCCTAAGGCCGAGACAGACCCCTGAGGATGACCCCTAAGGCCGAGACAGACCCCTGAGGCTGAGACAGACCCCTGAGGCTGACCCCTGAGGCTGACCCCTGAGGCCGAGACAGACCCCTGAAATAGAGCACCGTACCTCGGACAAAATAAAAAGCAAAGAAGAATATTTAAACACATAGTTGGGAGAGACACCAGGGAAGAACAAGGAGGGAGGAAGGGGTAGGGAAAAGAGGAGGGTATCTCAGCATGTCCAGATCAAGTTTTTAACAGGGAGGGCTAACGGCCAGAGGCACAATCGCTCTTGGGAAAACCACAGTGGCCATCCAGTTTGGGGTGGACTCCTTTAAGGACATCCATGGATTCCAAATAGTAAAGAAGGAAGTAATTTTATCATCATCTATTGCTTTCAGTTCTTTCATCCTGAACAGGTGATTCAGGGTAACAACCCAGTCCGGAATGCCGCTTCCTTGGTATAGCCTGACGTGCGACCATGAGAAAATGTCACAAGTTTTGATTTTGGAGATAGGACCAGGGAGAACTGATCGCAAGGCCTATTCCGGAAGGAGTGTGGTGGATGAGTGGGTAAGGGAATTATAGAGTTGGGTGACGTTTGGCCTAGAGGGTGAAATCAGTGAACAACCCCACTAGATGTGCATCATGGTGCCAAACCTCCAGCAACAACTAGAAACCTGAGGATACAGCTGATGTAGTGGTACGGGGGCGCGATACCATTGAGATAGTATTTTAAAATTGCGGACAAAATATGGACATCTTATAGGTTCATGTCAAGGCTATGTACCTCTGTTCCTATGGCTTCAATTCCCCAACATAACAGAGTACCTCGGATGTGGACAAGGTCCCTGTAAGGATGCTATGGCTGAAATGAAAGTCCTGCATCCAGGATCCCCTGGGGCTGCCTGATCCAATGTCTGTAAGAGGACGAATCCCAGTGTCACGGATAACGCCTCTGATCCTCTGGACGAATCCCAGTGTCACGGATAACGTCTCTGATCCTCTGGACTAATCCCAGTGTCACGGATAACGTCTCTGATCCTCTGGACGAATCCCAGTGTCACGGATAACGTCTCTGATCCTCTGGACGAATCCCAGTGTCACGGATAACGTCTCTGATCCTCTGGACGAATCCCAGTGTCACGGATAACGTCTCTGATCCTCTGGACGAATCCCAGTGTCACGGATAACGTCTCTGATCCTCTGGACGAATCCCAGTGTCACGGATAACGTCTCTGATCCTCTGGACGAATCCCAGTGTCACGGATAACGTCTCTGATCCTCTGGACGAATCCCAGTGTCACAGATAACGTCTCTGATCCTCTGGACGAATCCCAGTGTCACGGATAACGTCTCTGATCCTCGGGACGAATCCCAGTGTCACGGATAACGTCTCTGATCCTCGGGACGAATCCCAGTGTCACGGATAACGTCTCTGATCCTCTGGACGAATCCCAGTGTCACGGATAACGTCTCTGATCCTCTGGACGAATCCCAGTGTCACGGATAACGTCTCTGATCCTCTGGACGAATCCCAGTGTCACGGATAACGTCTCTGATCCTCGGGACGAATCCCAGTGTCACGGATAACGTCTCTGATCCTCTGGACGAATCCCAGTGTCACGGATAACGTCTCTGATCCTCGGGACGAATCCCAGTGTCACGGATAACGTCTCTGATCCTCTGGACGAATCCCAGTGTCACGGATAACGTCTCTGATCCTCTGGACGAATCCCAGTGTCACGGATAACGTCTCTGATCCTCTGGACGAATCCCAGTGTCACGGATAACGTCTCTGATCCTCTGGACGAATCCCAGTGTCACGGATAACGTCTCTGATCCTCTGGACGAATCCCAGTGTCACGGATAACGTCTCTGATCCTCTGGACGAATCCCAGTGTCACGGATAACGTCTCTGATCCTCTGGACGAATCCCAGTGTCACGGATAACGTCTCTGATCCTCTGGACGAATCCCAGTGTCACGGATAACGTCTCTGATCCTCTGGACGAATCCCAGTGTCACGGATAACGTCTCTGACCCTCTGGACGAATCCCAGTGTCACGGATAACGTCTCTGATCCTCTGGACGAATCCCAGTGTCACGGATAACGTCTCTGACCCTCTGGATGAATCCCAGTGTCACGGATAACGTCTCTGACCCTCTGGACGAATCCCAGTGTCACGGATAACGTCTCTGACCCTCTGGACGAATCCCAGTGTCACGGATAACGTCTCTGACCCTCTGGACGAATCCCAGTGTCACGGATAACGTCTCTGACCCTCTGGACGAATCCCAGTGTCACGGATAATGCCTCTGACCATCGGGAGAAGAATCGTTGGGAGACCCAGTAACGAGGAGACCCGGAGAGACGACGGGAATTGGGGATTGCTCATGAGGGAGGGTCAGGGGACCCAGGGCAGAAACCAAATTCAGCTTGAAGGCAAATTTCTTGAAGTCTTTCTATAAATTTCGATAAAATCCGCACAATATTACACGGATCTTTTACATTCACAATTTGCAATATAAAAGCTGCAACAAACATAAAACCCTCATGTGAACATGGCCTTACGGTCTTACTGTAAAACCTGTTTTACCTGCACACGACCTAACACACACCCTACAGCAGCACATGGGGAGCACACCCTCCCCTCTCCCTGTCACTAATCACATGACCATGACATCATCAAAGGTCCTTTAGCCCTCCAGGCTCTAGCGTCTGCAGAGGGGTACGAGCTGCAGACAGAGGTGATGTGTCCTCGCATTGCACACGAGTGACTGTTGTCTGTGGACGCTTGGTGCAACCGCTCTTTACTAAACCACGTCCTATCTTGTTGAGTGTTTGTGACAGCCTGTGATGTGATTGGTCGCTTTTGATCATGTGCTCGCTGCTGTACAAGCTAAATAGCCACAGTGTCCACTCTGACAGAGGAGAAAGGTCTCGAGACGTAGACGAAAGTCACCTGCGAGGTAGGAAACAGGCCGAATATCTCCGCAGACAAGGACTAATCCGTGCAAACCATCACTGACCCTGTAGAAAAAAGTCGTCCGCCTTCACCCATACTGGAGGACGCCCTTTAAACGAGACCAAAAAAAACGATAGAAGAGGGCGAGAGACCGATATGCGCCGTAGATACTCGTCATGTAGATTTTTCTAGAAGTTTCTTTTACGAATCTGTTCTTTCAGTTAAATAATATTTACTGACCTTGATTAGATCCTTCCCCGACTTATGTAAAGGGAACCTGTCAGCAGATTTTACCCCATTAAACTACCAGTCCCCTCAGGTAGCATATGAAATGTCCTTTCTAGAATTACTTCTTTTACGTGAAATTTATAAAAAAAAATGAAATGAGCAGAGAAGAGTCATATTTGCCTGAGATGAGTCAAGTTTAGAGGCTGCAGGAGGAGTGTCACTTCAGATGCCGCGATAGGAGATTATATAGTACCTAGAATTTTTGATGAACTATAGCAGCGGAAATACAGAAATATGTAGTGTAGGAGTTGGATCTCTATCTGCAGCTCACGTGCCCCACTATGTCTATAACAGCTTTTATCTCTTCTTCTGTAGACCACAGATCCCCGAGCCTGAGCAATCAAAAAGATGTTATCTTTAAAATGACATAAATGCATTCTAGGTACTAAAGGACAGAAAATAGGTGAAGTGATGCGCCCCCTGCAGCCTCTAAACTTGACTCATCACAGGCAAAATGTGACTCTTCTCTGCTCATTTTCATATGACATTGGAGGATAAGTTTCTAGGTGAATATGTGAGATTTCACAGAAAAGAGGAAATAAAAATATTATAATAATAATGGTTATATAGCGCCATCATATTCCACAGCAGTCTAGAAATCATAGGGGACATGTACAAATAAAATAAGACATTAAAGAGTAATAACACGTTAGGGCCCTGCTCACAGGAGCTTACAGTCTATGAGGATGAGGGGGTGACACAAGAGCTTACAGTCTATGAGGATGAGGGGGTGACACAAGAGCTTACAGTCTATGAGGATGAGGGGGTGACACAAGAGCTTACAGTCTATGAGGATGAGGGGGTGACACAAGACCTTACAGTCTATGAGGATGAGGTGGTGACACAAGAGCTTACAGTCTAAGACGATGAGGGGTGACACAAGAGCTTACAGTCTATAAGGATGAGGGGGGACACAAGAGCTTACAGTCTATGAGGATGAAGGGTGACACAAGGGCTTACAGTCTATGAGGATGAGGGGGGTGACACAAGAGCTTACAGTCTATGAGGATGAGGGGGTGACACAAGAGCTTACAGTCTATAAGGATGAGGGGGTGACACAAGAGCTTACAATCTATGAGGATGAGGGGGTGACACAAGAGCTTACAGTCTATGAGGATGAGGGGGGTGACACAAGAGCTTACAGTCTATGAGGATGAGGGGGTGACACAAGAGCTTACAGTCTATAAGGATGAGGGGGTGACACAAGAGCTTACAATCTATGAGGATGAGGGGGTGACACAAGAGCTTACAGTCTATGAGGATGAGGTGGTGACACAAGAGCTTACAGTCTATGAGGATGAGGGGGAGACACAAGAGCTTACAGTCTATGAGGATGGGGGGTGACACAAGAGCTTACAGTCTATGAGGATGAGGGGGTGACACAAGAGCTTACAGTCTATGAGGATGAGGAGGTGACACAAGAGCTTACAGTCTATGAGAATGAGGGGGTGACACAAGAGCTTACAGTCTATGAGGATGAGGGGGTGACACACGAGCTTACAGTCTATGAGGATGAGGGGTGACACAAGAGCTTACAGTCAATAAGGATGAGGGGGTGACACAAGAGCTTACAGTCTATGAGAATGAGGGGTCGACACAAGAGCTTACAGTCTATGAGGATGAGGGGGTGACACAAGAGCTTACAGTCTATGAGGATGAGGGGATGACACAAGAGCTTACAGTCTATGAGGATGAGGTGGTGACACAAGAGCTTACAGTCTATGAGGATAATGGGGTGACACAAGAGCTTACAGTCTATGAGGATAATGGGGTGACACAAGAGCTTACAGTCTATGAGGATGAGGGGGTGACACAAGAGCTTACAGTCTATGAGGATAATGGGGTGACACAAGAGCTTACAGTCTATGAGGATGAGGGGGTGACACAAGAGCTTACAGTCTATGAGGATAATGGGGTGACACAAGAGCTTACAGTCAATGAAGATAATGGGGTGACACAAGAGGTGTAAGAGGACCAGCCATTCTTTATAAGGGAACAGTAAAAAATAATTTAATAAATATAAATTCTGCTGCTTGAACCATTAATCAGCCGCCATCTTATATACAAAGTCCAAGGTGAATGTGACTGCAGAGAAGCCGGGAGCTTGGTATGTGGTGTTTGCCGGATAACAGACGGGAGGAGGGCACAGGACGGGTTAGTAATGAGAGTAGAAGTGTTATGCAGTTTGGGAATGTGATAGGCTGTGTAAATAGATGGGTTTTAACGCCAGATTTGTAGCTTTGGAAGTTGGTTATTAGTCTGATAGTCCGGGGAAGGGCATTCCAGAGAATCCGTGCAGCTATGCAGTTTACCTAAAAAAACTCTTTCCAAAAGTCATGTGAAAATGAGCAGAGAACGGTCATATTTGCCCAAGATGAGTCAAGTTTAGAGGCTGCAGAAGAAGCGTCACTTCAGACGCCCCCCTGTCACTCTAAGTACCTAGAAACATGATGCTGATGTCATCGTAAGATACAAATCTAGTGTATACAAACTGACCTAAACTTTTGATAAATTCGTTGCGAGGCTTTTTTGACAATTTCTGTCTGCCACGAATATGCCGAAAAGCAACAAGTGTAAAAAGACATAAATTCATGATAAGAAATACAAGCCTTGCCAAATTATGTGCAGCGGAGAGATGGAAATCCCAATTGAACTGAACCAGCCAAGAGTATGTATGTGGGATCAGGGGCGGTTTTAGACAAAATGAGGTCCCAAAATAAAACTATTTTATGAGCAGTCACAGTCTGACATATAGATGATAGATATATAGACAGGAGATAGATGATAAGCATCTTCCCCCGGGCATTCAACCACGAGCTATTAAAGGAGCAATACATCCTCTGCCCACAAGAGTCTTCATGCAGGGGGCCCTTTTAGCACAAGGGGCCCTAGGCAAATGCCCAGTTTGCTGCCCCCTAACGCCGGCCCTGAGTGAGGTAGAATTGTCCAACAGTGGTGTGACTGGAATAGGCCAGCGAGGGGGGGGGGGGGGGGGGTCTGCATTAGCCACTGTAAACACTTTGTTGTCTCACAAAGAGGCGTTATATATATATATATGAATCCATTGCACATAAAACTGAGCAGCTGTATCTGAGCTGCCATCAGTGGCGTAACTAGGAGAGGCAGGGCCCCATAGCAGACCTCTGAATGGGGCCCCCCTTCCCCCTTAAAAAAAATATACAAATTTATATGCTCACAAATGTGAGTTACAGTTGCACGGTATACACAGTACACATATAGAGCATAATGCAGTATATATACACATCGAGTATATACACAGATACAGTATATATACATCACATATATATTGCACACATAATGGGGGTCATTTACTAAGGGTCCGATTCGCGTTTTCCCGACGTGTTACCCGAATATTTCCGATTAGCGCCGATTGTACCTGTATTGCCCCGGGATTTTGGCGCACGCCATCGGATTGTGGCGCATTGGCGCCGGCATGCGCGCGGCGGAAATTGGGGGGCGTGGCCAAACGAAAACCCGACGTATTCGGAAAAACGCATTTAAAAACCGAAAAAGTGTCGCTTGGGAAGCGCTTACCTTCACCTGGTCCAGCTCGGTGCATTCCGGCGCGTTGAGATGCTTTTCAGCGCAGCAGCGCCACCTGGTGGACGGCGGAGGAACTACCTTCATAAATCCCGGCCGGACCCGAATCCAGCGCAGAGAACGCGCCGCTGGATCGCGAATGGGCCGGGTAAGTAAATCTGCCCCATTATGTTGTACAATGTGCAGAATAATATGTATATAATGGTGTACATCCTCCGTTCTTTAGTTTGTCAGGTTGGATGATGGGGCCCCCTGACAATGTGGGCCCCATAGCAACTGCTATGACTGCTACCACTGTAGTCACGCCCCTGGCTGCCATTATATAGAAATCACATTACAAAGAGCTGAGCCGCTGTATCTGTATTCCCTGTATATCCGTTATATAAATAATTTATATAAAATAAACATTTTAATACATTTCCATCTTCTTGTAGATAAAGACGATGTCCCTGAGCCGCCTGGGGAGGCTGCGGCAGCCGTCCAGTGTCCTGCTCCTGTGTGATATGCAGGAGAAGTTCCGCCATAACATCACCTTCTTCGATCAGATTGTGTCTGTAGCGGCTCGAATGCTCCAGGTAAAAAAAAAAAATCAATAGATAAAAACAAAATAATTTTGTTCAACCTGTATCGTATATTTACTGTATAGATGCCCGGACCTCTAGGTAGTCATTTGCATTGCCCATCAGATTCCTTATGGTTTCCTATGTTGAAACATTACGCCTTAGGTATATGGTATTCATGAATAAGGGGAAGAATATAAGGGGCAGCAGCATATTGTTCTTTTGAAATAATGTTACCATATATACAGGCGGTCCCCTACTCGACTTACAGATGACCCCTAGTTACAGACGGATCCCTCTGCCCACCGTGACCTCTGGTGAAGAGGTAGCTCAGCGCACACTTCCCCCCAGTAGATAGGTAGCTCAGGTAGCTCAGCACACAATGCCCCCCAGTAGATAGGTAGCTGAGCACACACTCCCCCCCCAGTAGATAGGTAGCTGAGCACACACTTCCCCCCAGTAGATAGGTAGCTGAGCACACACTCCCCCCCCAGTAGATAGGTAGCTGAGCACACACTTCCCCCCAGTAGATAGGTAGCTGAGCACACACTTCCCCCAGTAGATAGGTAGCTGAGCACACACTCCCAGCACCAGTAGATAGGTGGTTCAGCACACACTCCCCCCCCCCCAGTAGATAGGTAGCTCAGTACACATTTCTCCCAGTAGATAGGTAGCCCAGCACACACTGCCCCCTAGTAGATAGGTCCCCCTAGTAGATAGGTAGTCCAGCACACACACTGACCCCTAGTAGATAGGTATCCCAGCACACTTTGCCCCCAGTAGATGGGTAGCCCAGCACAAACCGCCCCCCTAGTAGATTGGTAGCCCAGCACACACAATGCCCCCCAGTAGATAGGTAGCTGAGCACACAGTTCCTCCAGTAGATAGGTAGCTGAGCACACACTCCCCCCCAGTAGATAGGTAGTTCAGCACACACTTCCCCCCAGTAGATAGGTAGCTCAGTACACATTTCTCCCTAGTAGATAGGTAGCCCAGCACACACACTGACCCCTATTAGATAGGTCTCCCAGCACATTTTGCCCCCTAGTAGATTGGTAGCCCAGCACACACTGCCCCCCTAGTAGATAGGTAGTTCAGCACACACATTTCCCACCAGTAGATAAGTAGCTCAGCACAATCTGCCCCCCCCTAGTAGATACCCTGTTTCCCTGTAAATAATACAGTGTCTTATATTAATTTTTGCCTCCAAGAGGCAATAGGTCTTATTTTCAGGGGATGTCTTATATTTCCATGAAAAATAATTCACATTTTATTGTTGAACAAAAAATCTACTTCTCTAACATCCTTGTAACTTTCCAAACTTATTTCATGCAGAATTTCTGCAGATAGATAGAATTTTAGATAGATATCTGAGCAGACACTGCCCCAGTAGATAAGTAACCCGACACACACTGCCCCCCCAGTAGATAGGTAGCTCAGCACACACTCCCCCCCCCCCCAGTAGATAGGTAACCCAGCACACACTTCCCCCAGTAGATAGGTAACCCAGCACACACTGACCCCTAGTAGATAGGTATCCCAGCACACTCTGCCCCCCAGTAGATAGGTAGCTCAGTACACACTTCCCCCAGTAGATAGGTAACCCAGCACACACTGACCCCTAGTAGATAGGTATCCCAGCACACTCTGCCCCCCAGTAGATAGGTAGCTCAGCACACACTTCCCCCCAGTAGATAGGTAGCACATTACATACTGCCCCCAATAGATAGGTAGCCCAGCACACTCTGCCCCCCAGTGGATACAGTAGTAATTAATATACGTCACTCCTTGTGAGAATTATTGCGTGTATGGGGCACAAGTAGGGCAACCGACCCCCTGCCGTCTCACGACTACCCCCATGATAGCGGCCATGTGTGCCACTGTGATCCTGATGTATTTCTTACATATTACATTCAGTATTTTTTATTGTTTTGTGTATTTTTATATTTATAGAAAATGTATTTTAAATATTCCAGGATTTCCTGTTTGTTTTTTACTTCATAGTCAGTTTTTTGTTTAAATAAAGAAAATTATTGTTCATGGCTCCAACTGAGCTCTGCGCATGTGCAGTCGCTCTGGCTTCAATGTGACAGGAACCTAATTCCCTGATCCTGAACCTGTACTCTGAACCCAGTCTTGGAGCCTGAATCATTTTTGCGAGCCTGAACCCTGTTCCAGAGCCTGTCCGTTGCCCTTTTCTCTAGTATCTTTATATTTATATGTCTATCTCTTTTTCTGCTTGTCTTTTGTTTCTGTTACTTGCGACATAGTCAGAGTAGGGATCGTCTTCAGGTTGTTTCTTACCGTTAGGGTTAGTGAGGCAATTAGGTAGGGCAGTGATGGCAAACCTTTTAGAGGTCGAGTGCCCAAACTGCAACCCAAAACCTGCATATTTTGTGCAAAGTGCAATTTTCTTGCTCTGTGCTGTACCACGGCTTTCAATGGGCCTGTGTGCACCAATATCTTTGTCAGAAGGAGAGGAAATTTGGGTTGTCACTGGAGCTTCCTATGACAGCCTCCTAAACAGGAAAATTCAGGGGTCCACAGGAAGGGCTCCAGTGATAACCTGACCCTGTTAACACCTCATCTCTCTTCCTGCAGCCTCAGGTATACCAGGATGCTGCACATTAAAATAATACTAAACATGGCAAGTCCTGAGACTGCAGGAGGATCCCTGATTGGCAAACTCTGCCATGGGGCAACAGCCTGAGTGCCCACTGAGAGGGCTCTGAGTGCCACCTCTGGCACCCGTGCCATAGGTTCGCCACCACTGAGGTAGGGTATTGGGGTTGTGGTTAAGATCAGGGCCTGCACTTCGTTTCCACCATTGAAAGTCAGTTATATCACGAGGTAAACGTTGCCCGTTTCGTTTGCGTTTCCAGGGACGTTTCTCTTGCAGGATGTTCCATGTGACCCTAGCCTTACGCAGTTTTCTTGTTGTGTTGCCTTCCGTGTGTATTGTGACTTCCAGCATTATTATTCCCGGGAGCCTCTTGCTGACACAGACGTAATTTGAATAATATTTCCATGACCCCTCCTTTCCCCCTCCGGCTTTCATCCTCATAAATATGACCTGTTTGAAATCCAGCGTGAGCTACAGCTAATCCGCATTGCATAACTTTAACTTTATTTTAAGTGTTTTCCTGTTCCCCATAAATTCCTGTGACTCATGCGGCTCGGTGCGGTGATACACTAGCGCCCCGATAAGCTGCTTGGCAGTGGCTGATGTGTAGTGTCTTTTACTTCAATCAGCAATGACAGACACTTTTTCCATTCAGTCCGTGCCTCGTCCTCTGCCAGCCGAGCTGCTGCGCTATTTATGTGGTGTGGACAACTGTTATTCGCTCACCACCCCGTAGCTGATATAGATATCGCTCTCACTCGCCAGATTAATTAAATCGCTTACACAAGATATCATATAAGCCCCCGTCTTTTATTGTGTCACTGAATGGATTTATTATGTAAAAATAACTGGTCATTAAATAATTTCCCCTTTAATTGGAGCACCATGCTTCTGTTCTGGCTTCAAAGAGAACCTGTCAGGAGAATATCTATCACAAGCTGTCACCAACCTGTTATGCGGGACTGTGATAGGACCACAATGGTGTCGTAGAGTCACAGGGCCAGAGAAGAGTCAAGCTGGCCCCTTTTGGATTGACTAATGTCCCATAGGACATCATTATAAGATACCTACATCAGCTGAAGAATAATGTACCTGGACTGCGGGACATAAACAAGCCAGGAAAGGACATCTGAGTCCCCATGAAAGACATCATCCATACTAAAAGTCAACCTCTTCAACAGTGAACGTATGATAAATAATTCATACAGATTGTATTTACAAGCCATCTTTTGAGGCACATAGAGTTTAAAAGTGAAGCTGTCACTAGGTTTTCACTAATAAGCCTAATAACAAGTTCCTGAACACTATACTAACAGTAGCTAAAAATCATTGTTCCTATCCCCAGAAAATGAACTTTGTAAGATTACAAAGAGAACTTTGTAAGATATATATATATATATACTTTGTAACTTTGTAAGATTAAGATTATACCTTAGTCCCCATGATAGACATCATCCATACTAAAAGTCAACCTCTTCAACAGTGAACGTATGATAAATAATTCATACAGATTGTATTTACAAGCCATCTTTTGAGGCATATAGAGTTTCAAAGTGAAGCTGTCACTAGGTTTTCACTAATAAGCCTAATAACAAGTTCCCGAACACTATACTAACAGTAGCTAAAAAAAATCATTGTTCCTATCCCCAGAAAATTAACTCTGTAAGATTACCTGGCACCCTGACAGAAGGAGCAGCGAGTTCCAAGGGGGTATATTATTCATGTGAGGCAGTGTTTCTCTCAGTTCATGTCTGCTCTTCCCCCCTCTCTTCAGCAGCCAAAGGGTGGGGGAAAGATGGACTTGCCGGCAGACATGAGATGAGAGATACAGTCATGCCATGAATAACAAACAACCTTGTGACAGGTAGGCTTACAAAATTCATTTTCTTGGGATAGGTTCTATGCATTTTTAAGCTAAAACCAGTGTGGGCATAAGTTGTCATAATGCTATTGGCACTTGTCATTAGGCACATTAGTGAAATCTGGTGACAGGTTCCCTTTGAAGGTAATGCATGTTATGCTAAGGGGGGGGGGTCAAAAGTCGCAATGTCACTTAAAAAAAATGGAAAAGCAGCGGAGCTCCTAAGGAAAACATAAAACTATCAAAAGGAGTCACCTAATGATAAATCTCCTCCAAAATGCCCAATTCAATAAAAAAAATCTGTATGTTTAAAAATGACTTTTTCTTTTTGCGACTTTGCAATGTTGCAGCTTTGCTATGGTGGAGCTGCCGGCTCCTGTAGACCGTCAGCGGATGTGGCTGTGGTGCCTGTCACTTAGATGTAATATAAAACTACAAAATAAATGGTAAAAAAAATATAACTTTTCAATCTAAGCCGCCTTTTTTTAACCCCTTGGAGGACATTTAATATTAACGGCACATAAAAGTCTACATAATAAATAAAGTCACAGTAAATATTCAATTGTGGTTTATTGTATTGGCCATGGCAAAAAAAAATAAATTGGGGAATGTGTTTTTTTTTAGACTTTGCTGCCCATTTGGCAAACTCTGTGCAGCGCTGCGTAATCTGTGTGCGCTATATAAATAAAGGAATTATTATTAATTATTTTACAACGCAGCAGATTATCCGTACACAAGGCCCTATGTGATCTCACCCTAAGGGGTTAACCCCCCCAGCTCTATACAAATGTATTTTGGCATCTTAGAAGCTGGTGATTAGCAGTTATGTCTCTAAATCTGGATGACGCCCCTGCACTTCTTCCTGGTCGTGCACTAGATGGAAACATATGTGACAGTATAGGCTTATCCTGCTGAATTACTGGAGCGGCCATGCAATATTTATGTCCCTTTTAGCGCAGTGTGAAAGTCGTGGGCCGCCGCCTGGCATTTAGCTGTGCTTAATAGACTTGTTTGTAGGCTTCAGTAGCAAATATTTGTGTGATTGCAGCGCCTCGCTGCGGAGAGGAGAGGGTAGTCAAGACGAAACTGCTCTATATAACGAGAATAGTCAGGATCATCAGATTTATGAATGCTGTAACTAGACTAGAATAATAATAATAATAATAATAATAATAATTCCTTTATTTATATAGCGCACACAGATAACGCAGCGCTGCACAGATCTTGTCAAATCGGTCCCTGTCCCCAATGGGGGTCACAATCTAATCATCCTATCAGTATGTTTTGGAGGAACATGACCTGACACTTTAAAATTGTGTCTCTACACATCTGATGCCATCATGGGTGTGAGACACTACCCATTTAGTAAAATAATACCCTGATATACTACTACTGTATGAGCACACCTCAGGCAGAAGAGAGTTTAGGTTCACCCTTTGCTACATGAACCGTGGGCATGCAATTTGTTGCTTTACACAATGGGGCAGATTTACTTACCCGGTCCAGTCGTGATCCAGCGGCGCGGTCTCCGACGCTGATTCGGGTTCTGCCGGGATTCACTAAGGTCTTGCGCCCGATGTCCACTAGGTGTCGCTGCTGCGATGAAGTCCGCCGGAGTTCACCTCCTCCGTCTCGGTGTATGTGAGTGCATGATCTTGCGACACAAATCCTTTTTTAAATTCCGCGTTTTTTCCGAATCCGTCGGGTTTTCCAACGGCCACGCCCCACGATTTCTGTCGCGTGAAAGCCGGCACCGATGCGCCACAGTCCAATCGCGTGCGCCAAAATCCCGGGCCAATTCAGAGCACATCGGAAAAATTTGGGAAACCCGACGAAAATGCGCGATTCGGACAATTAGTAAATGTGACCCAATGTCTATGGTGCCATGCATGGCTATCTCTCTCTCTCTCTCTATGTATATATATATATATATATATATGTGTGTATACACATATATATATATATATATACATATATATACACTTTCATTTAGATTTTGAACCTTCACTACTATCTGAAACATAGAAAAAGAGAGATGAGACAGATCAGAGATGAGAGATGCTATAAAGACCTTATCTGTAGCTTGTCGAGTAAGTCTTTGCACACTGCTGCTTGCCGGCAGGAAGTGCCTGTGTTTGAGCTGGTCTTGTAATGGAGAAGGGCTGGATGCAGTGAGCACTGCAGTGTGCAGACAATAGAAGCTATTCATGAAAAGATTCTGCCCTGCCTGACTATAGTCAGAAGATTTATGGTTGGATCAAGGGCCAACAAAAATTATACATACCAGGACTGAGAGACCGGTGGGATTTATATCTGTGAAATGCTGTATTTTTGTGAAAAACAGTGAATTAGAGAATGTGTTATTTAGTTTTTTTCTTTTCTTTGGTTCACAGACTGCAAAGATATTGGAAATACCCGTTGTTGTCACTGAGCAGTACCCTAAAGGCCTCGGCCCTACTGTGCCTGAACTTGGAGCTGAAGGTCTTAAAAAATATTCTAAAACCTGTTTCAGTATGCTGATTCCTGAAGTGGAGAAGGAGCTTCAGCGCACACCTGAGCGTCAGTCTGTGATCCTGTGCGGCATCGAGACCCACGCGTGCATCATGGTATCTATAATGCATAGTCTATTAATCTTGTCTTATAGAGTGAGTTATAGAATCACATCAAGGAGTCATCGCAGCCCACCCTGACAGGCCGGGACACAGGAAGGGGCTAAGTAGTCCATTATGGCAACGTAAATTATGTATGACTACAAGATGAGTCCTGCATGTTTATGCACGGTCGGGAGGCCTAGATCTCAGACTAGATAGCTATGGTCAAATATTTGTATAAAATGAAATATGTGCGGTAGATACTGGGTTACTTTCTTTTAGTTTGGGACACTACATTTTTTAGAGCGACATATTGCCCAAGAGGGTTCCTCTTAGCCAATGTAGACCTAGGTTCAGATTCTCATCCATCAAGCAGCATTGGTCACAATAGGTACCATGATACTAGTGACAGAGGGGTCCATCACAGGATCCTCTAATGGGCCTTGACACTAACCAAATACCGGACCCCAGAGGCTACTAGGGATTATTTCCTCAGAGGGTAATGGAAGGTTGGCTACCAGAATGATAGCCCTTAGAACCCAGTCTGATTGATTATTTACAAATCTGTGAGATACCCTGATTGGGTCGGGGAAGAAACTATTCCGCTTATCAGTTTGCCATTAAACACCACCTTTGCAGGTGTACAGAGGCATATAGGTCTTTAGGGGTGGTGTAAGGAAAATTTGCCTCAAAGCCGCCTTGAAGGTAACCCTCTAATATCAAGCATGACTTTCAAAAAGCTTAATGACATGATACGGGAGAGTAGTCAAACCTAATTTTCTGGAGATAGGAACTATGCATATTTTAGCTAAAATCAGTGTGGGCACTAGTTAGTATAGTGCTATAAGAACTTGTGATTCGGTTTCTTAGTGGAAATCTGGTGACAGGTTCCCTTTAAAGGCCACCTTTGCAGGTGTATGGAGCCCGTATGCCTTTAAAAGACACTTATTCTTATTCTGTAAATGATTAAGAGGTCCACCATCTTGCCTAAGCATTTGGAGATTAATAGAAGTCAAATGGATTATAGAGACCTTAAAGGGGTTTTCCAATGAACAAAAGTTAGGCCATATCCATGGGATAGGGCATAACTTGCTGATCAGTGGGGATCTCAGTGCTGAGACCCCCACACATCATGAAAAACGACGGGTCCGATGGGGTCCCACGTACCTCCATTGGGCCTCCCGTCACTCCGTCAGACTAATGGAGCAGACAGCCGCACATGACCCTATCTCTATGGAGCTGACGGAAATAGCCGAGCGCCGAGCTCACGATCTCCATCAGGACCCATGGATAGGGCCTAACTTTTGTTCGTGGGAAAACCCCTTTAACAATGGAGATATTTTGTGACTTCTGTAGGAAAAATATTGTGGGCATGCTCGATGACCCGCATAGAGGTCACTTCACAGGAAGGGGAAGTAGATAATCTTTGACGATCCCCTAATGTGAATAGTGGATCCTGTTAAAATATGTCTAAGCTGTAAAAATATTCTAGGACTAGGTTCTAAAAAATATGTCTAACCAGAAAATGTGATTTGAACAATAGCTCATTTTATTTTTTGTTGAGACCGTTCTTCAGGATGACCTATATTGGCCATGTTTAAAAGGGGTTGTCCACTTTACCTCATGTTTTTTGTAATGTGTGAGTAAGTGTGGGGGGGCAGGATATGAGGTAATTTACCAATATACATCTAGTAATAGTTCTGCACTGCTTTCTTCATAAGTAAAGTGAAGTCTCCTGTCTTTTACCTCATCAGCCAGACATTAATGACCATAAAATGGCCGCAGATGGAGGGTCATGTGATCTCTATCTGTCCATGAGCAAATGCCCTGCCAGGACGTTAATCTAATAATCAGAGGGTCATGGACAGACATATACCACATGACCCCCTCCATCTGCAGCCACTTTATGGACAAGAATTTCTGGCTGATGAGGTAAAAGAACTATTACTAGATGTATATTGGTAAATTACCTAATATCCGGCCCACCCACACTTATACACACATTACAAAAAACATGAGGTAAAGTGGCCAACCCCTTTAACATTATTTACTATTTTGGTGTCTACTGGCAAAAGTTCAACACTAAAACTAGGACCCGCACCACATTTAATACAAAATTCCTGTCAGAGAAATGTATGACTTTTTTTTAGGCCTTTTCATTAAGGAGCCGCCGTGCTCGTGCCCTTGATCTAGCTATAAAATGGCTTCTTTCTTAAATGAATTGATGTGACTTGTTCAATGTTTAGTTTCTACAACATCTGTGACTTTTCTTGGCAGAGCACCACCCTGGACCTCCTCAATAAAGGATTCGATGTCCATGTGGTAGCCGACGCTTGTTCATCTCGTAGGTAATACTTGTCCGGCTTGTACCTTCTTGTAGTTACATAAATGAGGCGACATACTTATCCCTCTTTTACTGTCAGCTTTCTTTTAATTCTACATCTCTAGATCTTACGCTTGACTAATAAAACTAAAAGTATGTGCGAGTAGATTTCTCATGCAGCGTCAGACCTGAATATATTTAATAAGGAGACATTCTCTGGACACTATGGGGGTCATTTACTAAGGGCCCGGTTCGCATTTTCCCGACGTATTACCCGAATATTTCCGATATGCGCCGATTCTCCCTGAATTGCCCCGGGATTTTGGCGCACGCGATCGGATTGTGGCGCATCGGCGCTGGCATGCACGCGACGGAAATTGGGGGGCGTGGCCGAACGAAAACCCGACGGATTCGGAAAAAACGCAGCATTTAAAACAAAAAATCTGTGCCGGAGCTTGCACTTACCTTCACTCAGCCCGAGCCGGTGAACTCCAGTGCGTTCCGATGCTCTTCAGCGCAGCAGCGCCACCTGGTGGACGGCGGAGGAACTACCTTAATAAATCCCGGCCGGACCCGAATCCACCGCAGAGAACGCGCCGCTGGATCGCGAATGGACCGGGTAAGTAAATCTGCCCCTATATATTTCTCATATTTGTTCTATTTATGCATATATTTATCATATTTTCTGACATAATTCATCACCTTTATGGCAGACGGTGGCTGAAGTGGATTATCTGATTGTAATGGACAGTTATAGACCCACTGTAGCCCGGATTCTAGATTGATGGTCTTGGTAGTCCCCTGATTTTCACCCTTCAATCCTTGTTTGCTGATCTGGACTTTACTGCAGGGAAGTGACCAGGTCAATACCTCTTGCTGCATCTTTTCTCCTTGAAGTGCACCCTCCACTTGTGAAAAAAAGAGGGCAACCAGCCCCATATTCCAGGTGGATGTCAATCAGATGATAGGGCATTTCAGTCAAAATCCCAATTAGTGGATATTGATCTTATACAGGCGGTCCCCTACTTAAGAACACTCGACTTACATACGACCCCTAGTTACAAACGGACCTCTGGATATTGGTAATTTATTGTACTTTAGTCCTAGGCTACAATAAACAGTCATAATAGTTATCAAATGTGTCTGTAATGAAGCTTTATTGGTAATCCTGGTTCTTATGACAACCCAACATTTTTAAAATCCAATTGTCACAGAGACCAAAAAAGTTCTGGCTGGGATTACAATGATAAAATATACAGTTCCGACTAACATACAAATTCAACTTAAGAACAAACCTACAGACTCTATCTTGTATGTAACCCGGGGACTGCCTGTATTTGATTAGAATTTTCACAACGGAGGAACACAATTGTTGGTTCCTGGAGATTTCTGCTATCTATGAACCTCTTTGCTCAGGCACCTACCTCTAGTGAAAAGTGCCTTAAATATCTTATAAAAGAGCTTGACTGGGAATAGACAGCAAATTTATTTAATATCCATAAGAGTATTGACCAAAGAATCAGATAGATCACTATGACATGCTGATCAGTGAGCTGAGACAGGTGGATGAGCAACATTGATTGTTCCACAATCCAGACACATGGGTTACTATTTTTATAGTAATATTCTGATCAGTTTGTTTCTGCTGAATGATGGTGCATCCATTCAAATTAGGTGGGAGAGTAACCCTGTTCAATCCCTTTAAGAACATAAAAGCAACAAAAAAACCTATGAAATCAAATGAAATGTCTATGATGAAATATCACTTCATATGACTTCATCAGGGTAATTTCATTTAAGGGGGTCATTCTTTTTATGTAGCCAGGTAGACCGCCTCTTAGCTCTCTCCAGAATGAAGCAGAGCGGAGCTTTCCTAACCACCGGTGAAGGAGCGATCTTACAGTTACTACAGGACGCTACACATCCCAAGTTCAAAGAGGTAAATTTCCTTTATTGTATAGTGGAATAATAGGCTAAATAAGATAATTTATCATTTATAGGGTAGGATATTTTAAACTTTTGACATGTGTGGTCCTGGTACCTGGTATATTTCTTTACAGAATTATATTGTATGTTTGTATATATGGGGTGTGTATATATTGTGTTAATACTGTTTACCATATATACTCGAGTATAAGCCAAGATCTCGGCTTATACTTGAGTCTATGAAAAGACAACTCTGTACCTTTCCGACGCCCCCCGCAGTTCTTCTTCTGTCTTCAGCTCTGGCTCCGTCTTGGGCTCCTCACACAGTCCCAGCACACACACCATGACATCAGCTGCTTACCGACATCATAGTGTGTGAGCCGCCACCAGCACACATTATGATGTCAGAAAGTGGCTGACGTCATGGTGTGTGCGACAAGACCATGTGGGGGCAGCCTAAGATGGAGCCAGAGCTGAAGACAGAAGAGGACCTGCGGGGGCGTGAGTACAGAGTTGTTTGCTACCTTTTAGGCGGGGAAGGGGGCTGCTGGCTATAAACTAAGGGGACAGGCACTGGCTATATAGAAGGGGGCAGACTATATATACAGGGGCTGGCTATATACTGGGGGCAGGCACTAGCTATATACTGGGGGGCAGGGGCTGGCTATATACTGGGGGGCAGGGGCTGGCTATATACTGGGGGGCAGGGGCTGGCATATACTGGGGGGCAGGGGCTGGCTATATACTGGGGGGCAGGGGCTGGCTATATACCGGGGGGTAGGGGCTGGCTATATACTGGGGGGCAGGCGCTGGCTATATACTGGGGGGCAGGCGCTGGCTATATACTGGGGGGCAGGCGCTGGCTATATACTGGGGGGCAGGCACTGGCTATATACTGGGGGGCAGGCACTGGCTATATACTGGGGGGCAGGCACTGGCTATATACTGGGGGGCAGGGGCTAGATATGTACTGGGGAGCTGCTGACTATATACTGGGGAGGCTGTGACCAATGTATTTCCCACCCTAGGTTTATACTCAAGTCAATAGGTTTTACCAGTTTTTTTATGTAAAAATTAGGAGCCTCAGCTTATACTCGGGTATATACAGTATATTTTATGTATGTTTATTAGATGTGTATAAGATGTGTATATTTTGTAAATAGAAGTGTATAAATGTATATATGAGTGCATAAATATGTATGTATGAGTGTGTAAATGTGTGCGCAGAACTGTATTCGTGTGTATAAATGTCTGTGTGTGTGTGTGTATATATATAGTATATAAATATGATTGTATAAATGTAAGTGTATACGGTTTGTATGTTCTCTCCGTGTTTGCATGGGTTTCCCTCCGGGTACTCAGGTTTCCTCCCACACTTCAAAACATACTGCTAGGTTGTTTCGATTGTGAGCCCCATGGGGACAGGGACCAATTTGCCATGCTTTGTGCAGCGCTGCGTAATCTGTGTGCGCTATATAAATAAAGAATTATTATATAAATATGTGTATGAGTGTATAAATGTGTATCATTGTCTAATCATGTGTCAGTGTACAACTATGTATATTTTTTATGGGATAGGGGTGCCCCATTCAGATGTCTCCCATGGGGCCCAGCTCCTCCTAGTCACGCCCCTTTTTCGTTTGAATTAGGCTCCTATCAGCCATAGAAATCCATGGTTACTATTGATTCAAATTCAAAGAAGCTTTATTGGCAGGACCAAATACAAGTTAGCATTGCCAAAAAATGTATAAAATATTGGAATAAGGTGGGGTACAGGGGTCTCTACCTGTAATCCACCCTCATAGCGCATATTGTACTCGCCTCAGTAAGTGGAGCGGTGGCTGTGCATGACCAGATCTCTTTTCACTTCTATGGGACCATCTATCGTACTCCAGAAGTGACGAAATAGAGCCACACATGCTGCCGCCACTTCTCTTCTCACCAGGGGAATCCTATGATCCATGATGGGAATAACCCTTTGGATATGCCATAAAGATCCCAAATGGGAATATCCCTTTAATCAGAATTCTATAATTTTTCTCTGTTGTTCAGGTCCAGAAGATTATTAAGGATCCGGCTCCGGACAGTGGACTTTTGGCTCTGTTTCAAAACCAGAATCCCCTCTTCAGCTGAACTTGTGCATATCATTGCCGGTGGTCAAACAGAACAATGTGAATGTAACAAAAAAAAAATCTATTTCAATAATTGTAATAAAATACTGTTTTGTGAAAATGGACTTTATGAGTATATTTGTACCTATATAATGTTCATTGTAGTTTGTAAGTTATACCCGGTGAGGGGACCTAAACGACTTTTATTAAAAAATTTGAATTTTCAGGAGCTTAAAGGGGACATTTCACTGGGTTTTACCCCACTAATCTACCAGCCCCCTCAAGTAGTGTATGAAATATCCTTTCTACAATGGATCTGGATCTTTTTCTGAAGCTTGCATTTCCAACTATGTGTTTAGCTGCCTGTATCTCCATTGGTGTAGCTCACAAAACCATATGCCTGATAGGAACTGAGAGATGGGATCCTTGTCTTTAAAATGACACAAAAATCCCTTTTCTAGGTGCTATAGAACATAAAATAGTGGCTTTTGAAGTGACACAGTCCTTGCAACCTGACCTTAAACTTGACTCATCTGATGTAAAAATGAGGTGGAAGAGTCATATTTTCCTGACTTTGGGGGAGATTTTTTTTTATAGGTAGATGAGATTTTACATAATGTTATTCTAGAAAGGAAATGTCATACCCTGAGAGGGCTAGTATTTTAGTAGGGTAAAACCTGATGATGGGTTCTCAACTTTGCCTATCTTGCTGTAGTAGGTTTCTAATTTTATACCGTCTTACTGATACCGTCTTATACCCTGGTGAGTTCTATCGGAAGCCTAATTGTGCAACAATTCTTGGAGAAGTCGCTACAGTTCCATTATATGTACCAGCAGTGTCATAGTAAAAATGGTTAGAAAAAGACATCAGTCCATCAAGTCCGCTCTCTGCAATGTTATACTATCCTCCTCTGTATTAATTACTTTACAGAGCTTAGTATCATCTGCAAATATTGAAACTCTACTTTGTAAACCCTCTAAGAGATAAATAATAAAAATATTAAAAAGAAGTGGCCCCAATACTGACCCCTGTGACACTCCATTGCTAACATCAACCCAGTCTGTGAATGTGCCACTAATGATGACTCTGTTTTCTATCACTGAGCCAATTCCTTACCCAAATACACAAATTTTTCCCCTAGTCCCAGAAGTCTTATTTTATTGCCAAAATCAGGACATGGCATTTTTATAACAATTTCCCTAAAATTTGATTAAGAATGGGAAAAATGACTATTAGGGTTGAAATCTGAGGGATCTGAGCAGATGGAAACCTTGGAGAGACTGAAATGTTTTAGCATTTCTCTGGTACAATCTCTAAAGGGGTTGTCCAGGACTGCCATTTTCTTTAAAGGATATCTACCACCAGGATGAATGGCTGTATGCAAATGATCCTGAGGGGCTCCAGGCTCCATTAACACCTATGGAGCCAGGAGCCCCTCAGGATCATTTGAATATAGTCCTTCATCCTGGTGGTAGATGCCCTTTAAACACTGAATAAAATAAGAAGAGATGTGATACTTAAAGGGGTACTCTCGTCTGGACATTCACATTCAGTTTGATTAATCTGCCATATATAAACATTTCTTCAATTTGATGTTATTAAAAAAAATGTTTCTGTGTGAAGATAATTTCACATAAATCTGGCCATGTTGTCCCTTAGAAACGAGAGAGCTTCCTCGGTTACGACCACGTCACACTCTGGCAGTGGTGGCCAGACATGCGTTATTGAGTCCTGTCTGACCTCCTGGATTAAGCAATCATTACCACAAGACGGCTGCGGGACATGCAGTAACTCCCGGACATTTCATATACAAAAACATTTTGTTTATTTGTGCCATCCCTCCAGTAGAGGTGGCCGTATCCGAGGAAGCTATCTCGTTTCTAAGGGACAACATGGCTACATTTATGAGAAATTTTCTTCACACAGGAGCATTTTTTTTAATAACATCCAATTGAAGAAATGTTTATTAATGGCAGATTAATGAAACTGAATGTGAGTGCCCAGACGAGAATACCCCTTTAACTCTCTCCTTGCTCTTGATTCCAGCTTGGAATCTATGTTTGCAAAAATACACAGCAATCACGTGATATCGCCATTTCCATACAGAGACCAGCATTGACAAGACGCTTGACTCACGGAGAGGAGAGAATTGTGTCCCATGTATGAAATTATAATCCTGGCCAACCCCTTTTAATCCAACTCAATCCAGATACAAGATGCTTCAGCCAGAAATCTTTTCCTAGTTGCTTTGGAAACGCACTATTTTATACCATTTTACCCGAATCTGTGAGATAAATAAAAGGAAATCTCAATTTTTTTTTATACCTGTACAGACAGATGATTGATTAAAATCTACGTTTTTCTACCCACACAAAAAGATGTGTATGATGTGATGTGCAAGAGCTACGGTAATCTGCCGCTTTCTGAATGTAGAAATGATTTAATATCTTGTATTTACGACTGTAGAATTCACATGGTCCACCTACCTGCTGTAATGATGGTCCACCTACCTGCTGTAATGATGGTCCACCTACCTGCTGTAATGACCATGTAGAGGCCCACCCATAGGTAGTTTAACCATTAAACCAGACAACTTACAATTCATGTTGCCTCAATTTATACAAGTGTAATTACAGTTTTTGCTGTAGTTCACACTGTTCCCAACCAACCAGTGGCATAAATGTTGACACCCTATATGCTAATAAGGCTTTCTATGGTTAGTTTGGCAGACCCAAGCTTAAGTTAGCAGCCTGGCACCGCCCAGCTGACAGTAGATGCCTAATTAACATATTGGGGGGCATTTACTAAGGGCCCGATTCGCGGTTTCCCGACGTGTTACCCGAATATTTCCGTTTTGCGCCAATTTCCCCTGAATTGCCCCGGGATTTTGGCGCACGCGATCGGATTGTGGCACATCGGCGCTGGCATGCACGCGATGGAAATCGGGGGCGTGGCCGAACGAAAACCCGACGGATTCGGAAAAACCGCCGCATTTAAAAAAAAAAAATTTGTTGCGGAGTTTGCACTTACCTTCACTAGGAATAGGCCGGTGAACTTGAGTGCGTTACGATGCTCTTCAGCGCAGCAGTGCCACTTGGTGGACGTCGGAGGAACTGCCTTAATGAATCCCGGCCGGACCCAGAGAACGCGCCGCTGGATCGCGAATGGACCGGGTAAGTAAATCTGCCCCATTGAGTGCTCAAATTAATGGCACTTCCACCCAGTATAGCCAAACTTTATGCTAACTTTTGAGGCCTCTTAAGTTGTGTTGTTCATAGAGATAAGCAGACCCGATGGTCAGGTTTGGCGTTCAGGTTCGGCCACCTGACATAACAGCCAATATGACAAATTGACACCCCTGGCCAGGGGGTCTACTAGCTCCCAAATCAACATGTAAAGCAGCATTGTGGACTCTATGGCGTTCATTTACTAAGGGTCCGAACGCCGCAATTTCGCCGGGTTTCCCGAATATTTCTCTGTTGCCCTGAATTGCCCCAGGTTTTTGGCACATCGGCACAGGCTTGTATGCAACAGAAATCAGAGAGGCGTGGCCGCCGGACAACTCGACGGATTCTGACAAACCGCGGAATTTAAAAAAGGAAATGTGTCGCAAGATCAAGCACTCACATGCACCAGGAAGAATAAGGTGAACTCCGGCGGACCTCGGCGCAGCAGCAGATGCAGGAACTCGGACGCACGATCTTAGTGAATCGCACCGGACCCGAATCCTCGTCAGACAACGCACCACGGGAGCCGGGTAAGCAAATCTGCCCTTATGAGCGTTATACTTTTCCTGATATATAATTTGATGATTTTAAGGCACATGGGTTCTGGAGCAAAAGGTCAGATTCAAAATGATCTCAAAGTTCACTATCCTATTAACACATGTGTCCTCTTCCTGGAAAGATCAGTAACAACCTTCATAATCTCTCTTATAAACTTAAGGTAACAAAAAAAAAAAAACTTCTAGACCCATCGGTCTTGCCATACTCAGTCTACAATGGCTTGGCCATAACCAGGTCCATCTTGAATATTGTTGAAGATACTTTGTACAGTATACACTCACCATCCACTTTATTAGGTACACCATGCTAGTAACGGGTTGGACCCCCTTTTGCCTTCAGAACTGCCTCAATTCTTCGTGGCATAGATTCAACAAGGTGCTGGAAGCTCCTCAGAGATTTTGGTCCATATTGACATGATGGCATCACACAGTTGCCGCAGATTTGTCGGCTGCACATCCATGATGCGAATCTCCCGTTCAACCACATCCCAAAGATGCTCTATTGGATTGAGATCTGGTGACTGTGGAGGCCATTTGAGTCCAGTGACCTCATTGTCATGTTCAAGAAACCAGTCTGAGATGATTCCAGCTTTATGACATGGTGCATTATCCTGCTGAAAGTAGCCATCAGATGTTGGGTACATTGTGGTCATAAAGGGATGGACATGGTCAGCAACAATACTCAGGTAGGCTGTGGCGTTGCAACGATGCTCAGTTGGCACCAAGGGGCCCAAAGAGTGCCAAGAAAATATTCCCCACACATGACACCACCACCACCAGCCTGAACCGTTGATACAAGGCAGGATGGATCCATGCTTTCATGTTGTTGGCGCCAAATTCTGACCCTACCATCCGAATGTCGCAGCAGAAATCGAGACTCATCAGACCAGGCAACATTTTTCCAATCTTCTACTGTCCAATTTTGATGAGCTTGTGCAAATTGTAGCCTCAGTTTCCTGTTCTTAGCTGAAAGGAGTGGCACCCGGTGTGGTCTTCTGCTGCTGTAGCCCATCTGCCTCAAAGTTCGACGTACTGTGCGTTCAGAGATGCTCTTCTGCCTACCTTGGTTGTAACGGGTGGCGATTTGAGTCACTGTTGCCTTTCTATCAGCTCGAACCAGTCTGCCCATTCTCCTCTGACCTCTGGCATCAACAAGGCATTTCCGCCCACAGAACTGCCGCTCACTGGATGTTTTTTCTTTTTCGGACCATTCTCTGTAAACCCTAGAGATTGTTGTGCGTGAAAATCCCAGTAGATCAGCAGTTTCTGAAATACTCAGACCAGCCCTTCTAGCACCAACAACCATGCCACGTTCAAAGGCCTCAAATCACATTTCTTCCCCATACTGATGCTCGGTTTGAACTGCAGGAGATTGTCTTGACCATGTCTACATGCCTAAATGCACTGAGTTGCCGCCATGTGATTGGCTGATTAGAAATTAAGTGTTAACGAGCAGTTGGACAGGTGTACCTAATAAAGTGGCCGGTGAGTGTATATGAGATTTTTCTATGCAATGAAATATATCAGATACTTCTAGAAAACCATATTCATGTCCTTTACTCCAAAAGAGCTCCTTCTGTAGATAATGGATGAGACACCTATGTGGGTAAGGAGAACTACGAAAGTCCAGGAGCCACAGGATCTCTGTGCTGATCTCTCATTATCAATAGCATCTGCGTCTTTAAGAGGTGGATACCATTGATTCTAGTATAATTTGGACCATAAGGAGAATGGAGACAACTGCTCCACATCGCCAGTACATTGATTCGGTTGCACCCTAACTGCCTGGTAAAAATATCCCTGAGGTGTGACAATATTGTTCTGTTACACGTGGTGGTACTATATCTTGGTGATATTCAGTCTCGGTGTGGTGATATTATTGTGTTCCGTGCAGAATCATAGTATTAGAGTTTTTTATATATTCAAAAAAAAGAAACTCCTCTTACAAGGAATCTAAAATAGACAAGACTCTTCCTGACAGAGATATAAGGAATAAACATGTTGTTTCCCTATAGGACAGCATAGGCACATACTGTACGGCAGATGTTTGTAGCGCATGAAGACATGTCATCGAGGAACATCAGGTCAATTCTCTCAAAGGCTTTCATGTATTCATCTCTGAAAAAAAACTTCCTTCCTGAGGACGATACCATTTCTATCAACGCTATAGGTTTTCTTTTTAATATAGGGAATACCATGATCTGTCTATTTTTCTGTAAAATATTCCAGGGCAACGTTTAAGGTTTCCAAAGGCCCCCCATACACCCACTGTTAAAAAGTGCTAAAAAGTGTTCATTTGCCATATGCTTGACTGATTTCTGCAACCCACTTAAGACAGAGTTACCTGTACAGCCATTGCCCACCTTTGGATAGTGGGATAGTAGTGATAGGTCTTGGGTTTTATGAATATTGTAGGCCACTATACCAAATTATTATTTCCGGTCCCAAAATCAAACCTACTTTAAATATTTTACCAAAATAAAGCTTACTTTATATACATGGTCCCAGAACCAAGCTATTTATATGGAAACAGTATCAGAACCAATTTTACTACATAGATACAGTACCAGAAACGTGCTTTCTACTTACCTAAAGTCCCAAAACCCAGCATTCACATTGATATGATACCAGAAACAAACTTACTACTTCAGTAAGTTACCAGCTTTCAACATAGATGCTCTACTAAAACAACTGACTACATACAGTCCCAGAAACAAGCTTAGTACAAAGTTACATTGCCAGAATCAACCTTACTACCTGGATAAAGTACCAGAAGCAAGCTCACTTGAATAGATGCAGTTCTAGAAGGAGGTTTATTACATAGAGTAGTAAAGGTGAGATTTGTTCACATATATAGTGAAATTAGCTTACTACATAGATACAGTAGCAGAACCAAGCTTATTGGATTTACATGATAACAAATACAGCACCTTTATTATATGGGATAAATAGGGCAAGGATAAAATAAGATTTTGCTGCCCAGAGTTACTGTGAAATCCTAATATATGCAGGATAGAAGAGCAGGTACTGGTCAGTGCTCCTAGAGCAGTGATGGCAAACCTTTTAGAGGCCGAGTGCCCAAACTACAACAAAGACCCACTTATTTATCGCACAGTGCCAACACAGAAATTCTATTTGTGATTTATACTCCCTGCTCTGTCACAGTTTTCATTGATACCAGCACCTGAGGACAGCAATAAAGCAGAAAATAGACCCAGGTAGAGCTGTCACTTTAATATAGCTCTGTGCACAGCAAGTCCTGGGCTGTCTGGGACTGCAGGAAGATGCCTGGAGTCATCTCTGGTGATGGCCTGGGTGCCCACAGAAAGGGCTCCGAGTGCCACCTCTGGCACCAGTGCCATAGGTTAGCCATCACTGTCCTAGAGGGTACCGTGCTAATCTCGATAGAGTAGATCTACATCCCTATCACAGTTACACACTCGTCCTAGCTAACACATTGGGGCACATTTATTTAGAGTCGTACAGTCTGTACTATGTGCATTTTGCCTGTATATAGCGCAAGGGGCGCCACAATTCATGAATCTGGTGCCCCCTGCACTGCTCCGACACTTTTTTTTGGTGCACCTTTAACATGGGGCGTGCAACACAATTCTGTCGGACTTTGCATGTTAAATGTGGCGCACGATCCGACTGAACACCGGAACGCCCCCAAATTTGTGAAGCATGATGCCTAGTGCAGCCACGCCACAAAAGGGTCACGTGTGACACAAATGGGGCGCGGACACTTCTTAAATACCTGTGCAAGCAGTTTGTACCTAAAAGAAAGTGCAAAGCCTGACAGAAAACTGGAGTCTTGTAACGCGGGAATAACGACAGTATATACTATCACTGTTCACAGTTTACACAGTATACACAATGGGGCCACGGAATGGGGCCACGGAATTCACAAAGTACGGAGTGTCCGACGATCATGCACTCACTAAAATCGTGCGCCCGATATCCTGCATGTGTCGCTTACCCGCTCTGGTCCGACAGAGTTCACCTTCTTCTTCCCGGTGTATGTAAGTGCTAGGGCTTGTGACACAATTTGAATCTTAAATCCTGCGCTCAGTCCGAATCAGTCTGCCTGCCCCCCCGATTTTTGTCACATGGAAGCCGGCGCAGCTGCACCACAATCCGATCGCGTGCGACACAATCCCAGCGCAAACCCCTGTGAGATACCTGTAAAATCCACGCAAATCCAGAAAACCGCGAACAGTCCTACGAAAATGCGATCCACCAATATAAATAAGCCCCAATATTTTACAATTAGCATTAGAACTCATGTAACTGAATAGCGCCACAAGTATATAATCTGGAGGTAGCGGCGCGCTCCATGTGTAGGAGTATAATAGTCATCTCACATGTAATTGCCGTGGAGCATTTATTAGATAACAGATGACTTTGCTTTGGGTGGTTTATTCACCAGACCCTCTCCTCCTTCTTGGTCCCTCACTCCCCATCCCGAACATCTGATGACTGGATTTACTGGGCGAGATGATATGATTTGCTTGTGCTGCCCATGTGCTCCGGCTGCTGTTCCAGGCCCTGGATGACTAGAAGGCATCCGTCACATCTAATTAAATTAAAAGTCAAGTCTCTGCTTTGGGGATTTGCCGTCTTCTTTCCTTCTATCGCGAGGGGAGAGTTAATTAAAATGCAGAGGCAATGTTCTGCGGACCGGTGCCACTAGTCAGACGTACAGGAAGAAGGGACTGGACTATCGTACATTATCTTCTGAAAATGTAATAATTGTCTCCTTGTTATAATATGTGAAGTAGCAGAGATTTATATATACATTATATGATGTTCACAAAGGGAATTGACGAGGAAGAATTTATCTCATAAGAAACTAATATTCTTGATCTAGGACTGGGTTACTGCTAGTTCCAGAATCAGAACTTTTCATTGATTTAGAGGGGCTTATTTACTAACCGTCCGTGTAACATACTTTTGTCAGATTTTCGAAGTTTTGAGGATTTTCGGCGCTGGGACAGGTATTTAACTGGGGATTGCGACGCAAACGATCGGATTGTGACGCAGCTGCGCTGGCTTTCATGCGACAGAAATGGAGAGGGGGCGACGATCGGACTGAATCGGACTGAGCGCGAATTTAACATTCAAATTGTGACAATGCACATGCACCAGGAAGAAGACGGTGAACTCTGGCGGGCCTGACCAGGGAAGCGACACATGCAGGATATCGGGCACACCATCTTAGTGATTTGCGGCAGAGTGCAATTCCGGAAGGACAATGTACTTTCAGGGAAACTCCGTGGACGGGTAAGTAAATGTGCCCCATAGGGTCGGTAATAAATTTGAATCCCTGAAGTAGCACCGATGAAACAACTGCCGCATGGTCACATGTCCTCCATTTGAATCAGCCAATCCGAGGGCACAGGCAGACGATTGTATCCAGCTCACGGCCATGCTGCCCTACTCATCGCTATGGCACTGATGGTGATCGCTATCTCCGGTTATTTGAGTCAGCTTTATAGGCAGCGAATGGAGCGGCATCATGCATATATGCAACAGGCCGCTCCATTCTTTTCGGGGTACATCGGAACACTGTTCCCATGAACTGTGGTGGTCCCGTCACTAATATCCCCACTGATCAGCAAGTAAGCCCCAATTCTGTGGATGTTGTGACTGGAAAACCCATTTAATGTAAGGCTGGTAGTTGGCCAGTTGTATTGTAGTCAAAAGGCGCAGATGATAAACTGAACAGAAACATGACAAAAAACATATGACCTTAAGGAAGCCTAACGACATGTGGGATTATAACAAAACCAGTTTAACTTTGCCAAAAGGGACAGATTCACAGAATTTGGCCTTTGTGGAGCATCAATGGATACAAGTCTCCACACACCTGGAAGGCAGCCTTAATGGGCAAACTCTCCGTAAGGAGAACTCTTACTCCCTGAAATTAGTCATTAGCCTCTCACTAAGCTAAACCTGTCCCTACACTGTACTGAAGAGACAAAACCACACTGAAACAATACTTTTGGGAATCTGTTCTTTCTGGAATAGAGATACTGGTCTGGCTTAATCCCACATCCTGTCATTAGGCTTTCTGAAAGTCATGTTGGTGGTTAAGAGGGCTGCCTTAAAAGGTAGTGGTATGGTTTTTCTTTGTCCCATCCTTGAAAACTTATTTGCATATTTCACAGGATCCCCTAGTGGAGCATCAGTGGCTATAAGTCTCCACACGCCTGCAAGGCGGCCATCATTGGCAAAGTCTCTGTTAGGAGAACTCCTTACTCCTTGACCCTAATATATAATGGTCTGTCCATAAGGCGAGAGAAGTTATCATGGACCACAGATCCTCTTCTTTTCACCGGAGAGGTGCACCTATGGGCAATCTCTTGCTTTACAAAGAACAAGCTCAAACCAATCATAGAATTTGCTGCCATTGGTGACCAAAATCTGTACGATTTGGTTCTACCCTCATTTGTACACAGTGAGTCATCTCCTCGGGAGCGGAGGGAGCATCAATATTGAAGATGCTTACACAGCATACTAAGCATGACCTAAGGCACCATGTAACGGTGCAGTCCTTCTAATTGAAATCAGATATATAACATTACCAAACTGGTAATTGCAAACATTCTCCTTCAGGAGACAAAGCTCACGAGGGTTTTTACAATTAAACATTTTTTTTAATTTTTTTTTTTAAATATCTAAAACAAAGATATTTCTGCAAATAATTGAAGGGGTGTAAGCAGTACGTGATTTCTTAGAAGGTGATATACAGTACGACCCCCCATTCCTCTCCCGGGAATAGTCTCCTTTGTGCAGCAGAGGCAGTCAATAAATTCATTGACTGCTTGAATATTAACAAGGTTTTGTCATCTACAACTAATATTTACCATAAACGCCCAGGTCTGGGGGTCTTCCCAATACAGCCTAAGGCTATCTTCATGGAGGTCGACAGCTATCTAATGTAAATGGACATCTTTAGCTGGCTTAAAATGTTTCGGGCTGATTAGTTCTTGCCATTGTCGGGTGGTACTTAAAGGGATTTTTTCAACCGAGTAAAATTTTAGCTAAAAGGGGTCTGCTCAGGGCACGTAACATAATAAAACCATATTTACGGCTCTACTAGGGTTTCCTCCGGGTCCTCCGGTTTCCTCCCACACTCCAAAACATACAGTTAGGTTGATTAGATTGTGAGCCCCACTGGGGACAGGGACCGATTTGGCAAGTTTTGTGCAGTGCTGCGTAATCTGTGTGCGCTATATAAATAAAGGAATTATTATTATTAGTGTTACCTATGATGTAGGGAGTCACACAAGAATTGTATTGCCATGCCAAGTGCGAACAGCACTACCACAGCCCTCGGTTTTCTGGTGCTGTGATAAACCAGCGACAGAGTCATAGATCCAGGCACTGTGACTGTGGTTATCTTCTTATATTTCTTATGTATTGTCTCCTTCCTTCTAATATCAACTTTTAAAATTATGCTAATAAGCCCTTCGATAGTCTGTCCTCATAGGCTGTTTACACAATGCACGAGCATTGCCCCTCCCACTGTCTTCTGGAGGAGGGTAAGAAAAGTGAGAACAGACTGTGAAGACAAAGCGCAGGGGGCTCTGTTAGAGCCCTTCAGGCTCATTAGCATCATTATAAAAGTTGATTTCAGAGGGAAGGAGGCCATGGATAACAAATATAAGAAGATTACCACCACAGTTACAGTGCATGGATCTATGAGTAAGTGTTTTTGGTTGGAAGATTTCTTTTAAGTTGTTTTTCTCCACAATAACCTTAGTAGTGTGTGTACGCAGGATAAACTAATGCCGATGAAGGCCGATGGCTAAAAGATTTTTGTATTTTTGTATTTCATAATGTCCTTTGCACCTATGAAATGTAGTCAAAGAGTAGGGATCAGGAACTAGGACCAGCAGAGGACCATAGAAGTGTATGGAATGGATCGTAAGGTTTGTTGTGTTTTTCTGGACTAATGTGTTTGCAAGTATTTCTTTTTTCCAGAAACAGAAGTTTTGAAGAGATATGTTAGCATATTTGGAGGAGCTGAGCAGATTGTACACAGTGTCCTATCTGCAGGCAGCATGTTATAGAGCAGGAGGAGCTGATCAGATTGTACACAGTGTCCTATCTGCAGGTAGCACGCTATAGAGCAGGGGGGGGCTGAGCAGATTGTACATAGTGTCCTATCTGCAGGCAGCATGTTATAGAGCAGGGGGAGCTGAGCAGATTGTACACAGTGTCCTATCTGCTAGCAGAATGTTATAGAGCAGGAGGAGCTAAGCAGATAGAACACTATGTATAATTTTCTCAGCGCCTCCTGCTCTATAACATGCTGCCTGCAGAAAGGGCACTTTCCACAAGCTGCTCTTCTCATCCTGCTCTATAACATGCTTGCTTAGCTCCTACTGCTCTATAACCTGCTGCCTTCAACATGCTTTCTGCAGATAGGATACTATGTACAATTTCCAGGCAGCATGTTATAGAGCAGGAGGAGCTGAGCAGATTATATATAATGTCTTATCTATAGACAGCATGTTATAGTGTCAGAGTAGCAGAATATATTTTTCATAGTGTTCTATAATAATAATTCTTTATTTATGTAGTGCCTATGCAGCCCTGCACAGAGCTTGCCAAATTGGTCCTGCAAGCAGTATGTTATAGAGCAGGAGGAGCTGAGCTGTATAACATGTTGCTTGCAGGACCAATTTGCATAATCTGTAGGCACTATAAAAATAAAGAATTATTATTATAGAACACTATGAAAAATCTATTCCGCTACTGAGCCCTATCTGCAGGCAGCAGGTTATAGAGCAGAATGAGCTGAGCTGGTTATAGATAGAGCCCTATCTGCAGGCAGCATGTTATAGAGCAGTAGTAGGTAATCAGATCATACAAAGTGTGCTACCTGCAGCCAGCATGTTATAGAGCAGGAGGAGATGACCAGATTATACTCATTTGTGGCACAGCTGCACTGTACCAGACACTATACAAAATTCTGCACTGAAAGGGGCGTTCCAGTGCACAGTCGGACCGTGCACCACATTTATCATGCAGAGTCCAACATACGTGTGTCGAACACTCTGGGGCAGATTTACTTACCCGGTCCATTCGCGATCCAGCGGCGCGTTCTCTGCGGTGGATTCGGGTCCGGCCGGGATTCATTAAGGCAGTTCCTCCGACGTCCACCAGGTGGCGCTGCTGCGCTGAAGTTCCCTGAAATGCACTGAAGTCCACGATCCTATCCTGGATGAAGGTGAGTGCAAGCTCCGCGACACAATTTCCTTTTTTAAATGCGGCGGTTTTTCCGAATCCGTCGGGTTTTCGTTCGGCCATGCCCCCCGATTTCCGTCGTATGCATGCCAGCACCGATGCGCCACAATCCGATCGCGTGCGCCAAAATCCCGGGGCAATACAGGGAAAATCGGGGCAAATCGGAAATATTCGGGTAACACGTCGGTAAAACGTGAATCGGGCCCTTAGTAAATGACCCCCTCTATGTTAAAGGTGCACCAAATAAAAAGTGGTGCACTCTGTCGGAGAAGTGCAAGGGGAGCCAGATTCATGAAGAATGTTTGCACTGTTGATAAATGTGGGCCATAATGTCTTATCTGCAGGCAGCAAGTTATAGAGCAGGAGAAGCTCCACCCACAGGCAGCATCTTATACAGCAGGAGGAGCAGAGTAGATTGTACATACTTTGTTACACATGTTATAGATCAAGAGAGGACGAGTAGATTGTACTTAGTGACCAGTAGTAGTGCAGTTGTTCTTCCCGGAGTGCTACTATTTCTTTACCATTGTACCTGCCATGGTCATGTCCATGGTTTGTGGTTCTTCCTGGTACTGCAGCTCCACACAGGACTGATCCGCAGTAGCAGACACAACACATTGATGTGTGTCGGTACTGCAGTGATGGGGCTGCTGTTCTGTAGCAGACCCCGGGGCCCCTTTGTTGTACAGTGGGGGTTGCATATATCAAACATTTTTGGGTCACCCTGACACTATCCCATCAATATGGATGGATCTGTCTATGGTACTAGGAAGGTCCAGGGAGAAGTCATTTTATTTCCGTCTTTTTTTTCCCTACGGACATTATTCCAGTAAAGACTAGAAACTAAAAAAAGTGATCAATCGCTGATTTCTGGTTTATCCTTCTCTCTGCCTGTTGCCAAGTCCTGCATATAACACACACACTGGAGTGGAAGCAGACGTGCACTTATGACATATGGCAACGGGATGACCTTGCCCACAGGGGCTAGCAATCTGCTTCTTTTTAGAGGGCAGACAAAGATGCCCAACATTCAGCCTGATCTTACTTCCACCGTTTGCAGGATATCCGCACTGTCACTCTCTACGCACTGATCTCTAATGCAAGTTTATATCAAGCAGGATCTGTGTGCAGTGGTCCAGAGCTTCATCCCTTGTCGTTTATTCACATCGGCTCGTTATGTGAGATGTCTCTAGGCTACAAGCTGCTCGCCCCCCGAATCAATATTCCAACACAGCCAATCCTGCTGCCGTTCCCCTGACATCTGACAGATACACAGGGAGGTGAAGAAAATTAAAAGCTGTTACTGGATTAAGGGCCACAGTTTGTTAGAAGAGGCTGCAATACGTAAGTAAAGAGGAGAAGCGATCGCCGTTTTTCCGATAATATGCCACCTTATTCATGCTGCAGAGAACCGGAGCATGGGAAGGGTTAATACAGCTGCCAATTCTTTATGTCTCCCCTGCAAAACCAATCGGACGTGGAGAATTGACTGTTTCTTGATGCAATCTTTACTGGAAAGGAGGAGATATATTGGAAAGCGGGGAGGGGGCTAGGCGGCTTTTAAAAAAAAAAAAAAAAAAAAAAACAGACACCCATTGATGTCTCCGACCAGTAAGAACTTCACGTTAGAAAAGAGGGGAGGTCTACGTTATCCAATGGGATCAAATAGACATTAGATCTAATTTTTTTTTCCCCCCAGTCTTTTTGTAAGCATAGAAGAATTTCATTTTTGTAAAAAGAAGTGCTTAATTTTTATTGTCGGGGGTATTTTTTTTTTAATTTAGTTTTTTTTTTGTATACCAAGTTATTGACCAAGAACTCCGAGAAGAAAAATTGCAAGAGACGAGACGACACAACATAAGCGACAGAGTTTTTTCTATATTTTTTTTTTTTTCTGCATGGATACTGTTCCCAGGAAATTCAGACCTATGTGCAACGCTACCGGATTTTATACGTTTTTTTCTATGAAAGAGGTAAGCCATCTGTTGGCGTCGGGGTGGTTCGATGACATTAGCGCTGTGCGGCAGTAATGCTATTATGGAAAATTAACGGGATGGTAGTAATTGGGGTATGTTTGTGTGTAGGGGGTGTTTTATGTTCTTTGTGCTTTCAGTTCTTGCACCGCTAGTGCTGCCGGTATGTGTCCTGCTTTGTCTTTCGAGGGATGATGTATAAGATGATTAGATGACATTCTATCTCGTAGACGGAGTGGCATTTGTGCTCCTATGTATATTCATGGTACTATGAGTATATACAGTGTGGTTTAGTGAGGTGATGTATACATTGACTACTATGGATCCGCAGTAGTCTGTGAAGTATACAAAGCCGGGGCGCAGCCTGTTTGTGTAAGCGTGTGTCCTGAATGATAATCAACGTTATGATGACTGTGGCTGACCATAAATGATCCTGACAATTGAATTGTAGGATTTATAACCCCCCCCCCTGCGGAGCAGTCAATCCGGAGTAAGGTGCATCGCTAATGAAGAGCCTTTGAGACGTTGCTTAATTTGCCTCTGAGGGAATGTAGATCTCGAGATACACCATCTTATGAACGCTGCGCAACACGATGTACATCACTGTGTGCATGGCCGGTATGTCCTGGAGGCAGGGGCACTACTGGAACTTGTGGCTATGCTCGCTGCACATTTTTGGCGCAGGATACGGAGTGTACATTGTCCGATAGATATCGGAATATAATATGGTATTGTGTATAGTCGCTGTAATGGGGGGTTGGGAGGAGGGGAGTAATCAGGAAGAGTAAAAAAAAAACAGCATCCCTAAAGCAGTGGTAAGGGGATAGGGGGGGGAAGGGTGCCATTTTCACAGTGTTGGTTGCCATGGAAACAGTACAGACTGCCTGGCGTGCTATACAGGGGCTGACGGCTTTGTAAAATGAATGGATGGTGAAAGGGTGAAAAGAAATGGTAAAAAAACGAAAGGGCAATTTGTAAAGGATGTCTACTGTAAGAAGATCATTAGGATTTCTGTCAGACAAAGCCGTTTGCACGTGAGGCCCGGAAATGAGAAAACAAAAAAAAAAAGGGTCTCTTTTGTGCTCAGAGTGGGTCATTATAGGGTTAACGATACATACAATATCGCAGGATTTGGGAAATGATCTTTTGTTACGGACAAGGGGGTGACTGGTAGTAAAGATGAGAATAATTGCTATGTGTTTATTTCCGACCACTAGACCAAATAACAATTCATTATCGTCGATTTACACCTCGTTCAATAATTCATTAAGACGATGCACAAAGTAAAGAAAACCATAAACCCCGTAATATGACAGATATGTGTTACACGGGAGAATTTACAACCCCCTGTCTCCTCAAACAGTGTAATAAAGGCCCGGATAACTCGCTATTAATATATGTTGTCGTCCCGTATCTTATGTCGTCCTGACATTTCCCCCTCCATCCTGTAATTACACCAGTCCCCGTCCTTAATGAGGACACTCAATCTAATTTCTATATCCCAGTCACACAAACGCACACCAGGGCCTATTTTATAGGAAGCCATTGGGGCAGATTGATGTAAACTGTCTGCCAGAAAGACGGTCTTTGTTTCCCATAGCAACCAATCACAGAGCAGCTTTCATTTCTCTAGAGCCGAAAACAAAATGAAAGCTTCGCTAGGATTGAGTGTATTGACAACAAAGACAGGATGGGTTATAGGGGAAGAAATTTGTAACCCAAAACGCATTTAGATATGAACCCTAAAACTTCTTCCATCACTATGCAGCGAATTATTGACTAAAATGCGTCCTTTTGGGAGCATTTATGATGCTTCCTAAAAGAGTTACGATTCTCTTTCCCCCCCTAAAGGTCAGGAAATTGGTTAAACTCAATCTTAATTCTGTCAGGAACCACAATGATCGAATGTATACGGTGGTGACCCAACAACAGGTGTCAGGGGAAAGGTGGTATGCAGGTCCAGCGCCGGCACAGGGCATACCTGGGCAAGTGCCGGGGCCCAGAGCAGCCTGCATAAGGCTGTACATAAGGAAACCATGTGGGTGAGGAGGGCTCTATTTAAAATAACCATGAGGGGTCTGTTTGGGATGATAAACTAGGGAATATTTTAGGGAACAGGAGACTGTTTTAGTTTCTGAATTTTTAATGCCGCCACGTAAGTTCACTGTGGCCCAGGGGCCTACTGAAACCTGGAGCCGACCCTAGTGGTATGGGTTTTTTGGGTATCAACATGACCACAGATGGATAGACCCATGACTCTACAGAGAGCGATTCTGGTGAGTTAGAAGGGCTCATGATGTCATGGGGTCGGTGGGTGGCTCCAGTCTTTGTAGTTACTGCACCATACACCTCCAATAAAGCTGAGGAGGAGGGAGGTGGGTCTGTGGTGGAGGACCTGCACCCTGTGCCTGGTACCCTGCTTTTTCCTCACTTTTCTACAGTCCTGCTCCAGCCTTAGGTACGAGGAGATAAGTTCCCCAAATTCTGCTGAGCTGTGTAGCTTACACATACAAGGCCACTTATTTCGATATGGATACAGTGGCCTCCAAAGGCTAATGATCACTATATTTATTCCCCAAACGTGGTCTATACTTTCGTTCCCAGAAGAGATTCCCCTCTACTCATGCAAAATACATATACAACCTGCTACGTCGAGTGTGCATGTCTATGGGGGAGTCAGAAGGAATAGCTGTCAGACAATCAATGTTTAGATGACAGCTATGTCAAGTGTCATATTGTCATATATGTCATATTGTTCAGGAGGCCAAGAAAGTCAACATTTTTAAAGTTTTTTTTCCGTATTTTCTACCTTATTGTGTGATTGAAGTGTGTCCCGATTCTTATCGTTAATGGAATAGTGTCTTTGTGAATAATATTCCACAAGCAGCATCTGATAGGCGGTGTCATGACAAAGACACTACAGAGACCATGACAGATGATAGCATGCTCTTGTCAGTCTATGGTGCATATATACTGTAGCATCTGCTCTATCTATAGTCTACAAAACTGTCAAGATTATCATTAGAATGGATCGACGGCTCCATATCGCACTGAACAAGCGCATAGACGTGTCACGGGAAGAGTCACTACCCTACAATGATATGATTATCAAGTGGGATATAACATGAAGGATGACACCTGAAGGCACTAAAGACACCTAACATCAAAAAAAAAAAAAAAAAATTCTACATGTTTCCTTGTATTTTGAAGAATAGAGAGCAAATAAGGCAAATATATTACTACCATTTGATAACACATAAAAAAAATAATTCTGAAATGGTCTAAAAACCTTCTCCCACAAGATTTTCATGACTGCACCCACCATTCAGATGATTAAAGGATTTTTCAGGGACATATCGTATTGATGACCTGTATCCATACGATAGGTCATCAATATCAGATCAGTGGAAGTCCTTCACCCACCCCAGTGACCAGCTGCTCAATCAAGCATGTCATCTCGCCTTTGCCTCCCAAACACTGCGCCGTGCACTATATAGTGGCTGTGCTTGGTATTACAGCTCCTTTCACTTGTGAGAGACAGACAGAGAGATAGAGACAGACAGACAGACAGAAACAGACAGACAGAGACAGGAGATACAGACAGAGAGAGATACAGAGAGTGAGACAGACACAAAGAGAAAGGCAAACATAGAGAGAGAGAAGAAGAGAGAGACTGAGAGTGAGAGACAGACAGAGAGAGAGAGAGACAGACAGACAGAGAGAGACAAACAGAGAGATAGATCGATATAGAGAGATATATACATAGATAGTTATAAAATATTTTTTAACCCATTCTATTTTGTTATAGCTAAGAGCAGTTATCTATTATCCTGGGCAACGCCGGGGGCTACAGCTAGTCACTTGTATAGGTAAGAAAATAAGTAATTGGCACTGTCCCTCTTTATCATAATACATGTTATATTTTTAGACAAAACATTTTAGATAAAAACATTTTTAATAGAATACAAAAACAAATTTCTTTACAGAGCTGTCATTTCAGAATCTGTGGGGGGGTTCTCATTTTAGATATTATAGCATACCCACAAGCAAAAGATAGCTGCCACAATACTGGGATCTGCACATGTCTCCTGAACAGGGTCCCCCATCCAGGGGTGGAAAGCAGATAACGCCATTGTATGTTTGAAAATTGTCGGGTCCCCTAGATGGCTTTTTTTAAATGTCTTGACATGTACTACCTACATATAGTACCAGAAAGGAGGTAGTTCCCTTTCAGTTCTGTAATTTAAGGACCCTCAAAGGTCCTGTAAGAGCTCTTTTATACAAGTGTCAGGAGAAGGGACACATGTATGAAGATTTTAGAGCTGGAGGACCCTTTCTGTATTATATCTGCAGGACAGTATCAAACCTGGTGGATGGTCTGATCGGGTATAGGCCCTTGCCCAGGCTGCCAACGAAACCCTACTTAAGGACACCCAACTTTCAGACGACCCATAGATAAAGACGGACCCATCTGCCCACTGTGACCTCTGGTGAAGCTCCCTGGATGCTTTACTCTGGTCTCAGGCAATGATCAGCTGTAAGGTGTCTGTAATGAAGCTTTATTGATAATTCTTGGTCCCATTACAGCAAAAAAATTTTGAAACTCCAATTGTCACTGGGGCAAAAAAAAAATTTGCCTCAAACTACAATTATAAAATAGACAGTTTCGACTTGCATCCAAATTCAACTTAAGAACAAACCTTCGGAACCTATAACCCGGGGACTGCCTGTATTATAATCCACTCTTGAATACAAGTAATTTCTTTGCGCCCCAGTAATCAGGGGGCGCACACTGAGAACCTGGTGATGCCAATACAGTTTAAAGCTATGGCAGCGCAGGGAGCTAATTGACTCCTTGCTCTTCCATTTGCAGCGATGTTATACATTTTACAAAACTCTTTTGGTGGGGGCCCAGGTATCCAAATCCAATACAAGTGTCCAAAGTAGAGGAGAATCTTGTCTTATGATATTTGCCAAATTTAAAGTTGGTTGAATAGGGAACTGTGTAACATGGGAACTCCCCTTTATCTATCCATGGCACAAGCAACTCATAAACTTTTCTGGCAGAGGTAAAGAAGGGTCAGGAATGTTCAACTTTTAGCTGATGTTGATTTGGGGTGATTATTCGTACTGTCCTTGGGGTCACTCACACAATGCTTGTACTCGCTGATAATGTGATATTGTTTTTTTTTTATCGCTCTTTGTTCTTCTTTTCTGATATTAAAGCAACGGCGATGCTAAGGTATGAGGAATGGGAAAATCCATATTGTGGGATCTGCAGACCGTATGGATACAGTGGCCTCCAAAGAGATTGTGGGAGTGTAAAAATAATGCTGCCAACCGTCAGAAGACAAGAAGTAGGTACAGAAAGTGGTGTTTTATTAGAATCGCAACGTTTCAGAACTGACCTGGAATCTGGGAAGAGCAGACTGGGTCACGGAATACATTGCGATTCCAACAAAATACGTCAGCGCCGCAGTTACGCTCCAATCTCTCTTTGGATCTCCATGATGGTTTTCTGTTCTTTGGATTGGATTAGACATCTTTCAAAACAGGAGGAACAAGCATCCGTATAGAATCCGTATTCGCCAGCATTATGCCTAGGTGCATAACATAATGGGGCACATTCACTAAGGACCGAGCGCCATTTTTCTATCAGACTTTTCCTTTTAGGTTGCTTGTACAGGTATTTAAGAAATGTCCGCGCCACACATGTGTCGCATGCAACCGTTCTGTGTCTCACTATTCTTCATGCGACACAAATTTCTGCTCTGAAGTGTTCTAGTGCTCAGTCGGACTGTGCGCCAGATTTAACATGCAAAGTCCAACAGAAGTGTGTTGCATGCCCCATGTTAAAGGTACACCAAAAAATAGTACTGTAGGCTGTTGGGGCAGTGCAGGGGGTGCCAGATTCATAAAGAACGGGCACCAGAAATCCTGAATCTGGTGCCCCCTGCACTATACACAGGAAAACTGCACAGTTTACACTGTTCTTAGTAAATGTGCCCCAAAGTGTTTTACTTACATTACATTATTTTAATGCCAACTTTATAGAGGTGAGGTCTTTAGAGTTCCCATATGAAGTAAATGTTGTACCATTCAGCTATTAGGAGTTTATGAAAGTTTATGCTGGACACATAATTTATGAGTCTGGTGTATTGATGAGCACAGTATTCTCCTGCCTCTCCGACCTCCCCTTCTCCTCTATCAATGGCTAGTAGGATGCTGCCTCTACATACATAAACAGAAGCTTTACAATTGTCACCTAGAGAGGCGGAGGGGTACCGGAGATGTGGGAGGAGCAATTTTCTCATGAAAGGACTCATAAACAATCTGTCCAGTATTTTCTTTCATTTCTTCTAGTACCACTTTGACTGCTAGGATTATGGACCTATATACTCTCCTTATACAGGCGGTCCCCTACTTAACAACACCCGACTTACAGATGACCCCTAGTTACAAACAGACTTCTAGACGTTGGTAATTACTGTACTTTAGCCTTAGGCTACAATAATCAGCTATAACGGTTATCAGTGGTGTCTGTAATGAAGCTTTATTGCTAATCTTATGACAATCCAACATTTTTAAAATCCAATTGTCACAGAGACCAAAAATTTTTTTCACTGGGGTTACAATTATAAAATACACAGTTCCGACTAACATACAAATTCAACTTAAGAACAAATCTAAAGAACCTATCTTGTACGTAACCGGGGACTGTCTGTATTGGGAATAGATATGAGCAGTCTTCATTTAGTAGCAAAATTTGCCATACATTTTTTTGAGAATATTGACTATTGTGCATACTTCTGCATTATAATTCCGTTTCTGTATAATCTGGCGCCATAGCCGTCTATAAGAACGTATACTGACCGGATATACGTCCCCCACAATGGCTGTATGAAAGCAGCCTAATACTGATAAGATACCGATGATATACCACACTGATGACTAAATGATTTCATTCACCCGTATGATGTCCATCTGTGAATCTACTTATCCAGTTTAACAATACACTTATGTATTTCAGGCCTAAAGGTCCAACACAGGTTTTTCAGCCAATTCAGTGGCGGGCATTTGCACGCCTGTTACCACTGTGTAGTGTGAGCCTAATATATAAGGAGGTGCAGACCTACCCATATATATGGCGCACAGTGCACTACAGGTATCTCTCTACGGTACTTACAGTTCTTAAATCTGGCAAAGCCAATAGGAACAGGCAAGGATGGACAGAAATCTCCATTTGCACTGTTTCCTGCACCAAAGGTGCCCATACCTCTCAAAGGCGAAACCATCCCCAAATCACTTCAATAGCCATGTGTCTGCTTCCTACGTTCAGATGTATCAGTAGGCCAATAGTATAAATTCATAAACCTTTTAGGGTGTTATGGACAGGGGTTATTTGTACTATTTTGCTTTTTACTATGTTTGATACCAATTGCTTATCAATTGCATCTCCAGAGCCATCTGGATTCTTGACAAATAATCTAGCCTACGCCATTAAATGCTCATTTGGCTGACTCCCCCGCACACATGTACATTCGGTTTGGCTAAGAATACATACACTCAATGAGGAGAGTGAAATAAGATACACAGCGCCCATTTGAATAAAATAGTATCCGCACCATTTGGTAAGTACCACATTTCTTCTGTGATGGTGGTTACTGGTGTCAGCTCATCTCCTGCGAGAGCAAAGGATAGGACAGGCCTGACTTTCTTTCCTTCACCATAATCAATTAGAGGAGAGGGGTCCCACCAAAATCATTGGCTCCGTCTGATGTAGTTTCCATGTTAGAAGGCACATTTACACTAAGTCTAGATTCTAAACTGTGAAGAAGCTTCTTTAGGAGCCACTGTCACAGGTTATATTAAAAATTATGGTCAAAAAAGTCATGTTGGCAAAATTTTTGGGAAAATAGCCTCAAGAGACACCCAGGTCCGGCAGCAGGGATCCTCACTCCACAAGAGGAATACTCTTGGCTTGATCCAGCTATTGACCGGGACTCAGTATTCGTTTCATTTATTTCCACATGTTAAAAACATCCACATTTCCAACATATTTCAGATGCAAAAACATCCTTACTCATGAATAATTTGGTACTAAATGTGATAACATTTAAACCACATCATGAGTGACGCGTGAACATAACGTCAACAGAAGGCATTGTCTCACGGGTGGACACCATGTGACCATCAAGTCACGTGGTGTCCACCTGTGAGGCAAGACCTTCCAATGACGTAAAGGTCACATGTCACTCATGAAGTAGTTTAAATATTATCACATCTAGTACCAAATTATCCATGAGTAGGGATATGTTCGCGTTGGAAATGTTGATTGATGGATGTTGTAGAAATAACTACAAATTTTAACTAATACTGGGGGTATTCATTACGACTGGTGTTTTTAATACCAATCTTAAAATTCCCTCTTGCTGGAGGATCCTGCACCAGTATTCACTTACAGACACCGGCTCTTAGTAAATGCGGGCACAAACTCCACCATTTGGATCTGTAGACTACATGTAACCTGGCAGAGTTTTTTTGCTATAGTCTCTGCCAGGCCCATACTCTGCCTGCCCTGTTCCCAACCCGCTCTACATCCCAACACAACCAAAGTGGTGTGCGGGTCACATAAAACAGAACTGGTGGAGAGGGGGAGATACATGTGCCTTAATGAATCTCCCCCACTCAGTAGTTGGATCAAGCGAACAGTTTTCCAACATTTTTGGAAAATCCGGTAGATAACCCAATGGAAACCCAGTGGTGTCCACCAGTTTACAGATAGAAGACTTCCATGTTTGGTTGGTCCCTTCCTAAAATTCTGTCTGAAAACTAGAGCCCACACACAGTGCATAGCCTCAAATTAAAATGCCACTTACCTAATACCCTACTGTGTCCACCAAAATACTTGGTCTCATGGTGGAAGCTCAACAGCCCCATTATAGTCAACTGGGTTTGGTTTGTATTTGTCATTTAGTACTCATCCACATCTGTTATTTTCATTATGTGGCTTCTTTGATAGAGTAGTAAAAAGGTAAAAATAACGTAGATGTGAACTGAGCCTAAAGGGTTTTACAGGCTGGCGGCCATTTTAATTACTGATGATCTTTCTATGGAATAAGTCATCAGTATTATATAATTGGGGGTTGAAAACATGGACCCTACACTGATCGGCAGTTTCCAGCACCAAAAACTGTACAGGGGCCAAGCCACAAACTGAAGGTCCTGCCAGGATACTGCAGAGCCTTTTCAAAATGGCAGCTGAATATTCCATTACACTGAATGATACCCATGTTCAATACATATATGGTTAGCGGTTTTTCATCATATGTGTGAAGGGGAGGGTTGTTTTTGGGTGTAAGTTTTGCAGCATCAGCAGCCTTTGACTAACCATCTGCCTAAAACATCAGGCAGCAGATACACAAGTGAATAACAAATGTCTGCATAGCAATTAACACATTAATTCGATGCAACCATTGTTTACTTGGTCTAAAATAGACATTATACAGCAGTTTGTATTCACCGAGCGATGGAGGGAACGTGAGCATTGACTGCAGCAGATTCGGAATTCGGCTTTAGTGCATTTTAGGCCTTTTTCATCGTTTCAGAAGTTGGGAATTGGGTGGTTGAATGGCTTTTCTATATTTTTCGGATTGTTATCTACTCAGCAATTTGGGTTCAAAATACGGTTGTATGTATGAGGCCTTAATTAGAGAAGAGCGGACCCAAACTCAAGGTTTGGCAGCTCCGCCTAACCAGGATTGTTGCTTAATGGGCTGCAGAGCAGCGAAACAGGCAGCGTTGCTTCCCAAGCAACTAGGCATTGTTGTGATTGGTCAGGTGTGTCCATAAGGTGTCCACCTGGCCAATCCCAGTGATGCCTAGTTGCTAGGGGCGTAGAGCTGACTGATTGGCTGCTCTGCAGACAATCAAGCAACATGTCCAGGTTAGGTGGAAGAAGACGACCCCTAAAGTTTGCTAATCTCTAACCTAAATCTAATTGTCTTAGAGTAGCACATTCCAGAGAATTGGTGCAGCTTGAGTGAAGTCTTGAAATCTCATTTGATTACTTACATATTGCATTATAATTTTTCATACTTTGCACATGTCCAGGTTAGGCGGAGGAAGCCGACCCTAAAGTTTGCTAATCTCTAACCTAAATCTAATTGTCTGGAGTAGCACATTCCAGAGAATTGGTGCAGCTTGGGTGAAGTCTTGAAATCTCATTTGATTGCTTACATATTGCATTATAATTTATACTGAGAGTAACATACTGACACCTGACACCTGATCCCTACCTCTGCTGACGCATGAGCACAATCGCTATCTCCACGCTATCAACTGCGCAAAAATGTAAAGAGCTGCCATGACACATATACACGTCACTGAGCTATAGGGGATTTGCTTCTACATTAACTACGAGCTTTTATCTTTTAAGCTAAAGAAGAAGATTATTACTACCATAGTGTGAAAATCATAAAAAACCATAAAATACAAAATGTAGGCTCTTTAGCAGCAAAACCACTTTCCTTCCTGCTGCGTCTTATGTTGACATAATATAAGAAATAATTTCTTTCTGATCCCCAAAATAGTAATTGGGTTAATTCCTTCAATTATTGGTACGATCTCTCTCCTTTGGAGACCAAGTGCTTGATGTCCTTAGAAGTGCTAGGGGAGATGACAGAACCTATAAGGCTTATCTCCATGTATCAAAGATACTAAGTCATCACAATAATTGTTAGCATTAAGCCTAAGCCTCCGTGTGGTGCTCTCAGCCTTATTCCGGCTAAATGTATCTCTGCGCTTTAGGGGAAAAAAACTTCATATTTTAAATTATTAACGGCGCTGAATTCATAATTTTCAAGCTCTGACCTTTCGATTATTCAATTAACTAGTTCGGGCAAGGATATCCAACCATATGCTCTCTGTGATGAATAGGAATTCATGTCTCATATCACTTGTAAAATATATGTAAGCTTGAGGTTATTTCATCAGAATTTCCTGTATCCTAAATTTCAAGCTCCTCTACTATACGTAAACCATGAAATCTATAGCCTGTCTTGTTTTCTATTTACATACAAATTAGTACCTCAGTACAGCACATGATGGGCATGGCTACGGGCAGGGTCGCTCTAGATTTCAGTAGGCCACTTGGTGACAGAGCCTCAGTGGGCCCCTTTGCAATGAACTCACATGGCAGCATTAGATATTAAGAAACTAAAACAGTCTCCTGTTCCCTAAAATATTCCCTAGTTTATCATCCAAAACAGCCCCCTCATGGTTATTTTATATTAGCCCCCCCTCACTCCCTATGGTTTCATTAAATATAGCCCCCCCTCATCCCCATGGATTCCTTATGTACAGCCTTATGTGGGCCCCTGATTTTGCCCAGGTATGCCGAGTGCTGGCGCCGGGCCTGGCCACAGGTCAGGTGTACCGGCCATGAGGCGAATTGAGCCTCTTTCCTCAGGCAGCACCATCTGCAGCAAGATAGGGGGCAACATCAGGAGCGCAGTTATCTGCTACAAAGCAGGACCTGACACCTGAAAACAGTGTCCCTGTACACCTGATGTCAGCATGGGTGTGAGACACTGCATGACGAAACCAATTACTAAAAAAATAACCTGATACATTACTACTGGATGGGGCAGAGGGGGCGCCGTTCAGTAGCTTGTCTGAGGCAGCAGAGAGTTTAGGTTCACCCCTGCACCCTCTAACTGGGGCACTGTCAATCAAGGCCAGGGGGGACAATAGAGGTTATACGATACAATATGATAGTACTTTATTGATCCCCTTGGGGGAAATTGTTTAGATTGAATTTGGCAGCTCATTTGTTTATTTGTATATACATAAATATAAAAATTTGATTGTTTTCAGGCCACAGATTTTTTCAAGAAAGACACAATCATGTTTATGAATATTCATGAGAAGTTCTGCCCTCTTTTTAAGCAGCTAACTGGTTTGGTGCGTCACCTCTGGACTAATTTCGGATACTATCTCAAGTACCCATTTGATTGAAAATGAAACCCGTACTCATCAAATAGTTGGCTAATTGTATAGTTCCGGCAATTTGTATTTGTTGAGGATGCAGCTTGAAGCCGTAGTGTGACCTATCCATTCTTCACGTGGCCTGTTTGCAGCTCCGTACCATTCAAGTTCATACTACTCAACTGCAATACCAAGTACAGCCACTCTATAATGTAAGGCGCTTTACTCGGTTGCCCGTGAAGACACTGAAATTTATCCTGAAGTTTCCCATAGGATATAGTATGTTGTGGAAAACAGAATACATGGGATATGTGTCCGTAGGGAGCATTGAATATCCCAAAACTCCTCTATTAAGGTCCTTGTAAGGGCTGATGCCAGCACTCTGTATACTTGGGCAAGTGCCGGGGCCCAGGGCTGCAGGGGGTCCCCATTCGGCTGCATATAAGGAATCCATGGGGGTGAGAAGGGCTGTATCTAATGAATCCATGAGGGTGAGAGGGGCTGTATCTAATGAATCCATGGGGGTGAGAGGGGCTGTATCTAATGAATCCATGGGGGTGAGAGGGGCTCTATCTAATGATTCCATAGGGGGTTAGAGGGCTGTATATAATATAACCATGAGGGGGCTTTTTGGGATGATAAACTAGGGAATATTCTAGGGAACAGGAGACTGTTTAAGTTTCTGAATTTTTAATGGCACGTGAGTTCACTGCAAAGGGGCCCACTGAGGCTGCGTCACCCAGGGGCCTACTGATACCTGGAGCTGACTCGGGTTCTTGTAAGTCGGCTATTCGGAAACATTCTCTCCCCCTCTGCATATTATGAAAGTAGAACAAGCGAATCTTAGAGAGCCCCTTAAATAAGGGACACATTTCACAGTGTTTTAATAACTGCTGACTGTTTTAAGTGATAATGAAAATGCTAAAAACCTATGGCGCCACTTCTCTATGCACTGTTAATGAACAAGCTGTGTTGTATAATGATACTGATTGTACATAGAGCAGATGAATACACTAAATTGTATACTGATGAGCGTGTGCCATGATGAGCATTGTCTCCTCGGCGGTGCCACATGTGCATTGTCACTCGCCTTTCTCTGCTAATCACAGATGTTGGGGAGGATGGGTGTGAAGAAGCTTCCAAGTCTCCTCAATGTCATCCAGGACATTCTGGTGCTGACGCCTTGGGAATATCCTTCTTGTTGCCCTGGGTAAACAATCTTTCAGCCAGTAGTATTAACCAGTGGGGTTACATAGGATTTTCAGTAGGTTTAGGTAAAGAGTAAGTAGATGCCTACTTTGTGTTAGACCACGGCTTTGCCTATATGGGAGGCCGCATATCCATAAATACTGTGTATGATGCATAGTGCAGCTCTTTATAATCCAGTCAGCGCTGGTCCAGATAGCAACAAAGCACATAGTAACATCCAGCTAATCACAGGAGATATCCTCTCTGATTGGAGTCATAACTTTCTCATTCCATCTAACCCAGATCACCACAGATACTTCTTCCAGCCACAACATGTCTCTGCTCAAGAAACTTCTCATTCTCCTACATCGTCCTATGCTCCAGTCAGTGTTCTTCCACTCTGTGATCTTCCACTCTGTGATCTCTGTGATCTTCTACTCTGTGATCTTTGTGATCTTCCATTCTGCGATCTGGGTTCCATCTAACTCAGATCACCACAGATATATCTTCCAGCCATGACGTGTCTCTGCTCAAGAAACTTCTCATTCTCCAACATTGTCCTATGCTCCAGGCAGTGTTTTTCAACTCTGTAATCTTCCAGTCTGTGATCTGGGTTCCATCTAACCCAGGTCACCACAGATACGTCTTCCAGCCACAATGTGTCTCTGCTCAAGAAACTTCTCATTCTCCAACATCATCCATTGCTCCAGTCAGTGTTCTTCAACTATGTAATGTGGGTTCTTCCACTCCGTGATCTTCCACTTTGTGATCTTCCACTCTGTGATCTAGGTTCCATCTAACCCAGATCACCACAGATACGTCTTCCAGCCACGACGTGTCTCTGCTCAAGAAACTTCTCATTTTCCTACATCGTCCTATGCTCCAGTCAGTGTTCTTTCACTCTGTGATCTTCCAGTCTGTAATCTCTGTGATCTTCTACTCTGTGATCTATGTGATCTTCCACTCTGTGATCTGGGTTCCATCTAACTCAGATCACCAGAGATATGTCTTTCAGCCACGACGTGTCTCTGCTCAAGAAACTTCTCATTCTCCAACATCGTTCAATGCTCCAGTCAGTGTTCTTCAACTCTGTAATCTGGGTTCTTTCACTCTGTGATCTTCCACTCTGTGATCTGGGTTCCATCTAACCCAGGCCACCACAGATACGTCTTCCAGCCACGACGTGTCTCTGCTCAAGAAACTACTAATTCTCCTACATCGTCATATGCTCCAGTCAGTGTTCTTCCACTCTGTAATCTTCCACCCACTCTGTGATCCCTGTGATCTTCCACTCTGTGATCTCTGTGATCGTCCACTCTGTGATCTCTGTGATCTTAAACTCTGTGATCTGGATTCCATTTAACTCAGATCACCACAGATATGTCTTTCAGCCACGACCTGTCTCTGCTCAAGAAACTTCTCATTCTCCAACATCATCCAATGCTCCAGTCAGTGTTCTTCAACTATGTAATGTGGGTTCTTCCACTCCGTGATCTTCCACTTTGTGATCTGGTTTCCATCTAACCCAGATCACCACAGATACTTCTTCCAGCCACAACATGTCTCTGCTCAAGAAACTTCTCATTCTCCTACATCGTCCTATTCTCCAGTCAGTGTTCTTCCATTCTGTGCCCCGCAAAGTATTGTTTTCCCATTCTGTGCCACACAAAGTACTAGACCCACTTTTTTTAGACAGAGGAGAAGTAATTGGATATCTGCTCTGCCACCATGTCTGGCGGCAGAGTATTGAAGAAATAAGGTTTCTCCTCTGTTAAATAGGTGGTTGCTGAAATCATACTTTTGCCGGAACTGAATCATAATGCGGTGCAATGCAACAGAGTTGCGAAGTGTGCGTACCAGGTTGTAGCCTGCGCTATAGCCCAGACCTGGTGTAGAACTGGCTCCATGGGCACATTAAGACTGCTATGGATATTATAGCCTCTGCAAGTATGGAATCACTTCCTACATATGGTACTAGAATCAGCTCCTCGAGGAATGGAGGATGTGTCCTTTGTGCGTGCTTTCAATGTGTGTGGTTTGGGACCTTCAAAGGCACTTGTGTACACATGTATCAAGAGCAGGAACAGATGTACAAGGATTTCATGGGTGAAAAATGATTGGGTGGTCATGGGCCCCCTAGAATGCTTGGGCCCTGGGCTACTGCCCCAACCACCTACATTGTAATCCATAACTGACTGCCTCCCACCAGGATTTATCAGGAGGCTGGAGAAAACATCATCTGCTAGTGCACATAGCACCACCATATGATAAATCTCCCGCAATGAGCGCTGCGAACGCACAAGCAGGGAGGTCAGAATTGGTTAAAAAACGACAAACATTTTATGAGGCTTACTTGGCCACCACCTTTAAATCTGTTTCCTAAAGATTTCTGGTACAGCTTTAGCGAGCACTAGGAAAACACACTGTAAATTCACGGCACTGCTTAAGGGCCGTCCAATATAAAAGTAGTATAAAAGTGTCGGATTTTTCATCTCCGCTGTAAAACAGCGCTGGTCTTTCCTTTGTAGTAAAGCTTTTGGCTTGTGTCATCTTAAGAAACATGCTGCATACAAAAATGTGCAATTTTCTTTGGATTGAGACAACAAACCCATTTTTTACTACAGATATCTTACTCCAGATTAATGATAATAATTCCTTTATTTATATAGCGCACACAGATTACGCAGCGCTGCACAGAGCTTGCCAAATCAGTCCCTGTCCCCAATGGGGCTCACAATCTAATCAACCTACCAGTATGTTTTGGAGTGTGGGAGGAAACCGGAGAACCCGGAGGAAACCCACACAAACATGAAGAGAACATCCAAACTCTTTGCAAGGCTGTAGTGCTAACCACTAAGCCACTGTGTGGTAATACACATATAGTAAAGATTATGAAGAGATGTAAATTCAGGAATAAAAACTATGGAAGCGGATAAATGAAATTGATCGGAAAACCTCTTTTAAACCTGTTACAAAGTCTTAACCTAATAAACTACCAGCCCCCTCAGGTAGGGTATGAAATGTCCTTTCTAGAATCCCCTCCTTTATGTAAAATCTCACCTGTTTACCTATTAAATATCTTGTCCACTGTCATGTGTAACTAAGCAGAAAAGAGTCATATTTGCCTGAGATGAGCGAAGTTTAGTGGTTGCAGGGGTTGTGTCACTTCAGACGCCTCTATCTTTGGTTCTATAGTACCTAGAAAAATGCTTTGTCATATTAAATATAACATCTTATTTTTCAGATCCAGGGTTTAAAGACATAGTTTGAAGTACAAATTGCGCTTTATAATCCAATTTCCACTGTTCGTCTAACACAGAACCACAAGCCTTATCTTTACTATGACACCAAATGCATGTTTGTAGGTGCTATAGAACCAGAGATAAGGGTGTCTAAAATGACTCTCCGTCTGCAGCCTCTAAACTTGACTCATCTCAGGTACATATGACTCTTCTATGATCGTTTCCACATTAATTTAGAGGAGATAATTTTTTTCAGTAAATGGTCAAGATTTCACATAAAAGAAATTACATTTCATTCCCTACCTGAGGGAGCTGCTAGTTTTATGGGGTAAAATCTGGTGACAGGTTCCCTTTATTTCACTTATGACTATAAGCATATAATAGTAAAGTAACTGTAGTGCAGACTGTATGAAGGAGCTCTCCCACCTCCTTGACCTTTTCAAAAGTGCTTTTTAGAAGAATGGTGGCATGAAATGATTATGAATCGAAGAATGGAAGGTTTGTGGGTGGTATGGCTGGTGACTGGATCCCTTTAACTGCTAGTTAGCTTTCTGATGATAACTTACATTTACCATCAATAAACCAGGGACACGTACTCAAAGATCCAGTCACCGTGACTGTGGTAATCTTCAAGTTTAAAAATTATGCTAATGAGCCTGGAGGGCTCTGGGGGTGTTACCAGAGCCCCTCCTTGCTGCACATTCACAGGCTGTTACACTGTGCAAGAAGCACATCCCCCTCCCACTGTGTGCTTAAACTTCCTCTGCTGCAGTGAGATTAGGTAGAGGGAGAGGAAAATGCTGAGGGAGCCTGTACAGTTATAACACAGAGGGGCTCTGGTAACACCCCCAGGAGCCCTTCTGTCTTATTAGCATAATTTTAAAAGCTGATTTTAGAAGGAAGGAGGCTATGGATAACAAATATAAGAAGATACCACAGTCACGGTACCTGGATTTATGAGTAATGTCCCTGGTTTATCCGGATGGATTTTGATGGTAGATTTCCTTTGAGCTGAAAATTGGTATTGCATGTCTGTATAGAAAAACTAGTTCCCATTCGTGTTCTATCACTTGACTCCAATATCACACAAATGAGCTTTCGGCAGGCAGTTATCTCATGCACTATACATGGGCCCAGCAGGATAAGCTTTTGGAACACAGACAGCAGAGAGAACGAGAAATGGCACCGTCTGATGACTAACCTAAAGCCTTGATAACAGAGGCGTGGGTGTTTCGGTCACGGTGACATCGAAATTATAGTAGCACATGCATGCTGTACTTTTCACAGTTTCTTATGCAATTTTAAACTATAATCACATATATTAGGCCTAAAAGAATGCTAATTCCACACAATATCTAGTTCACACGGCAAATAATATGGATAAAATTCTAAAACATGGTAAATATATAAGAGACGACAACGAGGGGACATGATTAATTTATATAAATATATGAATGGTCCATACAAAAATATGGTGGAAAGTTGTTTCAGATTAAATCAAATCAAAAGACGAGGGGGCACTGTCTCTGCCTGGAGAAAACAAGATTTAATCACCAGAGGCGACAGGGCTTTAGTACTATGAGAACTGTCAATCTGTGGAATAGCCGAGCTCAGGCGCTGGTCACAGCAGGGACAGTAGAGAGCTTCAAGAAGGGTCTAGATGCCTTTTTACACCTAAATAACATTGATGGTTATGTTAGATAGAATTGTTTCCCATAAATCTCTTCCTCATCCAATCCCTTCCCTTCCTTTGTTGAACTTGATGGACATGTGTCTATTTTCAACCGTATAAAGTATGATACTATGTAATAAAGGCCCCTCAGAACTCACAGCAGATACAGTCAAAAGTTTCAGCATCCCCTTTAATTTTAGAAACTGATATGGAAAATACTATTCCTGAACTAATGAATGAGAGGTCTATCTTTTAGGCTATGTCCGAAACATGGTCACCGTCTTCAAAGCCGCCCTATGGGATGAAGGGAAAGTTTTTCCAAAGGGCAGGTGGTCATGTGACAGGACAAAGAAGACCTGAATAGCCTCATAAATCTCTTACTGCATCAGACCAGATTTGTATCATCTCCCTCACCAGTTTACACTTCACCAAAAACAAATTCCTCCTGTGAAAAATGTCCTTCTATCCACAGTTTCTATTTTTCCTTAAATTTTGTAACACATTGAACACGTCAGATAGCTGTGCATCACAGGGAACGTTCAATGTCGTTGCATCTTCCTGTTTTGATAACTGTTGAACCTCAAGAGATATTGCAAATCTGATTGTAGCAATCCATTTCTGACACTACAAGGCAGTTACGTACAGGATAGGTTCTGTAGGTTTGTTCTTAAGTTGAATTTGTATGTAAGTGGGAACTGTATATTTTATAATTGTAACCCCAGCCAAATTTTTGGGGTGGCTGTGACTATTACATTTTAAAAATGTTGGGTTGTCATAAGAACCAGGATTAACAATAAAGCTTCATTACAGACACCTGTGATAACTGTTACAGCTGATTATTGTAGCCTAAGGCTAAAGTACAGTAATTACCAATATCCAGAGGTCCATTTGTAACTAGGGGGTCGTCTGTAAGTCAGGTGTTCTTAAGTAGGGGACCGCCTGTATTCTGGTCTTCTTTGATCACTATATGACCACCGTCCAACTGGAAAAACTTTTCTTTCATCCAATATTGCGGCTTTCAAGATGGCATCCATGTTCATTCTTGAATTTTATGGGTGGAACTTTTGAATCACCCTGTGGTTTTTTTAAAGGAATATTTTGATACAAAAAAAATGTTACATGAATGCATAGAATGTATGGCAAGAACTAATGGCCATAACTATGGATTTTCCATTAAGCGCTGCAGGACCTGTGCCTAGGTGCGTTCTCAGGAGCAGGATTGTTTTTCTTTGTAAATCTTAAAAATTATTCCAGGTTCACACTCCCACTGGGGCCCACAGTGTTAGGGGGCCCGGCCACCCGAATTGACACACCGAAGAATGGAAGAGGGGCAATGTTATATATACATCTTTCACAGCACACAGCTAATCCGGCATCTTAGATGAGAAATGTAGGAGCCTGGGGCAGCAGGAGTAGGAATCTATCGGCTCTGTGTGTATAAATGTGTGTGATTGTATAAACATGTGTGTATAAATATATAGGGGCCCCATATATAGGGGGAAGAGGGGCCTTACGAAGAAGTGGCAGGGTGCTAGTTAGGGCAGGGTGCCGGTGATGGAGCTAGCATGCACGGAGGGCAAGCCCTTGAGTACAGGGGCAGCTCCTCCAGCCCAAGCTCACCCCCCCCCCCTACACAGCAGCACCCCATGTACGTGCACTGGAGATACTAATCCTCTTAAAAGAGTTCTGGGGAAGATTTGGTATTTCTGGGGACCCCTCATGGCTCCAAAAGGCAGAACACAGAGTCATAATTGTGTAACTGCTTTTTTGTGTAAGAATCCATAGCTCTAATGAAGCTAAAATCACAACCACTGACTTAAAAGGGACATGTCCTATACGGATCACTGTGTCTTCCTCAACTCCCTCATTCACCCCTCCCTAAGAAATTCTCTTAAGCCAAGACAACCAGCGCCTTCGCTCAGCTCCCTCATTACCCCCGGCCACATAGGACACAACCCTTTTGATTCAAGGTCATTTTTAAAAAGTGATCTCTGGAGCCCCAGATAATTGAGTGGGTTGTGTTATGGATAAAACCAGTACCGGTTTTCAGGTCTGCATCAGGTCATACACTTTCTGGTTTCCTTTACAGTCTTAGGGTGCATTCCCACGGCCCTGCGCTCACCCGAATCAGATCCTGGGCGTGCACAGGCCCGGGAGGAGGAGATGGGAGGGGTGAGAACTCTTCTCCTCTCCTCCCTCTATGGGCAGACAAGCTTCAGACATCGTGTGCTCACCGCATTGTGCCCGGGATCTATAAACTGTTCAGCCAAAACTATGGCCTCATTCAGACGGCCGTAATGGAGGCCTGTGATCTTGTTGCATGATTTGCATGGTTGCATGATCACGGCCTTAGTTTTGGCTGAACAGGGAGGGAGCAGGAAGTAGAGACCAGTGGGGGGCCCAAAAGTCTTTAAATGTGGATTGTGGGGGACAAAAACAAAAACATTTTTAATATTTTTAAAATGGCAAGAATGCAGCGCTCATCCAGCAGGCAGAACCTGAAACTAACTTTTACTTTTAAAATGATAGATTTTTGTACAATGTCCTAATTTGCATAGATTGTAGGTGTGAAGCTGTAAATCACCAAACCTTCATTTACATCATTTATTCGCCAAAGTGTTAGGATTGCACAACTGAAGGTGCGAATTGATGCTAAGCCACTTCAGCGATCATTCACGATACGAGGTTGTGCCTGGCTGTGTACGGTAATGGTTTCAGTGTAACATCCTGTAGGCAGCCTAATCCCATCCCCCTGCACCCCCCCCCCCCATGGGATTGATACCGTGCCCCGATAAACTCCCCCCATATAAAAGTTACGGCCCTGGGAAGTTTATATGTAAATTAGACCATGGTAGCCAAGGGGGCGGTAACCTTTTATTCATTAATATTAATCTTTATTTATATATAGCGCCATCATATTCTGTAGCGCTTTACAAATCATAGGGTACATCTCATAGTATCATAGTTTATACGGATGAAAAAAGACACTTGTCCATCAAGTTTAACCAAGGAAGGGAAGGGATTGGATGAGGAAGGGATTTAGGGGAAACAAATCTATATAACATAACCATCAATGTTATTTAGGTGTAAAAAGGCCTCTAGACCCTTCTTGAAGCTCTCTGCTGTCCCTGCTGTGACCAGCGCCTGAGCTCGGCTATTAAACAGATTGACAGTTCTCATAGCAAAAAAAACCTGTCTCCTCCGGTGATTAAACCTTGTTTTCTCCATATGGAGACAGTGCCCCCTCGTCTTTTGATTTGATTTAATCTGGAACAACTTTCTACCATATTTTTTGTATGGACCGTTCATATATTAATTATAAAAATTGATCATGTCTCCTCGTCTCTTTTCCAGATACTATTCAAATAAATGAAATGCTACATTACAGTACAAACAGTCATATGGGACAATAGTCATTCTGCACAAATTGACACCGCCCCCCCCCCCATAGAAAGTAAAAGGTTACCACCCCCTTGACTATTCTAATTCATATATAAACTCCTTGGATCATATCTTATCACAGCGGGACCGTATTAATAAGGGGCACAGTGACAATTACATGAGGCAAGTGATTTTCTACTTTGTGATTTTTCTGATATTATATTATTTATTTTATTTTTATATGCAGGGCATCAGGACAGGAGCGATCCATGTTCTGCTGCGTAAGATGTTTCCATTTCAGTATTTTCCTTGTGACCTCAGTTGCCTCGGTAATTGGTGTGCCTGAATAGTGATGTAATATCACAGGACACGCTTGTCAAATGAAATTCTGAATGTAAATGACTGTAAGAAGGGTGAACAGAAAGATGTTATAAGACACCACAATGAGCTCTGTGATGTCTCCAGCAGATAACTCCTGCCCCTCCTACCTCAGGTATTACCCATCATGCTCTCTGCCATAAAGGGGGGCATATACCGATTCCATTTTATTCATGGATCGGTATATCTAATATTTGCCTATTGTATTTATGTAGAGATAATTATAATTACTACATAATATAGCACTATTACTAGACAATGACAGTGTATGCTTATACATCATTTTTTGACACAGATTAAAGGAAATCTACCACCAATATCCATTATGATAAACCCAGGACACTTACTCATAGATCCTTCCTTCTAAAATCAACTTTAAAAGTTACCAGCAGCACTCCATGCTGTGGCTTCACATGCTGTTACACTGTCTCACCTCCCTCTCTGCTCCCTCAGCACTTCCCCTTGCCCTCTGCCTGATGAAATCGTACATACAGGGAGGGGGGAAGGCTCCTGCACAGTTTAGCAGTGTAAAAAGCCAGATCACATAGGCTCATTAGCATAATTTGTGTTGATTTTAGAAGGAAGGAGGCCATGGATAACAAATATAAGAAGATTACCTCAGTCACATAGTCTGGAACTATGAGTAAGAGTCCCTGGTTTATCATGATGACATTTGATGGTAAATTTCCTTTAAGCTGTGATTTTCTTGCCAAAATGCCTACAAAAAACTCTAGGAAGATCACTTTGGATGTCCAATAGAAGCTTCTTTTTGTTGTATAGCTCTTTAAATTTCTCAAAGGTTTTAAGACCTGTTTTGTTGTGGTTTCTGAAAAAGAAAGAAAGAAAAAAAACAGCTAGTGGACACAAACTGATCATCACTGTGACCATGCCACCATTGCATCCATGGCAGAAGCTTAAAGGGGTATTCTCATCTTGGCATTCACATTTAATCAAATTCAACTACCATATATATATATTTCTTCAATTGGAAAATATTAAAACATTTGTACCTAAAATTTACCTAATATTTCCCATAAATGTGGCCATGTCTTAGTAACAAGATAGATGTCCTTGGATACGACCACCCCTGCACTATGGCACCGGTGAGCCCACATGTGCTATTGACATGCCCACATGATAGCTCTGGGAAATGGAGTAACTCGCGGCCATTTCATATGAGAAAACAATCAGTTTCTTAACAGCAATCACTCCAGCAGTTGGGGTCGTATCCAAGGATAGCTCACTCTTTCTAAGGGACAATATGACTACATTTATAGAAAATTATCTTCACACAGGTAATTTTTTTGAATCCAATTGCAGAAATGTACAGTATGTATATGGCAGATGAATTAAATTAAATGTGAATATTCAAATGGAAATATCCCTTTTAAGTTTTAAGACATTTTCAGATGAATCCACTCAAAAATAAAATTACTTTCTATGTCAATTTTAATATCCCACGCACCACCGGAGGATGCCCCTAATTTGTGACAGGGCGCATACATCCTCATAAAAACAATATCTGTCTGCATTTGCAAACATTATAGTGGGCATCCAGGGTGATCGTATAGGCTACTTTGGAATGTATAAACAAGTTTAATGGGCAATTTCTATAGCAATTCTATAGATCATTTTCCTGTTCCTGGGCACAGAAGTGGGTTGTATGTTGTTTTGTGCATATTTTATGCATATTTTCCATAGTCTTTTTGCAATGTATGATATTAATAATCTGCGGTGTGTAGGAGTGTATTACTTATCCAGTAAGTTTAATGATCAGCAATCTGGCAGTGATACGGATGTGACATACTGTTCTTCATTGCTTTGTGGATAGTTGTGTAATGTCAATATCCAAATGGACCATCTGGGAATTAGAGTTTTATCTAGCAGAATCATTTTCCATCAGACTCCCCAATCAGATAGTAGGCATTAGGTCCGAATTGAGTATGGATTTTCCATAGGGTAATATAGTACCATTTAAAATATTGAGATTATGAAACCTAATATATTTTCTACATGGGATGAATGGTCTTACAAATGTCTGTTCACAATCATTGGCCTGTGTAAACATGTCCCCGATTGGTAAACAAGAAAATGTCGTGCAGTTTAAAAAAAAAAATTTTTTGGGCTTCCTGCTTCAATGTGACTTTATGAAAGGAAAGACAATTGGATAAATCTTCTTCTGCTAAAATGAAAGTAAAACCACTTCACCTAAAATTGATTGAAGGTCATAAAAGGGAACCTTAGATCAGTGGAACTAGTGGATTTTTCAAAATCAACCAACCATTAAATGAAATATCCTGTTTTATGGCTATTCTTCTGCCTTATGATTTTGTACCTTGTGCTATCTTTGATTTTGATCCGATTTGTTAGACTTTAGTGTCTTGTTCATCTGTCTATACACTTATCCAGGATGGGGAAAGCTACCAGTGGTCATATGAATTTCAGTTCAAGGCTGCCAAGTAGGCAGGGACTGAGATTGTGGGAAGCGTAGGGCTCACACTTCTTCCCTGTCTTGATTGCATATAATACACCAACAAATATTCCTGCGCTTGGATTATTCCTGCCATTCCATTGAAAACACATCTGCCAAAATGAGGTCATTAGCTATTGGCCGACTTAGTTGTTAAATGTTATCTATGGAAACTTGATGGCTAACGTAAAGGAGATCTAGAAATGTGACCCATGTAAAAGTATATACATTCAGGATTCCAGTGGAGGATATTAGTACATTAGTACATATATAGGATAAAATAATGAGGGGCTAAATAATGTTTTCTAAAATGTTTCTGAAGAACGAACCCCTCAATGAATGATGAAGTATCAGTTCCGGTAAGTGAAACAACACATAAGTGCCAGGTACAGGTAAAGATTGGGGTAACGTGTGCATTACTATTAAGCCCATCCTGTATAATCTGATGTTCCTATCACTGGTGACACTTCACATACCACCCTAGGTAAAATAACCTTTACCCTACTGTCTAGGCAGTTAGTAGTCCATTGTTGCCCCTGCTTGTAGCTTAGGATCAGGTTGCAATTCCTAACTTGCAGTATTGCCTCGGTCACTAGTGTTATGAAAGGCAGGTGTTAGTTTGTGTCCGCCTATGACTGGAGAGGTAGCTGCCTTCTTTGCTGCCCATTCATCAAGAACCAACAAGTACCTCCGGCAATAGCCTCAATAGGTAGCTGCCCCCTTTGCTGCCCGTTCATGGAGACCAACTAGTACCTCCGGCAATAGCCTCGATAGGTAGCTGCCCCCTTTGCTGCCCGCTCATGGAGACCAACTAGTACCTCCGGCAATAGCCTCGATAAGTAGCTGCCCCCTTTGCTGCCCGCTCATGGAGACCAACTAGTACCTCCGGCAATAGCCTCGATAGGTAGCTGCCCCCTTTGCTTCCTGCTCATGGAGACCAACTAGTACCTCCGGCAATAGTTTTGCTAGGTAGTTGCCTCTTTTGCTGTCCGCTCATGGAGACCAACAAGTACCTCCGGCAATAGCCTCGATAGGTAGCTGCCCCCTTTGCTGCCCGCTCATGGAGACCAACTAGTACCTCCGGCAATAGTCTCGATAGGTAGCTGCCCCCTTTGCTGCCCGCTCATGGAGACCAACTAGTACCTCCGGCAATAGTTTTACTAGGTAGTTGCCTCTTTTGCTGCCCGCTCATGGAGACCAACTAGCACCCACATCAATAGTCTTGCAATCTTGATGGCTAAACCATGATGGAGGGGAAACATATATTAACCTGTCAGGAGGGTCTCCTACTGCTTCTAATCTTATCAGTCTAGAAGTGATGATATTACGTACATTGTGCACGAGATGTCTGACCCAATTCATGGTTTTAGAGGCCATGTCTGATTATGACATCATCTACACATTGGGGCACATTTATTTACCCGGTCCCTGCGCGATCCCCGAGGTGCGTTGTCCGACGAGGATGAAGTCTGCCGCGATTCAACAAGATCGTGTGCCCGATATCCTGCATGTGTCGCTTCCCTGGTGAGGTCCGCCGGAGTTCAACTTCTTCTTCCCGGTGTATGTGAGTGCATGTCTTGTGACACAATTTGAATTTTAAATCCCGCTCGGTCGGGTTGTCCGAAGGCCACGCCCCTCGATTTGTGACGCATGAAAGTCGGTGCCAAAATCAGATCACATGCACCAAAAACCCCTGTTAAATGCGGCGAAAAACTGAAATAGTCGGGAACCCCGAAGGAAATGCGGTCCGTGGACCCCAATATGTTTTACATCATCACTTCGGATCCAACAGAGCTGGAAGCATCACAGTTGGGGCAGCTGAGGCTAAAACTAAGGAGTGCTGCCCTCTCAAGGCTTTTCCCCGAAAAAGAAAAAACCCTTAACTGTAACGCATCCCTTTGGCCGCACATTTCCAGTTCTGTTTTATATGACTCTGCAGCTACTGGTTCTGTAAGGATCCGGCTGTCCTGATGAATGCATTCCTTACAAACTGGATAAGAAAGCTGCGGGAATGTGCACACTGTGCTCAGCATGGAGAAGGCATTATCTCTGTCCACTGACCAGAAAAAGAGATGAGGCAGAGGAAGCGAAGGCATATGAAACTAGGATACATTCACAGTGTTGTAGCTCCAGATATGTCTTTTAGCTTCTGATGGTTTTTAACCATTTCTTACGTTAACAATAGAAAAATCCAAGTTTGGAAGCCCATGAAATCATAGCTTCTAAATCTAAACTGAGCATTCGATATCGAAAACTGATGAGCAAAGAATTAACCCTTCAAATCAGTTTTTTTAATTTAATATAGGAAAGGAAAACTAATCTAGGAATCCAACTAGGGAAGGAACTGATAAATGAGATGAAAAGAGTATAAAAAAATCCAGAATCTCCTCTTACATGATGTAGGGTGGATAAAAGCCCAATCTTCCGATCCTGTTATTTTAGTAGGGACTTCTAAAGGGGGTTAAATGGAGATACATTGGTGAGATTTGTTTTTGGAGAATGACAAAAAGCTAAAGCATCGCAAATATTACAATTTTAAGTTAAAATCAATGTTCAATTAAAATGTATTATACCGGCAACTTTAAAGAAAATAATATATCTATTTCTAATTTCCACATTTAATTTTTGGTTTATATAGTTTTTTTTTAAATTTTATTAATTATTTGTGGGTGGGAAATGGGAAAAAAATCAAAAATCTCAGATGGGTCCAGCAGATGGCCCTCAAAATCGATGGGTCCCTAGATCTGGCATGAGCAGTGAATGACAGAGTATATTCAGCGTAGAGCAACTCAACCATTCTATACATTAAAATATTATTGTAGGTAGATTACCAGATGTACTTGAGTATAAACTGAGTTTTTCAGCACAAAAAACTAATTCAATACTCACCTTTCTGATGCTCCCTGGTGGTCCTTTTCTTTCTTCCAGCCCATAGTATATAGTCGGCCAACACATAGTATATAGCCAGCCTGCCCATAGTATATAGCCAGCCTGCCCATAGTATATAGCCAGCTCACCCAAAGTACATAGCCCGCCTGCCCATAGTATATAGCCAGCTCACCCAAAGTACATAGCCCGCCTGCTGGTGCCCACAACGCCCCCCAAGTGCATAAAAAAAAATAAACTCAAGCCACCTGCTGACATCATATTGTGTACCCCGTCACCGCACAAGTAGCTGTCGCTGGCAGTGCACACACTGCGGCCTGCTGACATCATAGCCTGTGCTTCGCCAGCACGCACGGACCTGCCGCTGGAAGAAAGAAGAGGACCTGCGGGGGACGTCAGAAAGGTGAGTACTGAGTTTATTTTTTTTAATATGCTGGGAATACGGGAAAGGGGCATGGGCTGACTATACAATGTTGACAGACAGCAAGAAATTATACTGGGGAATGGGCTGGTAATATTCTGGGGCTCGCGCTGACTATATGTCAATAGGTTTTCCCATTTTTGTGGTAAAATTAAGTACCTCGGCTTATATTCGGGTTGGCGTATACTCGAGTATAAACGGTATATAACACATTCCAAATTTTATTGTATATACTGTAGAGACGTTGGATGACAGAGATAATATCTAGATGCATAGTATATGGCCTACCAGTACCAATCTTACCTGGCTTGATCACGCTACCAGAGGCTACCAGTAGCAATCCCCCCTGACTCAATCATGCTGTGGGGCCCAGTCACCTTGCAGCATTTGCCGGTACCTAAGGCCTGTGGACATGACAGTCAAAGGCAAGGGTTTAGAAGCTACTATTGAGAGACATTTGTGTCAGCTATATTTCAGGAATTCGCAAAGGCTGTCAGATAATCTTTACATGTAGCTGTACAGCAGTGTGCCCCAAGAATGCATTTTACTGGTGGGCCTTAGGCATCATAGGACAGCACTGATAATTCCAAATAAAGTTTATATTTAATGGATTCATTCATAATTTATTAATTTATTTTATACATCAGGGATGTTAAGTTCATTATATAGATCAGTAAAATTACAGAAATACATTTTTATAATTTTTTGTAAAAAATGACTGCTTAAAAAATAGATAAAATAAAGCTATGGATAAAAAGTAGGCTTGCCCCACCAAATTCTGACGCATGTGCGTTTTCTATCATTTTATAATAAGAGTTGTGTGAGAGTTTACATTTTTGATTGATACTATCCTCGGCTAGATATGAAAATGATTATATTTTGTTCAATTATTTATGCAAGTTGATGAAACAAATAAAGGCCACATTGGGGCTTATTTACTAAGGCTCCCATGGCCGCATTTCCGTTGTGTTTTCCGACATTTTCAGGGATCACGCCGCTGGAGTAGGTATTAAGTAGGTGATTGCTTCGCACGCGATCAGTTTTGTCGCAATTGCCCCAGCTTTCATGCGACACAAATCAGGGGGGTGGGTCATCGGACGATCCACAACTTAAAAATTGTGTCGCAAGCCATGAAATTACATGCACCAGGAAGAAGAAGGTGAACCTGATCGGGGAAGCAACACATGCAGGAAATCGGGCGCACGATCTTAGTAAAGCGGCACAGTGCATTATCATAGGACACTCCGTACCTCGTGAACTCAAGCGGCCCCAATGTGCCCCATTGTGTTTAACGTATTGTGCAGGATAGATCACTTATAGAAAAATATATTAGTAGTCCTGTACAACCAAGGGAAAAAGTAATGGAAGACACAGTCGGTGAGCCTTAACAGTAAATCCAACCTACTCTCCCTACTTGCCGATCCTACCCTAGATGGTAGGTGACAACTGGGTGAAAACAAAGATGACTATTCAGAACAGGAAAAGAAGGAAAGGAAAAGCTCACTCCTGTGACTATATTATTACGCTGTGTTGTCTGATTTTGTTTGCATATGTCCCCCATGATCTGTAAAGCGCTTTGGAATATGGTTCATAGAAATAGAGATGTATTATTACTAAGGTAAGGAGGCAAGCAAACATCATAAAATACTCCAAAGAAGACTTATAGCAAGCACTAGGAAGAGGGCAGTTGATCTTTTTATGGGATATCAGAGTCACGTTCCAAGTGTGGCCCAGCCTCCCTGACACCTATGTCAAACAGATAACAGACCTGCAGGGGAGAAATGTAAATGGAAGCAGCTGTCTGCGGCCCAGAACAAAATCAGCAGGAGACAGACAGTTGTGATGGAACTCATTTAAGACAGCCAGAAGTGAAATAGGGCAGCTGTAACATCTGTATATTACAACGGCATCATCCTCTGTGCGTTGTATGCGGCTCAGGAGACGCTGACTGGCTGTTTCCTGGTGGTTTTCTTGCACAGCATAGAGTGAACATGGATTTAAGATTGCTAAGCTGTTTGGATTGATTAGCACCGCACCTGTCTCTTTCCTACAGCTGAGCTTTGGTTCTTTGATAGTTAACCCGCTGTGATTGAAATATTCTCACGCTAATCACATTGCTTAACTGATCTCTGTGTGGTCTAGATCTCTTAGTTCTGGCCCAATCACTGTTTGGGCAGGGGTTCTAGGATCACATAAATATCCTGCTCACCCTCCTTAGGCTGCTTGCTATAGAGGCTCCTTCTTAGTTAGCTCCATATTCCTTCTGTGTTTCTGATCTCTGTTTTCTTGTTAGCCTGACTTTTGGCTTGTGATCAGATTATTCTACTGTCTTGTGATTTTGTACTGTGCTTGCACTCATGTTGTGACCTGTCTCTGGTGACTGTTCTTATCTGTTAGTATTGTCTTGTCTTTGCACTTTTGCACAGGGAGTGATCTAGTTGTCTACCACCTAGGGTGGGGCAGGAAATAGGCAGGAACAGCTGTCTGTGTATTCAGTATGTTCCCAGACCCTGCTTGAGAGCAGCATTCTGACTAATGCAAGACAGAATGCAAATTAAGTACAAAATCATAGTCGACATGCGCAACCTTTGCCGTACTTTATAAAGCCTGAACAGGTGCAAATGTTACACGTTCTGAAAGTTTTATATAATTTTATATCAATTCTATCTTTTTTATCGATCATTTTTTTAAATGTAAAATGTGAAAATGGAGGGTATTTAAAATTTTAATTTAGATGTACTGAGCCTAAAACTATCTCGGTCTAAAGTGATCTATAAAGTATTTATTATGATATTTATTTTTATTAGTTTAACTGGATAACTACAGCTCCTTTTTCCATTAATTTTACTATATTACAGTATATAGAATTTTTAAAACCAAATTAAAAAAAAAACACACACAAACGGAATGTAGCATTTTGAGACACTGTTTGCCATGTGTGTAACTACCCATCAGTTCTGTTTTCATGGTGTAATGCAGTGATGGCGAACCTATGGCACGGGTGCCAGAGGTGGCACTCAGAGACATTTCTGTGGGCACCCAGGCTGTTGTTCCAGGACAAAGTTCACCAGACAGGACGTAAATCTTTTTGCAGTCCTAGACAATTGAGATGCAGCTCTCAGCACTCTTTTAAGGTGATGTATCCTTGACTGATTGGAACTGCAAGAGGAGTAAAAAGGTGTGAATAGGGCCAGAATATTTTTGAAGGTCCCACTACTGGCCCCACAATTCTTCCTGTACAGAGAAACCCTGGAGAGAAGCTACAGAGAGAAGCTATGTTGTCCTAATTTGCCCTTCTGTTTTTAACTGTATTGGTGTCCTATGGGGGCTTATACGATTGAATGTTGTGCAACAAAAGAGAGCAGTAAGTTACTGTTTAAATTGTCAAGTTGGCACTTGATGGTAAATAAGTTTGGGCACCCGTTGTCTAAAAGGTTCGCCATCACTGGTGTAATGAATCCACAATGACAACAAAAATAAATCAAAACTACAATATTTTACTACATTTAGGCTGTAATTGTGACAAATTTGTCACACACAAAAACCACATCAACAAAAAAAGACAATATTGAGGCTGCATTCACACACATGTATGGGGGACGTATATACGGCCGACGTATATACGGCCGATATACGTCCCCCATACACTTCTATGGGCTCACGGCCCTGTACGGGAGCGATACGGTGCAGCAACACGTGCGGCACCGTACCGCTCCGTAGCCCGGGAAAAGATAGGACATGTCCTATCTTTTCCCGTATTACGACGCCGTGCGCCATAACTTGCTATGGAGAGGGGCGGGTTGAGCGGCGACTCCACATACAATCAGTATCCATTCCTCTTGGTGTCTCATTGAGGTTGATGTTCTTTACACTTTTGAAGCTACATCATATTTTCCCTTCCCATACCATAATCCCTTTCCTAGAACTATAGATCGTTCCGTTCTTTTGTATTTTCGCACGTTTGCATTTGATTTCACACGTTGTATTCATGCCTCAACTTTCGATATTCTCACTTCAGTCCACTTCTCAGTATCCAAGCTGCTTATTTCCTCGCAATTATTACCATATAATTAAAGGGATTGTTCTACTTGGTTGCGACAATGTGTTACAGTAAATAGAAATTGTTTATTTCCCTACACGTTGAAGATCGCAATGATTGTGGCATGGCTCTGTTGTGGAGCTATGTGCCATCTGTAGGCAGGTAAATACTAGACCAGGGGTGTCAAACTAATTTTCACCTGGGGCAGCATCAGCCTTTTGGTTGTCTTAAAGGGGCCGAATGTCATTTAACTGCATAAATAATGTATACTATATACAGGGTCGGCTCCAGGTTTTAGTGGGCCCCTTTGTAGTCAACTCACGTGGCGGCATTACAAATTCAAAAACGAATACACTCTCCTGTACCCTACAATATTTCCTTGTTTATCAACCTGAAACAGCCCCTCATGGTTATTTTATATAAAACCTCCTCACTCCCTATGGATTTATTAGCTACAGTCCCTCTCATAGATATGTGGGCCCCCCAGCAGCTCTGGGCCCCGACACTTGCCCAGTTATGCCCAGCGCCGGCCCTGACTATATAGATGTATCTACTCGAGCTGTTTGATAGTTACATTTATACAGAACAACCAGTACAATAAGTCGTATGAGGGCATCCACAAAGATGAACATATTAAAATCCATCATGATCAACCTGATAAACATCAGGCAGATGGAAGGGGGAAGTGCACAGGGGGAGACAGTGTAACAGCCTGTGAAGCTGCAGCACAGAGGGAGTCTGGTAACACCCCCAAGAGTCCTTCAGGCTCATTAGCAGAAATTTAAACGTTGATTTTAGAAGGAAGGAGGCCACGGAGAATAAATCATAAGGGTTTATCATGATGGATTTTAATGGTAGATTTCTGTTAAATAACCAGAGACACTGAGATGGCCAATATGTGCCCCTACAATAGCAAATAGTCACAGTCAACCATGGCCAATCGTGAGAGAATTGAATGGAAAAAATATGTACTCACCTCACCATGCTCACCCGAAGCAGAAACAGTCTTCTTTTCTGTACAGCATCTATTCACTTCATAGAGGAGAAGAATACAGATGCTGCTTTGGGGAACAGGTAAAATTGAGTACCCTAGGAGTACACTAGGCCCTATGCTGCTCTCCTGACTAGTGCAGCCTAGGGGAAGGGAGACAGACCAGATAACACAAGGCCGTCAGCCGAATTCAGCCCGCAGTAGACCAGCCATGGCCCCAGCTATGACCTCTAAGGATGGGACATCATGGCTGAGGTCAGCCAGTCACAGGCGGTCCCCTACTTAAGGACACCTGACTTACAGACGACCCCTAGTTAAAGACGCTGCCCACTGTGACCTCTGGTGAAGCTCTCTGGATGTTACTATAGCCCCAGACTACAATAATCAGCTGTAAGGTGTCTGTAATGAAGTTTTATTAATAATCCTTGGTCTAATTACAGCAAAAAACTTTGAAACTCCAATTGTCACTGTGGCAAAAAAAAATTGTGTCTGGATCTACAATTATAAAATATATAGTTCTGACTTACATACAAATTCAACTTAAGAACAAACCTATGAAACCTATCTTGTATGTAACCAGGAGACGGCCTGTATTATAAATAGGACCACCATACCATCTACCAGAGATTGCCCCATAGCAGACACCAAAACGTGGCCATTGGAGTGCCACGGGCAACTAGAACCGTTCTGCTCTGAGACACTTGTGATAAATCTCCCCCATGAGTACACAAGGTGTAACGTGTGATGTGACTCTCTCCCTCGATGGCAGGTATGGGGGTGGTGGTAAATTTTAATCTGCCCCAATTCATAGGAGATAAGACAGTCGCTTAGGTTCTGGTCTCGGCAGAAATATCTACACACTCTGTAAAGGTTCATTTTTCTATCATGTGTATGGGCCAACAATTTTCAGCTGTAGATAGATATTAGCGAGTTACCATAGCAACACAAGAGCGCAGGCCTCAACCAGCTCTGATCTGACATAGTCTATAATACTATAAGAGGACAACGTTATGTAACATATAATGAGGATAGACATAAGGATCAGTGCCATCCTTTCCATGGAGGCAGAACGCTGCCTTAAAGGGATCCTATCACTACGACCCCCCCCCCCCCCACACACACAAACTCCTCGCAGTACCTCGTAGATGTATGACTGACACCTCTATCCATGGGATTATAGGCAGCAATGTTCCAAAAAAATACCGTTTTGTGAAGAATGGTTTACAATTTGATGTAATGAATAATGTGTGATACTGATAATATTTTTAGAAATTGAACGTTGAATAAAAGATGTCAGGATGAAAAGAACATTAATATGCAAGATTCATCACACTGCACCAAATACAAGGGATAACTGCACCGACACCACTGCTCACCACACTGTGTCCCCAAAATCACAGAAAGAAAGATATACCGTATATACTCGAGTATAAGCCGACCCAAGTATAAGCCGAGGCCCCTAATTTTACCACAAAAACCTGGTAAAACCTATATATTTTTTTACTCGAGTATAAGCCGAGTTTGGGTTTTCAGCACATTTTTTTTGTGCTGAAAAACTAGGCTTATACTCGAGTATATAAGGTAATAAAATAAATCAGGAATAAAAAAAAAATTCCAAAAAAATTGCATCAAGCATAAATATAATTTTTTTTGTGTGTGTGAATGATCATCATATACAGGCAGTCCCCGGGTTACATACAAGATAGGTTCCATAGGTTTGTTCTTAAGTTGAATTTGTATGTAAGTCGAAACTGTATATTTTATAATTGTAGATCCAGACAAAAAAATTTTTTTTGCCCCAGTGACAATTGGATTTTCAACATTTTTTCTGTCATGGGACCAAGGATGATCACTAAAGCTTCATAACAGACACATTACAGCTGATTATTGCAGCCTGGGACTACAGTAACATCCAGAGGTCACACGGGGCAGAGGGGTCTGTCTTTAACTAGGGGTCGTAACAGACACCTTACAGCTGATCATTGCAGCCTGGGACTACAGTAACATCCAGAGGTCACACGGGGCAGAGGGGTCTGTCTTTAACTAGGGGTCGTCTGTAAGTCAGGTGTTCTTAAGTAGGGGACTGCCTGTAATTTTAGTGAGGTAAGTGGGGTCATTCACGGTTATGGCTCACGGTCATAAGGTGTTCATACAACGGAATTTGGACAGAGTTTTAGGTCGAGCAACCAAATAATAAACTATAACTTGACCTTTCATGACAATATTAGAAGTACAATGAGGCCTATGCCGGCCAAGTGACCTGAAAATATCTTGCCGGATGAGACACTATTTATCCTCTTGTGCCAGACTTCTTGCATCATTTGAGTCAAAAATTTTCTAAAATGGCTTCTACCAAACTTGCTATTTTTTTACAGTTTTTCATCAAGTCCATAGCAGGGGTGTGGCCCCTGGAAAGGGATGTCTAAGGAAAACATCCCATGTAATATAGTCACATACATAGGGTCAGCTCACCGATCTGTAGCATGCAGGTTGGTCCGTGCTGTAGATCCCTCCTGGACTGGAGACAAACCACACTCGAAAACATCCCATGTCATCTTCATTGTTCAACAGGTTAACAGTGTAATCCTGGTGTCCCCACTCACTCAGCTCCCATTTACATGACCGTGTGCCTGACCCCAGGCAAATAACACGGCCGGGCAAAGAAGGGAGGGATGGTGAGTGCTCCTCACTACCCTCCATAGGAAGCAGAGTGGTCGTGCCACAAACACATCCAAAGAATAGACACAGAAGAACACATTTACTATGGACCTTGCGCCAGTTTTCTTTCGGGTTTTGCACATTCTTTTTGGTGTAAACTGCTTGCACATCTATTTAAGATGTATCTGCGCCACATTTGTGCCACACATGACTGTTTTATGGCGCGGCTGCACTATTCACGAGACTCACATTTCTGCACTGAAAGGGGCATTCCAGTGTTCAATCGGATCGTGCGCCAGATTTGTCATGCTAAGTCCAACAGAAATGTGTTGCACGCCCCATGGTAAAGGTGCACCAAATAAAAAGTTGGTGCACTCAGTGTAGGGAGCGCCAGATTCATGAAGAACGTGCACCAGAAATCCTGAATCTGGCGCCCCCTGCACACTACACAGGAAACTGCACACAGTACACACTGCACTGTTCTTAGTAAATGTGCCCCAGTGTGTTCACCGCACTGTGACTGGGTGTCATAAACCTCTATGGTGGCCACGACCTGGCTGCAATTTGTAATAATGACTCCCAATACGGTTGTGTGCATGGGACCTAAGTAAAAGCATCTATAATACCAGTCATAGCCTCTTCTTCAGAACGCAAAATGAACTGATCATCAGGGCTACAAGGAGGCAGATTCCTAGTAATCTCATTACTATAGGTCTAACCTTAAAACAGGACAGCAATATTCTAGTCCTGAAAATCATACCCTACCTGTTATCAACATTTGCAGAAATAACTAGATAAGCATGTGTACTCCTCTCCTCTGCATGGAGCTTCTGTGTAATGTGACTCTTCAGGGAGTTTCTGTCCATCTTGCTAGCAAGAGGAGAGAAGGCAAAGAATGTCATATTAGTAGGGTAGGAGGGAGGATAAGATAAAACATACCGTAAGTGGACAGGTAGAGACTGTAAAGATGCAGCACGGAAGGGATGAACCCCTACTGGTTCATTAGCATAATTTTAAAAGTTGATATTAGAAGGAAGGAGGCCACAGATAACAAATATAAGAAGATTACCATGGTGCCTGGATCTATGAGTAAGTGCTCCTGGATCTACCATCATGTTCATTTTTGATGGTAGATTTCCTTTCGTTTAACTCAAGAATATCTGTGTTGTGACACAAGAAGTTACTACATAGAGAAATATTTTTACTCTTTCATAAGCAGTCTGATAGATATGCGTCTTATATTATATCACGACTAACTATTGTGTACTGAATCCAATCTGGTCATTTATTTTAACCCTTATTTAAGGCACATTCTTTGACATTAAAGTGCATTGAAAAGTTGCAAACGAAAAAAAAAAAAATCGAAGAACAAAAAAAAATATCAGACTTTTTGGGACAATGCAGACGACCTTCTTGTCTAATCCTTTGTTTTCTTTTTTCAGGTTTTGTTCCGAGCCATTTTTGTAACGAAGACAACTTTTTATAAAGTTTATTAAAGCAAAACTAAAAGTTGAAAGCAAGTTCGATGTACATGGTCCTCCGCCACTCGTCATCTGAAGACTTGGAAAGCACCGCAGCCGGACAAAGACAAAGGCTCTTCTTCCGCACATCAAAAGAATCCTATATTTGTTACTGCCACCGATTGCCGTAATTCCCATCTGCCATGTATCATCTGTTAACAGTATTAATCAGTATTACTTTAGATGCTCTCGGGGTGCACTCAGCTCTCAGCGTTGGCGCTGTCCAGAGTCGAAAGCAGATGAACCAAACCCAAGCGTTGCCCATGCTACTCGCTCTTATGAAGCGCCCCCCGGCATCCCAAAATGCCTCTTCCGCCGTGAGCCAGAACATACCAGACATGTGTTATGGATACTATGATGTGATGGGGCAATATGATGCCACCTTTAACTGTACCACAGGTACATATCGCTATTGCTGTGGCACATGCCACTATCGCTTTTGTTGTGAGCATCGTCACAAGCGCTTGGACCAAGACAGTTGTAAAAACTATAACAGCCCCTTCTGGGCGCACACGACCCAGCCTATTACCACCAGTGCTAACAGCAAGCTGAACGATAACGGACATGCGGACCAGACCAATAGCACCGTCTATGTCATCTGTGGTGTCATTAGTTTCACCCTAGCCGTGGGCATCGGAGCCAAGATAGCCTTTAACAAGGCTTCCCGGCGCCCACGGGGGAGAGAGATTAATGTACCCAGGTGAGTTGGTGAAAAATGGAAATCCAGGAACGAAATGTCATATGCAAATGAAGTACAAATTGGAAATGCATTAACATAGCGTTATGTCTTGTGGATAGACGCAAGACTGTATTATACTTTAAAGTATATTTTCCCCCAGACAATGTCATGTTTTATACAGAATTTAGCATTGATAAATTTAAGGAGATTAACCTTAATGTTTATGGGTTCACTAATGAAACCTAATTAATGAAAGCATTGGATGCTTAAAAGGGAACCTGTCACCAGGAATGTGATTTTAAACTGATGACAGGTTCCTATAGCTTATGCTATGCTGATTTAAAAAATGCCTCTGTCAAAATTCTGAATCATCTCAGTACTTGATTAAACTTTATTTCACATTACCTGGCTCCCTGTCAGCAGCTTGTGGTGAGTCCCAGAGGTAGGTGGGGGCTGCAGAAGCCTGTGTGCCTGTGTATCAGTCTCCTCTTCTCCACACTCATCCAGCTTCCCACTTCCTGTCATGTGCATTGGGCAGGCAGGGGAGGGAGGGGTACGGTGTGGAGGAGAGGTAGAATGCATGACATGATTGAAACACAGGCACACAGGCTGCTGAAGCTGCCCCAACCACCCAGGACTCACCACATGCTTCTGGCAGGAAGCCAGGTAATGTGAAATAAAGTTTTATAAAGTACTGAAATAATTCAGAATGCTGATAAACGACATTTTTTAAAATCATGATAACATAGTCTTTTGGAACAAAAGAACAAAAATGTAAATTCAATATAGCGTTATGTCTTATAGTGTTGGTAGACTCAGAACTGTATTATACCTGATCGGTCAGCAGTGTCTTACAGTAATTTTTTTCCCTGGACATCGTCAAGTTTTATCTAGAATTACGTATTGATACATTCAAAGGGGTGTTCCCACAAACAAAAGTTAGGCCCTATCTACGGGATAGGGCCTAACTTACTAATCAGTGTAGGGTCTTAGTGCTGAGACCCCCTGCTCCATTAATCTCTATGGAGCTGACAGAGATCGCCGAGCTCAAAGTTATGTGCGTCCTTCTGCTCCATTAGTCTGAGAGACCCCTCGTTTTCGTGATCTGTGGGGGTCTCAGCACTAAGACCCCACTGATCAGCAAGTTAGGCCCTATCCCGTAGGTAGGGCTTAACTTTTGTTTGTAAGAAAACCCCTTTAAGGAAATTAACCTTAATTTTTATGAGTTTACTCGGAACTTCCCAAAAAATAGTGAATGGGCCCTTAACAAACTTTTGTATATTCACCTCCTTGTATATTCACCTCCTTGCTTCCTCCAAGCAATATAATGGATGCTTAAAGGGAACCTGTCACCAGGAATGTGATTTTTATAGCTTTGGACAGATTCCAAAAGCCTAAGCTATGTTTGTCAGAATTCTGAAACATCTCATCATTCTGAATCATCTCATTACTTTAGAAAACTTTATTTCACATTAGCTGGCTCCCTGTCGGCTCAAAAATCACATTGACTATAAGGCTTCCTATTCCTGTCCGGAATAGTTTTTGGATGAGTCTATGACAAGAGGATGCTACATTACAATACATCCTGTTAACTCCTTTTTATTAAAAGGGAATCTGTCATCAGATTGTACCCCATTAAACTACCATCCCCCTCGGTTAGGGTATGAAATGCCCTAGAATTCGCTAATATATTGGAAATCTCACCCAACACAAATAAAAAATATCCTCCAAAGTCATGTGGATATTTGAACAGAGAAGAGTCATATTTGCCTATGATGAGTCAGTTTAAGAGGCTGCAAGGGGAGTACCTCTACATTGGGCTATATGGTACCTAGAGACATGCTGGTGTCATAGTAAAGTTGAGAATCTCATAATTTTTACAGAGCCGAAGACATGGTTGGAAATAAAACATGAATTCTAAAAATGGCACCAAAAACACTTTTATATCTTCTATGGAACTGAAGATACAGGTGTTTGAATTAATGCTCCCGTAGCCCATAAATATGACTCTTCTCTGTTAATTTTCACATGACTTTGGAGGAGATTTTTTGTATAGGAATAGAGACAAAAATTGAGATTCCACATACCAAAAAAAGAATTGTAGCAAAAAAATTTCATACCCGACCATGAGGCCTAGTAGTTTCATGGGGTAAAATTTGGTTAAAGGTTCCCTTTAAGTTTATACTACAAACTGGTTAAATGTATTGGCTGATTTTATAAGCAAGACTAGCCTTGTTTGCCGGTAGCAACCAATCACAGCGTGGCTTGAGAATGAAAGCTGGGCTGTGATTGGTTGCTGTGGGGAACAAGGATAATTTTGATAAGTGAGGTCCGTGGTGTGAACTTTGCCTAAATATCACAAAATCATCGTAATATTGTTTACTGGTCCATATGGACTAGAACTGGTGATTTAAGCAACTTGTACTAGTCAACTTTTTTTTAGGATGGCTATAGAATAAGAAGGGAACTTGACACCAGGGTTTACCCACCAAACTTCTAGCCTTCCCCAAAACAGTATGAAATCTCCTTTTTAGATTTCCCTCTATGTGAAATCTCTCCTGTTTACTTATAGAAAAACTTTCCACTAAAGTCAGTCAAATATGACTCTTCTCACCTTAGTTTCACATAAGATGAGTCAAGTTTAGAGGCTACGGGGGGGAGAGTCAATTCAGAAGCCCTTATCGTCTGTTTTATAGTACTTAGAAACCTGCTTTTTGTGTCATATCAAAGATAAGAATCTAATCTTTCAGATCAGAAGCTTGTGGTTTTTGTGATCTACAGGACTAGATATACAGGCAGTTAAATAATAGGCGAAACTAGACCTTTATCTGCAGCTTTCATTTCCAGCTATGTCTTTAGCCAATTATATCTCTGGTTCTCACAAAGCCATAAACCCGTTTGATAGGAAAGGTAAAATACTTATCTTTAATATGACCTAAAAAACAAGTCTCTACGTTTTATATAACAGAAGATAGGGGTCTTTGAAGTGACACTATCCCTGCAAAACTTGACTCATCTCAAGTGAAAATGAAGTGAGAAGAGTCATTTTTGGCTGACTTTGGGGGAGATTTTTTTTGTAGGAAAACTGATGAGATTTTATATAAAAGAAATTTCATATTCGACCTGAGGGGGCTAGTGGTTTAGTGGGGTAAAACCAGCTGACATGTTCTCTTTAAAGGGATTTCCAGGACTTTTTATTCCAGAAAATGTTCTAAAATACTGATACTTATATCCTCTGTCAGGAAAGACTGTGTCTTATCAACCTGAAAGATATGAAAGGTGCCGGACATAAGAAGCATCATGTCTGTTGATTTTTAGTTCTCGATCCTTAGGAAATCCTTCTGCTTTATTTGATGACAATTTCTGAAGGAGAAAAAAATCCTTAAAATATGAATGCGATGTTTTAACTCCTAGTGAGATATCAAGTATCATGTGTAAAACTGACCATGGAGGTTTCTTTGTTCTGATTGGCTACGACCACAACCATGGCTATGAAACAGATCGGTGGGTAGTTTCACCTTTGACCCCCAACTCTTTGCATTCTTTGTTAAGCGCCACCTCACTAATTCCTGATCACTTGGATTTGGAAAGTCAGCTCTCCGTTCCAACCTGGTGCACGGAGAAAGACTCGAAGGCCCTTACGATACAGCAAACAATAGAATAGGAAACTCCAGTGCGTCCACCTGTGATGTGATAAAAACTTGTCCCTTTATTTGTCACATCATAAAATCCTATAACGGCATCTTGTAACAATCACAGACATCTAGAGAAAACCGACGCGTTTCGTCCAATGGACTTATTCATGGAGTTTCCTATTCTATTATTTGATTTACGAGAGGGTTTTTCAGAATGGCGCACACAGCTATTCAACGACGATGGAGATTTACTACGAATAAAACTTGTTCATTGTAGATATCTCAATGACACAACGCGTTTCAGAGTCACATAAGGCTCCTTTTTCAGACTGAAGTTTGGAGAACTGGTGGATGTCCCAGGGCCTAGATTCAGCACCATTACATCTGGTGAGCCTTAGGGCGATTTCACATGAACGTGTGACAGCCATACCGTAACATGGTGGGCACACGGGAGAAGAGGAGGGGGTGAGGGCTGCTCGCCCCTCTCCATAGAGATATATGGCCTATGGTGCTGTATTAGGGGGAAAGATAGGACTTTTATATCTTTTCCCCGGGTAGGAAACGGCAGAGTGCGCCCATTGCCAGCCAATGGGGGATGTATATACGGTGGCCGTATGTACGTCCCCCAATGGCTGTGTGAATGTAGCCTAATTCTTACCTCACTCCTAGTGGTTGTTACTAATAATACTACACTCTCTGGCCTTTTGTTTTGCCCTTCTATGCTCTATACCAGTGATTTTCAACCTTTTTTGAGCCGCGGCACACTTTTTATACGTAGAAAATCCTGGGGCACACCACCAACCAAGATAGCACAACATGACACTAAAACAGTAATATTATACATATAGTTAATAATATAGATTCTAAATGTATTTTACTCAGTGTGAAACCTGGGCCTGTTTGGATAAACACAGACGGGATATCCTGTCAGGAATGGTGGAAAGACACACACGAAGCTCTTCCTCAACAGTTCTCAGTTTCTCCCTGTTTTTAGTATATGGTGCTGATTATTATGTGGCTCATATACTGCAAAAATAAAGGGGTACAATGAGAAGTACTATGGCCATGAGGCCAGACTACAAGTGCCGGCTCATATACTCAGCATATGAGCTGGTACTTGTAGTACTCCAGCCTCATGACTATAGTATTTCTCATGTTACATTTCTCATTGTTATATGCAGTATACTGCTGGAGTACTACAAGTACCAGCTCATTTGCTGAGTAATCTGCCAACAGTTCATATACTCAGGCAAAAGCTCATATAGTCAGCATTATTGGGGGCACCATAGATTGGGGAACTTTCCCCGCGGCACACCCGACCATGTGTCGCGGCACACTGGTTGAAAATCACTGCTCTATACCAGTGATGGCGAACCTTTTAGAGCCTGAGTGCCCAAACTTCAACCAAAAGCCACTTATTTATTTTAAAGTGCCAGCACAGAAATTTAAGCAGTAATTCATTTCCTCTTGTTCTTTGACAACTTTCAATTGTCCAGCCTGATAACGGCACCGACGCAGTTGAAAGTAGGAGGGCAAATTCATCTATCATTGTAGGAAGATTCTGCAGGGAAATTCTTTGAGTCCTGTCTGGTGAACTTCATGCTGGGGTGATGGCCTAGGTGCCCACAGAGAGTGCCGCCTCAGGCACCAGTGCCATAGGTTCGCCACCACTGCCCTATACTCTATATTCTATTTGGATTTTGTTCTCTGGCCCACACCTATACGTAGAAATCATTTCCTTTAGCTTTGGGGCCCGATATGCTAAGAAGTTTTCTAATGTCAAGTGGGTTTTCCATCAGGGGGGTAAAAAATTACAGACATGAAAAATAGCAGAAATTCCAACTGTGCTGGAACCGTATCAGTGGAACGGAACCTATAAATAAATGCATGAAAACCCAGGGGCACTTGTTTTCCTGTACTCTTTCTTCACAGACTGTTACACTGTACAGGAGAACCTCCCCCCTGCTCCATCAGCACATCCGTAGTGTCTTGGCCGGTGGCCACACCTACAGGCACAGCCTACATTTACTTCTATGAGAGCTGAACAATCCTGCAGGATGTATAGCAGTAGCAGTAATGTTTCTCTCATGCCTCAATCTCTTTCCAGATTCATTCCAGCCTTTAGCTTTCTTTGATGCCGGTGGTTCAGACAGGTTAATTAAATAGAATTTTTCTGTGAATTTATGAATATTCTTGTTCCAGAGCTCTGGTGGATATCCTGCGGCACCAGTCCATTCAAGGGAGCCATGGTGAGAGGAATAACAGCAATGCTGTCAGTTCAGGGACCCATGATAACGGACCGTCCCGCCCTCCAAAAAACCTCTATAACACAGTAAAGTCTTCAAAGAGCAACCACGGTGAGTGATCTCGTGTATTATCTCTAATCATGTATGTGGTTACTGGCAGCAGGACCTATTCCAGGATTATGCACTAGGGACATGTCCTGACACTGCTGTGCTCTTAGTGCTCTACATTACTGCATCTACCACCAGGATGAAAGATTGTAAACCAAGCACACTGACATACTGGTGTGTGCCCCATCTGGAAGGATCTGCTCTTCTTAAAGCTTCTTATGCTTTTTTTTTAATAAACAAAGGCTTTAAAAATAATGCAAATGAGGCTCCATCAACATCTATGGAACGCAAAACTCCTCAGGCTCATTTGCATAATTTTAAAAGCCTATTTAAAAAAAAAAAAAACAGGATATAAGAAGCTTAAAGAAGAGTAGATCCTGCGAGAGGTGGCACACACCAGTGTGCCAGTGTGCTTAGTTTACAATCCTTCATCCTGGTGGTAGATGCCCTTTATGTTTCATTATGGCCACTCCCTAAACCTAAGCTCAAAAGAACTGCTGTATTTCACTTAAAGCTTTTTCTCAGAGCAGAATGAAGAGATAGTGGAAGAGTTTAAAAGCAGTGTGAGGACGCTACCACTAGGCAAATACACAATATAATTTCTTTTTAGGTTTTTAGGATATGATTATTAGCGGTCTTGGCACAATATAGGGAAACCAATGAAAGCCAAGCCCAAATGCCAGTAACTCGTGGATGATGACTTAATTCACAAGTAAAAATCCTGTTAAACCCATTACAGGATCCAGTCTCTTCTTCAGTTACACTTGGTTGTCTATTACTCATGGTTACTAGAAGAAGCTGGATCCTGTAATGCTGATTATTGGATTTTCACATATGCATCACCAATGAATTACTGGCACTTGGGCTTTGATTCACAGGATTCCATTTTCTTTCCTGACAATTAGCATTTGCTATTTGAATCAACTTCAGTCTAACTAAATGAACCTCTTGATTTATGACTTTAAAGAAAGGACCCCACTAGAAAGTGACCTTTTAAGCCAGAATTATTCCTTAAAGATAATTTTAGGTATATTTACAGCTTATTTCCTCCCCCTCCCTGTACAATGACCTCTATATAGATAACACTGACCCATCATTACATCACTACTGACAATAGATGATGTCACAGCTTATCTCCTCCCCCTCCCTGTACAATGACCTCTATATAATTAACACTGACCCATCATTACATCACTACTGACAATAGATGATGTCACAGCTTATCTCCTCCCCCTCCCTGTACAATGACCTCTATATAGATAACACTGACCCATCATTACATCACTACTGACAATAGACGATGTCACAGCTTATCCCCTCCCCCTCCCTGTACACTGACCTCTATATAGAGAACACTGACCCATCATTACATCACTACTCACAATAGATGATGTCACAGCTTATCTCCTCCCCCTCCTGTACAATGACCTTTATATAGATAACACTGACCCATCATTACATCACTACTGACAATAGATGATGTCACAGCTTATCTCCTCCCCTCCCCTGTACAATGTCCTCTATATAGATAACACTGACCCATCATTACATCACTACTCACAATAGATGATGTCACAGCTTATCTCCTCCCCCTCCTGTACAATGACCTTTATATAGATAACACTGACCCATCATTACATCACTACTGACAATAGATGATATCACAGCTTATCTCCTCCCCCTCCCTGTACAATGACCTCTATATAGATAACACTGACCCATCATTACATCACTACTGACAATAGATGATGTCACAGCTTATCTCCTCCCCCCCCCTGTACCATGACCTCTATATAGATTACACTGACCCATCATTACATCACTACTGACAATAGATGATGTCACAGCTTATCTCCTCCCCCTCCCTGTACAATGACCTCTATATAGATAACACTGACCCATCATTACATCACTACTCACAATAGATGATGTCACAGCTTATCTCCTCCCCCTCCTGTACAATGACATCTATATAAATAACACTGACCCATCATTACATCACTACTGACAATAGATGATGTCACAGCTTATCTCCTCCCCCTCCCTGTACAATGACCTTTATATAGATAACACTGACCCATCATTACATCACTACTGACAATAGATGATATCACAGCTTATCTCCTCCCCCTCCCTGTACAATGACCTCTATATAGATAACACTGACCCATCATTACATCACTAGTGACAATAGATGATGTCACAGCTTATCTCCTCCCCCTCCCTGTACAATGACCTCTATATAGATTACACTGACCCATCATTACATCACTACTGACAATAGATGATGTCACAGCTTATCTCCTCTCCCTCCCTGTACAATGACCTCTATATAGATAACACTGACCCATCATTACATCATCACTGACTATAGATGATGTCACAGCTCCTCTCCTCCCCCTCCCTGTACAATGACCTCTATATAGATAACAATGACCCATCATTACATCACTACTGACAATAGATTGTGTCACAGCTTATCTCCCCCCCTCCCTGTACAATGACCTCTATATAGATAACACTGACCCATCATTACATCACTACTCACAATAGATGATGTCACCGCTTATCTCCTCCTCCTCCGTGTACAATGACCTCTATATAGATAACACTGACCCATCATTACATAACTACTGACAATAGATGATGTCACAACTTATCTCCTCCTCCTCCCTGTACAATGACCTCTATATAGATAACACTGACCCATCATTACATCACTACTGACAATAGATGATGTCACAGCTTATCTCCTCCTCCTCCCAGTACAATGACCTCTATATAGATAACACTGACCCATCATTACATCACTACTGACAATAGATGATGTCACAGCTTATCTCCTCCTCCTCTCAGTACAATGACCTCTATATAGATAACACTGACCCATCATTACATCACTAGTGACAATAGATGATGTCACAGCTTATCTCCTCCCCCTCCCTGTACAATGACCTCTATATAGATAACACTGACCCATCATAACATCACTACTGACAATAGATGATGGCACAGCTTATCTCCTCCCCCTCCCTGTACAATGACCTCTATATAGATAACACTGACCCATCATTACATCACTACTGACAATAGATGATGTCACAGCTTATCTCCTCCCCCTCCTGTACAATGACATCTATATAAATAACACTGACCCATCATTACATCACTACTGACAATAGATGATGTCACAGCTTATCTCCTCCCCCTCCCTGTACAATGACCTTTATATAGATAACACTGACCCATCATTACATCACTACTGACAATAGATGATATCACAGCTTATCTCCTCCCCCTCCCTGTACAATGACCTCTATATAGATAACACTGACCCATCTTTACATCACTAGTGACAATAGATGATGTCACAGCTTATCTCCTCCCCCTCCCTGTACAATGACCTCTATATAGATTACACTGACCCATCATTACATCACTACTGACAATAGATGATGTCACAGCTTATCTCCTCCCCCTCCCTGTACAATGACCTCTATATAGATAACACTGACCCATCATTACATCATCACTGACTATAGATGATGTCACAGCTCCTCTCCTCCCCCTCCCTGTACAATGACCTCTATATAGATAACAATGACCCATCATTACATCACTACTGACAATAGATTGTGTCACAGCTTATCTCCCCCCCTCCCTGTACAATGACCTCTATATAGATAACACTGACCCATCATTACATCACTACTCACAATAGATGATGTCACCGCTTATCTCCTCCTCCTCCGTGTACAATGACCTCTATATAGATAACACTGACCCATCATTACATAACTACTGACAATAGATGATGTCACAACTTATCTCCTCCTCCTCCCTGTACAATGACCTCTATATAGATAACACTGACCCATCATTACATCACTACTGACAATAGATGATGTCACAGCTTATCTCCTCCTCCTCCCAGTACAATGACCTCTATATAGATAACACTGACCCATCATTACATCACTACTGACAATAGATGATGTCACAGCTTATCTCCTCCTCCTCCCAGTACAATGACCTCTATATAGATAACACTGACCCATCATTACATCACTAGTGACAATAGATGATGTCACAGCTTATCTCCTCCCCCTCCCTGTACAATGACCTCTATATAGATAACAGTGACCCATCATAACATCACTACTGACAATAGATGATGGCACAGCTTATCTCCTCCCCCTCCCTGTACAATGACCTCTATATAGATAACACTGACCCATCATTACATCACTACTGACAATAGATGATGTCACAGCTGATCTCCTCCTCCTTCCTGTACAATGACTTCTATGTAGATAACACTGACCCATCATTACATCACTACTGACAATAGATGATGTCACAGCTTATCTCCTCCTCCTCCTTGTACAATGTCCTCTATATAGATAACACTGACCCATCATTACATCACTACTCACAATAGATGATGTCACAGCTTATCTCCTCCCCCTCCTGTACAATGACCTTTATATAGATAACACTGACCCATCATTACATCACTACTGACAATAGATGATGTCACAGCTTATCTCCTCCCCCTCCCTGTACAATGACCTCTATATAGATAACACTGACCCATCATAACATCACTACTGACAATAGATGATGGCACAGCTTATCTCCTCCCCCTCCCTGTACAATGACCTCTATATAGATAACACTGACCCATCATTACATCACTACTCACAATAGATGATGTCACAGCTTATCTCCTCCCCCTCCTGTACAATGACATCTATATAAATAACACTGACCCATCATTACATCACTACTGACAATAGATGATGTCACAGCTTATCTCCTCCCCCTCCCTGTACAATGACCTCTATATAGATAACACTGACCCATCATTACATCACTACTGATAATAGATGATGTCACGGCTTATTTTCTCCCCCTCCCTCTACAATGACCTCTATATAGATTACACTGACCCATCATTACATCACTACTGACAATAGATGATGTCACAGCTTATCTCCTCCCCCTCCCTGTACAATGACCTCTATATAGATTACACTGACCCATCATTACATCACTACTGACAACAGATGATGTCACAGCTTATCTCCTCCTCCTCCCTGTACAATGTCCTCTATATAGATAACACTGACCCATCATTACATCACTACTGACAATAGATGATGTCACAGCTTATCTCCTCCCCTCCCTGTACAATGTCCTCTATATAGATAATACTGAGCCATCATTACATCACTACTAACAATAGATGATGTCACAGCTTATCTCCTCCTCCTCCCTGTACAATGTCCTCTACATAGATAACACTGACCCATCATTACATCACTACTGACAATAGATGATGTCACAGCTTATGTGATGATGTGACCAGGGGGAGGGGAGGCCGGCTGGTAATTCACCACCATAAATTAACCTAATTGAGCCAGTTTGTTGACAAAACCAGCATGTGGCTGGGCTTCAAAGACCTATACAGAAAAACCGACTACAGGCTCACCCCCCCTCGCCTCCCCAGTCTCAAACAAAGAGCCATTAAAACTTTCACATCACCAGGTTGAATAGAGACAGTTATGAAGTTATGGTCCGTCTCACCAGAACACCAAATACATTTTTGGATTGGTTATTCTCCGTAAATCATAACAACCCATTGTTCATTGATCTAGGATACTCAGATCCTCAGATATCAATATCTCTGGATAGGACTATAGCAAATGGGTCAGGTTTGGTATCAATGCGATCCTGGGATTCAACCGGATCCAATGATACCAGAACCATGACCCCAGGACCTTCACTGGGGTAGCTGTGGCTTCTCCAGGGCTCTGGATGTAATATCAGGTAGGCGTGACCATTGACCCCACTTTAGGGTGGACAGAGGTGTGTCCACACCTGATATAATCGGGCACCATTGAAGTGGCAGGTGTCTTTGTCCTGGGGGAAACTAACATCAACTAAGCGCAGGGAGGATCTAAAGGTGTGGACTATCCATCCCCATTAGGCCACACACAAAGGTATCTAACTAACTAACCAAACTGCTTAGACTTGTAGTGCTGCCCGTGTAATTTGTACTCTGTTTACTGTATATATCTATTGTGTGTACTGTATTGTCTAGTGTGCCCTTAAGGCAATTAAATATAAAATCTAATCTGTGTTGCTCTTTTATCTCGATCACGAATCTTACGTCCGGGTTTCTCGCTTATATACATGCTACCGGGTTGGTTCCTCACCCTATATAATCCCGTTACGGACCGGGCTTATATTAAAGGAGAACTGGTGGCAGCATAAGGCTGATAATATTCTGTCTCACTGCGGCTAGTGAGAGGGATCTTATAGCCATTCAGGGATTTGATTTAGGGTTGTGCCATATCCGGAAGTTGGGTGGACAACTTTAAATCACTTCCTGCGCCTCTCAGAATCCGTGCGTTCTGGGAGTGTCTGTAAAAGGATAACTGAGTGACCTTACGTACCCTCCAGGGGTCCGGAACGTTGCGGTTTCCTTCACAGCTTATCCCCTCCCCTTCCCTGTACAATGACCTGTATATAGATAACACTGACCCATCATTACATCACTACTGACAATAGATGATGTCACAGCTTATCTCCTCCCCCTCCCTGTACAATGACCTCTATATAGATAACACTGACCTATCATTACATCACTACTGACAATAGATGATGTCACAGCTTATCTCCTCCCCCTCCCTGTACAATGACCTGTATATAGATAACACTGACCCATCATTACATCACTACTGACAATAGATGATGTCACAGCTTATCTCCTCCCCCTCCCTGTACAATGACCTCTATATAGATAACACTGACCCATCATTACATCACTACTGACAATAGATGATGTCACAGCTTATCTCCTCCCCCATCCTGTACAATGACCTCTATATAGATAACACTGACCCATCATTACATCACTACTGACAATAGATGATGTCACAGCTTATCTCCTCCCCCTCCCTGTACAATGTCCTCTATACAGATAACACTGACCCATCATTACATCACTACTGACAATAGATGATGTCACAGCTTATCTCCTCCTCCTCCCTGTACAGTGACCTCTATATAGATAACACTGACCCATCATTACATCACTACTGACAATAGGTGACATATCTCAGGCAAGATGGCCGCCTCTCTATAATCGTTGACCGAAAATACAAGAAAAAAAAAATACAATTAAAAGAAATACATGATATATCTTATTATCTGTTTCCAGTAGAGGAGTATTGTCACGCTGACAATCCAGTGCTATTGCTACAAACATCAAAAAGGAACATAAATGATTGCATTTTATAAAGAAAAGCCTTAGTAGAAATCAGTGTGGCGACGCTTGATGGGAATTGTCATAGACTGAAGATTGTTGTGACACCAGCCGTGTAGATGGAGAAGATGCTTCTGCCATGACATATTTCATACAAGAGCAGCATAATGTGTCATAGTGTGAAATAGTACAAAACTATGAATGAGAACAACATTGTTGTCTCCATATGTTAAGGAGCTGACAGAAGGTGTGAAGCTTCATATCTTCAACAACCATAAGATGTTACATTTAGAAGAAGAGCTTTTACTGAAAAATGATTTCATATTCTTATAGATTGTGAGATGACAAGCATAATTAGTTCCAGGAACATGCTTGTAGTCCAAATCGCTCATATATCAAAGCAAGTTTTCCTATAGGAAACCATTGAAATTCAAACGATTTGTTCCACAACGACCGAATACCTTGGATTAAACGCAGAGGGGCAGATTTACTTACCCGGTCCATTCGCGATCCAGCGGCGCATTCTCTGCGGTGGATTCGGGTCCGGCCGGGATTCACTAAGGTAGTTCCTCCGACGTCCACCAGGTGGCGCTGCTGCGCTGAAGTCCGCTGAAATGCACTTAAAGGGAACCCGTCACCACTATTTTCATAAATACAGGTAGTGGCAGGTTCCTATAGAGCTCTAGTAACTATCTGACACCCTGCTTTTAGCTAAAAATTGTTCCCCTCAGATCCCCATAAAATCAGAGTTATAATCTTGCCTGGTATCTATGCAGCTTTGGAGCTAGTCCACGGGGGCGTGGCCTAATGTCATGTGACCAAGGTGACATCATCAAAGGTCCTTGAGCTACTTAATATGAAAACTATACCCCATGTACATATCTGACCACATAAAACCATCACAGCAGCCTCCATGGACTACCACTCCTCTCCATGCAGGCTGCTGTGATTTCATTTGATAAAATATGCTGTGATTTCATAGTGTACAGTTCCTAATGCTACAAAAGCTATAGGACCTGCGATGATGTCACCCTGGTCACATGACATTATAGCAGCATACAGAGATAGGGATGGGGAGGAGCTGCTGGATTCAGCCCGAGGAGGCCACGCCCACCTGGACTACATGTAGCCATGCTTAGTTACCAGATAAAACTATAAAGTTGAATATATGGGAATCTCAGGGGCATAATTTTTAGCTACAAGCAGGGTGTCAAATAGTTATTAGAGCTCTATAGGAACCTGTCACTAGCTGTATTTGTGAAAATAGTGGTGACGGGTTCCCTTTAAGTACACTGGCCTATTCCTGATGAAGGTAAGTGCAAGCTCCGCAACACTTTTTGTTTTTTAAATGCGGCGGTTTTTCCGAATCCGACGGGTTTTTGTTCGGCCACGCCCCCGATTTCCGTCGCGTGCATGCCAGCGCCGATGCGGCAAAATCCGATCGCGTGAGCCAAAATCCCGGGGCAATACAGGGAAAATCGTCGCAAATCAGAAATATTCGGGTAACACGTCAGGAAAATGCGAATCGGGCCCTTAGTAAATGTCTCATGTGTAGTACAACATGTACTTTATTTCTTCTGCTTTTTCAATATTGGGGCTTTTCTACTAAGGGTCTGCGGACGCACTTTTGTAATTTTTTCCGACGTTTTCAGGATTTGTGCCACTGGGACAGGTATTTAACTGGGGATTGTGTCGCGCTGCGCCGGCTTTCATACGACACAAATCAGAGGGGGGATGGGGATGCCCTTGGACGATCTGACTGATCAGACTGAGCGCGGGATTTAACGTTCAAATTGTGTCACAATCCAATGCACTTACATGCCCCGGGAAGATGAAGGTGAACTCCGGCGGACCTAAGCGGGGAAGGAACACATGCAGGATATCGGGCGCACGCTGGTAGTGAATAGCGGCTGAGTGCATTATCGTTGGACAGTGCACTTTTGTGAACTTCTCCGGACGGTAAGTAAATCTACCCCATTGTGTTATACAATTTGGTAAGAGAGGGAGGTACTTATGCAATTTTTATAAACCGTAAGCTTCTCTTGCAAAATGCTTGCAGACCGAGTTCAGTCCAATGCGAGGAAATCCTCCCCCAACCCCCACCCAATCATTTGCTATTTTTGCGCTGCACTTTTGTCAGACTGTGCACATTCTTCTAGGCTAAAACGGCTTGCACAGGTATATAAGTTATGTCTGTACTGGGATTGTGGCACACATGACCCTTTTGTGACACGGATGCGCTGGCCTCCACAACACAAATTAGGGGCCGTGCCGTTGGTCGGTCTGTCTGACCAGCGCTGTATTTAGCTTTCAAATTGTGTCGCACGCCCTATGTTAAAAATGCACCACATAAAAGATGATGAACTTCTGGTGCACAATCTTAGTGAATCGCCGCACGCTGCATTATAGACGGACAATGCACTCAGTGAACTCCGGTGACTTTGTAAGTAAATGTGCCCCATAGGGTCCGCGGACAGCGATTCTGTCGGGTCTCCTGAATATTTCCTTTTTGCGCCACATTGCCCCGAGTTTTTGGCGCACGCGATCGGATTGTGGGCCATCGGAGGCGTGCCATTGGGCAACCCGACTGATTTGGACAAACCACAGAATTTAAAAACGAAATTGTGTCGCAAGATCAAGCACTTACATGCACCGGGAAGAAGAAGGTGAACTCCGGCGGACCTCAGCGGGGAAGCGACACATGCAGGAAATTGGACGCACGATCTTAGTGAATCGCGGCAGCTCTGAATCCTCATCAGACAACGCACCTCGGGGATTGCGACGGGACGGGTAAGTAAATGTTCCCCAATATCTTTATTCGGCGATTCTCTTATGTTTTAATACTTTGATTTTTTTTAAAAAATACATTTAGATCCCCCTTATCTGACTCTAGTACTGTTTTTATCGTTTTGTCTAAGGAGCTGTGTAAATCGCCCTGTTTCTCGGGATGTGGGTTAGTTTTTATTGCTACCATTTTTGGAAAATGTACATCTTTTTGAACATTTTTTTATTTACATTAAATCGCAAATAAGCCTCAGACTTGGGAAATTGAATGCGTTTCATGTGACGCTCTGCATATAGTTCATCTGTGGCAAACACATCAACCGAAAGACATAATGCAAAACCAATTGAAAAGATGCTTGTATCTCGCAGCTGATACATCTCAGTAGAATGTGGGGCCTGATGTATTCTAGATGTGTAAGCAGCGCCACCCTGTGGCCATTGGTGGCATTAAGCATTTTAGTTCATCATTGTGCCAGGGTCCCAACTACATTTACAATATAGGCGGTCCCCTACTTAAGAACAACCGACTTTCAGGGGACCCCTAGCTACAAAGGGACCTCTAGTAATTGGTAATTTATTGTACTTTAGCCTTAGGCTACAATAAACAGCGATAACAGTTATTAAATGTGTCTGTAATGAAGCTTTATTGTTACTCCTGGTTCTTATCACAATCCAACATTTTTAAAATCCAATTGTCACAGAGACCAAAAAAATTCTGTCTTGGGTTACAATTATAAATTATACAGTTACGACTTACATACAAATTCAACATAAGAACCTGGGGACTGCCTGTACTGGTCTCTTTGGATGAGCATGAGACAACCTAAGGACCCTTCAAATTCGGGTGCACCCCACCCTAGATACGTCAGTGGTTGTTTTGTTGACATCATTCTATAACATCCCTATGAACAGAACAGAGTGGTCTACAGTCATGACTATGTCGCCAAGGAAATGTGAGACATATTTATTCAATGTACATAATGCAAAAATACTACAACTATTAGGAAATTCTGTGTCATTTCTCCAGGTTCATCCATCAAGCAAACAAGTAACATAAGTTTAAGGACTTTCAAGTCAAATTTGGTGATAGAAGAGGCACCAACATCCACCACACAAGGGCAAAATTGGTTAGGGACAAAAAAGGTCTCTGTCAGACACTTCTGTTGGACTGGCAGGACAGCAAGCAGAGATCTAGAAAACCGTGAGGAATGGATACAGAAAATATATTGGAAAATGTATAACTTTTCATTATACAAACAATAACATTAGTCTGCTGAAATGGGAAGACCCCTTTAAAGTGCAACATGATAAAGAAAAAAGGACCACTCACTCTAATATGCTGCAATCTGGGAGAGGCTCAGTTGGACCGGTACCTCCAATATAATAGTGAGAGGAAGAAGGTGTATTACTAATTGTTAAAAAACAGAACCATGGTGATGTCTATAGCAGCTAGAAACCATGTTTCTGGTGTCATTTTAAAGATCAAAGGGTCAGCACCGCTTAAGCCAACTCAGGCTTACGGTTCTAATGTGCTACAAAACCAGACATACTGTCATAGTTGGTAATACAAACTGAAGATGTATTTCCCAACAATGGGGCTTATTCACTAAGGGTCCCACGGCCACATTTTCATCGGGGGAGTGGTCAGTCGGACGATCCGACGGATTCGGACTATGCGCGGGATTTAACAATTCAATTTGTGTCTCAAGCCAAGCACTCACATACACCGGGAGGAAGAAGGTGAACTCCGGCGGACCTGATCGGGGAAGTGACGCATCCAGGAAATCGGGCGCACAATCTTCATGAATCGCTGCAGATGGGCATTCCGGCAAACATTCCGGATCGGGGATCGCGCAGAGACCGGGTAGGTAAATGTGCCCCAATAGGATCCAGTCGCGATCCAGCGGCGCGTTCTCCGACGCTGATTCGGGTCTGCCGGGATTCACTAAGGTCCGTGCGCTGGATATCCACCGGGTGTCACTGCAGCGCTGAGGTCCACCGGAGTGCTGATCTTGCGACACAAATAATTTTTTAAATTCCGCGTTCTTTCCGAATCTGTCGGGTTGTCCCGTGACGATTTCTGTCATGTGAAAGCTGTCGCCGATGCGACACAATCCGATCGCGTGCGCCAAAATCCCCGGGCAATTCAGGGCAAATCGGAAACCCGACGAAAGTGCGCGATTTGGACCCTTAGTAAATAAGCCCCAATGTCTTTAGCTGCCTGTATCTTTATCTACACTTTTGTACCACAACAGAACCACAAGGCTGATGTTATATGAAATGATGCTCCTTTTTTTTGCTTCTCAGCGTAACTCATCAAAGTGATTCTTTTCCGCTAATTTGCATATAACATTGGAGAAGTTTTAACATAAAATAGAGAAATCGAGAAAGGACATTTCATACCCAACCTGGAGGGGCTTATAGTTTAGTAGGATAAAAGCTGGTGACAGGTTTAAACATCCACTGATTTCAATGGGTATTTTTCTACTGTTTTTCTACTATTCTTCTTCGGTTTTTCTGTCTTTTCTGTCATTCTGTCTGCATGACCTTTCCATCCAATTAAAATAACAGAACCCTAATAGAATGTACAGATCCCTTTGTATTCTTTTTGTATCCGTTATTGAAAAATCCAGTAAAAATGGAGATCCAAACACAAATGTGAACCCAGCCCAAAATTAGCTGAATTAGTAGAATGTAAAATGTACCGGTAATTGCTGCATGTTTCATACACAAATTTGGAAACTATTTGATGTATTGTAATATATTGTTAATATGTATATATTTATATTGTTTCCTAGATAACATGCACCATAATTTCATCCTCACCGTTAACAGCCCAAAGCATGCCGCCACATTAGGTAAGTTTTGCAATTGTGACTTTAAATGGGGTCTCCTTAAAGGGGTATTTCAGGATTTTTTGGTCACATATCCTAAAATACATTTAAAGGAAATCTACTACTATGTGGTATTAAAACTAAACTGAACATACTTACCTATCACCGCCAGCTTCAGGATCCCTTGCACTGGTCTTCATTAAAGGGGTCTTCTCTTAGCTTTTTATGCCCTGTTTTTTTACCAAAAAAGGCTTGGTCCTTGGGGGCTCAAGGCTCCATAAACACCCATAGAGCCCGGAGCCCCTCAGGCTCATTTGCATAATATTTAAAACCTTTTAAACACAAACCTTCTTAAAAACAATGGCATAGGATGCTGAAAGAAGAGCTGATCCTGACAGAGGGGGCACACAACAGTTTGTCAGTGTGCTTGGTTTACAATCTTTCATCCTGGTGGTAGATTTCCTTTAAGTGAATAAGGCAGATCTGCAATACCAAGCAAAGCCACTACACAATGTATAGTGCTATGTTGGGTAAATCACATGGTAGTCCAAAAAGAAACCTGGAATACCTATTTAATAAAACCTTTATCAAATGTTGTGATGAAGAATAGTAAAGATCTGTATGGGAGGACTAGTAATTTATGAAATGGATTTCCGATTTATGGGATAGGTTGTCCAACTCAGTAATTGACAGCTACTTACTGTAACCCTTCATCCACTAGACTCCTAAATCCAAAGTTACCAAAAATTACAATGACAAATTGCAAATTTTACTGAATTTTTTCACTGCTAAATACATCGGAAGTTGGGATATAAAATTCTCTGTTTCTGAATAGATCCTGACTACAAATGGTTTTCTCTGTAGTCAGGCTCTATCAGTAGTAGCTACTAAAGCCTTGTAGCTAAGAACAAACGTCTCATCAGAAATAAAGAGGATTGCGGAGACATTACAACCGGGTGTGAAACCAGGGGGCAGAAAGAAGTGAGGGGTAGGAGAGAACGCTCTCACAAAGCAGGGGGGGGATGTAGAGTGTGTACTATGTGTTAACATGCAGTTTGTTGTAATAACACACTGATCACATGGCAGGAGGAAGGAGAGTGTTTGTGCCATATTTCACTGAAAGGGAACAGCAACTGGACTCAGAGCAACATTACAAAAGTAAGATTGTATAAGAAAAAAATGCATTTTTTCAAAGGATGTGTGTAAATGGGCCTTAAAGGGGTTGTCCAAAAAAAATTGGTCTGATGTTAAATAACAAAGTAACATATACTCACCTATATCCTGTGCTCCTGACTGCTGCGGCGCCTCCTGTTAGCGCTCGTGCAGTTGTGATGTCCAGTCGGGCACATGAAGACGTGATGAGATAGACCGGTGGTGACTGGCGGAACTGCAGTACAAAATTATTTGTTATTTTACATCAGTGTCCACCTCCTGCCTAAAAACTGTTTATTACAGACAATCCCTTTAATGATAAGAACGACTCCGAAATGTTTTGTATGCACATTGCTATAACATTTTTTTTTAATAGGCTGCAGTCAATTTTTCTCAGCATTATGTATCTGTATGTTTTTTATGTTAAAAGAGGACTAAAAGAGACGAAATATGAAATATATACACTCATTGACAAAAATAATGCACCAAGAAGGAATTTTATATGTGTGATTGTAATGATCGTATACAATGCATAAGGAAAGTCTTCAGTTTTAGGCTGGATTCACACAAACGTATGCCTGCCGGGCTGTAGTCGGCAGGGTATATGTCCGGCATGATGGAGAGGAGGAGGCGTGACCCCCCCCCCCCCCTCCCCATAGAGAGGTAAATGGGGAAAGATAGGACATGTATGTGGCACCATATCGCTCCGTGCGTCCATTGTTGTCTATGGGGGACAAACATCTCCCATACGGTCGTGTGAATTCGGCCTTATTTGTCCTTGACCTGACCTTGACCTATAATAAAAAAAAAATTTGCACTCCATACCCCATGTTGATCATGTGAATCCAAAATGTTAAAAAGAACTTTTAGTACTTAGTTCAAACACATATAGGAGCAATGACAGCCTCCGGTCATCTTGGAAACACAAAGTTTAGGTTTGGTGTACGGGCGCATTCCTCCCCACCCGGACATATTGCCCGAATGGCTACTGAGCATTCAATCCGGCAAATTACCACTCCTAACAACTAGCCATGGCTATGATTGGCCAGTGTGTCCCTAGCCAATCATAGCCATGGCTTGTTGTTAGGGGAAGCCAATCCGGCAATATGTCAACTTTGGGAGGAACGGACCAGTGCACCGAAGGTGTACTTACACTCCAGATCCACTAATCTCTAGTCACAAGGTTTTCATACCTGGATTTGGGGATTTCCTTTATTATCTGCAGATCGTCAAGCTCTGTCTGGCTGGATGGAGGCCAGCCTAAAGTCCAGAGTACTCTGGATCAGGTGTTATTAAGAAAATCTCCATACAACTATCCCCCAACACTGACCAGTCTCTCTGCTGAAAACAACCTCACAGCATGATGCTGCCACCTGCTCCATCGTAGAGCTAGTATTGGGCAGGTGATGACTCTGGATATAACATGAGATATGGAAATGGAGGATACAGGTTCCCATGGCTGTTGCAGCTGCATACGGCGCAGTACAGAGTGGTACGGTGAAGCACACGTGCGGACTGTACCATTCCGTAGCCGGGAGAAAGATAGGACATTTCCTATCTTTTCCGTAATACGCCACCGTGCGCCATGTTTCTCTAAGGACAGGGGACGGGGTTAAGCAGCGTTTACCCTCTCCTCCTCCAATCCCCGGAGACGACGTGTGCCCACCGTGCTACAGTAGGGCGAGCACACGTTTGTCTGAATGCAGCCCAAGGGTG